>NC_084720.1:4418202-5618202 GCF_033807575.1 Cydia pomonella
TATAGTATAGTGATGTACCTGCAGCCCCAGCTCGAAGGCGGCGTGCAGCAGGTCGCGGTGGTGGTGCGGCGCGTCGGGCGGCGCGGCGTGGCGCAGCGCGTCCTGTGCGAGCCGGAACAGCTGTGGATACTAGTATAGTATAGTATAGTGATGTACCTGCAGCCCCAGCTCGAAGGCGGCGTGCAGCAGGTCGCGGTGGTGGTGCGGCGCGTCGGGCGGCGCGGCGTGGCGCAGCGCGTCCTGTGCGAGCCGGAACAGCTGTGCCGCTGAACGCACGTGCCGTTGTGCGGCGGCTAGCGCTGCTCGGAGGCGGCCTGGGTTGCCTCTTGCTGCGCCTGGTACATGATATATTGGTGTTAGCCTTGCGTATTAGTGTTTTCTGTGTGATTATTAAAATATTTCGAGCAAAATAATGGTTCTTTATAAGGGTGGCTGTAAAGTGAAGGTGTGTAAAGATTTGGCAAATGTGATGCTAGCTGCCATACGTGCTCACCGTGAGCACTGTATGCACGCTGATTATCATTCTGTGTAATGTACCTATGTAAACCATTTATTTGCGACACAATTACCAGATCCAGACCAGATACCTCTAGGTAGCAACTATAATTTTTCAAAACACCTACAGTGACAAAATTTAAGCTATTTTGACTAGCGCGTATTTCTCATTATACAAGTTTTTGGTTAAAGTTAACTAAGTAATGCCCTGTTTTTTACTTTTGAAATTTAATGTTGTAGCTAACCTGCTTCCAATGACATATTTGTCAAAAATTCGGCCTGAGCGTCAAACATACCTAAAAGCGCACTGGCGAGAGCCGCTTGTTGCTGCTCGGCGTGCTGTAATGTGTGCCACGCGCCAGCACCGCCGCCTGCCGCGCCGGTCCCGCCGGCGCTGTCTAACGCATACGCCTCTTATACCATTGGTAATCTGTGAATAAATAAACAAACATCAATTATATAATTTATAGAAAACACGGATGAACGGGGATACAAGTAACAAGGACTAACCTCATAGCCCGCAGTCCCACCCTGTACGCTAACTCTGGCTCGGCGGGCAGCAGCGCCAGGAACAGGAAGCGCGCGAAGGTGTGCGCGGGCGCGGAGCGGGGGTGCACGCGCGCGCCGAGGCAGGAGGAGGGGCCGCCGTCCAGCAGCGCCGATACAAGTAACAAGGACTAACCTCATAGCCCGCAGTCCCACCCTGTACGCTAACTCTGGCTCGGCGGGCAGCAGCGCCAGGAACAGGAAGCGCGCGAAGGTGTGCGCGGGCGCGGAGCGGGGGTGCACGCGCGCGCCGAGGCAGGAGGAGGGGCCGCCGTCCAGCAGCGCCGATACAAGTAACAAGGACTAACCTCATAGCCCGCAGTCCCACCCTGTACGCTAACTCTGGCTCGGCGGGCAGCAGCGCCAGGAACAGGAAGCGCGCGAAGGTGTGCGCGGGCGCGGAGCGGGGGTGCACGCGCGCGCCGAGGCAGGAGGAGGGGCCGCCGTCCAGCAGCGCCGATACAAGTAACAAGGACTAACCTCATAGCCCGCAGTCCCACCCTGTACGCTAACTCTGGCTCGGCGGGCAGCAGCGCCAGGAACAGGAAGCGCGCGAAGGTGTGCGCGGGCGCGGAGCGGGGGTGCACGCGCGCGCCGAGGCAGGAGGAGGGGCCGCCGTCCAGCAGCGCCGATACAAGTAACAAGGACTAACCTCATAGCCCGCAGTCCCACCCTGTACGCTAACTCTGGCTCGGCGGGCAGCAGCGCCAGGAACAGGAAGCGCGCGAAGGTGTGCGCGGGCGCGGAGCGGGGGTGCACGCGCGCGCCGAGGCAGGAGGAGGGGCCGCCGTCCAGCAGCGCCGATACAAGTAACAAGGACTAACCTCATAGCCCGCAGTCCCACCCTGTACGCTAACTCTGGCTCGGCGGGCAGCAGCGCCAGGAACAGGAAGCGCGCGAAGGTGTGCGCGGGCGCGGAGCGGGGGTGCACGCGCGCGCCGAGGCAGGAGGAGGGGCCGCCGTCCAGCAGCGCCGATACAAGTAACAAGGACTAACCTCATAGCCCGCAGTCCCACCCTGTACGCTAACTCTGGCTCGGCGGGCAGCAGCGCCAGGAACAGGAAGCGCGCGAAGGTGTGCGCGGGCGCGGAGCGGGGGTGCACGCGCGCGCCGAGGCAGGAGGAGGGGCCGCCGTCCAGCAGCGCCGATACAAGTAACAAGGACTAACCTCATAGCCCGCAGTCCCACCCTGTACGCTAACTCTGGCTCGGCGGGCAGCAGCGCCAGGAACAGGAAGCGCGCGAAGGTGTGCGCGGGCGCGGAGCGGGGGTGCACGCGCGCGCCGAGGCAGGAGGAGGGGCCGCCGTCCAGCAGCGCCGATACAAGTAACAAGGACTAACCTCATAGCCCGCAGTCCCACCCTGTACGCTAACTCTGGCTCGGCGGGCAGCAGCGCCAGGAACAGGAAGCGCGCGAAGGTGTGCGCGGGCGCGGAGCGGGGGTGCACGCGCGCGCCGAGGCAGGAGGAGGGGCCGCCGTCCAGCAGCGCCGATACAAGTAACAAGGACTAACCTCATAGCCCGCAGTCCCACCCTGTACGCTAACTCTGGCTCGGCGGGCAGCAGCGCCAGGAACAGGAAGCGCGCGAAGGTGTGCGCGGGCGCGGAGCGGGGGTGCACGCGCGCGCCGAGGCAGGAGGAGGGGCCGCCGTCCAGCAGCGCCGATACAAGTAACAAGGACTAACCTCATAGCCCGCAGTCCCACCCTGTACGCTAACTCTGGCTCGGCGGGCAGCAGCGCCAGGAACAGGAAGCGCGCGAAGGTGTGCGCGGGCGCGGAGCGGGGGTGCACGCGCGCGCCGAGGCAGGAGGAGGGGCCGCCGTCCAGCAGCGCCGATACAAGTAACAAGGACTAACCTCATAGCCCGCAGTCCCACCCTGTACGCTAACTCTGGCTCGGCGGGCAGCAGCGCCAGGAACAGGAAGCGCGCGAAGGTGTGCGCGGGCGCGGAGCGGGGGTGCACGCGCGCGCCGAGGCAGGAGGAGGGGCCGCCGTCCAGCAGCGCCGATACAAGTAACAAGGACTAACCTCATAGCCCGCAGTCCCACCCTGTACGCTAACTCTGGCTCGGCGGGCAGCAGCGCCAGGAACAGGAAGCGCGCGAAGGTGTGCGCGGGCGCGGAGCGGGGGTGCACGCGCGCGCCGAGGCAGGAGGAGGGGCCGCCGTCCAGCAGCGCCGATACAAGTAACAAGGACTAACCTCATAGCCCGCAGTCCCACCCTGTACGCTAACTCTGGCTCGGCGGGCAGCAGCGCCAGGAACAGGAAGCGCGCGAAGGTCGTGCGCGGGCGCGGAGCGGGGGTGCACGCGCGCGCCGAGGCAGGAGGAGGGGCCGCCGTCCAGCAGCGCCGATACAAGTAACAAGGACTAACCTCATAGCCCGCAGTCCCACCCTGTACGCTAACTCTGGCTCGGCGGGCAGCAGCGCCAGGAACAGGAAGCGCGCGAAGGTGTGCGCGGGCGCGGAGCGGGGGTGCACGCGCGCGCCGAGGCAGGAGGAGGGGCCGCCGTCCAGCAGCGCCGATACAAGTAACAAGGACTAACCTCATAGCCCGCAGTCCCACCCTGTACGCTAACTCTGGCTCGGCGGGCAGCAGCGCCAGGAACAGGAAGCGCGCGAAGGTGTGCGCGGGCGCGGAGCGGGGGTGCACGCGCGCGCCGAGGCAGGAGGAGGGGCCGCCGTCCAGCAGCGCCGATACAAGTAACAAGGACTAACCTCATAGCCCGCAGTCCCACCCTGTACGCTAACTCTGGCTCGGCGGGCAGCAGCGCCAGGAACAGGAAGCGCGCGAAGGTGTGCGCGGGCGCGGAGCGGGGGTGCACGCGCGCGCCGAGGCAGGAGGAGGGGCCGCCGTCCAGCAGCGCCGATACAAGTAACAAGGACTAACCTCATAGCCCGCAGTCCCACCCTGTACGCTAACTCTGGCTCGGCGGGCAGCAGCGCCAGGAACAGGAAGCGCGCGAAGGTGTGCGCGGGCGCGGAGCGGGGGTGCACGCGCGCGCCGAGGCAGGAGGAGGGGCCGCCGTCCAGCAGCGCCGATACAAGTAACAAGGACTAACCTCATAGCCCGCAGTCCCACCCTGTACGCTAACTCTGGCTCGGCGGGCAGCAGCGCCAGGAACAGGAAGCGCGCGAAGGTGTGCGCGGGCGCGGAGCGGGGGTGCACGCGCGCGCCGAGGCAGGAGGAGGGGCCGCCGTCCAGCAGCGCCGATACAAGTAACAAGGACTAACCTCATAGCCCCGCAGTCCCACCCTGTACGCTAACTCTGGCTCGGCGGGCAGCAGCGCCAGGAACAGGAAGCGCGCGAAGGTGTGCGCGGGCGCGGAGCGGGGGTGCACGCGCGCGCCGAGGCAGGAGGAGGGGCCGCCGTCCAGCAGCGCCGATACAAGTAACAAGGACTAACCTCATAGCCCGCAGTCCCACCCTGTACGCTAACTCTGGCTCGGCGGGCAGCAGCGCCAGGAACAGGAAGCGCGCGAAGGTGTGCGCGGGCGCGGAGCGGGGGGTGCACGCGCGCGCCGAGGCAGGAGGAGGGGCCGCCGTCCAGCAGCGCCGATACAAGTAACAAGGACTAACCTCATAGCCCGCAGTCCCACCCTGTACGCTAACTCTGGCTCGGCGGGCAGCAGCGCCAGGAACAGGAAGCGCGCGAAGGTGTGCGCGGGCGCGGAGCGGGGGTGCACGCGCGCGCCGAGGCAGGAGGAGGGGCCGCCGTCCAGCAGCGCCGATACAAGTAACAAGGACTAACCTCATAGCCCGCAGTCCCACCCTGTACGCTAACTCTGGCTCGGCGGGCAGCAGCGCCAGGAACAGGAAGCGCGCGAAGGTGTGCGCGGGCGCGGAGCGGGGGTGCACGCGCGCGCCGAGGCAGGAGGAGGGGCCGCCGTCCAGCAGCGCCGTCGCCACGCGCGCGCCCACCGCCGCCGCCGCCTCGCCTTCCACGCGCTGCAGCTGGCCTATTAGTCGCTCCTCCTGGGAAATAAAAGGTTCATTGTATTAAATATAATGAATATTTGTGGAAAAATTAAAGTGTGACAACAGGCAGTCTTGACATTTAAGAGAGAGCTACATTTTCTTAATCTCAATTTTATTGCTCAAAATGTTGAAATATTTTCATAACCAAATATTTTGAAATATTACCTGCTTGCAGTACCGCTCTTGCGCGTAGAGACCACTTGGTAACATTCGCTGTAACCCCAATCCTAATAGGGCTGCCTCTAGCGCTAGTGCCAAGTACGTTTCTTCGGGGTTCTTGCTGCCTGCTACGGGTACGTGCTGGTATCTGATAAAATAAGGATAGTGGTCAACAAACAATTATATTTGAATGTCATTATCATCGCATATCACATAATTATTATCATTTCACCCATTCATCATTAATTACCTAGGAGGCAAACCAGTATTCGGCTCCTCGTCCAAGTACGTGTGGAGGCGAGGCGAGGCGCGCTGGTCGTCGGGCGCGAGGCACGCGTCCGCGAGGCACTCGTACACGCACCAGATCGCCTCCAGCGTCCAGCCCGTCCAGCATAAGCTGTCTGGAAAGGAAATTAGAATTTAATGTAGGTGGAATAAAATGGAGTATTTCAAAGGCATTATGAGAATCAAAAATTCTAATTGGTATAAGAGAGAAGTGGTTTCGTTTAGAACGAGCCCATTTTCATATTTTTATCGGTAGTTTCCGCAAATTTTGTATGAGTCCAATGTTTGTTGCTGGGGTGACAAGCATCTCGTCTCGTTCGCTCACCTCTCCCTATACACCGGTGCGAGTGCGACAGCGCACACGTGGGGCCGCCCGTCAGACACGCGCCCGGGTCCATGTGCGCGCACACTTGGGACAGCTTGACCCGCTCCCCGCACGTGCCGGGGCAGGCGTCCGGGCCGGGGCAGGCGGGCGTGGCGCCGCCGCTGGACGAGGCCTCGCCGGCGCCGACCTCTTGCCATCGCTGTTGGGCGACCTCCTGTGGACGTGGTTTCTAAGTTAGCATAATTATCTTTGTCACCAGCCTATACTCGTGTACGTCCCACTATTGGGCACCTGAGCATTTCCACAAGAGAGATAAAGTAAGCATAGCAGAACAAGTGGTTGTATAAACGTAGTGGTTGCGAAAGTAACACGCTTTTAAGGGGGTACTTTGCATTCATCAATTTAGAAGAAGCCACCTTTATAATTAAAGATGTTATGTGTAGAAATACCAATACATTGGCATACATCTCATGGCGACCCTGCCGGGAACGCCTAAGCTAATTATACGATCTCAGTGAGTATCCAGAAGTGTCTAAGGAATCTGTACAGCGTTCACATAGGCCACTTACAATACTCACATACGTTTGCATTTGCGTTTGCATTTTCGCCGAACCCCCTGTTCGAAGTAGAACGTCCAGTCACTTTGTACACTAAAGCCTTGGCCACAAATAGCACGCTCTACGCTGATGCGTTAGGAGAAAACGAATATGGCGGTCCGCCTCAATGTCGAGCGTTGATGTTCGGAGCGAGCATTCCGTGGACCTCGGGTTAGAATGGACTAAGATACTGACCTGTCGATGGCGCATGGCCCTGGCGGCGCTGACCGCTAACCGCAGCGCCGCCGGCGCGCGCCCGTGTGCACGGAGCGCTTCTATCCGCGCTCCCACCACGGGCAAGTGCTCTGGGGACAAATATAAAGTTTTACTTCTAATTACGTATTATTATTTTTCTAAATAGGGCCCGAACGCGGATATATTTGACAGTTCGTTAGTGGTTATTTAAGAAAAAGGTTTATTCTTTATAATCTACATTAGGTTTAGCTATTAAATTTGTTATCTTTTACAGTTGTTATACTCGGATAGCAATTCATAGTATTAAGTTTTATATATAATATTTAACACATAGGAAACTATAGGTCTACATAAAAAAAAATTTTAGCTGGTAGCTTATTTACTTACATGTTTTATAAGACTGTTTATTTCGAAATAAAAAAAAAAAAGAAAGTGTTCAAATCTCAAATTACTTTGTCACAATTTTACCTAATCTACTTCTCGTTTGATATCTTTTAATATCATTGTGAGAGACTTGTCAGGGCTACCATGATACGAATGATACGATCTTATTCCGAATATACTATTACTTATTCTATTTATCGACAAACTCCAGTCCTAAAGTAAAAATGTATCGGGAAGAATTGTCACATCAACATTATCATTATCGTTTTCTATAAATGATTCTCACTCGTAAAGAGAAGTTTACTCACCGTGCCACAGCGGTTGTCCAAGGTCGTTGAACTTAGGGTAAGGCTGGTGCTTGGTGTTGGATCCCCCCGGCTTGCCCTTCTCGCAGTCGGCGTACTCGTCGCTGCCGAGGATGTTCTTGAGGTGCTCATTCTCCCAGGATATGTCTACAGCGTCCAGCGCTCTGAGAATAGAAAATAGTTACTTAGTCATACCAAGTCATACGTCTCTTTGATTGCTTCAGAGAGGATTAAACTTCTTTGAATTTGTAGTAATAACTACATAAGTTTTCATACTAACCACACTTCATATAACCCGTTCTACATGTTCACTCCGGTGTATGTTATTTGTTCGAAAATATGACCTTAAAATTTGACAGGTCTATCTTTTTTTCCCAACAACCACTTTTTATTCGCTACAAATTTCAGTCCATTAATAGTACATTACGATACAAGTGCGAAAAATAGGAAATTCGAAACACGAGTTGCTAACTACCTATTCGCACATGTATCGTACAACGTTTTACAGTACATATGGCCCTTTAAATGTTCGACACAGTAACGTAATATGCTAATTTTCGCACTAGTGCGGTAAAGTAGCACCATATGTACTGTAAACTACATTATGCTACACAAACGTTAGGTACTACTTACTGACTACCGTGAAATGGTGATATATGATCCAATTTAGTGAAATGACTTAACGTCTAATATATTCAAATAGAATATTTCTATGTTATTATATATATTATCAGATAAAATTGAATATTGAATATTTTGAATTGCTATGTTAGCCATAAAATAATCTTCCTTTTGGCAAGGCCATTAGGCTACAATTTGGAGCACATTGGAGTAACTTATTTGCGCCCATGAGTAAACTATAGGTAGGTAGGAGCAAGAAAACCCCAAACAGTGGGTATCTTTTGCTCCTTATTCATTGCTTCAGATATATGTATATAATAGTACCTCATGGCGACGATTTACCGATAAAAATATGTTAGATAAGATGTTCTGCTCAATATCAATACATCTGAATATTTGATATAAAAAAGTTTAAAAAAATATTCAAAATTTCCTTTAAGTCGAGCAAATATTGGAGCAAATTAACATCATTTTACGATACTAGACCAGACGGCAATCCTGACATTTATTACGTTCGCGATAAAAGCGAAACATCATGTTTCGGGCGCTTTGCACTCATCTCCTATGCCCCGGCCTATATGATAATGTACGATAATTTAATACAATCAACACACAACTGTTTGTGGAGACCGGTCTGTTTAAGCTTACACGGGGTACAGGTTATGTTAAAGTATGTAACTTTACTTTTGAGTGACATTAACGTGAGACACTTCATTCGGTTCTTGTCTGTTTTAATTTTTTTGTCTTTTAATTATTTATATAAGAATTCAAGCCTTGGCGACCCTCTACATCTCTAAGGATAATTTAATATATATTTTTATATTTTATCTCTGACACTTAGAGACTTATACATCTCTAAAGAATTTTAGTATTTTATGGTTTTATTTTTTTATCATAGTTTTTTTTGTGTAATTTGACATTTAGAGACAGTATACATCTCTAATAAAGTATTTATTATTTCATAGATTCGATATTTGTAATTGTTTTTTTTTTTAATTTATTGTTTGTAAAAATGGACATGTAAAAGTGCCCCTGTGGCCTATTTGCTGAATAAATGTTTGATATTTGATATTTGAATCAATACAAATAAAATCTATTTATCCATCTATTACTAACCTATTCCAGATGCGTAAATCGCTGGAGTTCTACAAATGGTAATTGATTATATTTACTTGTGGAAAACTGTTCGCGGCGTCAGCGATGGCGCCGGCCTTTGGTTGTGAAGTCTTAATCTCTTACTGGCTCTCCTGTATTCACGTTCATAACTGAAACAAAAACATTAGTGTTTTTTATTTTTAGATATTGATATCTCAGGCCTGAGGCTGTATGTTGAGCAATACAATTTTCGTCAGTCGCGACACTTCTAGCCTCAAGTAGTAGTACTGATAATTCCGTTACCCGATGTTTACTAATTACTAAGAAAATAATAAGCGTTTTATTAAAATGCAAAATGTATCGAGTGAGCACTCTGTGCTTAATTAAGTTACTTATTTCTCTATACTAGAACTAAGCCTAGTTCTATGGGATTTGGCTGAAAAGGCTAGATCCGAGTCATATATTAAAAACAAACATTTGTCACTATTAGTAGGATTGACGGCACGGATGATAGGGAACCCTATACTACCGTCACCTGTAACGGTATCATGGTCGCATTTTTATCACCTGTCACTATGCCCGTCACTTTCGCACTTACATACTTGTTAGAACGTGATAGGCATGGTGAAAAATGATAAAGAGCCGACCATATTAGCCCTACTGTAAAACGTTTTCGATCCGCTAACTCTATTAAAAATGGACTACTTTCAGTTCCAGATCTCACATTTGGGCTAATTGTTCTTATTTTTGATTGTACAAATTTATAATTCAGTGGATCTCGTTACTGACTGCACAAAAATGAAAAAAGTTAGAGTCAAACTAAGATAAGTTGGCAGCGATTTTGATAGCCCAGACGGTGCACGTGTTATTTTAAACGACAAACTTCTATGAAATGATGACGTTTACTTGACACTTGCATCATCTGGGCTATCAAAATCTTATCTTGGTCTGACTCTTAATTGTCTGTAAGCTACGGGTAGGTGGTAGACGATAGACACTTGAAGACCCGGATAAGATGCTTTTTACCTAAATATTAAGAAGGTTATAGACATATATTAAACGTAAGTACTTACTTATTAGGTCTAGGTTCTTCATCGGAACTCTCCGAATGGGAATGCATTTCTCTCCTTTGTCTCTCTCTATGTCTTTCTCTGCAAAAAATATAAACACTTTTAGTCCATACATTTAGATGTATGATAGAACGAATCATTCTTGGGTATAATAACGCAAAATTAAAAAAAAAAAAACAATAATTGATTCTGCAAATAGGCCTCAAGGGCTCTTTTACAAGTCAATACAACATTTATAGTAACATCAACAAGTTTTGATGGTTAAGATTAACAATAATAGATTAGTAGTATATGTTTGTTAACAATTACCTGTCCCTCTCCTCGCGCTCCCGTAATCTCTCCCTGTCCCTTTCCTCCCTGTCACGATGTCTTTCTCTGTCCCTGTCTCTGTGGTCTCTGTCACGATCTCTCTCGTTTCTTTCCCTTTCTCTCGCATACTAAAATGATAAAACAATGATTTTAGCCAAGCGATTTATTCAGAAATATTTATCTCAATCGGAAATAAATTTTAACAACTGGTATTCAATTTGTGTTCATGGACTTGGCTAAGGCCTTCGATACTGTCGCGATTTCCATTCTTCTAACAAAATAGGATGCTCTATTAAGTAAGTTCAATGTCCGAATTACGACTTCTTTTCTATTTTTTCATGAATAGCCAGCAAGTAATGGAGATTTCAGAGTACATACGCAGAAATACACATAACTATTTTGGCGTTCCACAGGGTAGTATTATCGGGCCTAAGTTGTTCATAAGAAAAGTCAACTCACCAATGGAAACGATCTGTAATCCGGATCCTCAGTAGGGCACACCTCCACCGCACTCCACTTTTCCAACAGATGCCTCCACTGTATCCTGTGGTGCTTGTTGCTGCCCGGGTCCAGCACTATGCTGACCCAGAGTGCGCCTAGCTGCTCCCACAGTTGCCGGCACTTTTCTGTCATGGGGGTGTTCTGGTTCCTCCAGAGGAGGAGACGAGGGTCGGAGAGGAACTGCTCAGTCATGAGCATTAGCATTCGAGGGCCGTTGGAGTCTTGGGCTCGGAGCATTTCTCGTACCTGTGGAATTATAATTCTGATGAAAAGAAACTCCATTTGGTGAAAATATACCCATGTTATAGGCGGGTTAGTTAGTATCCTTTTAGTTTCTAACAAAGATTTATTTATTTTTGACATGTTACACAAAAAACTAAAAAGAGGTCTTAGATAGATTTGTGCTTAGAATTTTGACAGCAAAACGTACAGACAGCAAAGTTATTAGCTTAGCATATCTGCATATAAATATGTATACAGTTCTAATGGTTCTGCAATCTGTACATAGCGCTGTACCACAAAACATGGCACCATACAGCCCCATCTGCTTCAGCTGTTGGACATTTTTTTCTAAAAAAACATTTCTACTATAAGTAACTCTTTGGTATTAAGTTTGTGACTAATCCATTAGAATTTTAATAATAAAGCTAGAACCTTTAAGTAAATTACTAAAAGTACTAATCCCAACTGTATTGCATCGTCAACACAGTTAACTGACAAATATGACAATCCTCAACCTTATTACCAGGGGTCGGACAAAAAGTGCGGATGACGTAAAAATGACGTACTTAATCTTGCACACAGGATGATGTTTGAGTTTGTATTTAAACTTCCGTGTGACATGTAGTAACAAAGTAGTATTAATGAAGTAACAAAATAATCGTAAATAAATCCATGGAATTAATAATACAGGTGGTAGGGTGATGTAGTGAATAAAATAAATTTCACGAAACTTGTTACCATAAGGTATAATTATTTGAAATTAGTTAGAACAAGTCTGTGGGATCCTCAGATAAATAGGTTTAATAGTCAAAAGTGGGAACAGTAGGTAAGATTAGCAGTATACGTGTTTGTCACGTACCTCCAAAAACGGAAAATTGCCACAATATTCGAGTAAAGATGACATTTTAGAGCGTTTTCTTATATATTAGTAAATATAAATTTTAGCTAAATATAATCGTGAGGATACAATAGCTAAACAATAACGAAGTTAATTTATTGTTCAGTCAGCGTCAAATACTTCGTAGCAGTCAAAGTAGCCAAATAGTTCGGTACACCATATATTTAGTATGGTGTACCGAACTATTTGGCCACTTTGACTGCTACGAAGTATTTGACGCTGACTGTTCATCTGTACCCCTAGTGTAACTAATTTCGACAGCGAAACGTGACGTACGCGTTTGCGTTAAGTGTCATTTTGTATGAGATTTTTGACTTTCCAAAACGTCCCGCTTGGCGCGCTGTTCAAAAACCCATACAAAATGAGACTAAACGCAAACGCGTACGTCACGTTTCAAAATCGAATTTATTTACACTAGGGGTACTGATTGACAATGTGTCAGTCAAAAACGTACTTACTCATTTCAAGTGGCGATATCGTTTAATAAAGAGGTCAATAAAGAGATTGATAAATGATACGTGATAATTGTTTATGAAAATCAAAAATACTATTTGAAATCATCCTATAAGTGGTTTGACGTCATTGGCACTTTTTGTCCGACCCCTGCTTATTACAAACACATAAGGTCCATCGATAGTCAAATTTAGTGTTGCTGTTACCTCGTGACAGCTATTACATTCATATAATTATCTAGTAGTCTTATCAGATGCCGCACGAGAGACACTTATACGAAATGACTTTACTACTTTGAGTAAATTCCTTGTGGTTCTTAATCGTTTTTCCCATCACATTTGTGTCAATTGAGTAGATAAAATACTTGTCCTATATGTCATTGAGATGGCGTTAGGCAGTTCTTAAATCAGATTGTTGGTCAAAGGCAACTCCTGGCGCTAGCATCGCGCCTTCTGGTTGGGTGCAGTCCTTGCCTTTCATTGGCTAATGACTTTCCTTAATGTTGGCGCATTGGAGATGAAGGGCTGGCATTCTCATTCTTGGCTCCTTGGGTGAGCAAATGTTGCCATAGCGCGAACAACTGTCATGAACATGCTACCACGTAGTCCACGTAGAAAAGTACGAAAATATCGTTACAGGGATACAGGGTAGCAAAAGCAGTAGTCTTTTGGTACCCTGTACCGATACGATTACTTTATTAATAAGAGAGAACTAAGTCGATAGTTACCTTAGAAAATAATGAATTAAGTTGCTTGTTTGCATTGTAATAAGTCCCCTGTAGTAAGTACGCCCTGACTTGCTCGCACACCTGTAATCAAAACAAATACGAATTAAAATCATTACGACGAATTACACAGAATTTATTTTTATTAGTTCACTCTTTTCCAGGCATAGTACGATTTATAGACCACATTCGAACCAATAGAATTTCAACTTTAGTAATCCGATTTAAGGTTTAAATTAGATTGCACTTTCGAGATATGTGACTTATCTTCAGATTACGAGTAATCATCGAAGCTGGATTAATTGGAATGTATCTGGATTTTTGGGGAAAACCTTGTAGATTGGTGCGGCGTGAAAAAAGGTAAAAAAGTCGCGAGAACAAGATAAAGCTCATATATGTTACTCGTACCTAGTCAAGCCATAAAAAAAATCAACTGACACCTAATGTATCAAAATTAGCTCAGAAATCAGTAAGTTATTATTTATGAACGCCTTTCTTCGTAATGTGCAAAAGAAAAATTTAAGATACTAGGCTTCAGGGTTGCTGCAATACAAGTAAAAATAGAGTAGGCAGTAAAGATATTAAACCTGTAGGGTCTCGTTCACAACTACACGGCTAAATAAGTACCTATTGCTCATCCAAATACCAAGCTTGATGGGCGTTTGATGGTGGTCCAGTTACATGATCTTTGTTAACTATGGTATTAGTTTACTACATAGTTAAGTACCTGTTGCTCATCCAAATGCCAAGCATGATGGGCATCTGGTGGCGGTCCAGCCGTAGGGTCCGGAGCACCACAGATCCTGTTAATAGCCGACCGGGCCTGAAGGACCTCGTCAGCTAACCGCTGTGCTGTCGGCAGCACCTCCGTGTGGTGCTCGGCGATAAGGTACTGGACGAACTTTTGGAGCTGCTGTCTGTCCATTTGGAGGAGGGTTTCTGAAAAGAGGGGAAAATATATTGTAATGATATTGATCGAATGTAGTTTTTATACAGGATAAAACAGAGGTAAATATCACTCAAACGATGCCGCCTTTGGCCTGTGCTCTATGAAATGACGCTACTTTTTGATATTTAACACATACCAGTGAAAGAATAAGGATCAAAGTTAAATGACGTTCTTAAAGTTTTAATCATGTGTCGAGAGATGACAGTAAATTTACTGTGGCTACAAAGTTTTCTTTGACAATCCACACATATTTCAAATTCTCGTTGGTCGGAACTCTTTGTTTTTACTGCAATTCACACTGCGTAAGTAAATCTATTTCTCGTGTTTAGTGACATAATTTTTTTTCTGTTAATTAAATTGTGTACTTTAGTTTTATCCTGTTTGTAATGTAGGTTGTAAATTGTCTGTTCATGCAGCATTCAAATCAACGTTTTATCTATACTGTATATCTATCTATCAGCGCCAAACTGGTACCAGAAGATAGCTCCTATTTAGAATGTCACACCAGTGGTCTTGTATGAAACCAGTAGCCGTACCATGAGTACTCGATCGCAGTCTTTCTCGCTCGATGATGATGCGATAGAGAGGGAATGCAATCAGGTTCACACAGTCGCCAACGTAAATTTCAAATGCCAACTGATACCAGACGATATCTTCTAGTTTGTCAATACTGTTGATCTTGTGTTACCTGATATGGGCACTCGCAGTCGGACGGAATCTGCGTTCCTGATGCGGTACAGCGCCAGCGCTACAACGTGCTGGCACCAGAAGATGTCCCGCGCCTCGCAGCTGCATGTCACACCGGTGATCTTGCATCTGTGAAAGAATAAGGCAAAATAAGTAAAACTACAAACAGATTTTTATGTGAGGGATTTCATATTAATATGAATTTATCAAAGTCAGTAGTTTCGTTTACATCGAATAGAGGCTGAGGTATGAATATATTATGAGACGCGACGATGACCATGTTATCGAAAAGGCGCTGGCCTTCCAGGACACCAAAAGAGGATCAAGGCACAGGACTGCTACTTGATGGTCCATCGTGTCCAAGGATTAAATTCGCAGACAACCCAAGACCCAGGACAGACGGTCCTGGAGTATGAGAATGAGGTGAGCCGATCGAGATAAAGGCAAAGGAAAAGAAGAAGAGAATGTCAGTTTATTGTGAGATCATTCGCGCCAATTTTTACGTTTGAACAGGCAATGTAAAAATTGTATCCATAAGACAAATATGGGTTTCAGACAGTAGTTGCTGAACTGAGCGAAGTGTCTGGTGAGGGTATTAAGAGGAATTCCTAGTTGCGATTTTTCCATACAAACGCTCTCGACTGATTCCTCCCTGGATTTTTAACCTAGAGCAGTGATTTTTTCAAATAAGATCAATATCATCAATATCTGTGCCGCTATGTTTTGCTTTTTTGGATTATTTTATTTTGAAGAAAGATACAGCGCCTCGAAAATCGCAAAAACGGCTAAATTGAATTGGCTGTAAAAAAAGGCACAGTATACAAATATGACAAAAAATATCCAAAAAATCAAAACATAGCGGCATAGATTATTTCTTCCTCTTGCAATTTCCAAAATTTCATAATGATTAGTTGCGTTTTGGAGGAGGAAACAGTCGAGAGCGAAACCTCGATTTTTGAGTTTTTTGCGAGTGAATTTCGGTCCGAGCTGCAGTTGTCCTTATCGCACGAATTGGAGGCGGAGACAGTTTCTAAATATACGTACACAGAAGGAATAGTGATGGGCATAACATCCTTATTAGGGATTGCAGAACCGGTACTGTTTTAAAGAACCGGGATTTCCCGGTACTTTCGGAACTGGTCTAATTATTTCATTATTTTAAATAAAACGACAGCATTTTGCGATTTGACCACCTTTCGTGTTATTATTTAATAATCACATTTTCTTTTATTACGTAGCAGGCAATTTTTTTTAGAAATATAGTATTTTACATTGCTCACACTTGTGCGTCACAAGTAAAAGATAACTACTTTGATGTTTGCCACTAATCTACTACTACTATAGCAAATTTAATGAAATTACATTGACGAGGGGATTTATATATAAGTATCGCAGTCGTATTGTATAATCCGCCGTATTACATTACGGCTAGCCGATATCAAAATAAGGGCCATTTTGAAATGCGGCGGTTCAACGATTAAGGTATGTTGGGTAAATACCGGATGCGGGTGAAGAACGTAGGACATTCATTTCCCCCTAATTTGGCTTTATTTTTTAATGTTGACAACATTGTGTAAGACGCCATTTCATTGCGCCTCGACTGTCAGTGTCCCCGCGTCGCTCAGGGAGTCGGGCTTGTGCTATGTGCAATCACAGAGAGCAAGGTAAATTTCGCGAATTCTTCCTTCTATCCGATCTTCGCTCTGTAATTTATTTTGCGTATTGTGATGAAACTGTGTTTGTTTTTGTAATTGTGTTAACAGACCTAGCACTGCTGTAGACCGATATCCGATCTTGACCCTTCCAGGTAAAGATCGGACCAGAAACAATCAGATCTTTACCTATTTAAAAAACAGCAGTGATTATCAAACTTTAAATTTTCTTCAATTTACCTACTAACCTTAATTATCACATTTATTGTTTTCTTGATCACACTTTCGTACCATTATTTTTATCCAGTACCACTACCAGCGCGACGGTTACTGACAATGTAATTTTTTTAATTTCCGCAACCCAAAGGTTGCCTTTTAGCGATAAGACCGCATGTTGTTTACCTGTGCTTATGTGTATGTTTTCTTTTGTATTGTTTTCTTTTATTGAGGTGTGCAATAAAGAGTATTTATATTGTATAGGGATGATGATACATGTTGAAATTTATAACAAAATCGAGTAAAATAGATAGCAAATGAGCAATTTTTCGCAATAAAGTACCTACACATACGGATGCATATGTAGATGTGCACGCATACATACATTGCTAGTTTCGGATACAAAATAGAGATAGGGCTTCGAAATTAGTTTCCTTAAAATGCTTCAAGAGGGCTCTCTTTTCCTATATATTTAATTATTTACTTTACTCTTTACATACGATCCTTACATTGTATCAAAAAAAAAAGATTGTATATCAACTATATATTGCAAAATTAAACCAACAAAATCGCAATGTTAATTATTTTCCATACTTCAAGATGGGCTTTCAGTGACCTTGACCTTTTTAAAGAACTACTTAGTCTTTTTGATTTCTAAGTTTGATTCTTATTTTTTTGGCGACCTTCATTAAAAATGACTGGGCACGATTATTTTTTATTTTGATTTTTGTCCCTCCTACTTAAGTACTTAATATCTTCCAGTACATTCCATTCAATAAACAATACATTTACACTTTCCCTAAACCTGTACAGTTCACGAAATCTTAAATTGTCAAAACTTCGCAACGTATCTATTATTTTAGTGGTTTTTTTCTATTACTTCGGGTAAACCTTACAATAAGTAGTTTCTTAGCACATTATTTACTTATCAAATTGCCTTATGACATAGGTATCAAAGTTTGAGAGCCACAATTTTACCAATTTTTGTATCAAGGTTAAGATCGGATACAAAAGGGTAGACACCGGACCTATTTCTTTGTGATACCTTATTCTCTTTCCATTAGAAGCAACTTTTTTTCACCATCCAATGTTCTCCCTTGATGGCAAAACACTCGTTACCCTAAAAAAAAGTATGTCTCATCTTTACACAGGTACAAAACTAAAACCGTTCTATATTGAAGATTACCAAAATTCAGGCCGAATCTACGGTTATTATTTAACGATTCGCTACGTACTTCAAGAATCTTTCACGTGTTGAGATCTCGAAAAAACATTTTTTCACGAGTTCTCTCAATTGGTCCCAAAATTGTCCGGCATTATCCCAACGTACTTTACCCAGATTGTCATTGCGATACGTTCTTCAATAAGGCGGCCTAAGTTTAGCCCCATCGTACTACAAGTTAAATAGATTGTAGTTTAACCATAGGTATATTTATACCTACTTACAAAATTTCACAACACACCATGATCACTCCCAACTTACTGATACGGATAGGTACAGTCAAGTGTAAAAATCTTACTCAAAAATATGTCCCATAGCATCTTATTCCAGTGTAATAAGAGCGTAGTAGGTACCATATTTATGAGACGATTCTTTCGATACATATTTTTGCACTTGACTGTACAACGACAACCGAAGCTGAGGCATCATTATTTTTTGCAGTTTTTACCTATATGGTAATTAATATCAATCAATCAATCAATCATTTATTATTTCGTCATCATAGGTGTAAAATACATTTAGTACAGGTGATAGGGTGTTTGGTATTAGGGTGTAATAGATACAGTATAATATAATAATGAAAAACAATATTACGTGGTAACAACAAAAACAACTTGCGTCGGGCAGCGCAGAATAAATTCCGTCTGGCTCGCGGGCGATGTCGACGGAACGGCGCGCAATGAGCGAGCGCACGAGTCTCGCGTCTGTGTGCGCGCACTCACACTTAGATAGCTCCGGCTCCCGCCCACCGCAGCGCGACAGAAACATAGCTTCAAAAATTCGAGATTTGAAAAGTTGCTCAGCTAGGAATTGCTCTTAAAAGTGATGATCGCGATTGATGTGGCAAAAATTTGAACTTCCGTGGTCTCTAATTTCTATACAAAATGTTTTGAACAGTCCGTCAACAAACTGTGGAACTGTCGCTTGTGATATTTCCGGACTGATACAACCTTCAAGAAAAGACCGTACACCCATCTTAAATGCCGGCAACGCACTTACCACCCCAACCCTCTGGTGTTTTTTTTTGACGGAGTGGGAATGCATTTATGCACGGTGCGTGGGACTCGCCGCTCCTTTCCCCTCTCCTGGCAATAGGAGGGGAGAATTTGGCCCTACCCACTAAAGCCCCCTAGTTCTGCGGTTGTCCATGGGCGACGGCAATCGCTTACCAAAAAGTCCTTCAAAAAGTCTGAGATTTGCACAGAAGAATGCTGTTCTGCTGTGCAATTCGTTTCTCCGTTAGGTTAGGTTAGTTTTTTTGCTGATCTACGTCGGCATCTACACTGGCTCCCCTTAGTGACACACCGTATCGCAGCCACGAGTAAGCGTATGCATATTGCATAATAAACTGTATGTAGTGTACTGTAACTGTACTGTATGTGTATCGTTTAAATGGTACCCTTTTCATACTATCTAATATTTGTTTGTCAAATAACTAAGAGATCCATAGCCGCCAGCCGGGCACCAGTAACGCGCACACAGTAAGTTGGAAGATAACGGTACACGGTCACGGCAAAGGAAAGAATAAGTATTACGACTAATGTTTATACATTGACCGTTGTATTTTTGCCTCGGTCTTTCGTGTCACGTTTCTCACCATCGTGTCGCCTACGGAGTGACTTGGTGCATAATAAACCAAATTGATATTAACCACCACTTTCATCCTAATTTCAAAAGGCGTTATCAGAGCACCCCCTTCACGCCTATCGTAACTCAGGAATAAACGATGAAACTTCTCAAATAAGAATTTCTTTGCGGAAGTAAAACGTGCAGGTTCAATATTTTACCGCATGAAGTGTCTGTAAGCTTAGCATGGTTGCATTTTTGCTGCGTGCGATCGTGCTGAGCCCACTGATTTAGAAAACTCAAGGTTATGTGACTATTCTCTGCGGTGGCAGCATGGTTGCATTTTTATCACCTGTCACTATGCCTCTCACTTCAGCACTTATATACTTGTTAGAACGTGACAGGCATGGTGACAGGCGATAAAACTGTGACCGTGCTACGGCCATAAGGTAGAAGTACTAGTGCTCGACGCTGCACTAGTACTCGACATGGGCACTTTATGTCAAAGTGACAAGGATAAGTTCGAATACCGAAAAATCTTCGTTGTTCAAATTTAACCTATATGTCCATGAAATAAAGTGCCCATGTCGGTGACTAGTGCAGCGTCGAGCATTAGTACTTCTACCTTAAACTGACATCAAAACCTAATTTTCTAACTTTATTTATCCTTATAGACAAAAGAGACATACAACGCTCTTCTTTTTGCGTCGGGGGCTAGAAACAGAATCCATCATGCTAGTACGTCCCGTACTAACTACAGAAAGGCAAAAACAAGCCGCAAAGAAATACTAATTTCATAAATGCAGCAAATCTTTTCAAATCTCGCGTCCGCCATAAACGCTAACAAAGAACAACATCTATTATGTAGCCAAAGTTTCGTATTGTAAAGGCATTGACTGCCTTTAGTAAAAAGCCTGTATTTAACAATGGCTAGGCGCTTCTGACCCCTTTATGTTGTGTTCTTTCGTTTTCCGTTTAGCACTTTACGGTTGAGAGGATTTTTGGTTTTAGAAAAGTAATTGGGGCCTTTTCGGTCCTATTTTTATTATAGTAGAGTTGTTAGTTGCTGTTAATTGCGATATTTTACTTAAAACTTTCAAGGTTTTCACTGTTGAACACCTTAAGATATGAAGAACTTCTGTTGTGGACTGTTTTCTGTTCCAAATACCGTTAATATTTTTTTCGGGTACCTAGAACACAGATTACGATTATTGGCGAAACAAACCCCAGAAGGGGCTTAAAATCTGTTTCTCCCAATACACCTAAGTCACAACCAACACTTAGGTTCCAGAATCCATAATTTTCAGGAACTAATGGGACCACTTTTTTCTATAGGTATGGTCTAATTGCCTAATCTATGGTTATTCAATAGGGATATTAGGGACTTGCTGAGCTGCGGTGTACTTTAAGATTTGTCGTACTAGGCCCATGAATATTAAGCTTTGACACCCCATAGCCGAAAACTAACCGCGACGATCGGCTTTCCCCGGGCCACTGGCCTTAGGGTAAATCTTCTTCTTCTTTGTCATAATATTTTCATTATAACTGAGGGACATGACGACAATGGACACTCGGACAACCGCTCTATATTGGGCCAGAGTCAGTAATGTGGCTTTCGTCTGACGTTATTCTGTCTGCCCAAAGCGTGGCCATATCTACGTCCGTATACGCTTGCTTCTTTTTAGGGAAATATGTCTGAAAATTGGAAAGAAGCTTACCGGTCGAAGGAGACAGTGACCCTGTACAGTCGTTCGGGCTCCGAACATGGCGGAACCGCCGCCGGCGCACGCACCACACCGCTCAAGTGGAAACCTGTTAACAAACACCATCTTGTAAGTACTTATTAATTGCAAACGTCGATTAAAATTATACTGAAAGGACCTTTTTTGGCTTGCTTTGATTTGTTGTATTGTAAGAGGTCCCGAATAGCCTCGAAATGGGTACGCGGGGAATAGAGTTCTATTAAGACCCCGTTACTGAGCACGCAACTAAGCAAGAGTTCACTCTGTTGACCAGGTAAGCCTTTATAGGGCAGGGGAAATATTTTCCCACCGGATTTGGAACTTTATTTCAAAGTGATAGGGCTCAAATTTTTTAAAACATTAATTTTGTTTATTCCTTGTACCCTTAAAAAGGGTTAAGGGACAAATGCAGGCTCCTAAATGCCAACATAATGCATGCTCGGGCACTTAATAAGGCTACTACCTCTTATTTGGTTAACTAGTAAAGTTTTAATTAATAAATTAAGGTTTTATTATATTCCCGCTATATTTCCTGACCGATACGACCTTCAAACCTTCAAGAAAAGGGGGTACTCCCATCTTAAAGGCTTGCAACGCCGGTGATTGCTCACCATCAGGCGATTCATTTGATCATTTACCTCCTATATTATAAAAAAAACGACGATATTGTTGTCTTCCTAAGTTGACTGCTCCAGACAAAAGCCAGATTGATGTCATTTCTCCATAATCATTTTCTGTTATCCATTAATACTTTTATTATGTTTCTTGATATTATTAGAATACATTTTCATAACGTAGAGCTATAATAAATAAATAAATAAATATTATAGGACATTATTACACAAATTGACTAAGTCCCACAGTAAGCTCAATAAGGCTTGTGTTGAGGGTACTTAGACAAGGATATATATAATATATAGATATTTATAAATACTTAAATACATAGAAAACACCCATGACTCAGGAACAAATATCCATGCTCATCACACGAATAAATGCCCTTACCAGGATTTGAACCCGGGACCATCGGCTTCGTAGGCAGGGTCACTACCCACTAGGCCAGACCGGTCGTCCAATAATTCCAATAATAATTATCTGTTTATTACCAAAAAAGGACCGTTTTAACTAGGTCACCCTTAGAATTAGAAACCTATTGACCTAGCCCAGTTTGGCAAGTGGTGCAGTAAATCGCAGCGCAATCGCAGCGACTGTTCTGTCGCAACGACACGCATCAACAGCGCTTCACGCTTCAAAAATCCACTATTGTATACTATCAAGTTATTGACTATTTACTCGAACACAAGTAATCTATGCCCACGACATACAGGGGGCCTAGTCAAGTTGACAATTGTACATCGACAAACGCCAAACGGACAGAAAAAATGTATCTAGCTGAAATGTCACGTGACTATTTCCATAAGTACATTATTTAACTCTGTGAACGCTTTATGTCATTCATAAACATTAAACACAGACATCACTGAAACGCCAAGATCCCGGGCGCAAGGGAATTATTGTAAACCTTAATGGTAAGTGTGAAGGTTACTTTGAAAACGTCCGCCATAACTCCTATAGGTGTCCTTGGCGCTGTGGGCACGACAAGTAACGACGACTTAAGGTGTTCTTGGCGTCCAAAAGGTTAAGTTTGGATTGGCGTTTTGTATCAACGATTGTAATCTTGGTTAGAGCTCCATAGCGTAGCGTAGTTATCTCTCTCTATTACACTTCGATATTAGTGCGACAGAGGCACAATAAATCCGTGGCAGCCTCGCTGTCCGTGACGTAGCGGAGAAGCTCCAAGAATATCGTTTGTCGCAGGCCAGCTGACTATGTAGGAAACATATGCCTTCACCCAGCCCTTGACGGCCCCCGACCCTACGGCAGACCACAAAAAAGCGATGGCTCGATGTCGTGAAAGCGGATATGAGCGTATACGGGCTCACACGAGAGGACGCCCAGGATCGCGCAAAATGCAGCAGGATATCGCTAGGTAGAAGAAGAAGAGAGACAGTTCCGTTCCGTTTGCTCGGCTATGTCTACGCACCCTGGTGCATCGTGGGCGTAGATTACGAGGGCCGTAGCCAAGATGACCGTATATAGACAAACGCAAATCGAAAAATTAAAACGTATCGAGCTGACAGAGAGGACGAAATTACTACGAGAGTTAATATAAAGTAAGTACCTAACTTTACGAAACTATCGATGCCCAAAACGAAAAACATTACCCAAGCACTATTCCGGTCACAATTTAACGACTCTGAAGTCAATATTTACCAAATAACCGATTGGACGCAGACGCCTTTGAAAATATTAGCGCGCAGTTTATGGGCTGTGACGAGCTGCAAAACCATATCCTGTTGCTTACGGCTTACTATTATTGGACACAGGTCATCAAAGAGCATATTCAGAGTGCGAACCAATGATATAGGTTATAGACTTTACAAAATTGAAGCATTTAAATTGAAATAATTTTTCAGTTGCGCCCTTGTGCCTAGGCAAGTGAGAAATGTGCACCTGCTAACGAGCTCCCGCACAACGATAGAGAAAGAGAGGAGTGGTACTCTTTAGGATCCTAAGAATATCCGACAAAATTTGGTTCACTAGCAGTTTTAGAAGTGTTAAAGGAATAGCGTTTGACACTGCTGGTAGAATGCTTAATTTCATCAAATCTTTTAATTTAACTATCTTAATTTAAAAGAGGGGCCGAAGAATGACGAGCTCATAAAAATATTCCAAAGACCTTACGATACAGTTTACCTAAATGTCTAAAGACCCCTTCGGCCGCGTACGCAACCAGGGCTTCGTAACCAGATGCGATCGAAAACTATTTCTGCCTTGTGCGAAACCGGTTGCGATCAAAAACTAATTTCGTCTTACCCGTAACCAGTTACGATCGAACACTTCTCGTTCTTACACGAAACCAATGTCTGGGCCATCTAGCTATAGGTTTTTTTTTTCAAATATTTTGTCATGATACTCATGATAATTTCTTATCCTGTGCATTTTTTGGAAACTATTGATTTAACAAAACTCAATATAACATAACGTAACAGTTCTCCTCTTCTTGTCGTAATAAAATCAATTTCAGCGTTTATATCATTCATTTTTATTACAGAGTACATAGATTATTTGCAGACATGCGAATAATAACTAATGACAGCTAACAATATAATGACATTATCTAGAGTAATCAGATTAGAACTGACTTGAAGTAATGTTTAAGTGGCCAGTGATTTGTTACATTACCCACTGTAAAGGTTTCATGTAAGATCTAAATATGTTATATTGAGTTTTGTTAAATCAATAGTTTCCAAAAAATGCACAGGATAAGAAATTATCATGAGTATCATGACAAAATATTTGAAAAAAAAAACCTATAGCTAGATGGCCCAGACATTGGTTTCGTGTAAGAACGAGAAGTGTTCGATCGTAACTGGTTACGGGTAAGACGAAATTAGTTTTTGATCGCAACCGGTTTCGTACAAGGCAGAAATAGTTTTCGATCACATCTGGTTACGAAGCTCTGGTTGCGTACGCGGCCGAAGGGCTAAAGACAGCCCCTAGAATATAATTAAGTATGTAAAAATATGCCCGTTTTTGGGACCTTATTCTTAAATTTCTGCCCAAAAAGCTTCATCTCTTTAAAAACTGGATCGTCGTCGTCGGGTATAGTTTTAATCTAGGTAATCAAATATTTTTAAATGTGTTTTGTTCTCAAGGTAGCATCGGCCAGTTGCATCGCAATGTACACGCGAGAAAACGAACACAACGCAGTTCCCAAACGAGAATCGATTATTGTACGATTATGGGCACGTTCAGAAATCGAACTCGAGCGTACAGAGGCAATCTACTGCGATTCGTCAGGGTTTGAAATTCGAACGGTGACGCAACGGCTTTAGGGTCCCGTGTTTGAAACAAAGCTGGCTCACCTATAAAACCATGGCGAATTGTTTATTTTTTTATTGCGTTGCCACCCACTGCGAGAAGATTTTTACGCAATATACACAATGACAACCTAGCTGTGTCTTAGGTCTACTTTTGGCAGTTTCTTAATAGCTATAAAAACCGATATTTTAACGATGGTTAAATAAATAACCGCTTTTAGCTAAATTTTGCACCTCCACAATGCAAGGTATAAGCAAGCTATATGAACTAAATGCTTTAAACGGAATCAAATTGACTTTCACTCCAGAAAACCTTTCGAAAAAACTCATTAAACACAACAAAAACGAAACCAATTATCGTTTTAAGTCATAAAAACGGCCTCGTCTTATTTTGTGTGAAATAAATCAATGAATTCGATTGCACTGAACCGATCAAACGGTGAAATTGCAAACCTCATTGAAAAAAAACTCAAAAGGGACCGCGGGTGACTGGCGAATTCATACCAAACCGTCTTGTAAATAAGGTTTTATTTAGAATAAAGGTTTTTCTTAGGTTGGGGGCATGGAAACTGGCACTCGAGAAAAGAGGTTAGAAAAGAAAAAAGAAAAAATGGCGTCGCTTGAACAGCTGCTTCGCTTTTTGCACGATTTGTTATCGGATGTGAAATACAAGCTAGGTACATTATGAATTATCACGTGTAATCTTATGTTTGCACTTGGCTGTGTGAAATAGGTTTAGATATAAAGGTGCAAGAGTACAAAGCTGAATATTGGCGATAAAGTATATATTTCGTAATGGATGATTATCGGACAAAGCAGTGGTTCATAACATTTTCCATCTTTACAGATTTTTCAAGTACCGTGTTATAATGAGACAAAACTATGATTTTAAAAATAGTTTACAAACTATGTATTCAAGCAGAGAACATTTTTTTTATATTATTCAGCTTTTAGTACCTACCAGACAATAGGTAGGTGTATGATTATTTTTATTGTATTTGTAAAATCCATACAAAAAATACGAATCTATGCACTATTATCTGTAACCTGGGGCCAGATGTATAGTAGAAAAAGTAGCTTGGTTAATGTGAAAAGTAATGGCGTGTACAATAATTTAAAACAACCTTTTAAAAAAGTTATTTAAAACCGAAATGCAAGTGACATTAACTAAAAATGGAAGCTATTATAGTGACTGAAATGATTTCCGAAGTCCGCCGTAGCCCTTTGAATACTCGCTTACATATAATAATAAAAAAACAGTTAAAAATATTATATACCTACCGCTATGTAGGATATACAAGACAGCAAAATTTAAGACAAACCAACCGCTCGGACAAAGCCACACGCGTTCGTGAGGAGGAGAGGTTAAAACTTTTTTAATTCCCATGATTGCTCGATACCAAATTGGGAGCACGCACGGAAAGATCCGATGTGCACGCAACTCGTGTGTAAAGCTATTCATACACGCATTAGTTAATTCCCTATAGGCCTATAAGATTTAGTTGTAGTTAGACCGTGCGACTTTAGCAAAATAGTAAGTTTTTGTCAAAATGTAATGTTTGATATTATTCAAAATGTAATGTTTGAGAAAATCATACTGTCTTTGTCTTATGCTAGTTAGTACTCCCAAAAAAAGCGATGAGTATCGTTTTGTTTCGTCTTATTTACTGACAAATTCAGTTTGCCAGAATATAGTAGAGCTACATTGAACGTTTTGACTTCGCTGGTGGAGTGATAATAGTTCCCTAATAGGAGCTCAATATCAATCGAGGGGAGGCCTTTGCCCAGCAGTGGGACACTAAAGTAGGCTAACAAAAAAAAAGCTTTTATCACTGCATGTAACTTTTTTTTCTACATAATAATTTTCGAGTCCTTAAGAAGCCCAGGCGCGTACAAAACTTATTACATAGTATCTTTGGCAATAATATCAGTCGTAGAATACTATCAGTTTAGGTTTGTATAGTACAATAACATTGTCACGTTAGTAGGCGGTATGCTAGTAGTAGGTATGCAGTACAGTCAGCCAAGAAAGTGGTTTACCACTTTTCGACTATATTACTTGACAAATAGAGTCGAGAAGTGGTAAACCACTTTCTTGGCTGACTGTACGTTGCTTCTTTGCTTGATAATTTAGTTTAATAAATTTTAGCTCAATCGAAATCCAAGAATTGAGCCAAATTTGACTTGCGTGATTTGATTTTCATACAGACATAGCCAATATACGAATACTGCAAGTTAAAAAAAACTTCCCAAAATAAAAGTACAGGTCTTTTACGAAACTACGTTTAACTCTTCGTAACAAGAGTAAATTTTAATGCATTTCTATTCTATTATATTGTAAGTGAAACACGACAAATTGCCGATTAACAGTGGGAAGCTGGGAAGCTTCAACAATAGGCATTAAACCGCTATTATTATATTTCTATTATGTATACTCACAATGATCTGTTAGTTCTCAGTACTTCTCAGTGTTGCTATGTTAAAGCAAAATGACGCATATACCATACACTATCTTAGTTTAAGGATACTTTTTAAATTAGAAGATAAGTCTCTCATGTTATATACAGTAAGATTATTCACATTGTTTTATAGACGCAAAACAATATGTTCACTGTTTGTACCTTGTAACTATGAAGCTATGCAGATTTATTCATAAGTATCCTATATGTTTTAAATAATTATGAATGAAACATTTAGGTAGTTGACAAAACTGTCAAGTCAAATGATGAACCCAGAAACAATAACATACAGTAAAATATTTTAAAAAAATATCATAACAAATAAAAACACATTTTGACAAAAGGTTCGCTATCCCTGAAATGGTCCAAAAGACCAGACAGGAAGTATATTCAAATACGTCAAATCTGAATTTCCATGCTATCGTTTTTAATGTGCACTCTGACGGCATCAATAGTACTCGTACTTAGATGTTTTTTTTCGCGTGATGGCGGCGTGATCGAGAAAACTATTGCGAGGAATATATTTACGACTATTATGATGTTTAGTTTTCCGTAAAAAAAATAATTCTAAACATACATTTTGAGTATCTTGGCGTAAAGTGATCAACCATTTTTTTTAAATATCTGATATTTTTTTCTGCTAAGGCTAAGTGTCAATCTACTTTTAATGTACTATAATCATTAAATTCATTGAGTAATAAATACTTGGTGAAAACATAAAATTAGGTTAATCATGAGAACCATATGGTTTTATAGTTATTTACCATAGTCAAAACACGTTCGCAGACTAGTATCAGTAAATTATGAAGTCGTTTACTGCTTCACGTATATTTTATGTCAAGTGAAAGCTATCCTTATTTGGCATATTAGCATATATTTAAATATTTACGAATAAAAGTAAATTAGAGCTGGCATCCGTGAGAAGGTAAAACTTAATTCTACATTTTGGTTTTCCATTCATGATTTTTCCTCCTTTACGTTGTCTGTTTTAATTATTGACGAAAACTGAATGAAATGAATTTTGTACGGAATCGTGTTACTTTTTAAAACAATATAAATAAGTTTTAATACTACAAATATTAACGAAAATCTAATAAACACCTATTTTTATACAGTGTGTCCTTAGCTATTGGACAAAGCCGTACATAATTATGTATTAGGGTATTTAGAACCAGTATACAAAGTACCATAATATCCGGTGTACCGGTTACGAAGAAATTATCCTGACGCGGCCAATGATGATCCCTATGTTCATTGTTGTATGGAGTAACTGTCAATGTGAAATGTTTTTGGACTTTTTTTGGTACTTAAACACTTTTTTATTTAGAAATATAACAATTAGCTAATAAAAATACGGTAAAAACCTATTTCTATAATTATTCTTTAAATTATGTCTATCCAAAAGCGAATTCGAGGAACTGGAGACCTACCGCAAAAACCGAAATTCGCCAATTGCGGGGATTTTTCTCTTTTACTCTCTCTAAGACGTCATTAGAGTGACAGAGAAAAATGCTCGCAATTGACGAACTTAGGTAGGCCCCCTGTTATAGGGAATCCCTATCCCTATTAGGGATCATCATTCGCCGCGTCAAGTAAGTATAACAATTTACGATTTTTTTACTTTGGTGCAGCCTGTATGTGCTAGTAGCTCCTGAGGTAATACATCATCATAGAATAGTATGAAACCTTTTTTGACCTTTTTGATTATCTTTTTTATGACACCAATAATATTCTGTCTTTTGACAAATCATTGCTGGACATATGGAAGGTAGAGGTAAGGAATACAATCTCCATAGGCAGAACTGTTGCAAAAGTGTCCAGCTGTCAGCTATAAATAATAGTTCTAAATCTCTCCAGAGTAGCGCTAGAGTAGCTAAGAACCTAGGCGTTATTGACGGAGTGAAGTGCTCTGTCTATAATTTTTTTTTTTTTCAAATATTCTAGGTATTGTAGCGCCACCTATTTTATGTTTTTTGACGGACTCTTTTTGGTACATGGAGATTGTCTGCCTTCCCTAGCTGGACATTTTAGAACAAATTGTCAAAAACACTGCCAACGATTAATACGGCATGTATCTTTTTGTTGTCAATTATTAGAAATAAATTTTGTTTAAAAATTTATTTTAAAACTTTTATTTAAAAATATATTAACGTTAGTATTCCTGAGAAGTAGCCCTACGTGGTATTTCCGGGACTGTCCAATGGCTAAGGACAAGTGTGTCACAGGTGTCGTGGTGTATACAAGAGCTAGAAAACAGACTCTAGCGTCATACAAAGATAATTTGGCTGCGATTTTGATAACCTGGCCTGTGCAAGTGTTAAGTAAACGTCATAATTTCTTAGAAGTGCGACTTAAAGAATTTCAGCATCTCAGATAGGTGGAAGGTGGAGTGGTCTGCTGACACGGCCGGGAAATTCACCCTTATAACCGACCTGACACAAAAATTATCAAACTTCAAATTATAAAAAATCTCGCAAACTTTGGTGTCGCCTGAACAGATTGAGGACTGGGCATGGCTGTTGCAACTCTCTTACCTACAAATGGGGCTGGAATGTTTCTCCACTCTGCGAGTGCGGTGAAGAAGAGCAGACAACTGAACATATCATCCGGCGCTGCCCCCTTCACTCTTATTCTGGACCAGCTGAAGATTTGGTCTCCGTCACTCCTGACCTGATTACCTGGCTTGACAACCTCAAGGCCATACTTTGATTGTCCTTCAACTGTGCATGCCATACGATTAATAAGAAGTGCGACATTTAAAATAACACTTGCACCGTCTGGGCTATCAAAATCGCTGCCAACTTATCTTGGTCTGACTCTCAGAACTTCTCACTCTTAATTATTAACGGAACTTGAAATTAAACTTAAACGCTCCTAATTACCCCAAAGCGCATAGTGCCTTAAATTAGTTTTAAGTAATATATATCGGATTATTATATCACAAAGCCACCATTTTTCTAGCCATGATAAAAAAAAGTCTGTTTCACAATTTGATAGATTGAAGCACCCAAAAACAGTTATTAAAAAAAAAAACCAGTTAATTTTATACATTCAAAATAACTATCCGCCCGCGATCCAGCCCCAAAGGCCGGTTCTGCTTTAACGATTTGATAAGGTTTTCATTTCGTTTTGACACGACTCAAAGTCGTGTCAATAGGCATCTTGCCACCAACAACTAACAAGCGAGCTGGCATTCCTAGCTAATTGCAACTAGACGTCCTAGGTGTACAACTTCACGCGTCGAATAATGATCCCTATGACAGTCCCTCCTCGCGGCTTATGGTGGGCAAGAAATAACCCGACCAAATTACGTTGGTTGTTTTTGGTATGTTGTCAGGAATGTTAAAAACGTTTTTCTGATTTTGACGCGTATATTCTGTCCCTGACGGGCGCACGCGTATAGCACATCTATAGGATCCTACCATCTATGGTTTTTACCGTATTTATATATTACTTAAATGTTACATTTCTAAACAAACTGACGTGCCATATTTCCAAAAAATATCTACAAACATTTTACATGACAGCTGCTCCATATAAAACTGAACTGACATAGGGATCATCATTGGGCGCGCGAGGTATCTAAACAAGATGACATTCGTTGACAGAAAACGCCAAGTAAAACTTAAATACTTTATGTATGGAAAAGGTCTCATGGCCTTTCGTCATTCTTTTCGTAGCATCTTTCATTCCGATACGTTTTTTTTTCGTTGGACGTTTGTTGATGTAAGATTTTCATCTTTGCTAGGCACATCAGGGTGCCTACCGCGAAAACCGAATTTCGCAAATTGCGGGAATCTTCCTCTTTTACTCTCACTAAGACGTAATTAGAATAACAGAGCGGTCATAACCCTGAAGTTGTCTTTACTTATCTATGCCTAGTAAGATGACGCAAGGTCATATCAAAACAACATTTTTGTAACCTAGTCTATGGCGAATTTATTTTATTAAGTACCTTTATTTACCGGCACAGGTTTCACTGGTCATGGTCCCGGCTAACTGATGTCCCAGTAAAACAGAGATGTGTGTAAACCGACCAACCCGACGGCGCGGTTATAAATGTGATTTAATATGTGTTCGAAAGAAAGATTTAAACGTTGTATGGAAACCATATCAAACTATTACAGGCGAATCGGCCTCCAGACCGGTTACAACCAGTAATTTTTTGGGTAAACGCCATAAATTCAAGTAATAACAGTGGAGCGCTATTCGCTTTTATTTACGACTGTACTTGTTTCACATTCAGACGGCTGTAACTTTTGCGGGAGACTGTATTTTTTTATCACAGTTTTATTTTCTTTTGTTAAATGACGGTCCATATTGACATGAATATTTTTATGTAAAGGGAATTGTACTTTTATCTATAGTTAAATAAAAGTGATGAAATCTACTAAATTGACAACAATTTAGAACAACGCGTTCAAGTAATTTTAAGAGTTGGACCTTTGATATAATTTTAAGAAATTGACTTTAATGCGTATTTCAAAAAGAAAAGGTTTTAAAGCAGTTGTATGATTTTTGTCTGTTTTGTTAATTGAAAAATAAATTATCAGCTGAATTTAAAGGCGCTCCCAAACGAATGTTAAGTGTTATATAACATTACGAAACATTTTTTTAAATAACATTTTATCACAAATTGTAAAAAAAGTTACGCAGCGTTATAACATGATAACGATGTAACTTTTAATGTATTTGTGCAACACAAATTGTAACTATTGTTGTAGAATGTTTTATAACATTATGAAACATGTTAGATGTTATAAGCTAGTGCTCCAGACTAAATATTTGCAAAAATTTGTTGCAACTCCTTGTACATTGTTACAATTTGTAATAAAGTTATAAAAAAATTGTTATATAACATCTATTTTGTTGTAGATGTTAATGCATTTTGACCAGTATGGGAGCATATCAAATATCTAACAAGTTGTAACAAATGTTTTAAAATAGTTATATAACACTTTGTAACGCCGATGTGGGAACACTTGAAGTACACGTAAAGGTCAAAATTTCAATGCTTAAAAATATTCGTCTGTTCGTCTGTTTTTTTGGCTTAACAAAAGCGTACGAAGCCGCGAGCCACTATTACAGTTAAAATTATAATAACATTAGGCCGCAACCCAAATTTCTCCGACGCGGAAACATAAAGGAGCGCCACTCATATAAATACCATTAAATTATTATGATTTTGATTCAGTTGCCGCCATTTTGGGCCATTTTAGGTCCGTTCCACTTTCGACCCTATAAAATAATTTTTATATATTCATATTCTGATTTTGAAATATTTTCAATCATCAGGTGTTTTGTAATGATAAGAATAAAAGTTCTAGTGTATTCTTTATTGATCATTTATCACCCTTTATTGACCATTTAGATAGGTACTTAAATATTTTAAACACGGTATATTAACGACAAGATGTCTACATTTATAGTTATGTTCAAATAATCAATGAATTCTAGTACAATCTACTGTTGGAATCTAAATTTAGAACGTAAATAAACGAATAACCTACAAACGCTAACGTCAAATCACGAAACACCGGTCGCAAACGGAACCGTGCAATTGCGTTAGTTTGCGTGAGGCTAGCGTCCGACCGGTTTGTTTACATTACGAGCTTTGCACGTGTGCGTGGAACGTTCATTGTACTTACCTATTCTATTGACTAAGACTACGTCATTATCATCACAGATGCCCCATGTTTCATTAACGTTACATTTAAATTGAGCTGTATTTTGAAAGCGATAAAGTATATTTTTCAGTAAAACAATTTAGATTGATATGAGCTTCTGAAAGTAGGCATAGCTAATCGTTCATACTTCAAAAGCTGTTTACATTCTAAGCCCATTGCATAGAAATATAAACTTTATGCGAACAACGTAAAGTTCAATTCAGTTCGAATGGTCGTTTAAGATAGGAGTTTGCGTAAGTAGCAACGGATACTTTACGTCACATTGTTTACATCTGCGCCTGTGTAGTGGGTGTCGTCACGCGCGTGTGGGTGTGTTCGCGTGTCGTGACGTCACGGCTCGTCACGGCCGCGCTAGTGTGCGTGCAGTGAGTCAATGTTACATTTTTGTGACCTTAACCGGCGTAACTCGTACTTAGGTTTACGTAATTACATGTCTTATCCTGCTTTGCCTTCTTAGGACGTCGATTTTAGATTATGTTATCTATAGTATGATGTAAAGCGGGTATATAGCGTGGGATTTATATTTCTTCTCGTCACAATTTTCTTTATTATAATATGGTGCTTTGGGATAATTCCAGCTGCCAGAATTTTGAAAAGATTTTAAGTTAATCAATCGAAACAATCTTTGAAACAAATTCCAGGCAAGGATTAGTGGAGATTATTTCCGATAGTTGATAGGTATAAATCGGAAATATGCCACTTTTCGGCCTTAAATAAAGGTATATTTTTTTACAAAAAGTAGCGGTAAACATAGTTGGACTATAGAGGTAATTTAAATACATTTTACTTTTTTGAGTCGAAAATATTACTATATAACACATTTTAGTTAAAATTATTAACTGGAAAAAAAATTGATTTATTTAGTCAATACGGAAATGTTGTCATTTATATTGCTAGTTCATATCTGGTACTATGCAGGTAACCAGGTGCAGTTAGATTACAGTCGTAACGGCTACTGCAGCAGGATTTTATGAATATTGATATTACATAATTTACATTTGCTCGGTGTTTTATTGCAGAAGTAAATTGCGAAATGAAAAATGTATGGAGTTGGATCCAACTACAGTAGGATCTCGCTATGCTGACGGGAAACAACCTGCCGTTTGCGGATTAAAAAGGTTTCCGGATTATTATCAGCAAAATTTTCATGCTTTAAAAATCACTTGACTATACTCGTAAAATGAAGTGCACTCGTATTAGGGCTGCCATATTGATTATTTCCGATCCCGGACAAAAACTTCAAAAAACCCGGACATTTGGAGTAAACCACATTTTACCTGAACGTGTTACATTTTATTCAGTTAAGTATATAATCTTTATGCTGAAACAAAAAGCGTCCTGGCTTTACCCTCCTCGGCTTGGCCCTCAAAACTAGGACCGAGCCGAGGAAACCAGAACGGATGGCACACAACACTATGAGTAGGGTCTAGTGTTATTTGCCTGTTGTTTTCTGTAAGGTGGAGGTACTTCCCCAGTTGGGCTCTGCTCTAGATCTGGAATGACATCCACTGGCTGTGCCCTACCACATAAAGCGAGATGACATTCACAATGCCCATACCTCTCTTTTGGACGTAGTTTAAGGACGTACCCGGGTCCAAAATAAGTATAAAGAGTAAAGAGCGTGACTGTAATAACAAACGCATATGTGATTAACATTTCACGAACAAACAATAAGTAACTTTTTATTTTAACCTCATCAGACCCGATGTCCTTTTAAAAGGACAAAATCTAATCGAATCAAAACTGCAAAAATGACTGGGACTTAGGAGAATAGGTTAGCTTAATCCAACTCCATAATTCCTTGTGTTTTGCATATTAGAAATGACAGAAAGGCGGATAATGAAATTTCGTTATCTGCCTCTCTATCACCCTTGCATATTTGAGCGATAGAGAGTCAGATAACAAAATTTAAATGTAGATATAAAGATATTTATCTTCGGTTTAAACCGAACCCGGACTGTCGAACATAGGAATTAAGCCGTCCAACACCAATCTTATTGCTTCTCATATAACTCGATAGCTCACGCAATATCTTTATTGTCATAAAAGTCGCATAAAGTTGCACTATCCACAAAGCAAACTGACGACGGGAGTCGAGAAACCTCTCATTCTAACGTGCATTAATGCAGCAAGAGTGAAAGAGATAGTAACATGTCCTGGTCGTCAGTTTAGTTAATACTATAAACCTTTACATGTCGCGCAAGATTTATGCAAGTTGCATGTTATTTTAGGCGAGTAACAAGTGTCGGTGAACATCTGCGATCATGGCTCCTGGGGGAAGCATTGGGTATAGCAAACTTACAACTACACTTGCACAAACCGATTTTAGACCTTGTGACGTTATAAATAAGATACCAAACAGAATTCGTTGACGGCAAATAAGGATTAGTGAAAACAAAATATGTTTGCAGTTGGTTATTTAAATTCAGCACGATTTTAGACTTTAAACGTTTGAATTAAGGGTTATATAGGTGTTCTTTGGGTGTAAAGATGACGCTATTGTGTGTTGGATTTGAAACGCAATAAGAGAAATGTGTTGCAGATTGCAGTTTTGTTTGTGTGTGTGTTTTATTTATTAGGCAGCCACCCCGGCTTTTTGGGCGCAAGTTGGATGTTTTTGCGTTCTTGAAAATGGTTACAAAAATTCGGTTTTTATTACTTTTTACTGTCTCGCCTCGAACGGAGGTTGTGGAATTCGCAAACAGGTTAACTAAAAATGGAAATATGTATAATATTTATACATTCCTAAACTATCATTCAGATTTTTGTACTATTTGGTACGATAATGAAGTTCTCTGATTAAATTTTACAATACTAACAAGGATGTCACATGTTATTAAACATTAATCAGTAACTCAAATAAAACATATACAATACATATATAAGATTAAGTGCGATAAAATTGTTATATTTAATTTAATCAATATCTTTATTCGAAGTTCAATTCGTAATTACCTCAATGCACTTTGTGAGCAAACTATCGTCATACACATCAACATTAATCATTTAATACTTTGAACAAAAAAATACGTAATTTAAGAAAATTATCACTAACCGAGTAAATTATAGATTGATTTACTCCAAGCCATTAATGGGTACAGAACAGCTGTTGGTGGTTTCTTGTCACAGAATGTAATCAACACGAAATTATTACTCCGCAATGTCGTTAGGGCGAACGTTCACGGGCGAAAGTGGAGCGAACCTTTATATTTTTTTATAAATTTGAATTTGGAATATTTTATTGATCAAGTTTCTAAATGCCAGTATGTATTTTATCTTTATGTTTATTGATAGCTGGGTAATGTGAGAAAAAGTATTTATTTGTAATAATCTTTAGGCCAGTTTAGGCAACATTATGATTAATGGAAAAAATTATGTTATTCTTGTTTCTAATATATGTACGTACTTAAATTTAGAGACTTATCAGAAAATTCGAACGATATTACTATTCAAAGTTAAGTCTGAGGGCCGGGCCGGCGGCAGATATCGAAAATTTTCATCAGTAAGAAATGATTAAGAATTTCCAAGTCATGTAAATACAAGTTTATGTTGGTATTTCCAAATATATTGCACTTCCAATATATTGAAGTGACATGTATAATATTAGTTTTAATAGCATAGTTAATAGATGTACGCGTGTTTGTGTTTTTTCATGCCAGTTGCTGGTAAAATATGCTTGTGCTTCTTAGTTACTAAGTCCAACTTGTATACCATATTTTATGCAAAATAAAGGTATTAAATATTTGATATTTGCGTACTTAGACGGAATCTACATTTTCAATTCGAATTATTTATGTACTCGAATAATTTAAACTGTCGTGAGACATACTAACATTCAAATAATTCTACGGATTACATTTTTAGTCACTCGCGCGACATGTTTCGGAGAGCTTAGGTCTCGTTAGCACTAACAGTGCGAGCAGCGGTGGTGACGGCCGTGAATTATTTTAATTTTAATATTTATGTACTTATCGTAAGGCTATGTTTTTAGTATAAATTTACAAGCAAATCAAATAAACAAAATCAAAGTCTACCATTCCAAATAAAATACTCATTTTAAAAACTAAAACCTATGATCCGAATATTCCTCGAAGCGTAAAAAGCAATTCGTCCCCAATAAAAAAAATTAAAAAAGTTCAACAGCCAAAGACAATCTGGAAGAAAACCAATATGGCGCACCTGCCGCACAGGTGTCGATGCCGGATATCTATTAATGCACCCTTTGTTCGGCCCTTCCTTATGCTACATCTACACTGACGTGTTACCTTTACACTCTGGCTAGCCAATTTTGTTAGTGCAAAAAGGCAAAATTCAAATTTTGTAAGGGAGTCGATTCTTCGCGACTATATTATTCAAATTTGTCGCCTTTTCTACTGACAAGCTGGCTTGCCAGACTATAGTCGGACTAAGCTTAGGGCCGATACAGACAGACTGCAACCCGACTGCAATTTGTATGGGAACTGCACGCCAACTGAAACGTCGGCGTGCAGATCCCATATAAGTTGCAGTCGGATTACAGTCCGTTTGTACCGGTCCTTAGACGAACTCTAGTTTGGCAAGAGCCGCTGGTTAGTGGAGCATAATCAGAGAGAATACTGTTTGTACAGTAAGATTGGAATCAACTTCAAAAGAAGCGCGGCGAATGGGGCCCGGCCCATCGCCCCTGTCTATAGGATCCTAAAATCAGTATTAGGAATATTCATACAATATTATGCAACTGTAGTTTTTAACTTCTAGGCAAAAATCAACAAGAAAAAAGAGAGAGAGAGAGAGAGAGAGAGAGAGAGAGAGAGAGAGAAGCTTCAGAAGCTTGGTTCTACTTTGTTATACCTATAAACTATAATATAGGTACTTTGTTATTCTTATAATGACGCAAGTCTACACAGTGCTACATATACAACGTTTGCTACATTTATGATTTTATAATTTTATGACACACGAGTACCAGAAACAACTCAATGTTGCCATTATTGTTTATTTATGGTTTCTGATTCAAATAACTCATTTACATATTGTCCACATTCTAGAATAGATTGGAATATTATTTTACATATTATAAGATACTTATTACAAATTTTAATATCGTCCCAATCCTCCATTTTATGTGGACATAGCTTTATCGCAATCGCCTCGGTCCTGTTACCTACCAAAAGTTGCCAAATTTGTAACGGAACTGGATTCGAAATTTAAATTTTTGACGAGATAATTTCGACGTTTTCCTTTTGTGACCTCGTTGATTACTTGCGTTAACAATTCTCAACCAATCCTATTAACTTGCGCTTGTTTGCCATAACAATGTACCAAAATAACTTAAAAATAATAAAAATTCCGATAGAAACTGACGTGAAATTAAAATTTAGATTGAAAGTGACGATGTGATGACTTCTTTGAATACTTTAGTATTTCCATAACACAAAGTCAGTAATCAAGGCACTTCAAAGCATGTAGAAGGTCCCGCCTGACAGCTGTCACTGTAAGTCGTTATTAGTTTATTACGTCCGCAAAAACAAATGTAAAACACATTAGCATGTTACATGTGGACAAATTTATGAGTTGAAGTCCAGGAAAAACTGTATGCGGGCCAGATGTTTGGTTTCCGAACGGACAGTGTCCGTTGGCTGAACAGAAATTGTAAAACGTCGTATAGCAATTTAATTATAAGGCGCTGATGTCGTTTTGGAATGTATGCTAGCGTGGCAGTTGGCAGATAAGGAAATGAAAGATAAGAGTAATTATGCCAAGTGGGCGCCAGTTTATGTAATGATGTATAATAGGTAAAGGCCTTCAATTTTTTGTAGCTTAGCTATTGTATAAATGTAATCGGAAGGGCTATTTAATTGACCACGATTTTTTACAAGATTGCATAGAAAAGGCGCCTTGATAACTTTTGGAAAGTAAACAAGTTTGATATTTATCAGAATACCATTATTATTGATAGCGAGTAAGTACAGTAGTATGTCACGGCATTGCCCTTTAAAAACCTGCCAAAAAAGCTGTTTTAATCATACGCAAAAACGGATATGTAAATCGATCACCGTAAGTGAAACGTAAATCCAAGATGGCGGTGCAAACGGACTTGTTCTTGATATTTAAGACGGCACGATTTTTAAATGTCACAACGGTGTGTTAAATCAACGCTTAGTCTCAATATTACTTATTTAATGACGGATAAATAATGGATTTTGAGGTTAATCAGGACTTGCGCTGGTTGTGAGAATGTCGCCATGATTGTGTGAAATGTCGGGGTGACATGTTTTAAAGTTTGTTGCTAATTTAATTGCTATCTGTTGGTCGTTGCTATTCTGTATTTACGAACCAAGGCTGATTTATAAGTATATTTATCTCTTCGACTTTGGTGTTTGTAAGAGGAATAGATTATGGACGTTGATTGTATTCAAAACAAACCAAGAAAATTATTGAAAAAACATAGACCGCAGTTCTTTTTTGACACAATTTCTATGTAATAAATTTAAAATAGGTAAATGTAAACCATAGAGTCTGACGGCACGTCCTTCTTTTATGTAAGCATTCGTATGTTGAGTTATATTTACGGCTGTTGTTTTCCTGGATACCTATAAAAGACATAAACTCAATGGCCATAGTGGCTTTACTATCCGCAAAAAAATGACGACCGAGATCATAATTTTTAACGTCTCTCTGACTACTGCTAGGTACATGCCTGCTACGACTATGCAAATGCGTAAAAGTTTTATCTACACACATATCATAAACAATCTATGATGCCTTCAAAATCCGTAAATAATAGCCAACATTACGATAAACTGTTTTGTTACAACAAACTGCTTATCTGTAAAAATGTTGTAATTGCTTCATTATTATACTCAAATCGATTTGGTAATGACATTCAAATTTCGAACATCTTTGAAAAAAAAACAATTTGATTTGACCCCTATTTTAATATCAGTCGAGATGGCGTTTTATTCGAAATGCAATGTAAATTGCATACAATTTCAACATATCGAACAATACGGCAATCAGCCCCCGACTCTAGTTTGTCTATGAATAAAAATAACTACGGTTGCGTAACATGCGTGAAAAAAGTTTTCATTTACCACCAGTTTATATTTAAATTAGTAGTAAATATAAAATTGATATTTTGTGTTGTTTTTAAAGTTTAAAACTAACTATTATAGCAAAAGTTTCGTGTATAAGGAGCGATAAAGATATTTCAGAGACTCCATCTCATATCTGCGAGTTTCAGCCAGAGAGCAACCATGCCCTAATGTCAGCTGTAATATGAGATTAGATTAGTGTATGTAACTGTACTTAATTAGGTAATAAAACACTCGTGTGGTCCTTTTAAGAAACTCACTACGTTCGTTTCTTAAACCCACACTCGTGTTTTAATGCCTTTCTTTATGTAGCAGTCACATAAATAATAGTTTTGACAGTCTTTCGAAAAAATAAGATCTTATTAGTCAATGTCAGCCTAACACTATTTTTACCGATTAAAAGTATAAAATGTACACTCTATTTTCACCTTACTTTTTTATATTTTTTGTACTCACACTAGGTATATGGGATTCAATTTATTAAATCAACGATTCAAGCATGTTATTGACCTTACTGTATTAGAAACAAGAGGCTACAGCGACTCGTAAGTTTACTCAGTAGGTAGCCATTGAAATGTAGTAAACATAGTATAAGTACCTACGCCGTATTTACGCGTGGGTTCATTGTCTTCTACGTAAATAGCCCATTCATTATGAAAAAGTATTTCAGTGATGTTATTGAAAGGTTTAACTGCCGACTCATGTGGTGATTTGAAACGTAGGTATACCAGTGATATACTTTTTAATATTTCACGCTAATAGGAAAATGTGAAAGAAAATTTCAATAAAAGTTAAAGGGAAGTCTATAAAAGTGCAATAAGGCCCGCTCTTTTATATGGCTCGGAATGCTGGGCAACATGTAAACAACACATAAATAAAATGTATGTTGCAGAAATGCTCATGTTGCGTTGGTCGGGAGGAGTCACACTATTGGATAAAACCCGTAAAGAACATATAAGAGGTAGTTTCAAGGTCGCACCTATATTTGACAAAACTAAAGAAAATCGCCCAGAAGATCATATGGTCAAGTTAGCCTTAAATATGCCGACATAAAAGCGAGGAAGTGGAACCACCTGCCACTTGGCTGACGACAGTAGAAAAAGACATGAAAGATGTTAATACTGACGCTGAAATAGCCAAAAATCGTATATTATGGAGGAAAAGCACAAGAAAACCCGATCCCAAGTAAATGGGAAAAATCAAGGAGGAAGAAGAAGGAGACGCTATTAGGAAAATATGATGAAAAATATTTTTTTCATAAACGCTTAGGTACTTTCTATGCATCTCGCTCGTACTCTCATATTAGTGCGACTAGTGCGAGCGAGATTTTTAGAAAGTAAGTTACGCAGACGCTAGCGAATGTCAGTTGGACGTTTGACACTGCTAAGGCAGTCGTAACCTAAATGAGCTATCTAAAGAATTGGATATGGATATATTCAACTGTGGCATTCTTAGCGTGAGACGAAATTTAGTGCAGAAATACTTTGAGTCTTTTGAGTGAGCGTGTTGTCGCCTTCTTGAATACCTATTACTTACTTATTTATTATTTATACTTTTACCTTTAGACTTCATTATGTTACTAAGTTAATTAGTATTTTGAACTTCCACATTATCCTGACTAGGTATCATTTGTATTCGCTTTGTTCACACATGTGGGTGCAATAGTGCGTAATCTTAGTTTAATGTCACTACCTGTGAGTTCCTATAATTGGCTTCCTGTATCTACTATATTTTTCTATGTTAATGTCACAGCTGTTGGATCTCCAAATAAATAAAAATAAATAAACAAATAAAATAAATATTCAGAAACTATGTTCTATAAAATAAGAAATCGGTTAACCAGCAAAATTTCGTAATGTCCCCCTTTTTCGCTCGAATACTCGAATATGCAAGAAAATTGCAGATAACGTTATTCAGATTTTCAATGTTCACGGCAGGCCCTTAAATTCCATAGCAAGCTTTTGAACCCACTAAAAGTGACTAAAGTGTACCGTAATTTAATGAAATTATATACCTATTAAATTCTACCAGTTCGCAATAATCGTCTCATATTAATATTAATAGCCCATTTAATAGTTACCTACTTAAACTTACAAGTAAACACCGATACATAATACATAGCAAAATAAAACAATATATGCTTACCATAATAAAACACATTATGTCTATAACCTTTTTTCACCGATCGTAACTGCAATTTACGTACCTGGAACAAAGCAAACAGATCCGTGTGAAACAAACCGTGAAAATAACACCTATTACAATAACATAAAGATGAAATGGGGAAATGGGAGATGATCGAACGAGATGCTCTTATGGAACTTTCAGTAGGAGTAGCAGAGAAAGCGCTATTATTGTCTATCTTTGTCATAGTCTCACTTTTCCTTTCTGCCTACTTCTAAAAAGTCCTAAGTGACGTTGACGGTTTTTGTTGCCCACCGTTTTTAAGGTGGGTAACAATGAACCCGACCAAATTACGTAGGTTGGTTTTGATGTTGTCAGGAGAGTTAAAACGTCTTTTTAATTTTGTCGCATTGCGTATATTCTGTCCCACATCTATATATGTAATACTAGATCTATGACAATTACGAATTCGCAATGCTACTGCGGGCCAACGGCCAATAAGGGTTCAAGTGAGGATCATTTGAAAATGGAATTTTCTTTTTCTAATGGATTTTTTATATGGTACGTTAAGAGGGAAAGACGTTTCACGTAGAAAAATAAAAATCGGGCCAAAAACTTTTTAGTATTTAGTGTCAGGCCGAAACGGGATTTCTTGTCGAAATTAAAACCGACCCTTCGGTCAGACACTACCTAAAATAAAGGTTCGGCAGGTTTTTTGTCCAAAGCCGAACCTTCAGCCGAAATATGATTTTATGCCGAAACCTGCCAAAACCGAAACTTCGGTTGGACACTGAAAGATACATGAAAGGGCTCCTCTACACGATGGCCCAGCGTAGGCCAGTATAAGGCAGTGTCTTACCTGAGCGAATAACTCGCGAACGCGAACGGCGCGGCGCGGGTGAATTCAATCCTTTGATACCTATGGAAGTGTCTTACGAATCATCGCCCACGTAAGCCGCGCTGTAAGGGACGCAGCTATGCGGTGGAATGAGATAGCAATATCACTTACTCCCTCTAATGCATAAATGCGTCCCTTGGACTGGCCTGCGCTGGGTCATCGTGTAGAGGACCCATATGTGTAGTTGTATAGATACCTATGTTGGTTCTACTTTGCCGGTTCACATGTGAACATGAAAAAATTACTAAGCTTATACTTAGTATTCGTGACCACAGTCAGGTCCTAGCATGTTCATAGGCTTCAGGTGTTTCAATTGCTTGCCGAGTGTCGGCCCGATTCGAAGAATGATTAAGGCACGTTTAAGATCTTGGAAAGATCTTTAAAATATCTATAACTAAACGACATGTCAAAATTGACGTTTATTTCGATTCCGCTGTAATCCCAATAAGATCTATCTACGATATTTCTAACGTGATGTCACATTGGTTGCCCGAATCGAGCTGATTCTGTCAATTATACGACATACAAACGATATATAAATGAGAACTTATCTAAACCAGAACTTATCGTTATCGTATTTTATTCTTCGAATCGGGCCGTTTAGCTCCAAAAACCGGTATAAGGCATGATGACTATTTATTTAACATGGGAATTCACTCCTCACGCGACAACGAAACGTGAAAAAGTTCAAAAAGAAATTAAGACCACTAACGATGTAAATAAGTATCAAATATTGCGTTAGGTTAGGTGCTTTTATTGAACACATAATATTTACAACACACGAATAAAAACTAAATATAATAGCAATAAATACAACTACATTCAAGCTAATTAAAGTTAGCCAGCAGACAAGTAATAATACCAAAAATAAAATAATAAAGTACAAAAATCTATAGATAAAAAAATACCAAAGCTTTAGATAAAAAGAACAGCCTTCTAAAAGGTTAGGTTGTTTTAGAATTTCTAGTTTTTTGAATTTAAATTAAGTAATGAGGGTTCCCCATTGCAAACATTGATAACAGGGTTTGCCTGAAAAGCTCCATTTGTAGTGGTTCAGTTGATTTGTAGTCGCCGCGTTCGCCTCGGCGTGCAACGAGAAGCAGGAATACGCATCGGTCAACCGGTAAAAAACAAGTAATATTATGTCACATCCTGCTAGTGTGGGAATCGGAGGTGCCGTTATATGCGGTCAAGTTTGCTATGACATTGTCAACCTTATTATGTAACTATTAAGGTCTATAATTAGGTTATATTTAATTCTTGCGGTCAGGCTTACCGATGAGTATGCTGTCATGAATAAGGTTCGATTGAAGATGATCTAGGGTGGTATAGTCAGCAGTAGAAATAGGTAAGTACAGTTAGCATTAAAATTAGCGGATCAGAGTACGCGTGAAAACTATATACCATTATTAAATAGCTTAACAATAAGAGATATAGCTCTCTATCCTTTGAGTGGCATGGGACCGGACCCGGACCCTACGGTAAGTGCTCCGGCTATGTCACTGTCTCACTAATATGGAAGAGTGATAGAGACCCAGAGCGTAGCGATTATTACCTTGGCCAGGCCGGCAGGATGGCAGATAACTCTTGGCGTTTAAGAGAGTAAACGTGTTAAGATAATTAAAACAAGAAATATTACTTTGCTAATCCGCGAGAAAATAACGTGTTAGTCAACCGTTATACTTACTTGCGTATTTTTACATGCAATTAATGTTCCCACCCTCCCACCGCAAAAATAAATACGCAAATAAATATAACAACCCACCACCAAGACACGTGTTTCGCCTCTCTACGAGGCATCCTCAGGAGATGCTGGAGATGTTGACGGTCTGACACCCGACAACTGACTGAGTCACGCAAAGCAAAATACGCAAGTAAGTATAACGGTTGACTAACACGTTATTTTCTCGCGGATTAGCGAAGTAATATTTCTTGTTTTAATTAGCATGGATTTCCGCAAAGTAACGCCTGATTCTATTAATTTTTCGTGTTAAGATAATTTTGAACACCTTGCCTGCCTACTTCTGCTACTTTTATGTTAATATTGTATCGTCCTGTATAGCAAAAAGGTAATAGTGGGCAAGCCGGAGTTCCACTGGCTTGCTTTTAATTCATAATATGCAGTGACAACTGAGACATCAAATCGGGCAAGCCGATGAAAATCGGGTCATTAGTAGTGGCGTTAAACCAAAGGTTTAGGATAGGTTAGCTTAGTTATACTAATCTGACCGAAACATGTTTTTTTTTGTCGAAACTGAAACCTGGCTTTGGTTCTAGTTTCGGCCGAAACTGAAACTTTTCTAGACTTGTTAAAATCGTTGAAAATATATCATAAAACCAGTTTTATACTCTTATTAAGTTAAGACTGCGTCAACCGTCCAGTGGCGTCCTCATTTAGGAGAATTGTGTTTTCCAATAAACCAATCAATTTCTGTATAAGTACATAAATCAGTATATCAATATTGTTGTCTAACTTGTTCCCCAACTTTTGATCTTTGTCACATAGTTTAGTTTCATAGTAAGAAGTACCATATCGTATGTTTTGGCCCGACCGAAAAGTTCGGCTATATTTTGGCCAAAACCGAAACTATGCCCGAAACATGTTTTTTTTAGCCGAAACTAGCCGAAACCAAATCTTTATCCACACTAGTTACAATTATAGAAATTCTTCATATGTGAAGTAAAAGCATGTATAAACTATGTTATCATCTAATAGTGATAATACATATAGTATTATATATAGTCTGCCATACAAATATTTGATATCAGATTGGTATCTTCCAAAGTACCAGCCATAGATATCGATATTTGGCGTCGTCTGACAGTTTATGGATTACACCGATCAGTCAAGCGGGCTCAGCATTACATACGTATGTAAACTCGGTATATATTTACTCGAGTTCAAAGAAAACGTGTTTCTCCTGTCTCTAGAGAAGTATAGGGGCCCACCGTGAAAACCGAAATTCGCAAATTACGGGGATCTTTCTCTTTTACTCTTACTAAGACGAGATTAGAGTGACAGAGAATTTTTCAGTGTTGTTCGACAAATGCGCCTAGCCATTCAAAGATATACTCGAGAATTTGAGACGAGTATACAGGGTGGACAAATAAGAATGATACACTTTGTTTTTAAATTTTAATTACATTAAGTGGAAATTTTATTAAATATTTTTTCATAAATATATTATTCAGGGTTGGCAATTGTATACGGAAGATAATTTCTGCCAAATGTCTACCACTAGCAGCAAGCAATTTTATCTCAAATGTTTCTGTTGTTTAAAACACGTTGTTTGCTCGATTAATTTTGAAAAAAAGTGACAGTGATTGGCACCCAAATTCTCCAAATTTTGTAGCTCTTGACTTATTTCTGTGGGGCTATCTAAAATTACGTGTCTATGCTAACGAGCTGATGAAATTTAAACAGTTAAAACCGACTATTCGACACAAATGTACTAAGATAATGCCAAAAATGTGCGAATAGATGCTGAACATTGGGATGATGAGGGCTTACATTTGCCTGCTGTTAGAGGTGGACATATGTCAGACATTATGTTTCGCATGAATTTGCAAACCTTGAAGAATATATTTTTAAAACAATACCTAATAATTTTTGAACTTAATACAGTTAAAATTTAAAAACAAAATGTATACTTCTTATTTGGCCACCCTGTAGATCGTGTCATTCATGAAGACGCGTGCCTTGACTTGTACTGTCATGTTATTAAGGGTTAGATTTGACAAATCTGCGCGTCATCGTGGATGACACGAACTATAGCCGTGGCCTCGTGGTCTAGTGGTTAGGGCGTTAGACGCGTAAGCTGAAGACACTGGTTCGATTTCGGCCATGGCCACTGAATTCCCTGGTCACATTTTCTTTAGTATATGACATACGGCTGTTTGCCACAGTCGCCATCAGATATATCGGAGCGGCCGAGGTGTTCATAAACAACTGAACACGCATTCTAACGCCTTGACAATAGAGGCGTGCTCAGATATTAGTGAGCACATTGGCCGCTCCGATATATCTAATGGCGACTGTACAAAAAAATAGCCCGGAAGTGATCAGTAAGATTTTTGAAGTGCACTGCCTAGTGGGACATCTCGAGTGTCTCGGCTCTTACTCTCCACTGCACATTTTAGTACTTAAACTACAATTTCGCCATGTGGCGCATTTGTATGAGCCACATCCGTACAATCAAAAATACACCTTAAGTCACCAAACACTTATACCTACATCTGAATATAATCATATGCCGTAGCTCAAGAAAATAAAGTCCATTTTTAACTGAACTGCTACCCCTTCCCGCGGGTGTCGTAAGGCAATTAAGGCAGGGGTCGGCAACCTTTTAGGAAAGAGCTAGTCTCAATAAATATCAGTATAAAGATTCGAAATATGTATAGAAATAACAAATAATTCTAAAATATTAATATTAAAAATATAATAGCATACAAATGTTCTCACTCATCAATTTCAAAAGAAACATGACATACAAATTTAGCATATAGATTAACCTATGGTAGACAACTGGCGATCTTAACTTATTAAATAGTTTTTTAGGGAAACTATATAGATGTGTCAAAATTGTGCCTTAATCGCGGCTCGTAAACAGTGATTTGGACCCCTCGAACTGGGGGCTCGAAATGTGCGTCCGTCAGATTTGAAACTTATCAGGGCAGCATCACCAAGCCTATGTCCCAAGGGGTGGATTTTGTAAAATTACTTAGTGCATACTAGGGGTAATACGAATCTGACAGCAATGATCAACATAACGAACTAACGGGTCTGCCTGGTTCAGTCTTGATACTTGACATTAACTTGTTTACTGTTTACGTGACATTAACTGATTTACCAAACGTCATTACGAACGTTTGATAATGTTTACTTATTAATATTACAAAATTATAATCATTATCGATAGTAGAAGGATGAATCCAAAGTTTTTTAGAGTTTCGTCTAAATATCTACGATGAACTAGTGATGAGAGAATTTTAAACCAAATACGATTTCTGAGAAAATATTTCCTTTCTTTTTGGAACTCTGTTAAAAATTAAGCCTAAAATTAAGGCAAGACTTCCTAACTGCGGATACGTTGTAAATAAATAAGTTCTCGTAGACTAAACGTAATGAATATGTAAACAACAAAAACATGGAAATTTCCTGGAGGCAAACAATAGTACATAAATTATTAATTTTGTATTAGAATTTATGTAACAGATAGTCGTGAAATTAATTACATTCGTTAACCAATTACAAAAAATCTAATCGACGCCTAATCCATATACGGTACCGATATACACATAATGTATTCCAAATATTTTATTTTTAAGTATTTCTATTATGATTACAGACTATCTGCAGAATATATGTAAATGTTTACAGACTCCAGATAAAACTTTAACTAAATAATTTAGTTTAGCTTGAATAAAATCTTATCGTTTTTGAGACATAGTATCAATCAGGTTCTTAAGGATCTATATCTCTTGATATTACCATAATATTTCGCAGTAAACTTGCAACATTGTAATATTACGACTTTTCGTTACGGCAGGGAATAAAATAGCTCCAGATATAAAGCGAGATTAACATATCCCCACCAGATTAAAAACCACCCCTCCAATAACTGTGATAATTTAAAATAAACTGCGCGGATCGAATCGCCGACGAACTTACCCTTACAGATTTACCCCACCACTTTAATAAGACCCCCCAAATGTTTATTGCCAGTAAAAACTGAGAGCTCTCCCTATCTTGAATACCCACCCAACATAAACAGAATCATGTTTTTATTACAGCGTTTTGCAATAACAGCTCAGGTTGTATTTGGCATTTATCACCAATATAACCCGGACTCTCTAGTTATTAAACTCCATTGCTGTGACAGGTCAGGATAGCTGGTCATATACACTGTTATGCCCATTTAAGAAGAGCCGTGTAGCTTTTATAGCGCTTTGGCCTGTCGAGTACGTTGGGCTGGTCATGATAGCCAGTTAAACATGACCCGTCAGGGTGTAATAGCGCTAAGGGTCGACAGGTCGAATTATGATGGGAGAGTTTTACAACACATTACAATATCCAGTATAAGTTGCCCCGCGTTAGGGTAATGTTTCTTGAAAATAGCGGGTCTGTGTAAGCTGGTGATGGTTTACAACATAACGCTGGTATTACGGCGCGCCCTGGTATAAAGCGTAATAGAATTTCAGTGTCTCCCCCTCTTTACGGCCGAACTAACGATGTTAGCAGCGCGCGTGCGCGGTGGATGCGTGACAATGACATTTTATGTTTTGATGTTGCAGATTTTTTAGACAGACTTAATATGATGCTCCTCAAGGAATGTAGAGGTTATAAAAGAATCAGGGACATTTTAGGTACCGTAGGTGTTGCAAATAATAAGGTTAGGTGTAAGAAAATCGTTGTACAGGTTTAACTAAAGTAAACCTCCACCATTCGCCTTGATAATACGATACCTTGCTCGAATCGATATCTGGTTATATTATTTTTAGTATCGAGCTTAAATTTAGTTATATAAAAAAAACAGACCTTGGTCCATACAGTGTTAGTTTTAGTTTTCCTTACACTAAAAACTTATATTATTATAGTAATAACTAGTTATGTACAATTTTTTCTATTAATATACCTAGGTTTCTTGGGTAAGTGCTTTAAAACTAAAAGATATACGATAGAATTTATAGAAAGAATAACCCTTCTAAAAGCTCCGCCTGCGGCATTGACCGTTTTTTATGTTTCCATAGTTATCGCAAACTAAACAAATTTTAAAATTGTACAAAGCATTTATTCAGAAAACTATCACAAAATCCAATTCACACCACCTACATGCACTAATAAAAGACCTGCCCAAACTAACTTTCAAACTAAAATTCAAAATGGCGCCCTCGATTGATCAGGGGTCGCCGACCTTCCTAATTTGAATCGCGCGGGAGTCGGTAATTGGATAACAATGGGCTGGAGGGGATGCGCTGGAAATTTGCAACTGTCATAGTTTGATGCCTGATAGGGTTGGGAGTATGGGAACTGGAAAAGGTTGGCGATCTCTGATGCCGAATGGCGTGTAGAACAAAATGTTGTTGTATGTTGATGGATGAAGCCACCTTTAGGATTTTTAGGAATCACTTTAAGACGAAATCGCGATTTCATACAAACGTATAGTCCTCATTTTCCTCTCTCGATATTGAAATTATTGAAAATATTTTGACACAATTTGTTGTATATCAGCTACAGCTATGCCCCTACGTTTGATTTTTTTTGAATTCATTTTTATAATAATATCAAAAATCTAAAAAAAGTCAAACATACAGCTATGGTTAATATACATACATCAAATTATGGAAAAATATTTTCCATAATGTAAATGTCCAGAGACGAAAATGGAGAATCGGCCGTCCTCTTTCCTCTTGAGTTTGAATTGTATTTTATAATTGTTAATGTTTGAGTATTGAGTTATCATTGAATGATTTATTATGACTAAATGACAAATGTAAGTCATCAGCTCCTAATCTGCGATCAATAACTAACCAACTCAAATCTCCACTCTCCTCCCAAAAGTAAACATCATAACGACCGTACGTGTCTCAACCAGAAACAGCGGGAACCAATTATATTATTTGTGAAAATAAAAATGAATAAAATTAATTCATCACTCAGCTCAGTATCTATAACTAGCAATCTAAAACCTCCATTCTTCTAAAACAGTAAACATTATAAGTATTAAGTATAACGACCGTACGTGCCTCAACCGGGAATCAAACTAGGATTAGCCCGAATGCCTCGTTTATGCTTCGGCACGGCCGCCATGTTATTCTATTCAGTGCTAGTTTATAAACCAACATATCGTGACCTCTGGATACGTAAAGAGTATATTCAATCGCAGCTTCAATTATACTGGATTATCACATTTCAGTGAACTCTATTGCATAGGGTCACGGCTCCTGTTAGTTACCAAAAATAAGGATTTTGCTAGTTCTTGTAAAAACCACTATATCGTGACCTCTTGATGCGTAAGAAGTATATATAATTGTGGATTTCATTTATTCTGGTCACTCACTTGGTTGATATTTGTAGTGCTTAGGAGTAAGGGTCACGGCTGGTTACAGCTGCCAAAGGCGGTCATTACTCTGGATGCGATTCGCACGTCGCTCCGATGTGCGAACGGGATGTCGCTACAATACGCGCTTAGCGTTGTCTCGCTCAAATATCGGAGCGACGTGTAAATCGCATCCAGTGTCATAACCGCCAAAAGCAAGGTTTGACGAGACCACTACATCTTGACCTCTCGATACGCAAGTAGTGTACGTAATCGTAGGCTTCGTTTTTACTGGTTATTTAAGCGATTAAAATGAATGGATTGTTTAGACACGTTAGGGCTATTTAGGACTAATTCAATTTGCTCAGCAAATGCAGAGTAAGTTTTGGCAGAGAGAATTTGCTTTATACGGGTACAGTTTGCCTGGTCGGTGATCGTTGTCAGTGAAACAGATCGGTCATTCTCAAAAAATACGTCTGCGGTGTAATTGAAATAATATATGAAAAGAGTCGTGGCAGACCGCAGACAAATTTTCAGGCAATGATCCAGATTAGGGGGTTCTAGCCCTAAGAAATAAAATCTTTTTGAGACACTCAAAAATATTTAACCGTCGATCAGGTAAGACCCTCTACAAGCTCTTTCGGCGCTTCTCTCTTGTATTCTTGTATTGTAGTTGTACACATACACCAATTATAGAAGATCGGTCGAGCAAAAGGAGCGTTAAGGGGCTCACTGATTACCAGTTCGCCGGACGATATCGGCCTGTCAATTATTCGCAAAAGCTAACAGGCCGATATAGTCCGGCGAACTGGTAATCAGTGGGCAGGACTTCCTCCTTTCTCTGCATGTAATGATGATTTTCGTAATAAAAACTATCCTATGTTCTTCCCCGATTTTAAGTAGGTAGTTTGATTCTACTACCCGTAGAATTCGTGCAAGTGTAATATAAAAAAAAAAACACGTGCAATTTTGTAGGTTTTCAAAGCGGTAAGGATAGACGAACGCAGTTAATGTGCAGTCGGAATGCAGTCCGACAGTTTTCGCCCTAAGAAATAAAAGCTTTTTGAGACGCTCCAAAAATATTTACTTGGGATTCTACCTGCTTGCTGGCGTTACCATTGTAACTCGATTTAACTTCGAGACGTAATTGTGCATATCAGCCGCCGTTCGTAGAGTTCATGTCTAATGTTTTGACGGTAGTCACATTAAACCAATATATAGGTAGGATAGGTTCGTTAGAGTGCTTCAGATGCGCGAAGGGCAAACTTTCCAGAAATTGGCGCTCCGCATAGCGGGGCTCCGTCGACCCGGGGGACGAGCAAACCGTCCAGAAATTGGCTCCGTTGACTCGGAGGACGAGAACAAGACAATGATATTCACGTTTCACGATATACCTAGAAATTTCATAATCTGCAAGATTTAACGATACTTCGCCGACATGCACAAGGCATCGCACGTGATGGAAGTAAAAATTGTTTGATTTGTTGTTTGTTGTTGTTAGGTTTTATTAGCTGTAAGTCTTAACATTAATTTTTATTTTTTTATTTGTATGTTACTAACACACGCATGGGCTGTAAATGCCTGACATAAATGATTATTTATTTTGTTTATTTAATAGAAATCCTGTATTCGTTTCTTTCACCTATAATTTGGGGGACTATAGTGCACATCGAAATTCAAAAATTGCTTTAGCTATCAGTAATAGATAAAATAGAGTTTCTTCGTATTTCGATTTTCACGGTAGCCTTTTCAGTACAGGTAATCGATTTATCTTTAATATTTCTCTTATTTACAGTACTTATGTTGTACCCTAGTTTTCTTTAATTGATCCCACCTTTTCCTCCTTTCTTCATTGAATGTTCGTACAACCTTAACATCTCACTTTTATAACTTTTCAACCGTTTTGCAATTGCAATAATTCGAATAAGTACTCCTCAAAATAAATTATGACTTTTATAAGTGCGAACAAATAGTACAGCTTCAGCTGTGCAAATAGCAAAGCTAACATAACACATCCCATTACATTACAAAATTCACCATACGCCTTTAAACTTAAGGTCCATTGTATTTTACAATAGATTTACGCTGCATTGTGGGCGAAGTCATTGGCAAAGATTTTATTGCTGTGCCATCATCAACACTGTTAACGGACAATAATCCTTATTCAAAAAGATAAAAGGTCCACCGATCATTAGCTGCGGCAAATAACTATTAGCCTGGGCTTAAGGAACAGAGGTTCTACCGCGAAATACTTATTTCGTTCGTTCGTCGATTTGCCTCTGTATAATTATATATAACTCCAATATGCAAGAGTGATAGCGGCCGATATTTCGCGGCAATATCTCAGTATAAGAGAAGCCTCAATTAAGCGGTTTTCACCATTGATTTAAGTAAAAGTAGGTTGTCACACTGAGACAGATCTTACTTATGTTTAAATAAATAAATAAACTTAAAACTAATGATAAAAAGTAAATTTAAATATGAGTCTTATAAATAGAATATGTCCTCAAGCTCGCTACCGATGGGAAGTGTGCCCAGAAGGCTGGCCGCATTGCCACGTTGAATGGCAATGCTTATGCGTTGAGCGAAATATTGGCCAGCCTTCTGGTCACCTGTGGTGTCTATGAGGCGCGTCGCTAAATTCTTGTATAGCTGACGCGCGCTTGGCCCCCACGACCGTTTCGACCCCAAACGCCACAAAAATATAGCTACTGCCAAGGGTTGCGTATTTGCGGCGTTTGAGGTCCTCCGCTGCGGACGCGGCATGACCAGCATCAATGCTAGTGCCCGGAAGGTGGGACGGCGCGAGGGTGTCTACGCAAGTGGCATCCCAATAAATAAATAAATAAATTGAACTGCAAACTACTTTACCGACCGCCGAATGTAGGTGGTAGACCTATAGTAGCCCTGCAATAGATTGTTAGGTAATGTTATGCCCAAAATAAATTATGTACTAAACTATTGATTTACTAAACGTTTCTCGAGGATCCCACGCGATATTAAACCAAAATGAACGTGAGATTTATTGATAACCATTTTGGTGTTCTATTAGCGTATAATATCGAATTTGCTTGGCAATCTTACCATATGCAGAATTTCTTGAAACAACTAGTGAGTTTCATACTAATCTCAGATGTTCTTTATGAACAGACAATCAGCCGAAAAAAATGGCCCCACAAAAGTAATTCTCGAACGTCTTGGGCACGACTTTTGCTCCCAGTCTCGTTCTGCCGTCCACAAAGACAACTGTCAAACATGACGAAATGTTCTGTGAAAAAATGCGCTTATAATAGCAAAACAACAAGCATTATTCATTTTGACGTTTATACAAGGATCAACTTACGAAAACGTCACTTAACCATAAAGTAGTCAATGTTTTGAAACGTGCGTTTGCAAATTTGACACTTAAATTGTAACGTATTAAGTTTACTTTTGTATGAAATACTTATCTTGACAAAAATTATAAAGAAGCGTTATTAGTATCTACTAGAACGCATTGCCTAATATCAGTTTGATCCATATATTTTGTCATATTTCTTCGGCATTGGGCGTCCATTTACTTTAATACGTCAATCTTTACGAAATACTTTGGTTTTAAAGTCGAATATCTTAGATCTTATGGCTGCTTTTCCTCGGAGGCGGAGATGATCGGAAAAAACGTGCGAGAGTCAACCAATAACATTGGTTGTAATTAGAGATACGCAAAAACGCAAAACAAGAAATACTTAAACGTAAAAAACAAATAAACTTGTAAATTTAATTGCATCGTACATTTTTCTTACAACACAGTACTAAAGGTCTTTTGTTTCCATCAATTAAAAAGAAACTTAATAACCTAACGGGTCTCCAGGGTCTTAAGGTTTTTAAATGCTTTTGATGCGGTTAAAGTAATTACTGAGTGTGTGTCCGCTTTAACAATGGCTTTTAAATCCAAGCTATTTGTTAGAACATTGGAAAAGCTTTCCAAAAGGTTTTTAGACTATTGTCCTTGACATAAAATAAATACTTAAGAAGCGTAATTAAAGTGATTAGAATTTTATAGATTTACATTGTTAAAGCCTGACCAGTAGTAATATATGATCACGCGCCATATTGCGGAATTTCATTGAAACAAAAATGTTCATACTAAACTGAACTGTCACCCTATACATGAGAAACAGCGCCCTCTTGACAACGATCATATATTTCTGGTCGGGCTTTACTTTTGTTGCTACATAGTTACACTTTTATATTTTAGAGGTAAGCTACAGGACGTCTGAATGTATATACGAGTATAACAATTACTAGTTCGCCTCGAACTGAGAACTCGCGGTTCGCCAAAAACTCTATAGAGCAGATTCATAGACATCTATTTAACTTTCGACATATGGAAGGTAGCGCCAAGGAACAGAATCTCCATATACCAAAAAGTGTCCGACAAAAAGCCATAAATAGATGGCGCTACAATACCTAGAATACTTGAGAATAAAATCTAATCATAGACAGCGCACTTCACTTCGTCAATAACGCCTAGGTTCTAGCTACTCTAACTCTACTTTGGAGATTTGGAACTATTATTAACTGTGGCCCTAGTGAAAAAGGGTACAAGTCTCTGGCAGTTTAGGTGTATAAGGGCATAAGTGTTACGTGGAACTTACACCCCTTTACACCTGCGCTGCCAGAGACTTGTACCCTTTTTCACTAGGGCCACAAATTTATAGCTGATAGCTGGACACTTTTGCAACAGTTCTGCCTAAGGAGATTCTATTCCTTGCCTCTATCTTCCATATTTTGACACCATTGGATAAAAAAATGTCGAACTTCGAGCCTTTAAGATCATATCTATTTTGGTCATGATCAGACCAATGAATTAAAATAAGGGTAAAAAACAGTAATTATAAAATAAGCAAAGCGCTTCGTCGTTTTTTCGAACCCTCATAACTTGGGTTCGAATTATACCAGATAAACAAAATTCTCGGTATATAATGTCAATAGTGGACTTTTATTAAGCATAAATAATTCAATTGCATAGCTCTCATACTTTAGATTTTATTCATACTTATCTAAAAAAAACCGATTTCGTCACTCACACACTGACTGATGATCATCAAAACCCTTAGGGTATATCCTGAAGTCCTAGGAAGCTAAAATTTTGTATGTTACTTACTTACTTAGAAAATTTCAGTTAATTAAGGAAAAATACGGAAACTAGCCGCATTACTATGCAAAAAAAACTTCTTTAATAACAAACGACTAAACATACTAAAATTTCCTATATAAAAATTCACTAAATCCAATTGCACGTTGTTCAGGAGTGCAAATTTAAGATTAGATTTCCTTGCAGCTTTTCCAAAACAATTTCTGGCGACCAGGCAGCATTTTTCAGGAAAAGAAAACGAAACAAAGACTCGAAAATCAAATTAAACCCGCCTCGAAGACATAAAAGGCGCGAAATTGAGGGATTACCTCGGCAATCCTTTGAGCTTGGTCACCCTCGTCCAACCACGGAATTATATAGAACTCGGATAAAGTCTGAAATCCATTCTACGACTTCTCTTTCCGCACGGACTCTACCACGAGTGACTGATAGTGTCAAAACTGACATACTTATACGCTACCGAGAACGTAATTTACTTTATATACATCTCGCTCGCACTTATATATGAGTACGAGCGAGATGCATAGAAAGTAAGTTACGTTCTAGATAGCGTCTATGTCAGTGCCGAACTGGTGGTAGCCACATAGTAGTATGTAGTCTTATTTGCTAAACAAAATTGCCCATTATGACTGAGCAAGATATGTCATTATAAGAAACCAGAGAAAGAGGTCCGAAAGAATATCAATTTCAGTTTACTTTTGCCATGAAGTATACAACGACATGATATCAGTTACTTATCGTGCTTTTCGCTCATACATGTCCGTACATGTATTGGCGCGAGCGAGAGAATACAATATAGAAGAAAAAGCTCTAGGACAACCATTATGGTAACTAATTGTTATGACAATTGATCGTTAGGGCTAATGCCTATTAGGACAAAACAGTTAGGGCAAGTGATTTTAGGATAAACGTTGTTAGCGATCGCTTGTTGCTTTGCGTTGTCTTGTTTTTTCTTCTTTTCCTTTTCGGACACTTTAATACGATTTTTCAAACAATTTGTCTTTGACAACTTCCATAAATTTACATATAAACCAGAGGACGGTGTCTTACTCGGACTAGTTATAGATCGTGCCATTCACGACGACGCGTGACTTGATTAGTATTGTCATGTTATTAAAGGCTAGATTTGACAAATCTGCGCGTCATCGTGGATGACACGAACAGTATTGACATACTGTTTTATTGTAATGTTGGCATTATTGTATGACTTCTCTTTAAGTCATACTTTTTTATGGAAAATATACTTACTGTACTCAGTCCAGGTTCTACACCCGTGGTCACCCTACTCCGACAAACGAGGGTTGTAGTGGTCGTGTTAGTTTTGAGGTTACAAGCGTTTTGTATTTTTAAAATTGTTTTTATTAGCGAGGGCGATTCTGTAATAATATTTAGGCGTTGAAGCGAATAGTGTCGATAAACAGTGGTTAGTTGGGTATGAACTGCCAGTAATATTAACTGACGATTGCTAATCTGAACCCTATTCATTTGCAATACGGTCAACGAGATATCAGTTGAAGCTCACGATGAAACATTAATATTGCGAAGCTATGTGCGAAAGAGAATTTTCTAAAATTGCAAAGTTCCAATGAAATGTTCTCTTTTTTTGGCACGTATATTGCCAAAATTTGTTGCAGTTACTTTCGATTTCTATGACAACACACCAATGAGTGACGTAAATGTTAACACGTTCATGGGCACATGGGGTTAATTAGTAAGTAATCTAAATTGTATTTTTTGTATGTAATGTTTTGAAAAGATGTGTCCCGTCGAGTTTCTTGCCGGTACGTATTGGGATCTCCTCCAATTGAGGGGGGATTTAAATCTTCTCGTGTAAGAGGTATAGGGTTAGAGCCGGTGTAGCTTTATTTGACGTTCATCACATCAAACTATCTTTATCTCTTTATTGCCTGCGGTGGCATAGGTAAATCCCGTACAAGATGTTTTCCCGTCTATGGACGGACCGCCGCGTTGCATTACCGATAAAAGTTGTGCCACATATTGGCAGCTCAATTTGTCTACATCTTCATACATTGAATATGCTTGTGATACGGCATCATGTCTATAGCCGTAACGTCCTCCGCCGTGTCGTGCCGCAGCATGCGTCATGGCCTTGTACTAAAGTTGGTAGGTAACTCACTCTGTGACACTAGAAAGCCTTTTGATGTACCTAAAATGGCACAAAATACTTGTCTCCATTATAATCCTATGAAAACTCGCCGTCTGTGGACGGGGTTACGGTTTTGTCAAAGTTAAAATCATCGGCTACAGACGTGGTCCCATATCATGAGGCTCTCCATTTACGTCTCGCGACGGACTGTCCGTGAGTGTGTTAAATCAAACAAGCTTCTACCAACTTATTTAGGACTTTACTTGGATATTGTGAAACAGGCCCTAAATATTTTAATTTTGTTTAAGTCATTGACATATATATCTAAGGACGACCCTTACGAGCAATAAGAATGGGGCCAGTACAGCGGTGTCACGCACACCAATGCGAGCCAATCGTGCATTCTAACGCCACAACGCGATTGGTTCATGAGTTCGCATTATGCGCGCGATTGGTCGCAAGTCGCAACCATTTGCGTTAGACTGCAGGATTGGCTCGAATTCGTGAGTGACACCATTGAACTAGCACCATTCCTAGTACCTACGCGTAAGGTCTGTCCTTAGATGGTCAATGGTTTAAGTTTTAAATAAATAATAAAGCTTACTGTTTGTCTAGGTAATTCACCGCACCGCAGACTTACCTGGAAAATAAAACAGAACATTAAACGTAAGAATTATTCAGCAACATTTGTATAAATAATCTGCACAATGAGTCGCGTTTTATGCAAATCAGAATGCGGCCTTACAGAGTAGTGTAAGTATAAGTATTGTACAGCCAAAACAATAATGAATGAATAAAATCTTTATTTTCAGGCAACTATTGGTCCGTGGGACGCCCATTACTCCGCTTTAAGGACTGCGTAAAGCGCGACATGGTTGCGTTTAATATCAATTGCGACTCATGGGAAGACCTCGCAACAAACCGCGTTGAGTGGAGGAACAGCCTTCTAAGTTCTAAGAGGTCGCGAAACCCATGATAGGTCCTGGTTTCAAGACTTGGCCCGAAAACTGGCATTAAAACAGATGCGCGATGAGAATCGCGTCGGTGCTGACCATCAGTTTATTTGCCATAAATGTGGGCGATTATGCCGTTCAAGAATCGGTTTATATAGCCAAGAGCGGCGCTGACGCTAGATCACACATGCTGTTAAATCATCAAAGATGTACAAGGCCTGATGATGATGATTGATGATTGGCCCATAGATAAATACCTTAAAACTAGCATACATATTCCTCGTCATAGCATACCTCGCTTAAAGAACTAATTAATTGCAATAAAGTGAGAAAATGCTGCCAGCGTCTACGGCACGGCACTATGCCCCAGGGGGATTTTATTTTAAGTTTAGTATTATTTATTTTTATTAATTCTTACATCCCCAAACACAATTAGGTTGCGTTGTTCTATCACAGAGTTCCCACATGACCACCTCCTGTCTCCATCATCAGATCAGCTCGATGCTACCATAATATTGCATTTTCAATTTGTCACCCGAGCCTATTCCATAAGAATATATGTCTTGAACTAGTGTTGGTAGGACCTCGAGTATTTTGAGTCTGAATTTGAAGAAATCGACTCGATTTTATGAGAATCAGCAGTAAAAAAAAAAAATCTGAGTCTTCTAAGTCCCGAGGCGAGTCCTTTATTGAGTATTTTTAAGCGCAACTCAAAAGGACTCGAGCCTCCGAATAAAGAGACTCCGTCAACATTTTTATAGGTTTAACCTAAATAAAAGTAAAAAATTATGCGTTATTGTATGATTTGTGTGCCAAATCCCGACAATACAATTCGAAATTTTGCAAACAAAAACATTTTGAGTTCTCTGAAAGCTGAAAAGGACTCAAATCTCTATAAAAGACTCGGATCTCTAACAACTTGAAAAGAGCTTAGGTTTAAACTTAATTATGTGAGTCTGAAAAACTGAGTCGTGTTTCAAAACAGAGGACTCAAAGGACTCGAGTCTTAACCAACACTATCTTGAACGACTTCAAGTAAATACTGGAATAAGTACAATTAAGACGTGATTGCACGCACGGTTATCGATTATTTATGTTTATGTCGGATCGGCTACAGAATACGACAATTATAATCGGTTTATTATTCTATCTGTTGCGTAGGACGTTAAATGTCACGATCAACTTTATGGGTTGTTAATGTGAATTGAAAATTGCATTTTAATCAACGCTTGTTAGTAATCGAAGTTTGCCGGCCAATCACCTACCACAGACACACCTTACCTAGATCGTCATCACATACATATTTCTGGCGTTATTCATGAACATGTTATTGGCCTGAATTACGAGTAGCTATGAAGCGTTTGTCTTTATCTGTCATTTTGACTTATGTATTTGTAAGAAAGCGATAAAACATCATTTGTCAACATGCCTGTCACTTTCTAACAAGTATGTAAGCGCGAAACGTACGGGCATAGTGACAAGTGATAAAAATGGAACCATGCTGCCACCGCAGGCCCGTAAAGTTTTATGAATAAGGGGATGGGGGGGGGGGGGGCTAGCTTGGGGCTAGTGTGTAAAGTGAACTCAAAATTGGGTTGACAGACCCGCCATCGCACAACATCCACGAATTGCCATGACACAACAAAATTAAAAGGAATAAACAGAACGCATTATATCAACAAACGTCAGAACCAAATCACGAGGGTGGATAGCACGGCCACTTAAACCCTATAACACACTTTCCATCCCTTTCCAACACCTACTACAAGAAAGGGAAGACAGATTCGATTCAGATGACTCGCAGCCATGCTTGAGCGGCGATAATTCGTATTAACCTAATTCGAACACGACGGTTACGCAGATTTGGATACGCTAATTTAAACCTTACCCTACTCTGTTTTGGTTGAAATGCATTGGAGCGAAATGTGATCTATGTCGTTTTCCGTTTAGGGTGGTTTATTTATTTGGGTGGGAATCGAAATCCGGCGTCCGCTTTCAAATGCAAAGATCGTCGGAATGGGTTAGGGCTCGAGGCTCGAGTCGTATGTACGATCACGTCTGCGAGGTTTAGACTGAGTTAAAAGTTTTGGATTTGTAATCAGGGCAAAGGACCTATCTCTGTATCTTTAGGTAGGTATTTAAATATATGTAAACAAAACTCTACCCTCAAATGGCTTCACTGCAACGCACCAAAAGTATCTGCCATATCTATAGGCGCCATTCATTTATTACGTAAGACGATTTTTGCTAGGTTTTGACCCCTCCCACCCTATGTAAGAAAAAATAAGAATGGGCCCACTCCCTCCGCCCAGTATTACGTAAGAATCTAAAGGAAAAAATGAATGGCGCCATATTAGAACGCATTCAAAGGTTTGGTGTGACAATCAAATTTTTGGGGGTCCGCTCCCGAAGGTTAAAACTAAGAGTCTGCTGTCCGTCCGTCTGTCTGTCTGTCTGTCCGTCTGTCACCAGGCGTATCGTATGAACCGTGAGACAGTTGAAATTTTCACAGATGATGTATTTCTGTTGCCGCTATAACAACAAATACTAAAAATTACTGAACCCTCGGTGGGCGAGTCCCACTCGCACTTGTCCAGTTTTTTTTTAGATATAGATCCATGTCTCTTTTTGTTAAGGTATACCTTAGAGACTGGTAGAGATACTTTTGACCCTTTGTCTGATCTGCTCCTTTTAATGCTACAGTATTAACCCTATAGACCTAATGTCACTACAAAACCATTCAACTCTGAGAAACTCTTAGAGAAACTACAGGCTTGAATCATTCCAAGGAGTTTATCAAGGCCTTCAGCAAAAAGGCGGCCTCGAACGCCTTAGCGCTGTCTAGGAACCAACTACGCAACTTGGTAAGGGTGCTTACTGGGCACTGCCGCCTAAATAAGCACATGCTCACTATGGGGAAACGTGACATGGGGCGGTGCAGCCTGTATGGAGGCAGAGGAGACGCCTTTGCACATTCTCGCAGAGTGCCGTTACCTAATGCGCACTCGTGACTCAATCCTGGGCGGACACACATTGCGCCTGGAGGAGTTAGGGTCTCTCGAGATCAAGAAGATCCTGCAGCTGTTTGAAGTTGCAGGTTTGGATTGAGAGTTGTAGTAGGTGGCGATCACAATAGATCAGGAATGGTCGCAGTGATATTTAGGCTGTAGAGCCTTACATAGCCCCTGACAAAGAAGAAGAAGCAGAAGATTAACCCTATAGCGAAATATTTCAATGTATCGATGTATTTGGATTTGTAGTCTATAAACATACTATAGACGTTTCGAGCGCTTACGTCATGGTGACGTCACTGACAGATACGGTCAGTCGATGTTAGACCGCCGAGTAGCGAGGTTGTCCCACGATGATGAAGCGTTGCCGAACCGTTGGAACTACATTTTATCGTATGATTTACTGAGGTAAATACAGTACATTACAGGATTATTAAAGGGATTTGAAGATTTTCCACATATCGATTCTATTATACAAAACGTAGTTTACGTGTTGTAATCGTATTCAGTATGGAACATGCCAATCACAACCCCCAAATTAAATTAGACTTTCCCTCGGAGTTCAGATTAGAAGATTACGGACGTGCGGACTTAGGGCTTGATAGCGATATGCTTTAATTAAGCTACATGTATGTACTTACGTTATGTTACATGATGTGGGATTAGATTACAGAGTAGAGACGGTAAAGGTTATAACTGGGTGCCTACCAAGATGCCAATCGTTTGCGACGTAGTGAACGAAACGGTAATATATCTCTATCACTCTTCCATACGTTTCATTCACTACGGCGTATAAAATAAAATACGACCAAAGGGAATCGACACGAGTTGCGAATTACCTTTTCACACGTGTATTGTACAACGTTTTCCAGTATATGTATGTGACCCTTTAAATTAGCGACATACGCACGTATAGGGCCAGTTACCGCACTAGGGTGATAAAGTAGACCCGTATGTACTGTAATTTTTTTATGTTTTAGTTTATATTAGTTGTTTTAAAATTACTTGTCGAGTTATAAGGAGTAGGAAGACAAGTCTTCCTTACACTTGAATCTTAACTAAAACTAATTTTACCCCTAAAACTTGGAAACCGTCGTAAGATCAGTGTAAGCCCAGCATTACGGCCTCGGGGGAGATTTGGGCCCGATCTACAGATTGAATTATTAAGGCTTGACATTTAGGACGGTGGAGAGGATGCCTTACACGTGATGGGAAATAGGAATCGGTTGTAAATTGAGATTGTCGGATGCTTATTTGTAACATTATCTATGAAAAGGGACCTTATTGTCGATGGCGCTGACGCCGCACTGCGTAGCGCGGCGTTGTTTATAATATGGGAGCTTCGTTGATAACGGCGTAAGCGCCACCGACAATAAGGTCCCTTTTCATAGATAATGACACATTTACGTTTTGTTACGTTAGAGTCATTTCAGAGTCAACTTTTAACGACTCTACTGACATCAGTACCCCTAGTGTAAGTTTAGTCTATAGCGAAACGTGACGTACGCGTTTGCGTTAAGTCTCATTTTTTATGGGTTTTTGAACAGCGCGCCAAGCGGGACGTTTTGGAAAGTCAAAAATCTCATACAAAATGACACTTAACGCAAACGCGTACGTCACGTTTCGTTGTCGAAAATATTTACACTAGGGGTACTGATAAGTTATGTGTAGAGTGTGTGCCTATAATATTTATTTTATAAGCACCCCCTCTGCACATTTGGTCCGGAGTGTCCCTATAATATTTATTTATTTCCGCTGCTCAACTTTAAACTTTAGCTAGTTGAGAGGTTTCTCAAAATCCTGAGACTACAAGTGCCCCTGAAATCAATCCTGGCATACTGGAAAATACCCATAAGTCGGAAGGATCGTAGAATGGAAATTTAGGGCCCTGGTTAATATAGGGGCCTAGTTAATTAAGGGGCCTAGTTAATTTAGGGGCCAGTTAATTTCGGGGCCTAGTTAATTTAGGGGCCCAGTTAATTTAGGAGCCCAGTGAATTTAGGGGCCCAGTTAATTTAGGAGCCTAGTTAATTAAGGGGCCAAGTTTAGTCGGTATTCAAAGACTTAAAAGAACGTACTTATGATATGACTAGATTTTAAACTAGGGCAAAATGAAATGAAATTTTGTTTATGGAATTTTATAAAAGGTGACAGACTATGAAGTCCCACGGTAAGCTCAATAAGGCTTGTGTTGTAGGTTAGACAACGATTTATATAATATATAAATACACAGAATACGCCCATGACTCAGGAACAATCCGTGCTCATCACACAAATAAATGCCCTTGCCAGGATTTGAACCCGGGACCATTGTCTTCATAGGTACGGTCACTAGGTCATTACCCACTAGGCCAAACCGGTAGTCAAGACGGGTTGGATATACACATTATATTATAAACCATATCAACAATTGATTTGAATATGATTTCAATGTCATTCACGTATTACTTTTGACACAATTATTGAAATAAAACGACGTCTTAAAATTAACTTTGAAAGAACTTTAGATAGATAACGAAATATTAAATTTCTTAAGAGCTTTTCGAATCTAACAAAATAACGGTAATTTTTCTATGAAATTCCATTTCGGAAGAAAACGTTTCCCACTAACTAAATCTAAACAAATCACTTTGATTTTATTGTCGCTCGCTTCAGCAAAATATATTCTAGGTTTAAAGGTTTCGCTTTATTTTTTTTTGTTTTGATAATTTTGAAAAAAAAAAGGGTAACCTATTAACCTAGTTTTCAGTTGCTTACATATTATTGTGATACTTGCTCAAATTAATATGACAGGTGATATGTGTACATATTTTTGATTGGTTAATCTGTTCAGATGTATGTGTACCTTTCTATGCTCATTTATTTTTGAAGACATGGATTTGCGCATACAGGTTGACCTTAGACATTGGACAAACCCTGAATTCCCACGTAAGGTTACTTCTCAGGAATGCTCTGAAGTTAATATTTTTTAATTAGAACAAAAGATAAAAAAAATAATTTTTGAAACAAAAGTTATTTGCAATAATCGACAACTAAAAGATACACACTGTGTTAATCTTTGGCAGTGTTTTTGACAATTTGTTCGAAATATTTGATAATGATGACATTTTTCAAAAGTCAGAAGATTATTAGTGTCATAAATATAAAAGATAATCAAAAAGGTCGAAGAAGGTTCCATACTATTCTTTGAAGATATTACCTTAGGAGCTACTAACACATACAAGCTGCTCCAAAGTAAAAATGGTAATTTGAAATTTCTTCGAAACCGCTACACTGGTTGTTATGATACTTTGTACACTGGTTCTAAATACCCTAATGCATATGTACATTTCGGCTTTGTCCAATGGGGACACACTGTATATTTATAATCTCGACTGTACCCCAGAGGATGCAATATTCAGAGTAAGCCCCGATTCATAGACATCCGTAAATAATCGAACGGGTCTTAAGTGGTGTATTTCCGGTGAAGAGCTGCCCACTTGACTAGAAAGGGTTGTCCGGTAGTTTTATCTATATCGATATTTTTCTTAGTATCTGTCTTTGTTTTTTTCACGCAGGTACTTTAAGTATGATGCTCCCATACATTGGTACTGCCGAGTTGATGTTTTGCATTGCAGCAATTATTTTCTTGAGAAAGATTAAAGATTTTGATATTTTTATTATACATTTGATCACAAAATGTGTCCAAACCCCTTCTTTTAAGATGAAAGTGGGGGATCCGTGCGAAATCGCCTTTTCATACAAACGTAGTCCTCAGTTTCCTCTCTGGATATACACATTATTGAAATTATTTTGACACAATTTGTTGTATATTAACCACAGCTATGCCCCTACGTTTGATTTTTTTCGAAGTTTTATTTATTGTAAGAGTTAGGAGTATTTAAAAATTTGTATGAAATCTGTTTTTCGATTCTAATTTTAACAATAATAAAAAAATCGAAAAAAGTCAAACGTAGCGGCATAGCTGTGATTAATATACATCAATCAATATTCAGAGAGGAAAATAGGGTCTACTTTTGTATGAAAAAGCGGCCGTCCCCTTTCGTCTTACTCAGGCACAGAATTCTTTGTAGAAATATAGTCATGTACAGTCCTGCAAAAATATGTTACCTTCGAAGGCCGCAAAAATATGTGACGCACTATTATGGCTCTACAAATAAGATCGTATCAGATATTTTTGCGGCCTTCGTTGTGTAACATATTATTGCAGGACTGCACAACACATAATAAATGTAATACACACAATCGCGCTTCTCTATGATCTATATTCCAGTAACGCCCAAAAAATTTTTTTTAATTAAAAATCATAATTTAAATACTCAAACAGCCTCGTCACGATCTCGACTCACGATTCCTAAAAGGAACCCTGCTGTTAACCACCCTTACTTGACCCCTCACCCTTTCCAAAGGTTTTTAAACTTCTATGACTCTCGTATACCTCGTATACCCACGGGTTAGAGCGTTTTCACATTGTCCGATCCGATATCGGATGTAGGATTCGCATCCGCAGAATCCGATGTAGGATCCGACATCCGGAAACATGCATCCCATAATGTCGGTGCGACAGCTAACGGGGATCCGACATGGCTGAAATTATCGAAGGCGTTTCTCCGATGTCGGGTGTCGGATTGTTCTTATGAGAAAAATAGCTGGTATGTAGAGTTGCCCGACCAATGCCCGACTTGGACGACCAGCCCCATTTTTTTTTTCGCTTCAAAAAACTTTTTTCTTCTATTTTTTCCTGATCAGAACACGATACCGAATATGCCCTTAAACTGATTCCCACTATGATTCTTACGTAAGATATATTCAAGAAGTGTCCATGTAAGGAAGCACATTAAAATAGTACATTACGATACAAGTGCGAAAAATAGGAAATTCGAAACGAGTGGCGATAAATTAAAACACGACCGAAGGGAGTGTTTTAAATCGACACGAGTTGCGAATTACCTATTCGCACATGTATCGTACAACGTTTTACAGTACATATGGCCGTTTAAATGTTCGACACAGTAACGTAATATGCTACTTCTCGCACTAGTGCTATAAAGTAGCCCCATATGTACTGTAAATATTATTTTCGGAGTCGTCCGGGGAAAAAATGCGATTTACGCCAAATGTTCGGGTTTTTTTTTAATCTTTGTCCGGGTTTGGCGAATTTCGAGAGGGCAGCCCTAATTCTGGCACATCTCAATCAACAGGCAGCAAGTGATTAATTCTACAATGTCGGTTCATGAAATAATCAAATTTAATGATTTGGCCAGATACCTGGTGAGGCCTGGAACACGAGCAAAAAATTAACTGTAGGCTGCAATCCTCAAACTGACCAAAAAAACTTGTGTTTGGATGTTTAATTCCACTTTAAAGTTTAATCCAAGACGAAATGTATTGCGAATATTGTTATGCGTGACAGTGACAGGCAACGTTAATTACAATGATGATAAAATAGGAAGTCTAAAGACCTTACAATTTTTAGTTATTGGACAAAAGTGTCAGTCTACTCAGTCACTCTTTGAGGAGTACAATCTATGACATAGATATGCTGCTTCCAGTAAAATGTACGCATTCGAAATTACGGTCCACCTATGTTCATCACTAAATTTTTGCAAATAAATATGTCTTTATCTTTAGATTAAATGTTTTAATTATTTGCTTGTGTTACATGCCCCACCCGGTATATATTATATGTACCTAGTGATGTAATACCGGACGTGCGTTGCATCCAATGTGTAGACCGCCTTATACCGGCTGTGGTCACATTAAAGATATCGATCTTTGGTTTAGTTTAGTCCCTCGTGTCTTGGAACGCTTCGTCTGAATTAGGGCTTGGATATATGGTGATTTGTTGTTGAATGTTTTTGAACTGTATTGCTTTGGGGTTAGGTTGGTTTTCAAATGTTAGTTAGATGGGAGTTCATGGGTTGAACGCTTAGGTTGTATGTAGGTAAGTAAATGTGAGATGTGATTTTTGTACTACACTCTAGAGCAACAGTATCGGGAAACTTTGACTAGATTTTGTTATTCTTTCTTAATTTTCTTACGGGTGGTATGGGTAATATAGTTTTAGACAACCGAGCGAGCACCAAACACGACCGAAGCGTCTCTGTTTTAGCTTAGGCGTAAATGCTCTGTATGTATGTCCGGTTGTTCTCATACTCAACCGATTTTCGTGAAATTTTGTCAATTGGCTACTTGACAGTTTTTTGAAAATAATGTCAATCGATCTTGATTTTCCTGAGGTACAAATGTCTATATAGGACTCATGGCAGAAATGAGAGTTAAAGTCTGACGCTCGCTCTCGACGATTGAAACAACGCCTCTAACAAAATGATAATGTAATGTGACGTAACATTACATTAGTCTGTCCTAAATGTATGGAAGTTCAAGAACATTGCTATATTGATTGTGAAATATTGCGTTTATGTATATAGTTGTCATACATTTTATTTTTCTATTACATTTAAGGAATCTAATGGTATAATTTTTTATTTATATTTAAAACTTAAAAAAAAAAGATTAATTTGAGCCTTAGAAGCCTTGTATTTTTTATAATCTCAATATGAGATTTAAATTCAGCTAAATGTTGTTATAATATTCAACATGTGTCAAGTACCCAATTGTGGATATTGTATTTCACTGAGGTCTACAACAGCTCACAGAGCCAAGCCAATAATATACTCTCGTAATAACTCAGTACGTTAAAACAACACATGTAGGTATACATATAGTAGGTATACATACAAATGTAAGGTTCAAGTTTGGTGGTAAGCCAACTAATGTTTCAGGCATAATGGGAGATGTGGAGGCTCGCTATAAACTAGGGTAATGTAGGCTCTGATTTATCTCGCGTGAAGCTGTTTTACTGTAGTGTGCCTTAATTTGCTCTCTTAATAACAATTTTCATTTCTATATTTACTTTTTCACCTCACAAAGGATACATTTAACAATTAGTATTATATAGAGCAAAGGCAATTCGAAACGAGTGGCGATAAATTAAAACACGACCGAAGGGAGTGTTTTAAATCGACACGAGTTGCGAATTACCTATTCGCACATGTATCGTACAACGTTTTACAGTACATATGGCCCTTTAAATGTTCGACACAGTAACGTAATATGCTACTTCTCGCACTAGTGCTATAAAGTAGCCCCATATGTACTGTAAATAATGTTTTGAAATTAGTCATTACCGACTTTATTTTATTTGACTATCTATACGTGACGTACGCACATAATTGGCATGTGTAAGCTGCTTATAGTGATAACATCTCAAAGCTAAATAAAATCTTGATCCAATGGTTGACTGGTAGAGAATGACTTTTGGCGTCAAGTTTGTCATTTCAATTCAATTCAATAATTTATTTCAGTCATAATAAGACCATATCATTTGTTAGTAATACAATAAAATTAATCTTAATATGCTAATATTAGTAAAAGACAGATTCAAATAAAAATAAAAATACATTCTTTTTTTTTACACAACATGAATAAGACTACCGCTGCATTTGAATATGTTTTTTTGTTTGTGAAATAAAGTTTAAATCAATAAATCTTGACAGACTTTGAAATATCTACAACACACACACACAACTAAAGCCACACACACACATATACCACATACATACACCGTGTTTTTATTGAATTCCGTTAACTTCGGGGTATTGTAATATCAGGGTTAAAATAATTATGTTATGTAGTTTTCTTAAACGTACTTAACGTTTAAGAAAACTACATAACATAATTACTTTCCAAAAAAAAAAAAATTTTTTTTTTTTTTTTTGTTATTAAAAAGTAATTAAATGTTGCATATAGCGTTGTTGTTGCACGGGCATTACATTTATCTCAATCAAACAATTGAAAACTGTGACATGTCAATATCATTTCGAACATCGGTCGTCCGAGATAGTACTTACGTTTAGTAGCAAAATAAATGTATTAACCCGTACTAACGGGCCCTAAGGTAAGTGTACACACTCGTAAGGGATTTATAAGATAAAAATAAAATATTGATTATCTTAGAAATGGAGTTAATTAGAATACCGGTGTCTTTGAGAAAGTTACTTAATTTAAGCTCAGGAATGCACCCTTGAAATTAACGCAAATAAAAAAAAACACGGTATCACAGTCAACTAAAGCCTGACCAGTAAGGGCTCCTCTACACGATGGCCCATCGTGCGCCAGTCTAAGGGACGTAGCTATGCAATGGAATGAGATAGCAATATCACTTGCTCCCTCTAACGCATAAATGCGTCCCTTGGACTGGCCTACGCTGGACCATCGTGTAGAGGAGCCATAATATATGATCACGCGCCATATTGCGGAATTTCTTCGGAACTAAATTTTTCATACTAAACTGAGAATAACAGCGCCCTCTTGACATTGATCATATATTTCTGGTCGGGCTCTAAATCAAACTGCCAAATACTTTGTCGAACTGACGCATACCACGAACTCCACACAAAGTAAACTTCAAACATCGAACGGTTATCACGTTTGAAAATAGAACGTATAGAAGCGCAGGCGAGCGAGTAATCGGGCAAAAGCTTTGCCGACCAGTTAACGTAGACCTATCGTTTTACACACCCTCTTCCCTGGTTGTTGCGGTTTATGAGGCTCGAAGGAGGGTGGAGGGGGCAGTTTATAGTGGCATTAGCGAAGGCCCTGAGGCTCACATGTGCTTGGAAGATAAGCATCCCCACACGACTTGTTTGGTGCGATAGGGCCGCGGGTCGTAAAAATTTGTTGGCGTCATTCCGTTTGAAATTATGGAGCGTGCTAGTTCGATGGGACTCGGTTGAAATCAAATCATTATATTTACTAGTAGTTGCCTTACTATCGTAGGTCTCACTAGCGTTCAAACTGTTAGTTGATATTTTGAAAATGATAAATAAACTTAATGCAAAGAAATAAATTCCACCGAGGATTATTAAATTTCAAACTTAAGATGGCTGACGCATATTGTAGTTTTTGTGTTGAATTATTACATGTTTGAATGAAGGACAAATGAATTAAAAAAAATACACACAGAAACGAAACTATCTTAGATTCCAAACAAAATCTTTAATCTGGCTCAATGGAACAAATTACGTCAACATGTCTAGCAGACAGAAAATTTTGAAGCCAAGTATCTTTTCAGAGTAGTTAATATAAAAGTTAAAAACTCAATAGTACAAAATAAAACCTATGGATGGTATTTATAGACCTCGAGAAAGCGTTTGACCTCGTACAACAATATGACATGCCCTTAAAAGCCAAAATGTCCTCGACGCTTCGTGAGACTCGATTTCCACAAAAACCTCGAAACTTGCGTTAAAGCCCAGCTTGGTACGTCAAAGATTTTCAATATAAGTACTCATATAGGTCATAATAGATTATAGAAGTAAGAGTACCCCAAGGCAGTGTGCTAAGTTCTATGTTATTCAATATCACTATGAATTATCTGAACCTACCTCCTTGAACTTATATTGGTTCCCTCTCGGTGATACGCTCTGTATAAACACTATAAATAACTTGCAGCTCTATAGCCTCAAACAATACCAGAATCATAAGAAACGATTTAACAACCCACTTCCGCAGGACTTAATGGCTGACCTGAGATCCATTGTTTCAAAAACGGCCAAGCAATTGGTCTCACCAAAACGAACCAAAGAATAGTTAAGCCACTTTCAATTTGGAACCTTTTCTTTTAGACCATAAAGCTGGTTATTTTAATGGTTACTTTATATTGTGTAAAGTATTTAGTCTCGAATTACTCTTTTGTCTGGAGTTTGAACGCCTTTTCGTGATAGCGTAGTTTTTGTAGTGTATTCTTACTATTCTTAGCCTTCAACAGATGGCAATGTTTGCTAGATTTGATAGATGTAAATCGATAATTGAGTTTATCATGATAACCGATGATGAGGCTTTCTCGAGTGCAGCCTACAATCGGTATTGGATATGGTCACATCACTATAGCGCGGCAAGGACTGACAGATGAGCATCGTGGCAATGGCGGCGCCGTAGTGGCGTTTCCCAAGTTATGTCTGTTTTTATAGTATTAAATTATTTGATGATGACTGGTGTATTTAGTTTAACAATCAATATAAGAACTTATTTTATTTTGCCCCCAAAAATCCGATATTATACTTACTCAATGTCACTTAAGAAGAACCCAAAAATTGTACCAGACGATTTTCTTGTTTCTGTTTAAACTTACAGATTCATCTTAAAATCAGTCATCGTGATGGACCAGCAACTTACCTGTAAAAGAAACATCAAATTAGTGTTTTGAAATGCAATAGACGTTAAATATTAAATAATTTCTAATATGTATTATCAACGTTTTAGATAATTATAGAGCTCAACGAGTGTGTAGAGTGTTAGGGTCGGCAACGCGCATGTAAATTCTCTGGAGTTGCAGGCGTTCATAGGCTACGGAGACTGCTTACCATCAGGCGGGCCGTATGCTTGTTTGCCACCATCATCTTTCTCGCGTTGTCCCGGCATTTTGCCACGGCTCAGGGGAGCCTGGGGTTCGCTTGGGAAGTAATGCCTAGAATTGGCGTACGCACTAGTTTGCCACCGACGTAGTATAAAAAATATAGTGCCAAATAACCCAAAAATCAGGTGCACTAATTTCGCGCAGATTTAATGCGTAGGTAAATTTTAAGGTGACTAGTCATTAAAATCATGCAGAGTTAGCTTGGTCCGATTATCAAATTTTGATTTTATTAATAGAGTATGGTATATGGTCTTGGTCTTTCTTTTTTAGTAGACTTTTTAATTGAGCGCTGCAAAAATAGTCGAGAGTTGTTAATCCAGCACGTCGACTTGCCGGATTTGATCGTCCTAGACAGTACTGTTGTCGTTTAAACAGACTGGAAACGGGACACGGCCGATGTAACTACTTTTTGCACAGGTGCGGATGGACAGATTCAGCCTTGTGTGAATGTGGTGAAAAGGCCCAAACCATGGAACATATTGTCCAGCGTTGCCTCCTGCATTTATACTCTGGAGCACCGGAAGACCTGCCCTGCTACATCTCACAACCACACCGAATATTGACATTGATGAATAATTATGTTTCTGTAATTTTTAAAGTTTAATTGATTATCTAGATTTTATCTACTTATGCCATACGACTGAATAAAAGTTGACTTATAGGGTTTAGGCACCAGAGACTCGTGACTTTCAGCTGCAAATCATTAGCTTTTCAGTACGAATTCGTATAATCGATTCCGTTGTATACCTAGGTTTATTATCCTTGGCAACTCCATAACCCCAACAAGCGCATTTCGCAGCCAAGGTGGTCCTGCCAAATCCGGCAGGGCATGGCAGTTGGCAGCTGCCGTGGAAGCTGTTGCCAAGTGCCATCGACCGGCTGAAGATTGGCCCAAGAATGACCTGCGGCTAGTGTACAAGATGAAATCTGGTCGGAAGAAATCACGACACGGTTTTGCTTAGGTTTTTACTACTCTAAAATACAAAATTTTGCTCACGGAGCACTTATTTCGCCTATTTTACAACTGTTAATTATTTCTTTACAATAACAATATACATAATGGATATATACAGAGGATTATTATAACTGGCTTATATCTAAAATAGGCCCTTGAGGCATTGTACCAAGGATGACTTGTACTTACCTCAACTTGTGAAGTAAAATACATAATTAAGTCACTTTCCATACGATGGCAATAGGCAAATACATTAAAACCGTTTTTTTTAATAAATTAAAAACTAGACTAAGTGCCAAATAGATAATAATAGATATAATAATTTTCTACAGGCAATTTAACAAATACATACAGATTATTACCGATCAATGCCGGATGAAATGATTCCTAACTTTAATTAACCATCCCTAAATAAAAAACCGCAGGAAAAATACTCACTAAAAACAGGTGCAACAAATTTAGACACGTTCAAATTTCTAAATCTGGCATAGTACAAGTTAATAGTTTTTAGAGGCGCCACTAAGTTACCCCCGCAGTACATTAAATCAGAATTAGAGAAAAAACCAATAACTCTAATTAACTGAAACCTAAAAAAACATATACAAAAAGCTTCGCGTGTCATTAGACCCCTGCGTTGCCATGCGAGATGCTAAAACAACTTTAAAACGAGCACTCTTCACAATCCTTAATACTACATACTAAAGAATATTTTCCTTTGACAAAGTAGTTGGTTTAAACTTGCCCTACCCCCCGGGAGAAAGCTTTTGTAGTGTTTTTTCCGTTTTTTTGTTCGTCTCGTACCTGCGGTCTGGATAAAAACTTCGTATTAATGCGCCCAGATGCACTTGCATTCTCGTGCTGTGGAGTCTTACGCAAGTTTGGGGGGCTTTTGTCACTGCTTTCAAACGCGACGGTTGACGAATGAAAAACGCCTGATGAAGAGTAGTTTGGCTTAAAGGACTCGCATCCAGTGTAGCTAGTTTTGGGGAGTTTTTGTAAACTAAAACCTGTGTAAGCCTTGGAAGTAATTTCGAATCAGCTTCATGAAAATGTGCTGGTATTTTTGAGTAAAGTTTAAAGACCCTATTCTGTAGCAAATGTTTTCAATATACATATGTCCAATCAATCAATCAAGTCAATATATACATATTTGTCGACCGGTTTGGCCTAGTGGTTAGTGACCCTGCCTACGAAGCTGATGGTCCCGGGTTCAAATCCTGGTAAGGGCATTTATTCGTGTGATGAGCATGGATATTTGTTCCTGAGTCATGGGTGTTTTCTATGTATTTAAGTATTTATAAATATTTATATATTATATATATCGTTGTCTAAGTACCCTCAACACAAGCCTTATTGAGCTTACTGTGGGACTTAGTCAATCTGTGTAATAATGTCCTATAATATTTATTTATTTTAATATTTATAAGTACAAGACAATGTACAAAATTTCCGAAATGTATTTCAGCTTTGCACAAACCAAAACAATAGGTAAATACGAGTAGAGTCAGAGCTGATTCTGCAGTGTGTTTGATAGCACAGAGTGTGGAAGAGTTATCATAGTTAAAAGTCAAACTTCTGTGAAATTATCACGTTTAAAATAACACTTGCACACTCTGCGCTATTAAAGACGCTGCAAAGTGAGCTTAGCTTGACTCTGGCGCTTTCATGATTTTCTAGTGTTAATACAAGATGGAGTTATCCAATACTCTATCCTTAGTACCAATTTTCATTTGTGTATAGCTTATTCAATACAAATTGAGTCTGCTCTTTAATATGCATGTGCATCGCACGGTAAATAGCACTTTATCACATGCACCAAAAAGCTATTTCAACGCAGACTGTGCCCAGAGACCAGTGGAACAGGTTCTACAGGCCTATTCGAGTTTTAGTTTCACGATCTGTTTCCAATATGATACTGATCTGTCAGTGTCACCAACATTTCTTCAACCAAAAACTTCGCTGTTAAGACAGATCAGTATCATATCGGAAACAGATCGAATAACTAAAACTCGAATAGGTCTACTAGTCATTGTTTGGGCGCCATTTTCTCGTCCGTTTTTGTCGGGCCACCCGCTAGTTATTTGGCCGATTTAAGAAAAACAGGTTTGGTTTTGACCCCCGCGCGTTATAGCAGGTGCTGGCCTATAACCGCGAAAACGAAGTTGCGCGGATTTTTCTCTTGTCACTCTAATTACGTGTTAGTTCTCTTGTTACTCTGTTTCATGTTCCCTTCCACTCCACTAACTATGGTTCTAACGCCGTCTTATCACGGATCCCACACTTGTATAACACCGAATTCTGCTCTGCCGATCCTTTTGTAGGGTCTAAGTATAAATTTAAAAAAGACATATATTCCGTTTTGCTCAGAGATAACGAAAATTAATATAAAATCCGTTTTGTATTATTTTTGCCACTTGTTCTAATTCGTTCGTAAAATAAGAAAACAAGTACAAATCTTACAACAATAATATCTAAGAAGTTATGATACTTCTTCAAGCTATGTGTTGATGGGTACTAGGGAAATGCAATGCAATTTGTTAGAGGTTTTTATTTTTTTTAAAGGAGTTTCTTTCTAAATGTTGAAATTTTTATTTCTTGCTACCTAATTCTACCATTAATAAAAATTCAGTTCAAATACTATGTTCAGGTATTTATTTGGATATGTTACTAATGCAAATTTTATGGTCTTTTGCCAAAAGTAAATTAAACTCGATTATTCATTAAGTACATATTTTACGACCGGTACGTATTTTTAAGGTTTCGAGCATTTGTGTGTATACATTTTCGTCGTTTTTAATTTTTTTGTTATTTTACTTTGTTATGTATTGCAATTTAATGGATAACTGTCATTGGCCTTCTTTTATGTAAGCATTTATATGTTTAGTTATATTTACGGCTGTTGTTATCCTGAATACCAATAAAATAAAATAAAATAAAGTTAGTGAGAGTAACCCCCGCAATTTGCGAATTTCGGTTTTCGCGGTAGGCCCCCTGACTATGCTATTTTGTTTGTACCAAGATGGGTATGTAATTAAGAGGAACGGGGACGGCCGTATCTCTTTACAAACGTAGTCCCTATTTTCCACTTTGGATATTGACATTATGGATATTTAATATATGTATGTATATGTATTTATATATCTTTTTTATTTATATTTGTATATGATATATTGTTTTGTTTTGTGTTTATTCTGTGCTAGACTTCTTTTATTGCACCTGGAACACCTACTGACATAATATATATATATACTTATATATATATATTTTTTTTAATTCCGCTACCTAAAGGTTGTCTGGAAGAGATCGCTTTTTAGCGATAAGACCGCCTGTTGTTTACCTCTTCTTTATGTGTTGTATTATTTGTACTGTTTCTGTATCGAGGTGTGCAATAAAGAGTATTTGTATTGTATTATATTATGGTTTTTTTTTACATAATTTGATGTATATTAACCATAGCTATGCCCTTACGTTTGACTTTTTTAGATTTTACAGGCTTTTATTTAGTTTTATCTGTCCCGGTGTCTGTCTGTAATCACATCTTGCAAGTTAAATTTGACCCAATTCCCGGTTCCAATGAAGCTGAATATTTGCATACATATGTAAGTCGGTTGACAATGCAATATTATGGTATCATCGAGCTGATCTGATGATGGAGACAGGAGGTAGCCACAGGAACTCTGTGATAAAACAACGCAATCTAATTGTGTTTGGGGTTTTTAGAAATTTCTCGATGAGTATTAGTTGCAAGGGATAGAAAGGTCAGCGAAAAGGCTGGTACCAAAAATATTTTTTTTGCCAGAAACTTATTATTGCTCATGTAAAAATTATGAGCGTTAAAACTGATCACATAGAAATTTTTAAATGCTCCTAATTATTAAAAATTCGAAAAAAAAAAAACAGCAGAATTCGTTATGGCGATGATAATTTTCTGAGGTCAATATCCTGCTCAAATCAAGACTGTTTTTGGTTATTTGTATTGGTCCAATGTTTGTCCACATTCGCGGTGTTTCAAACAACAGTAATCAAATATAATAGCCCGAAAACAAACCCCATATTTTCCAAGCCTTAAATAACGGCCAATCATCTGTAATTTGGGCCAATAAGTTCATCAATAATCTGACAAATTGCTGCGGTTAGAATCGGTTATTGAAAAAAAAAATAGAAAAGTTGGGTACCTATTTCGGAACATTCACTCGGGGAAACGATCTCAAAGCCTGTAGAGCGAGACCAAGCTAAGTTGACAACGATTTTGATAGCCCAGCCTGTGCAAGTGTTGCGTAAACATCATAATTTCATAGAAGTTTTTGACGTTTAAAATAACACGTGCACTGTCTGGGCTGTCAAAACCGCTGCCAACTTATCTTGGTCTGACTTTATCCCTGTAATTAAGTAATATGGTAAGAAACTGCAAGCTGCACTATTTTCATACAAATTGCTGCTAAGATTATTCCTTTTGTTATGGGCCTTTTAAGTTAAATGAGTATAGGTACAGTTAACATCAGGAGTTAAAGAGGGGATCAATAGTTAATTGTACAACAAGAGAGCAAAGTTTGATTCTTCAAGTGCTTATTTTGAGTCCCGTACAAACTAACGTTTCTATAATAGATTCACAAGCGTAGCGAGTGAATCTAATTTAGAATCTTGAGCGTAGTAAGGGACTCATAAGCGCACGAGATGTAAATAACTTTGATCTCGTGTAGTACACAAAATGTTTCACGACAGCAGTAAGAACATATTTGGAAGGTAAAAATACAACCTGAAAAAATGTAATCCGTCTTTATCACTATTTCACTCATATTTTCTTAATGTATTCTAACAATTAAGTGTAATTACCGCAATAAAACAAAACGAAAGAAATTTCAATTAAATAATACGGAACTAATGAAATAACGAACATCAATTGACAGTTCAAATGACAACTTTTTTTTGTAAAAAAAACTTCGTAAGATACGGTCCGAATTGCGGACACTATTTGTCAGCTATAGTAGAGATCGTTAAAAGTAGAATTATTTATTTTTCGTAACAATTGCGTATTTTTTTGAGTTCATTGTTTTGATTGTATAATAAAATACGTAAAATATGGTGTAGTTATTACATTTTAAACTTTTATTTCATTAATTAATTATTACGAATGAAGACTCGTAGGGTGTTTTGGAACGATGCGGTCTGACTTATTTCGGGGATCTATTATAAACGGTTAATATACCGTTGAATTACGTATGCACTTTTTATGTCTCTTTCTTTTTGCTAATGACGTGAAGGTTACAAAGACAATAGAATCCAAATATTTCGAACTTGTATTAGGACCCGCACGTTGAAATGACATTCGAATATAAAGGTCACTTGAATGTTATTTTATTTTGTCTCACTCAGTGAGCAAAATGCGATTTTACTCACTGTTTATAATATTTTCGTTGTCTTGTTTCTGACTTCACTGTCAAGCTTATACGGGTGGATTGTATCAAGTTAAAAAAAAAGTTGAGTGCTTGCATGTCTTTATAGCTGTAAATTACATTTTACTTGAGAAAAATTAAAAACTAATAATCGTCCCATACACAAAGCTACACTCCGTCACATTTTATGGGGACAAAAAAAATACAACGTAATAGTTATTTGTAAACAAGGGGGCAAAGTTGTTGCCTCCGAGTGAAACACTAAATATTTCACCACACCAACGCGAGGTAACTACTAAATTATGAAATACCAAAAAAATCTAATTAAATAAAATCCAAATGAACATAATATAAAAAAATATCATTCAAAATCATCTTTTAAAAGTCACTAGCTAACATGAGGATACAACTCAAAATTTACATCTGATTACTTTGCCCCGCATGTGGATAAAATGCAACTTTCTCATTAGTTTTTGAGCAATCAAGAGCTTTACCAGTTGGTGTGGTGAAAAATTATTTTCGGATTAGTTCTGGTTTTGATTTTTTTGATATTTCATAGTTAGTATTCTCCTCGCGTTGGTGTGGTGAAAAATTTTGTTTCACTCGGAGGCAAAGTTTGTTTGACCCTCGTGCCTTGAAACCCTCGCAACGCTCAAGATTCCATTTCTCGAACCACTCGCTAGGCTCGTGATTCAATTTTGGAATCTTTCGTTGGCTCGGGTATCAATATTAGTACGAGCGGTTAAACAACAACTTTGCCCTCTTGTATAACAAACAACTATTAAAGAAAGTACGACAGGATAGTCTAAACACTATAATTCCTATAGTTTGGCCACGGACTATTTCATTTCATACATAGTTGCATAGATAGAGATAATGATACAGTACGTATGGTGCTACTTTCCGCACGCGTGCGGGAATGAGCACTTTCCGTGCATATGTGGAAACTTTAAAGAGCCATATGTACTGTAAAACTGTGTACGATACACGTGCGAATAGGTAATTCGCAACTCGTGTCGATTTAAAACACTCCCTTCGGTCGTGTTTTAATATATCGCCACTCGTTTCGAATTTCCTATTTTTCGCACTTGTATCGTAATGTACTATTTGTTCCTCATCGCCGCTGGCCAGCGAACGATGCAGCTAACTCACAAATTAGAGCAATATAACCACCTGTATTACCTCCCTTCATCACAAAGTTGCATCCCTCGCTATAATCTACGAAGCCTATAACGTCTTACAATATAGACAAGTATTGTAACTTCAACGGACAGCAAAACAAGATGGCGAGATCGTAAACTCGCCAATAAACGACAAAGTATGCACCCATTAAGTCCGCAAATCACCCATTAGCAAAAAGCCTTAAGCGCCATAGTATTTGTACTAAAGGTAGTCTATTTCGAATGGGAGAATAGGTTTGCATCGTAAACCACAAGCTATTCACGCCCCCTAACGTGGAGCGGGTCTAAAGAACGTCAGTTGGGGTCATAGTGTCTTATTTGGCGTTTTCTATAGGTTGTGGTGAAACTTTTGATGGAGTCTAGTTTGTGTTACGTTTGTTGTTAGCCGTATATACATAAATATTAAAACAATAGTGCATAAATCGAGTAAGTCACACAGTAAGCTCAATAATAAACTCGATATTTTCAATTCAACTCACGGCGAACGGTATTTAGGTTAGGAGGCAAGTCGTCAGAGTTGGCCATCATACATCACAATTCACAAGCATAAATAGACAATTTAACATGTTGCAATTATAATTAATTTTGTATTTTAGTGTAGTTTTAAGGTTTTTTAATTTATAATTGTAGGATAGGTTTTGCTAATTGTTAATTTTTCTTTGTGTGCATGCAAATTTTGGACGGCATTTTTACTACCGAGGGTTTCATACTTTTTAGTATTTTTTGTTATAGCGGCAACAGAAACACTGTGAAAATTTCAACTGTCTAGCTATCACGGTTCATGAGATACAGCCTGGTGACAGACGGACAGACGGACGAACAGCGGAGTCTTAGTAAAAGTTTAGTTTATTTATCTCTCAATACAATGTTCATAGTTAATGTAAAAGGATACATAAGCAATTACTTATCGTATAGTGATCGTCGGATACAATGTGAAATCTAATTATTAGATTAAAATTTAATTATATTACAATACAATTTAGTGTTATAGAGGCAGTTATATACAATGATATATAAATCTATCATAAAATATTTACCATGTCAAAAATAATTAATAGTAATAAAAAACAATTGTACCATGGTACTACAGAGTATCTATCGATGAATAAGTTGGATATTCAAACAAAAATAAATATCAATAACAATATACCTACATTACAATTTACAATCTACATGTAGTTGGTAAAAGTCAGTCTATTTTGAAAGATATTCCTTAACTGAGTAGAGGGATTTCTTTAGTAAAAAAATCTTAAATTGCCGCTGAATGTTGCATCACATGTCTCATTTCTTATATCATCAATAGGGTTCCGTTTTATCCTTTGGTTACGGAACCCTAAAAAGGTGATTTTGGATAATACATAAATACCTACTTACATATAAAACATCCATATAGTCCTCCTCATCGTTTTCGATGACGGCGACCCCAAATAAACACATTATGGACGTTGTCTAGCATGAGCCCTAATGTGGCTGGCCAGGCCGAACTTGCTCTTAAATACTCTATTGCACGCGTGACAATAAAGTTGGCCAGCTGCGTTGAACGTGTACACATAGGAGGGCTTAGGTCTCTCTTTCCGTAACTGGCGTTTTATGTCTAGGCTAGTGAGGCGGTTATCTTCGAATGTTTTGACACCGTTATGGATGGTAGAACGCCAAGAAGACCTCCTTCCAGCAAGCTCCTCCCAACGCTCAGGGTCGATGGCGCAAGCGCTCAGATGCCGTTTGAGTACGTCCTTGTAGCGCAGGTGCTGACCACCGTGCTTCCGCTTACCCACCGCCAACTCAGAGTAGAGCACAACTTAAAACATCCATAACTTGGAAACAAATACCTTAATATACGTGAGTGACCTGGTTTAGCATATTTACCAAATATGTCCGTGTCTCACATGTTTTGTTATTAAATTGTTATTAAAACAAATATCTGATAAACACACCAATCAGCCCTTCGAATCCGGGGCCTCGCTACAGGGTCACTATTGTCACTACCGATACCGCCTAGGCTTGTATACCTATGTATATAATGGGTAGTGCTACTGATACCGCCTAGGCCTGTATACCTATGTATATAATGGGTAGTGTACTCGTAGTGGGTTATCTATATGTAGCCTACCCCAATATAGGAATAGAGTTTGGGCAAGCCTTACGCAACCTTATCGTATCGGCCCTTCAAAACGAACCGTATCGGGCAGATACTGAACTAGTCCAACAGTTGACCCAATAATGATAAGCTATATATCTAATAAGAGCCGAGACTGATGTGAATCGTTTGCCATATCGCTGAAAAACTTGTATGTAGGAATACTAGGCGTATTATGATTGTAATAACAGGGAACTGGGGAAGTACTTCCACCATACAGATAAGCGCAGCCAAATAACACTAGACTCTAATACTCATAGTGTTGTGTTCCTGCCGGTGAGAAAGGTTGGCAGAGCTCAACAAGGGTGCGGAGTGTTAGGGTCGGCAACGCGCATGTAACTCCTCTGGAGTTGCAGGCGTCCATAGGCTAAGGAGCTTACCATCAGGTGGGCCGTATTCTTGTTTGCCACCGACGTGGTATAAAAAAATTCTATACAATTTTCGTTCCTTCCGTTCCGTTCATATACCGTCATACAAAGTCTGTAATAAAAGGACATAGAAATCTTGGGACACTTATTTCCTTCTACTAAAGAGCTCATTATTCTGAGTAGAAATAATATTTAAAAAAATCCAAATCTGAAAAAAAGGGTAAAATATCTATAGTCTTCAAATGACCCAATATCACAAACACGTCTACAATTGCAGACATGAAGCCTAGTGTAGAATACATAAAACAGGAAAACCCAATTAAAAAGAGAAACCGTATAAAACGCGTATAATTTGAACGAGCTGGCGCTATTGCATCGCATTTGGCTTCCCTGACCTCCCCTTTCCATTGCTTCTAATACCTTATTACTTTTTGTACTGAGAATTGATTATCTATTTATCCAAGGCACATACAACTTGTGGTACCGTTCGGGTTCAGACCTTCAGATTAGTGAGACTACACCAGCAGTAACCGAAACTCTATGTTCAACTCCTACGCTTACTCTGGTTATAATATTAGCTGAAAATCATTGAGCATTAGACTTTTTGTTTGCCGCGATATCTATTGTCGAGTAGCAGTACTGAGAGTTCCGCTACTTGATGCTAGATGTCGACTGCGAATATAATAATCATTTTGGTACCAAAACTGATGTATGGAGTGAGCACTCTATTACTGCTTATTTCTTTATGATAATATATAAATACTTATAAATTCTTAAATACATAGAAAACACCCATGACTCAGGAACAAATATTCATGCTCATCACACGAATAAATGCCCTTACCAGGATTTGAACTCGGGACCATCGGCTTCAACGTGACGTCCGTCAACGTGAACGTTATTTGGCTGCGGTTTTCGGTAAGGTGGAGGTACTTCCCCAGTTGGGCTCTGCTCTAGATCTGGAATGACATCCGCTGTGCTGTGCCATACCACACAACACACAAAGCGATATGACATTCACAATGCCCATGCCAAATCAAAACAAATTTGGGGAACTAAAAGGAACTAAGATCAAACGAGCACGTGTTTTTATAAAGTGTACAAGTTTAAATAAGTACTATATTTTCCCCTTTAAAAGGCTTGTAATCCCCTTAAGATTAAGGTTGATTATGTAGTCAAAGGCTTGTAAGCATGAAAAATATTACAAATTTTTTTTACTAATCTATTTTTGAGCTCCCCTGTATTTTTCATTATGAAATAAATATTCATCGCTGTGATTCTTCCGATGAGTAGGTATATAGGTTTAGTTCGTTCGGGGAATTCCCCAAAACTTAATATTGCTTTAAACAAGGTAAATACCTTGTTTCAACACTAGTCACAAATATTAATTAGATCATTCTGGGAATAACCCTTATTAATAAATAAACATTATTTATTTCCTACTTTAACCTCAACAACCTATATGAAGTGCGGATGAATTTATTCCCATTATTGCCAGTCCCATATAGGGGTGTTTACGATATTTAGTTTTTGGAAAAATTTCTAATTATAGTCATGGACCCTACAGCACACAGAGCCAATAGTTTATTCAAACCAGTACATATTTCCGTCTGAATCTACTGAATCCTAACATCATCAGAACAGATGACGCAGCATAACATGTGTCGCCAAAAAGTTTTTTAGTTTTAAAGATTATTATTGTACATATGTTAGTATGTAAGGTATGTATCTATGGGCCTGAGTTGCCCGATACGAAATTATATTTGCATTTGATTTTTTTCTGTTCAAATGCTCAAGGAACTGTAGCGCACGTATGGCACGCATTGCGCAGGGTCAGTGCCACCTTAACTCCGCTGATTGGGGGTAATTGCCGGCCACCTTTCGCCCCTCCGTGCTTAATGCAATTATTAGTACAGCTTCAGATTCAGACTCGGCTTTAATACTCTGTCGTAGAAATGCCATTAGATGCTTTATGTCACGTTAAAATGAGGGAAATGCCGAAAAAGTAAAAAACTTATCTAATACTCTTAAATGTAGTGAAGTGTTGATAGACGCTTCATCTTTGAAATTTGTATTGTAACTGTCCATCAGAGAAGAATTATTTTCGCATGTAAAGCCACCGTAAGGTTTGGAGACTCGTCATTATTAAATTTGCTATGTTTCATTAATTATGTCCACTAATGACTCCTATCAATGTCATCGTAATCAACATAACTCTTTAGTAGACATAATTACAGGCAAGAAGGGCTTTAGTTAAGTTTTTTATTAAGTATACTGCGATATCTGAAAGCTTTGCATTAAAAAAAAAATTCGCTACATAAACAACCAAAGGTATCTTATCTTAGTTTTTATATTGATATTTCGTTTGAACTGCAAGAAAAGTAGTTTTGTGCAAAATTTCGAAAATTGAAAACATGAGGATTTATGGTGTCTTTTGGCCTACTTGATATTATTTTTAATAATTTCGTTATTTCTTTAAATTATGACCTGACATATTTAACGTTAAACCCAAAGAATAAAGTAAGTATATACGTCAATTTAAATTATGAGAAATGACAGATTCTTAACCATGTAAAGAACATTGGGTCTACATTAGGTAATTTAGGTAATATAGAAAACTAAGATATTGTTGTTGAATTTTGAGATTTTATTTTAAAAAGCAATTCCTCTTTATCCACTTCAGTAGGTATCCTAAAGTTATTATTTTAAGTCATTGATAATGCATATTACATTTTTCTACTGACAAAGTGGGTTTGCCAGAATATAAGCAGGGGGGAGAAACTGCAGCATTCAGGCGTTCTGGGCTCCGTTCGGCACAACTTGACATCCCTTTGCGTGCACAACCACAGATAAGATAATGACTTGAATTTTGACAACCCTAAACAGCCGATAGGTATAGTGTATCATTTAAGGGACAACATGATTCGTCACCTGAATCGCTTTCGAACTTCGGTTTTATAGGAAGTTTTTTTTCTGTACGATAGTACTATTACTTATTCTGTGGTATAAGTTATATGTGATATTAAGTTTCTAATGATATAATGGTTACAAAACCTCTCAAACTACAATGATTATACATGTCATGTCACTGGAGACATCTCGCTCACAATACGTCTCTGGTCTATCATTATAATTGACAATAACAAATGGTTCCGATACGCCTGCCACACGATGCACCTTAAATCTATAGTAATAAGATTTATTTCAGATTAGCAGTCAGTTTTATTTGGGCCTTTGATGGATACTTGTAGCATACGTTGAGAACGATTTTTTATCGACATTATGGTTCTTGGAAGGCGTGTAGTGGAGTAATTCAAAGTTGAACACATATATGTATTCGATTTAAAGGTTAAAGATTAAATATTGTGTAGATATTTGTAATCTGAAATACAGGCGACGTTTAACAGTAGTAGTAGTAGAGTTAGCTTGGCGGTAAGGATTTTAGTAAGGTATGTTAAGAGGCTGTCAACACCCAATGTCCTTGAAATTGATGTTACTTAAACAGTTTTTAAGAAAGACTATTTGTTTTAGTCAAGTAAGAAAAATATATGTTCATATTAATTATATTTCAAAGACCGTGGTTGTACTCGATACATGATTGAACGAAATCGGCTCGATAGAAAATAATACCAAAGATTGGTCTTAAAATCACAATTAAACGGTTTTATGTCTTTATTGTTTTGACTTATGGGTCTGCAATTAAAATCACAATTTCAAAACATTTATATCTAAACCGCTGTTGAGTAAAATATTACACTAATAATCCACTTTTTTTTATTTAAATATTTTTCTTATTATTCCCTTGCCCAGGCCCAGTAACATGCGACAGTGCTATCTCATTTACTCCGATACAAATAGACAGTGTGCGCGCTTTAGGTAGTGACAGCCTCTTAACGGCACCAATTATGGGACATTTAAGAGAAAATTTAGAGTATTTTTGATATTTCACCGACACCTGCTAAATTTCTACCGCTTTATGCGTTGAAAGTTGAATGTCCTATTCGTCCTTTATGTTTTCGATGTATTTAATGAAAGCTACTGCAATTGGTTTCAATATGATTAACAAATTAAAAAATTAAAACTATGGTTTCTTGCTCCAGTCATGGGATGTATGGCGCTATTATTTTTCAAACTAACAAATATCAATGAAAAAATAAACTTAAGCAGCTCTATGGCTGTTTATGATAAAATGTTAGCCGCGTTTAAAAACTGATGGTAAATAGTTGTTTTACAAGACTTGCCTATACCGTCCCATTACTGGTGCCAGTCCCATCATAGGGGCGTTTACTATACAGAATATGAATAACTTCATCTTGCATACAAATACTTTTTTAATAACGCCAAGTTACATGCCAGGTACATTCTATATCAAATTTAAAATTAATTTCCATACCTATGTAAGTACACTCAGCAAAACTATTAGCTTAGCACCTCTGTATGCATTACATTTTTATGTGCAAATATTTTGCTGACTGTACCTAATTGTAACGCTGACAATGTATGATTCATAGTTTAATACAATTAAATGAATATGTACGTTTGTATATACTTAATTGTACATATAAATAAAAGCACGACAAACAGTTACAGAATAAATTAAAAAGGTACAATATTTTTTAAGAAATAAAACCGACTTCAATGAGGGAGACCGGTGAAAGAAAGATTATTGTTGATTTTGGATTTCATACAATGAAATTAAAAACACTGGTAAAATACCCGCAATAGGGTATTCGACTGTATTTAAAATAAATTATTTCACACCATGCATGAAATAATAATAATAATGGCTATAACTTTGCTTAAAAGAGGTAAGAAGTACCCTCAATTCCTCATGGAATCCATCATCAGAACTCGAGCTTGACAAAAATGCGTCTTGAAATCCTAACTTCTCTCACAAACATGTACTTCGTCATTCATCATCAGCAGCTCCGCTTCATCAAATGTCACTTCTACAAATGTAAATGCTTGATTTGATGATGAAATACTAAGATCACTACATGAATGCTCTTCATATTTGAAGAGTTCCCTCGATTCCTAAAACTATGTATTTTTTTTAAAGCGAATCCTATAAACCTAATGATTTGTTAAGATTTAGTGGAAACCGTTTGCTCCCGAATAGGAAATTTCATCAAAAATTTACGTACCTACGTTCGGTTAGGATCGCAAAGCTATTCTTTCCTCTTAAGAGAAAACTCAAATGTCACTTTCATTAGGTTCTTTGGTAAGAACATACAAATTGACCAGTTTTAATGATTTGTTCACAGGAAAATCAGACAGTTCCAACAGTTTGTATCGGGAGCTATTTACAAATGGAGTATTGTGAGAGTTCCATTTGTTTTCCGTTCACGTGGCAGGTTCAATGGAAATGGAACTTGCTTCTGGAACCTGTATTTGACACAACTGTGAAGGACATTTAGCCTAGTTACTTACACTGAATAAATTATCCAAGGACAACATACAATTAATTAATTGGGCGTAATACTGCAATTTTCTGCCGTTAGAGGCAGCAGTAGTACAAACCATAAACCATGGAGGAACTTATACTATGCCTCAAACAGCTTTTTGACAAGTTTTTACAGATTAATTTTTATGAATAAATATGACAAATTTATAATAAATAAATAAATATTATAGGGAGTTTCCTACACAAATTGACTAAGTCCCACGGTAAGCTCAAGAAATGTTGAAGTTGAAGAAGTTGAAAGCTTATGTTGTAGGTACTTAGACAACGATATATATATAATATACAAATACATAGAAAACATCTATGACTCAGGACCAAATACCTGTGCTCATCACACAAATACATGCCCTTACCGGGATTCGAACCCAGGACCATCGGCATCGTAGGCAGGGTCACTACCCACTAGGCCATACCGGTCGTCGAACCGGTCGACATTGATGCATCAAAGCGATTTGTTTACAGTTTGTGCTAGCGACGCCCCCTACGCAGAGTTTTGTTGGCTTAAAGGACTCTCATCCAGGCCATAAAAATAGCAGATCTTGCTTAATATTTATTATCGGAGATGGTTATGTTCATACATACCTATTTTGTCACCTACCTAGGTTATTGTTGCACGTCACCCACGTCTCGCACCTTGGTGCGGCGTTGGAACTCGACATTACTCATTCGGTCTTGAAGTTTAATGCCGAGTATGGCGCGTTTTTACATACCTATCACTTACTAGCACATATTAATTAATCATCAATACATTATGAAATCGCAATTGCGTGTCAAATATGTATCACCATATTGCTGAGGTGACGTTCGCAAGTAGGTTACACATTCGATGCCTGGCCGAGAACTTCCTATACATTTCGTTCTCGACTTCTCTAGGTATCTTCTTTAACTTGACCTAGACATTCGTAATAAATATAGGTACGTGGCGAGAGCTCAGACTTAAACTGGAGAGTAAATATCAGAGTGTGGTAAAGTGGACGTTCCCATGGGCAAGTTAATCACATGTGACATTTACAGTTGACCTGGTTTAAAACATGCGTGAGTGCATATCCGTGTATGTGATTATGAGATCTTCATTATAAGCAACTTGGTCATTATACGTACCTGAACATAATGATAAAAGTTAAAAAAATCCCTGTTGCTAAATTTGAAGCTGGGAGTTCGGCAGCCTATTATGGTTACATTTATGTCGTTTATCGCTGTGGATAAATAGTCGTCTCGTTATTAACCTTATCAGTGATAAAATGACTAATAGTAATGTAGAAGACATATTTTAATCACGCATTCTGAAATCGTGATTCTTGTATCACCCGAAAAATACTTTTTTGAAATGGTTTCTTTACACAACTCTTAATCATATCATTTATTTTGAAGTATGTTTACGTAATACCTATTTAGGAATAATTTTGCTACGTAAATTGCAGAACGTAACAATTAAAATTTTGTCTGACCATAATATTTTTCAGCAAAACATGAGTTAACCTAAGAGTAACCCTTTAACAATCGGTTCTTATTCGCGACCATCCTTTGAAAACAGCCATCTTTGACGCCATCAAATCAAGCATTCAGCTCTTCACAATCTCGCTCGCCTTCAACGATTCACTGTATGCAATAACCATCACCGACCTCAACGCAAAATAGTCTTTACGACTCATTAATACAGTCCTGCTGAAACGCACAGAAAACTTTGCTAAGCTCACAAGCTTCTTTGTAAGAACACCAGTTTTGGCTGAGCTTCCCTGCCTCCCGGATCCTTATTAAACCAGTCGTTCCAGAAGTGATTAGAAGGGTTTCAGAAGTTCTAGTTATATTGGTTATGGTGAGGTCGGACAGAACACTCTTGTACCAGCACTACGAAACCCTGTTATGGGACAGAGAGGCTCAGTGGGTATGTTTGTCAGTCTTTGTTGCTATGAATTGCGATTGTGAGTATTGACAGATGTGGGCGTAGGTGGATGTACAAATAGTAGTGATAATTTAAAGTGAATGCGCACTATTTATTATGGCACACAATGTAGTTTTGTTGAGGAAGTCTTTGGAGACATCGCAGTCGCCAACGCTAAATTGCCAGCATAAATTTAGCTGTCTCATAGATTTGTAAGTAATCGTTGAGTGTATTTAAATAGCCACCAGGTTTCTTTTAATTTTACGAAATAAAATTTGAGGGGAAGGGCGGGTGAAGTGGACCATGTACGACATGTATCAATATTCAATATCTATTTTTGTTCTATTTACAGTACAAACTATTGTAAAAAACACACTATTGAAAATAAAAAGTATCTGATTTGACTTGCTAGTACACTAGTACTAGCAAGTCAAATCAGATACTTTTTATTTTGTATCTCTTAGTATTCTGTGATGTCAAAATAAATCCACCTGTTTTCAATACATTTCTGTTTATATGAAAGTAATTCAATTCGTTAAACTAACATATTTGATCTGTTTCGTACCACGTATTTCCATAAATTATAATATAACTGCAGCGTTGGATAATCATAACTATAAACACTTAACGTATCGTTATTCGTTAAAAATTTTGTCGCAATAAATAATGCAATACCTCGATTTCATATGTACGTCAAAAAATAATTTATGTACCCATATTCTTGCAACGTCAACAAGCTCAAGTACTCTTATGACAAAATTTATAAACGTATGAGATTTGCGTTAACCACGTATCAACATTTCTAACTATATACTTAACCGTATCGTCAACAAATTACTCCTTTTTAGAAATTACATAATCATATGCATGTCTAAAATCGAACATCATGTGACGCATACGACTACACAACGTGGCGTGCCTCAACATATCTAGGAGATACTTAACGTATCGTTAACAATAGTCATAGTCAGGTATGAAATAACTATAGAAATTATAGTATTGGTTGCATGACTTCTCCTAAAATTGAATATTGACGACACACGACGCGGCATAATGCCTCAACATCTAACAGACACTTAACATATCGTTAACAATGTAGTCGTAATAACTAATGCAATAATGTCTCAATTGTGTCTTCCTGTCGCTAATTATAGCATCGGAGACGTGACTGTAATTGCTTGCGGTCACATCTGGCTGGTCATATCCTTTAGGCATATTAGTGCCATTGTTTGAGAAATTAACCAATCCAGAGCGCTTAAAGTCCACGTATATAGCCACACCATTCTAGCATATAACTCTCTAGTATTAAGGAATATAATCGTGTGTAGATTTGGATCTGGATCTTGAGAACTCTTGTTTTACAGGTTGGTTGGGATCCTGGATATTATTGTTAGATTTCTGAACTACTTTTTCAGTGAAGTCATATCTATTGCCATATCCGTGTTTAGAAAAACAGTATTATCTACTGGTTTTACCAATGATCGTGATTACAGAATAGATTCATGTATGTTCATTTTATAATTAATAGTCTCATTGGTACTGTTATTTACAAACTTGAAGAAATAAAATCATTAAAGTGGTTCGTTTTCCATAAAAAAAAACAATTGCCTTTTAATAAGTCATTACACACTATTATATTATGTATTATAAATATGTAAGCATCTATCTACTTTCGAATATAGGTTTGCGCTTAATGCCACGAGAAAAACTGTTTTTTACAGAAATCACGCAAAAACACGTTTTATTTTTTTATAAATGTACACCAAAATTACGTTCTTTGCGTATTTATGTAGTAATAGTGTATAATGACTTCATAAAACGCAATTGTTTTTTGTATGGAAAGCGAACCACCTTAATATCGATTCTCAATAATCTATTAAATCTTACATAATATTATTACCAATATTACTTGCCAATATTAAAATATATATATTTTTTCATTTTAAACTTTGCTTCCTCTATAGTAGAACACAACCGTTTTTAATTTGTTTCCATTGACCAAGAATCCAATACTGAAGCAGATAATTGTACAGAAAAAACTGAAATGGCCACGCGACCCTTTTTTGTTAGAGTTAGTGGGCAGGTAGCCCCGACTTTATAGCTCCCTTGACCCAGGCTTTGGAAACGGATTTAGAAAAAGTTATGACCAAGGCGGGGCTCGGCTGATATTAATTTTGAGATAGAAAATCTTAAAGAAATTAATCTGAAATGCAATTTTATCGAGCATGATGTACGATTATAGATCTAATAATGTGAGAGATTTTTATCTGCCTATTTTGTCAGTAATTTTTCGTTACATCGTTTTGGTTTTATGAATATAATCATTTTGCAAGAATCACATACCGTGTTACAAATATGCATACAGACGTGAACATAAAAACTTGGCAGTTTTATTTCACAGCAAGGAGCATTCGTTGAAGGAAATGATTCTGAATTCCTGTGGTCTACATTCAACAAGAAAAACCGTGAGAATAATCTCGTCTTGAAGATGAGAAACTGATAGCTGATGACGAGTACAGCCAATCTATTGCTCGCTCGCTATTTGACCTTTCCAAATTGAGAATGACAAGCAATCAATGAATAAAGAGTTATTAGGATTGAATGAGGCAATTTAGATTTGACATGACGTCAGTGCTCGTGCTCAAAACTGTAAACTAAGGTCGATGAAAACCTAAGACAAGGCGGAACCGAGAAATGAGGTCAAATGAAGCGTGTTTTTCATTAGAAAAAGGTGTGTAGCGCATGTATCATCATTTTATAAATATTTATTTCCTCGGATTTTTTCTTCTGTGGCATTTGAGCTAGAAAACTTTTGCACAAAAACACATTTGGAAAAGTTATGAGTAATAATATTTAAATAATGATTTTTTTTCTCTTATCGATCTTCGGACTAAACGGTTTCAAGTAGACTTCCAGGCATGTAAGTTTCTAGCGCCTTAAAATCTTCTAAAATATTCTCCCCAAACTTGTTAGATTACAACATCTATTATACCCGAAACGTTCTTAGAACGACAGAGCCATCAGCATCACTTATATGTAAGTAAAGTTCTCAAGAAACTTGTTATGAACATGCAAGGATATCAGAGATCATAACGAGTGAATCACGGGCTATAAAGCCCCAAACCTTCCCAGAACTGCATCTATGGGCAAACGTGATGTGAACGACAATATCATGTTCAATTTTTTTTGGTCAGGTTTAGCCACAATGTAGGAGATTATCCGACACGTTTGACGGCGAGCTGAAGATTTACGAAGCTTTGTTCTTGAAATAAAGGATCAGTGATTGTATGTCTTCCTTCATTCTTTGGTCAATTTTCTCCACAAAATATAGAATGGGTCTAAAAATGTTATGTGGATCATGTGTTAAAAATACTCTTGTAGCCTGGTGTGCAAAACACTCCTTTGAATTTTATTCCATAGAGAACGAAATTTGTCGCCTGCTGACTCCAATCTCGGGTTCAACAATGATTTCTTTCAGCTTACTCCACTGTAATTATCTTCTTTTATAACAGGATATCGACGGGGTATCCAATCTCAGTTCCTAATGGCCCACAAAGGCCCAATATCAGTTATTCGATCGAATCCCTATCGGATCTCCATTCCGAACCGGTCTGCTTGAACCGATATAAAGTTATTAACATTGAATTAAAATATTTACAAGAGCGGCTCCGGGTGCATTCGTTTATTTTTGCATGACAATTAAATATGTATACCTGGAGAATGTAGGGTTCGATTTATTCTTCAGGGTGCAGTTGTTTTATTCATGTTTCTTGCTTTTCTCGTTTCGGTAACCAGTCTAATGTCAATCCAAAACGACACAATTGCATCTGAATCTGTTTGGATATACGCCGTTTGGCTAATGATTCGCCAAAGCTGGTCTCCGATATAAAGGTATTTAAAGCAGCATTGAACCAGTATTCGTTTGTCGAGATTTATCCGATTCCACTTTTGTATACATTTGCATAATGTCGGCTCTAAATACGGCTTCATTAATGTATCCAGAGCAATATTTATATTTGAAAGGCATCCAATCTGCTGACGGCGCTTGGCCTATTATTCTCCAGCGTACGGATGGTCTACAACATAATTCTTGGAAAATATTTCAGCATGTTTTAGTAAAAGTGGGCGTGATTGTGACTCAGCCGAGTGTGGGAACCGGGAACTTTATGAACCTAGCGTTTATCTCGCCGTTAAATACATGATTCATATCGGAACGGCCATCTTGCCTAAGTTCCTCTACCCTAAAGTTGGATGTCCGCCAGTGCCTAAAATCGGACTGCGGGCGTGATTCAGCCGGCGGAGTTATTCGTGTGGTTTTGCCGCATTCGGGCACGGATAGCCTTAAGGCTTAAGCTTTATACTCGTACGATTCAAAACATGTAAGCGACCAATTTGTAAATTTGTTGACGTGGTGTCGCCTTCTATTGTTCCGGTTGATTTACTGTTCACTGGTATCAGGCTTCCAGAGGCCTGATTTGATACAAGTATTATACAGAACAGACATGAATTTCGTGTTCGAAACGAAGCACGTCACGGTCGTGGCTTATGCCGCCCGAAACGAGCAGTAATCGCCGCGCCGATGGCAGATAAGCCCAAATGAATATGTAATGCTCCTCCCACGGCCAGACCGGCCCAATAAAAATAAAAACAGCAATTAATATTGTTTATACTCGCCCGTTATGCTGCGACAGTAACAAACGAGCCCTGAACTGCAAACTCCAAGATTCAGCTTGCGTAACACGTAACGGAGCGTCCAGTTATGTTAATATCAGAATTTCACGTTTTTGAAAGTAGATTTTAATTAGGCCTAAGATAACGCTGGATTTTGATCGCGTGCATGCATTATGGATAGACATTTCGAGTTTAGTACGAATTTATTGCCAGCGTGATTTCCTCATGGTTTATGCAGGAACGCATTATAGGTAGTTCTATTCAGCACGTAGTGATTGATGTGTTCTTGCGAATCGATTATACACGCTACCGAGTATCGAATTGTGGACATGTACATGTACACAGAACTATTAGAACGTGGCTGCAAACAAACCGAGGCTCTCCGATGCATTGAGGTTAGCAGGCGCTAATTACTTCTTCGAAGCTATCGCTTATGCTACTTCTGGTTTCACTTCCTGGATTTAAGGGGGAGTAATATGCTCAGAATTATCGATAGGGCCTCTAGATCTTCATCGGCCAACACCCGCAGCCCTAATCTCCTGAAACTTTTACGAGCCGACGCATGAATAATTCCCGAGAGGAGGAGGTATCGATCGCACACGTCGAGGTTTTTATTTATACGGCGCGGGTGGGCGAGGCGCATATTAGTAAACAGGCGCAGGCGCGGCAGCGGCACTCACCGACTTGTAGCACACTCTCCACACAACCGGCTTCCAGCAGCTTCAGCCCGCGGCAGAAGGCGATGTTGCGGTGGTCATCCGGGGGCGCTCGCGCCAGGGACGAGTACATACAAATGTCCCGCTCGTCCCTAGGAAACGACCAATACACCACACGACGTTGCACGGGCTCCGGGATGCGCTCATAGCGTTCCTCGATGCGTTGGAACGGGATCGCCGCGGCCACTATTTTAGCGGTGATGTCGAGGAGCGTCGGCGGGGCGCGCGGCCTGCAACAGGCGCGCGGCGCGCACGCAGACATGGCGCTCGCTCGGCCGCTCGCGCCGGACTGACGCGGGCTCCGCGGCGGACCCCTTCGGCCCCGCGCCGCGGCCCCCGGGGACGCGCGCCCTGAATCGACACACTGCGATAAATTATTCATTTGGCAGGCATAATGTGCGATATATTATTAAAAGTTGGCATTTTTGTGTTGTTCTCCGAGGCTACGAATAAAATCGATAGCTTTGTGGAAACGACGGTCATCATTCATTTAGCGGACTTGATTGCAGTTACATTATATTTACAGCGAAAAATTATCTTATTACTACTCGATTCATTGTTACTCGTTATAACGCCTGTACAGTATAGTTAGTCGTATGTTCTCAATGATATGAAAGCTACATTATTCATGATTAAACCCGCCTTATACCTACATTTACTTACAAGCACACTTCTGAAACTCCATCATACCGAAACACTCAACTTTTACATTTCAGCACAACAAAACTCGACAAATTACAATCCATCTTATTAAATTAAACATTTCCTTATCCATTTAAGCCCGGTCTCCTCGCATTACACAAACGAAGGGGAAAGCGGGCGGGGCGCGGGGGGGCTTGCATTAACAGCTGACGGCGGCGGGGGTGCGGGGCGGATCGCGCGGGGAGGGTGGAGGGGGGACAGTGACGACGTCAGGTGTCGCTGCCATGTTTCGTTGCGCGTTTCGAGAAGGTCGGAAGCGTGATGTTGTGATGAGGCATTTACGCCACTTGGTGTTTGATGTAAACTGGGAGCTCAGCTGAGATTGCCGGCGCAAAGCGCTCGAGCCGCTGGATGAGGGAGCGTTGACCTTTATTGTTTATTGTTTTTTATGGATTATATTTTTGAATATGGAACAGTTATTGGATCTGGATTTTTGAGCATCTACCTGTTCCGTTAGGTTAGAATGGGATATGGAATACCTATCAGCCACACGCAGGGCTTAGGGCACTTTACGTGTGGCTAAGGAAACTTATGTTTTCACCTTCATAAGCATCTTGTAAAATACCTTAAATAGGTAACACATATTTTAAAAAGTTCTCTTTCTCTACACACTAATTGCTACGCTGCGCTCGTAGAGCTACGCTGTAGCTACCGGTTTGTATATTAAGTACATACTCGTAGTTTTCCGATATGTCGCAAAATTGTTTCGTAGAGTTTAACAATATTGTGTTGTTCCGTCATGATGAGAGCTGAATTAATTTATATGCAGTACTACAGCCAAACCTTAATAAGCGAGAATCCTCTATAAGCGAGAGTGAGGCTCTGATCTTGTTATTTAGCCCTTAGTGAGAACTTTTTACTTTTCAAGAGAGAACAGTAACAGACTCTCTCACTCGTTATTCTCACTTGGACCTCTGTAGCTGACAATGTTGTTATCTTTCTACCTCTATTAGGCTCAGGTCTCGTTATTTTAGCCCTTAGTGAGAACCAGAAAGCTCTTCAAGAGAGAACAGTCAGAGACTTCCTCACTCGTATTTCTCACTTGGACCTCTGTAGCTGAGAATGTCGTTATCTTTAGGTACCTCTATTAGGCTCAGGTCTCGTTATTTTAGCACTTAGTGAGAACCAAAAAGCTTTTCAAAAGAGAACAGTAAGAGACTCTCTCACTTGTTTTTCTCGCTTGGATCTCTACAACTGAGAATGTCTTTTCTTTACCTCTATTAGCGAGAGTCTAGAGTCGGACTAAAATAACTCTGCATGTCATTTGCAATGATATTGCTATAGATAGATTATTATGTGCTCATACCTAAGCACAAAACATACTTTCATATTTATTTCTATACTTACCTACGAAGAAATCAGTTACAGCGCGGCTTACGTGGGCGATGACTCGCGAATGCGACGCGGCGCGGCGCGGCGCGGCGGCCCAACGGCATTCGGAGCTCGCCCACGTAGGACACTTCCATAGGTATCAAGGGATTGAATTCACCCGCGCCGCGCCGCGCCGCTTCGCGTTCGCGAGTTATTCGCTCAGGTGAGACACTGCCTTAGAGTCTGACCAAGATAAGTTGGCAGTGAATTTGATAGCCCAGACGGTGTATATATTAAGTTGACGTTATAATTTCATAGAATTTTGACACGAGCACCGTCTGGGCTGTCAAAATCTCTGCCGACTTAGCTTGGTCTTACTCTATTTTTGATTAATTTTCGCATTCATCATCGTCATACTCGTTGTTAAACATAAGTTTGTCTCTTTCTCTTTCGGGACGGGGTTCGTAAGCAAGTGCTCATTTCTCGCATGCCTAGAAGCGACTAAAGGCAACTTGTACAATTTGTACAAGGTATATAAGCGCTTTAATTTTGGAATGCCTATAACCTGTCTTGCGTTATAATATAATTGCATTTATTATTAAATTACTGGCAAAATGGATATGGTTGGCCTTCGTGGCTGTCGGCAGAGGCTAATTGGACCGGTGTTCTAACAGTCGCAGGTTCGAGTCCAGCTCGAGGTGTAAAATTTTCCATTTTAAAAGCATTTATTTCACTTGCAATGTACCTATGTAAAGTCAGACCAAGCTAAGTTGGCAGCGATTTCGATAACCCAGCCTGTGCAAGTGTTATGTAAACGTCATGATTTCATAGAAGTTTGACGTTTAAAATAACACTTGCTCTGTCTATCTCGGGTTGACTCTACGTGACTATGTATGTTTGTACGAGGCAAATCTTGCAAGTTAAATTTGACCCCAAACACAATTTATATACATATAAATTTTCAGCTTTTATTATTCTGCATTTATTATTCTGTTTCAGTGTTAATTACCCCGTAAAAACTCTTGTTAACTACTTAATGTTCTCATTTTTTATGTCAATTGTACAATTCGCTAAATAATAGGGACCGTGCGCGTTGGAGGGTCTGCCATCTTGTAGCCTGAGTACCTACCGCGAACCACGTTCGACGTGTCGCCTCCCTGTCACACTTACGTACGAATTTTCAAGTGCGACAGAGAGGCAACACGTCGAACGTGGTTCGCGGTAGGCCCTCTGAATCGGAACCATAAACATGCACATTTACACGTCACGTGTTTTCTTGTGTATAGTAGGTTCTGCCATCTTGTGGGCTACATCGGAACAATAAACATCACATTTACGCCTCGCGCCAAAAATCTGACGGCTCCTGTGCTGCCTCCTACAGTTCATGCACGCTCTCTATAAACATAAAAAACATACCCCTATAAACATATGGTATAATGTCCTATAATATTTATTTATTATACCTCTTCAATTAGCTGACCAAGGGTGGGTTTAAACCCAGCAAGCTGTACCCGCACCTTTTTCATTACTTACACAATCAAATTGTTGCACATTGTTGAGATAAATACTTACCTACACTTTGTACCTAAGATGGACTACTTCTACCTAATATATATTTGTACCTATGAACTGCTGTAAAAAGTAATGAAATAAACATATTTGTACTTGTATTTTGTATACATATGTAAGTCGGGTGACAATGCAATATTATGGTACCATCGAGCTGATCTGATGATGGAGACAGGAAGTGGCTATAGGAACTCTATAATAAAACAACGCAACCTAATTGTGTTTGGGGTTTTTAGAATTGCCTCGATGACTATTAGTAACCTGTGGAATGAAAAGTAAAGTCAGCGATAAAAGCTTGTACCAAAAATGGAATTTTAGCCAAAAACTTATTTCCTTTGATTTAAAATAATTGTAGTAACGCTTGCTGACGTTCCTATTTTGATTCAAAATTGTGACTGTGCCCCATTGACATATGTCTAAGGACGGGCCTTAAGGGCAATAAAAATGGGGCTAGTACAGCGGTGTCCCGTACACGAATTCGAGCCAATTGTGCAGTCTAACTCAACTAGTTGCGACCAAACGTGCGCGTGTTGTGAACCAACCAACCGCGTTGTAGCGTTAGACTGCACGATTGGCTCAAATTCGTGTGCGTGACACCGCTGTACTGGCCCCATTCATATTTCCCGTAAGGCCCGTCCTTAGACATGTGTCAATGCCACGGCCGGCAAAACGTCCAACTTTATCGCTTGCCATAAGGACGCCTTGCCTTTCGTATACAAGCAAATTATCCTTATGGCAAGCGACAAAGTGGGACGTTTTGCCGGCCGCGGTCACAATTAATTGCATTTATGTAAATTTATAAAATATGACGTTTATAATGACGCACCTTCACTTTGCTCAATTCAAGTGGGCGTACAGTTAGAATTCATGTTTAGAATGATTTTTATGTGTCGAGGAACTACTTTTCACGTATAGTTTAGCTAGGATCATATTATTTTGATTTCTCTTGATCACAACCGGCTTTATATGGGGATGATGTTATGCATTTTAAACAACCATTGATATTAAGAAACTTTCATTTTTAATTTGTTCAGGTTGTTGTTTTAGTAATTTAAATTTGTGATAGTAAATACGAATTGCCGTTGTAGGTGGAGGTTTTTTATGTGTACTTTCTTACTAAGTCCCGGTATCTCGCTGCTATCTATAATTTTTCGTTAAGTTAGCGTTATTGTTACCAAATGACATTAGGTCAATATGGATCAGTGTGGCATACGGATAAGTGGAACTGGCCGTCGCATTAGGCCTGTTTACACATTCATTATTCTCATATTCTCATTTCTATTATAAATTTAATTTTCTTTTCCTTTTGTAAAAATTCGATATGTTCTCTGAAAGGACTACGTAGGTATTTGTATGATTTGATGTACATATATATATTTTTACCTAAAGCCAATTTCTATAAAGAAAAGTACCTATTGTATGTAATTTCATGAATTCTATAGTAATTTAAATTGTATCTTTTCTTATTTATTGCATGTGAATTATAAGATGTAATGTTTTGAAAATATGTGTCCCGCTGAATTTCATGCCGGTCGGTCCCATATTGGGATACCCTCCTCCAATTGAGGGGGGATTTAAATCTTCTTAGGTTAGAACCGGTGTAGCTTTATTTGATGTTTATAAGCGTAATATGCCCACTTGAATAATAAAATATCTTATCTTTTTTAGTAGGTATTTATTGCGCGTCCGGTTTCCTCACGATGTTTTCCTTCACCGAAAAGCGACTGGTAAATATCAAATGATATTTCGTAGATACATAAATTCCGAAAAACTCATTGGTACTATTTGGTACGAGCCGGGTTTGAACCCGCGACCTCCGGATTGCAAGTCGCACCGCTCTTACCGCTAGGCCACCAGCGCTTTTAAAATAAATCCCAAATGGTTCGATTATTAAAAACGTCCATGACCGTACGAGAAATAGAAAAATCGAAATTTCGCTATATGCCTCTCTATCATTCTTGTATATTCGAATGATAGAGAGACTGATAACGTTATTTCGATTGCCGTTTTTGCGGTAGACCTTCCGAACTGTCTCTCCTGCCTGCTCTCCTACTTAACTCTCAAATTTATTAAAATATGCTTACAAAACAGCCCAATATTAAAACAAAATTATGCCCACGAGATACATTAATTTACATATCCAGCGCTTCAAGCGCTGAGTTGTACGAATAACTGTGTCTCGGACGACCGAGGAAATCCCGTCTGTCGCTATATATACCTATATATAACGCTACGTAATAAACATAATATTATGTAAGTACAGCTAATTTTATCAGCTGATCCATTGAGGAGTTACATTTATACATTTATTTATGGAATTTTCGATAAAAATATTGAAGATGGCGCTTACATACTTGTATAACTGTTGCTTAGAGATATGACAGATATTATGACTATGATGTGTCTATTTTTTCCAAGTAAAGTCCTGAATAAGCTACTTGCCACTTATCTGACGAATTAAGTCATCGTTGGCGGTGCACAATCTTCAAATAAGCTTAACTGGGAGATAAAGTGCTGTAGGGCTAATATGGTCGGATTTTTATCATTTGTCACCATGCCTGTCACGTTCTAACAAGTATGCAAGTGCGAAAGAGACGCATAACACGACAGGTGATAAAAATGCGACCATAATACCGCTGCTGGGTAGTTTAATCTGACAGCTAATTTATTTGTTAATTAGCTATCCAGTACTTTACTGTGAAACAGGCCCTAAACCTAAATCTATTAACTTACTTAGTATCAGCAGAATTAAGAATAGTCAAAGTATTTAAAATACCGTTGCTCTATAAACAATCAGTCAATAAGTAATATAGGATATAAGTTGAACATGTATTAGGTTGCAACACAGTGTATGTCACACTCACTTATTTGGTGCGATCGAGCCAGCCGCAATGAGAGTAAATTAAATGGTAAATCAATACCAGATTTTTGATGCCGCTCCTGCTGTAGGTACTATCTAATATATTTTGTATAAACCATTTTTTTTTTTACTAAGCCATATAAAAATAATAGATACTTACATAATAAATAATACATACAAAACTGTCACGTCGACCCATTCTAGGTTAAAGTTCGCGTCCATCAGGCTTCGGCATGGAGTCCTCTGCTATTCAATTTGAGCATGGATTACATCACCAGAAGCCTTCAAGCACAAATTTCTTGGTGTATGCTGTATGCAGACGATATCCAGCTTATAGCGAAAACAGCGTCTGAACTACAGAAAGCCGGGTTGCGTGTCAGCCGCACAAAAACCGAATATATGGAGTGTAACCTGGGTAAAACAGAACAGCTTTGCTGTAACATAAACATTGAAAACTGATGCACGAGTAGATGAAGATGTAAGCCATAGAATCAACACAGCTTGGATGAAATGGCAATTATTATCCGGAGTACTCTGCAATACCAGAATGCCCATTAAAACGAAAGGCAAAATCTATAAGACGGCCGTAAGACCGGCAATGTCGTAAGGTTTGGAGTGCTGGACTGCACTAAAGAAGCATGAACAACCAGTGCATACTGCAGAGATGAAAATGTTGAGATGGGATGACAAGCTGAAAGAGGGGAGACTCCGCTGGTACGGCCACGTAATGAGAAGGGAGGAAAACTACTCTGTAAAGACTGTGCTCAACATCAAAATACAGCCCAGGAAAAGGAAGGAAAATGTCACCTGCCACGTGGTGGTCAACTGTTGAGAGGGATCTGTTGTTGTTAGGTTGCCAGAGCTCAATGAGGGGGGGCGGGTTGAGGGTCGGCAACGCGCATGTAACTCCTCTGGAGTTGCAGGCGTACATAGGCTACGGAGACTGCTTACCATCAGGCGGGCCGTATGCTTGTTTGCCACCGACGTAGTATAAAAAAAAAAATCTAAGGGCCCAAGACATTTCGTCAATTACAACCGGGGACAGAAGGTCCTGGCGTCGCTGCACAAGGAAGGCAGATGAACTGGGAATATGGGCAAGGGCAAGAAGAAGAGACATATACAACTGTCAGACTCCTACTTATTTGTACGAGAAGCAGTCCATATCCAAGTGAAGTGGGGGTCGGCGGTTTACGACTCAACTTCTAACTCCTAGACACACATCGGCAGCCTTCCGAGGCAGTTTTCGTTACGCAGCCACTAGGTGTTGGAACAACATCCCACCTCCTATCAGGAACCTCCAAAGCATTCAATGCCTCAAACTTGAGACAAGCTACATTTATGTACTCCAGACGTGTTAGTGTGTACTTTACTTACCGCCTCTTTTGTCCATTTCGCAACCACCACTCACTGTCATTTTAATTGACAACATTTCCTTTTTTATATCACCTGAAATTTTACATGTGATCTCGAAGAATTTTGCTTCCTGAACACTGAATTTTACCAATTCTACGGTACAATAGGTGAAATACCATTGCCATTCACCACTAGAAAAAATTGCTGTCATAATATTGGATTAGACATTGTCAATTTAATACGGCGTATTGATTGAAATTCAAAACAAAGAGAAATTTATTAACATAATCAAGTTATTTTCCACTAATCGTTTTAAAATAGACGAAGCCGTGTATGGATCGATGAGGTACTCATGTATATGAGTACCTCATCGATCGAGGAGTATTCCTCCAAAGTATACCAAATATTATCTCGTCTGCAAAAGTAATTCGTCGAAGATATCGGACAAACATTTAATTACATTACTTACATTCGTTAGTGTTTATCCACCGATCCGTCGTATCCGTATGAAATCCTGGTATCGTATTCGTGTATCAGTATACGTTATAATATCCAAATCGTTGTAGAAATCTGATCTTTTATCAAAACTGTATTTTATTAAAACAACAACGGACCAGTTTTAAACATTGACAATTTTTCAATCGAGACAAGACTAGCTTCTAGCGTAGAACTGGAGTAACGCCATTTTAGAATAAGTACATATTAAATAATTAATAATAATTTAAATACAAGTCCTAGTGCAAAAAAAAAACTATCAGCGTATTCCTCGTTTCAATTAAAATCTAGAGAAGCAATAAAATTACAGGGTCAGAAAATATGAAATGTTGTTAATTGTTTTAAACTGTTTTAAATATAGTTTTAATATGTGATACCTCTCTCGATACCTGCTACCCTACATTTGTAGTTAAGACGTGATCGAGAACCACGACCCATGTTTTGTTGTGTTTTGCTAAATGTGACTCAATTCCAGCAACAGATTATGCCAGTTGTTACTTATGTTGGTCGCGTTCGCGATTTTTAGATTTATCGCTACGATTCTTTTAATGTATGTTTTATAAATTCTATGTGAAAAGTTACTTCTTTACTTTCCAATATGTTTGTTATACTAATGATGTGTCATTTTTTTAAATATTTATTTTAAATATTGTGTTCCGCTTCGTGCTGCACACGGCCATAGCCCCGACGGAAGACCAGCGCTAGCCCAGCCAGGCTAGCACCATGCTGTTTCGCGACCATTTCGTGGCTTATATGTTATGTTAATTGTTGTTTTCTTCGTTTATTTTGCCATGAATAAACGCTCTCTACTCTCTACTCTTCGTTTAAGATATATCCATCCACAAATTGCGCTACATTTTTCTGTATCGCGATCTTAGAATACCCCAATAAAATTCCTAGAAATTGCTCTATTTTACTCCTAATTACGATACTAGGAATTTGAAGATGATTTCCAAGAATTATATTAGTAGTCTATAAATAGGTTCCGACACGAAAAGATGCGTGTTTAGAATTAGTTTCATTTTAGCCTTGACTCAGATTATTAGGCCCTATGTTTCGCTGTTAATCGAAAAAAGACGAGGTTATACCAGGTGGACCCTGTAACACGAGCATATAATGAAAACATAATTATATTGTACTTACTGTTCAAACTTTAAAAAAATTTATACCGAGTAGGTAGCCACTGTAACACAAGTAAATAATTAAAGATATACCTATTTTGCTGCTGAAACGTTAAAACATTTATTTGACAACTTTTAAAAATGATGAAGTTTTTAGATTTTTCCTTCGAGTTTTCAATGGACGCTGTGATTGTCATCAGTGTCATTGACGTTGCTTGTCACGCTTTAAACATAACAAAACAGAATAAACTTTAAAGTGTAGATATGTACTAAAAATCTAAACACAAACATTTTCAAAAGTCGCTGAACAAATGTTGGTCAGTTTGAGGAGTACAGCTACAATTTTATTTATTGCTCCTGTTACAGGGTTCACCCGGTATATACAACTATAGGTAAGTATGTGTATGTATAATTAAATTAAACTTTGTAATGTTAGAAGAATGGTTTCCTAATATGATATATATTTTCGAGTGTGTATTTTTTATTATGTTTATTGCGTTTTATTTTTTCTAACCAGCGACATAAAGGGGTATCTACTCGTACAGTTTAACGCGTAATAGTATCGAGCACTCATTGTGAGCGATCATTTCCACTGAGATGCAAGTACAAAAAACCGGCTAAGTGCGAGTCGAACTCGCGTATGAAAGGTTCCGTACCATTATCTATAAAAACGAGCAAAAAAATCACGTTAGTTGTATGGGAGCCCCCTTAAATATTTATCTGACTCTGTTTTTTAGTATTTGTTGTTATAGCGGCAACAGAAATACATCATCTGTGAAAATTTTAACTGTCTAACTAACACGTTTCGTGAGATACAGCTTGGTGACAGACGGACGGACGGACGGACAGCGGAGTCTCAGTAATAGTGTCCCGTTTGACCCTTTGGGTACGGAACCCTAAAAACGAGCAAAAAAACCACGTTAGTTGTATCGGAGCCCCCTTTAAATATTTATCTTATTCTATTTTTTTGTATTTGTTGTTATAGCGGCAACATAAATACATCATCTGTGAAAATTTCAACTGACTAACTATCACGTTTCATGAGATACAGCCTGGTGACAGACGGACAGACAGACGGACGGACAGCGGAGTCTTAGTAATACGGACCCGTTTTACCCTTTGGGGTATACATTTTGTATTGTACTGTATTTATTTATTTGCAAAGAATAAGTAGGTACAAAAGTGTCTTAGGTGGTAAGTGACAATTGGTTGCTTATTCTGCTATTTGTACTAACCAGGTTGTACTATAGCATGCAAAAATCTTAAAACTACTACAAATCTGGCTGTATATCTTCAGACAGGAAATTTTTTACACTATAATGGCTTTTATCAGATAATAGCTTCATTAATTTGTTTCTAAATCTATGTACAGGCAGAAGCATTAAATAAATAAATAAATAAATATTATAGGACATTATTACACAAATTGACTAAGTCCCATATTAAGCTCAATAAGGCTTGTGTTGAGGGTACTTAGACAACGATATATATAATATATAAATATTTATAAATACTTAAATACATAGAAAATATGACCTATGACTCAGGAACAAATATCCATGCTCATCACACGAATAAATGCCCTTACCAGGATTTGAACCCGGAACCATCAGCTTCGTAGGCAGGGTCACTACCCACTAGGCCAAACCGGTCGTCAAATTGCAGCATTGGATGATCTAATCTAGATTATCATCAATATGGTACCTTTTAGCCAAAAATTTCATCATTTATGAATAACTGTGATTGTGGTTGCTTATAATAATGTCCTTAACGATATTACGCACATAAATTACACGGAAAAAAGTATGCTTCATATTCAATCGACTAAATATTACCCATTCTGAAATAACTAACATAAAACATACATATATAAACATACTTTTGTACGTTCCGCAGTTTCCTCGTTGAACGGCGCGCCTACAAAATAACTATGACAGATGGGTGACAAATGGAGGGGGGATGATTCATTCATCCGGGGGTGGGGGTGGGGCTCACCTTGGCGCCTACGGGGTAATTTCACTGATAATTTAACCCTTCTCATACTCTTTAACCTGTTAGTTGTGTATTTAGGAAGAGCTCTTACAAAAAAAACATATTTACATAAGTATATTATCAAGTGTGTGAAGTTAAGAGCATTTAAAATAGGTAGGGTATAAACCTCCAGTCTCTACTTTTATCTTATTAGTATATTCGTATTTAATTTTCTATATTCTTTCTAGGTATCATTGTATGGTGTAAAATAAAGAATATTGTCTTAATTACTTATCTACCTAACCAATGACTAACATTGCCACCAATTACTACTATCTTAAAATAAGATCGAAGGTGCCAATCATTGGGAGATAACAATAATACTGGAGTTGTGGGCGTCCATGGGCTACGGAGACTGCTTACCATCAGGCGGGCCGTATGCTTGTATACCACCGACTTAATATATATATTTACCTTATTCACTGAATTTCCATATAAAATTAGATGTACAGTATGCAGAATAAATAATTAAGTAGGTGTTCAAAATCACCTGCAACAAATAACGTGTGTAATAAAAATACATTAACAATAAAGTTCTATTATGTTATTTTGATCACTTCATCTGTTCAGCAACTTCTGCAGCTGACTAGGTGCGTATAATATAAAAATGTATCGTACATTGGATTTTTTGCTGTTCGTGTTCTATTAAAATTATGAGAGCATATTTATATTGGTCGAATCTTCTATTCCTAACATAATAAACTAGACCTTAAAACATAACTATAACAACGCTTAGAAATCCATAATTATATCAACCCCGCCATCTTCATATTCCCGCGAATCAATACGTGCCGAATTTAAACTGCCCCCGCCATTTTTGCGATCTAATGAACTATTAAAGTGCAATTTGGCTGCGCGATGGGGCTAGATGGCGCTACGCGCACGTATTGATCGGGAGAACGCTGAGTAGTGCCAAGTCACGGTATGTATTGGCTGGAATTGGGCGTTTGGGTGCATTTTGACCTGTGGTGGTGATTGGACTTCGTGAAGATTGAAGATATGCTAAAGTTACTTTGTGGAGTAAGACTTAGGGAAATTTAAATTAGTTTTTTTAATTGGAAATAAAGACCTAAATCGGATCACTCTTTTTTGTGAACAGTCGTGTAAAAGAATACACAGTTTACAGTTTGGTTTGCTTTTTAAAAGACAAATTAAAAAAGTTGCCTTCAAGAGAGGTTCTATTTAAAAAACAGGTATTTTTTTACGTAGCATGCGATTTTTTTTAAGTTACAAAAATATTGTAGGTAGTTGACCTAAATGCTTTCTGTAAATAAAATAATACAACATACTAATTATGATCAGTTTTCCAGATTTCTCCGTTGGAATTTCAAGGAATTTAATCAGTTCTTCTTTATTTTGATCAGGCACCAAAAACAATGCCACCTCGTTTGACGCGACGATCACAAGTGCAAAAGGGAGTGATTTATAAAACGTTTCTATAGGGGTCTGCACTTCTGCAGGCAAACTTAAACATCAAATGTGCGTAGTTGAAAGCTTCTTGAGGCTAGGACCGGGGAAAACTAACCGTTATAAAAAAATTGGTTTTAAAATCATCCGCCATTATTGTTACATAGATTCAAGACAAAAGTTTTTTTTGTTTTTTAATTTATTTAGGAAACAAACAGTCACATATTAATATATATAAGCTTAAGTGATAACAAACAGACCTTTCCTTCCTCTTTCTCTTTTCTTTCCTTTTTCTTTTTTTTTCATACAAACGTAGTCCTCATTTTCCTCTCTGTAAATTCACATTATTGAAAATATATTGACACAATTTGTTGTATATCAACCACAGCTTTAAATCAACGCAAATATACAATTAAATAAAATTTCTCTAGACTAAAATTTAAATTAAATCTAATTAAATAGGTGCAGCGGGGAAACCTTGCTCATAAAGCCTGGCTTTGTCCCTACGTTTGATTTTTTCGAATTTTTAATTATTATAAGAGTTAGGAGCATGTAAAATTATATAAAATTTAATAATGTAAAATTGTATAAGTTTTTCGCTCCTAATTTTTACAATAATCAAAAAATCTAAAAAAGTCATATGTAGGGGCATAGCTATGGTTAATATACATCAAATTATGTAAAAATATTTTCCATAATGACAATATCCAGAGAGGAAAATGGGGACTACGTTTGTATGCAGCGGAAGTCCCCTTTCGTCTTAAGAGAATGTAAGATGTGTTAGGTATCTGTTCGTAATCCTAAATAAATAAACAACGATTCGCCACGTTTTGATTGTAAAGGGCAAACTAGTGACAAAATACTGAAATGGAAATAAATAATAAATATGTAACTTTTAATTTTTTTTTCATACATCCCTTCTGATGTTGTGGGTCTCCATGGGCTTCGTTAGTCTCCTATATTATAAAAAAAACTTACCTTAATACAGAAAATGTTCTCTTAAGGTATTTAAAAAAAGTAAACAAACAATTTGTACATTTTCGGGTAGTTATAACATTTATTGGTTAACCAACCAAATACAAAAACCGCCTGGATCTGTCACTGAACGACCTGACTTTAACCTACATTATTTGGTAATGTAATGTTTTCATCTACCCTCATTTAGCTTAAGGAGCAATTTGAGGGTAGATTTTGTTTACTTTTATTTAAATACCTAAAGATACAGAGTTTATAGAAAAGGTCAACTTACACTGGGAAAAGGCTCTCAGACTAGAGTATAGGCTTTGTGCGGAATATAGGCGTTTCCCCTTCAGTCGTAGATCACGAGTATTAGCCCCCCCGCTTCACCCCTTATATCTTACGTCGGTTATGCCTCTTCCTCTTTGGTTTTACCCAATGCATTGTTGCTGACTAGTTTTGTTGTTTATCAAAATTGTAATGCAATAATGTTGTAGGGGGTCCGCTTACACTGGGCAATGGCTCACAGATGAGAGTATAGGTTTTGTGCAGAGTATAGGCGTTTCCCCTCCAGTCGTAGATCACGAGTATTAGCCCCCCCACTTCACCCCCTTTAATCTACCGTCTAATATCTTACGTCGATTATGCCTCTTCCTCTTTGGTTTTACCCAATGCATTGTTGCTGATTAGTTTTGTTGTTTATCAAAATTGTAATGCAATAATGTTGTAGGGGGTCCGCTTACACTGGGCAATGGCTCACAGACGAGAGTATAGATTTTGTGCAGAGTATAGGCGTTTCCCCTCCAGTCGTAGATCACGACTATTAGCCCCGAGCTTCCCCCCTTTTTATCTGCTTGTTATTGTTGTTGTTGAAAATGTTGTTAGTTTATAAAAAAATCAGCACTAAGTATAAGCACAACTAAAATACAGCAGGCATTTTTGGGGTAAGTTTGGCTTCCTTAATTCTTCACCGAACTGTCCAAGAGCTCACTGGTTGTTCTCGGTCCTGCATCAGCTGCTGCTGGATGTCAACGTCGGTACGGTGTCGATCACGCAGACTGGCCGCAACAATGAAGTGGTCCTCTCTCCTCGATGTGCACCTGAGACGGTCAGATCTAGGTTTCTGAGCAAGCCTTCCAGTCCGTGTCCACTTTTGGTAGACTCCGGAGACAGCAGACTGACTTAAATTCAGCTGTTCAGCAACTTCACGCTGCTTAAGGCCTTGATTCAGCAAGACGATGACTTGGCTGGCTTCAGTTTCTGTGGTGTCCATTATATCCAGGTGATTCCAGTGAATAATTGCGTGAGATATACACAGGTCAACTTATGATAAACGACTGATAAGAATTAAGCGGTTAAATTGGTTTTTATGGCTCTCAAAGCGGCTCAACTCGTGCGTAATCAAAGCAGGTAAAATCTCATTTCCTACAAAAATAACAATTTACTTACTGAAAATTACCTAACCGATTTTATGGATTATAAATGATTTCGATAGCTTAATACATTAACAATAATATTACAATCTCACTTTTACTAAAATATTGACCGTTTTCGAAAAACACGACAAAAACTAAAAATTTAATTAATTTTTAAATATACTTATTAAAAACGTCGGCGTGGGCTAAGGACGATTTACGCGTATTTTATACAACATTTTCATTTCATACAAATTTTAGATTTTTATAAAGTAAATTTAAAAATTAAGTAAATGTTTTCCGGCCAATCATTGTCTATGGGAATATAGTTTTAAAAAGTATATGTGATAGGCCACCTCTTTGTTTCATATTTGTCTATTGCAAAACTTATCTAGTGACCTATGTACTTGCAACCAGTTTCTTTATAAGGTGTCCATCTCTTATGCAAACAAGGTGTGGGTCAAAAAAGATTCGTTCGATATGTGTTCTATCAAATAAAATAAAAATCGAGTGCTACTCGTATGTCATTCTAGCTGTAGATTATATTTTACATGAGAAAAATTAAAAACAAACTTTCATCTCATACAAAAAGCTCAACTCCGTCACAATTCTTGAGGAGAAAAAAACAAGACAACGAAAAGAATTTTGACCCATGTAACAAAAATAGTGGGGATCCGTGGGAATATTGGTAGTGTTATGATGAGGAAAAAGTAAAATACTTAATTTATTTTTCGACGAGAAAATTTGCTGGCTTGTATGGAGGGTTGACCGACTTGGACGACCTGCCCATATAATTCATTTTTCTATAACTTTTTCCTAATCAGAACATGATATAGGCACCAAAAATAGTGAGAATCAGTACGAGTTTATGGGCATACCCTTAAGAGGAATTCCTAGTTGCGATTTTTCCATACAAACGCTCTCGACTATTTCTTCCCTGGGTTTTTAACCTAGAGCAATGTTTTTTTTCAAATAAGATCAATATCATCAATATCTGTGCCGCTATGTTTTGATTAAAATTTAGAGCGCCTCGAAAATCGCAAAAAACGGCTCAACTGAATTGGCTGAAAAAAGGCGCAGTATACAAATATGACAAAAAATCTAAACATAGCGGCATACAATATTTCTTCCTCTTGCAGTTTCCAAAATTTCATAATAATTGGTTGCGTTTGCGGAAGAGGAAACAGTCGAGAGCGAAACCTCGAATTTTGAGTTTTTTGCCTGGGAATTTTAGTCCGAACTGCAGTTGTCGTTATCGTACGCCCACCGCAGCGCGACAGAAACATAGCTCCAAAAATTCGAGATTTCAAAAGTTGCTCAGTCCCCACTATTTTTGTTACACTATAAGTAGAGGTCAACTTACATTAGACATGGGCCCGCAGACGATAATGAAACATTTATGCTGAGTGTAGGCAGTTCCCCTCGAGCTATAGATCACGACTATTAGGCCCCCTCTTCACCCTTTTATCTGTTGAAAGTAAGGATATCAGCTCACTATTATCTTAGCCTACATCATCTGGGGTGGTATTTAAGTCTTCAATTTAGTTAGCCATAAGGTCGGAGATGAGGTGGGGGAGGATGCAAAAAATCCTTAACGGAATAAGGAGTCGATGATCCGGTTAAGTCTTCTTTATCGTCACAATCTTGTCAGAATGGTCGTGGTCGTCATAGGTATCAGGGCCGGTGACAAGCTTCACAATCCATCGCCATTCTTCACGTATGTAGCCCTTCTTGTACATCCGTGGAGTTTTGACCAGGTCTGACCAACGCATATGTATCTGTATCCTAAACTACAGCCAAAATCTATTCAGCCGCTTTGTCGTAAACAATAACACTTTTCAAGTAGAAACAAAAAGCTGTATCCGACGGTCTAAGGCTTAGCACGCACTGCGGTTTTTTTCTTGCGGTTGCGGTCTGGCCGAAAACGCCGAACCGCGGAGGAACTCGCACTGCGGTTGCGTTTCCGCGGTTTTCACGTTCAGTATGACAATGGATTTCCTCAGAGCAGTAGGTATGTGTTGTGGCCTTAGTTTTGAGAAATAAAAAAAATAGAAAACGTCTTCGCCCACATAAGTACTGGGTGCATCCTCTAACAAAGTTTGGCTTTCACATTTCTGTCACTGTATTGTTTTGTAGTTTTATCGTACAGAGCTGGTCTTTTTGCCACTTCATTAATTATGTGTTTGTTGTCTACCGGCAACGAACTTTCGGACTCCGACGACATAATGCAGCGCACAACACACACCTCACTGCTCCGCTCTCTGAGCCGAACTGACGAAAAAACCGCTTTTTACGAACCGCAGTGGGGGCGCTGCCATACATGAAGTATGGAATACATAAAAACGTGCGGTTGCAAACCGCGAATCAAAATGTAGCAAGTTGCGTTTTTAAAATCAGTCACTGAAATAAATCGCAAGTGCGTGCGCTTATAAAGAATGCCGTACGTTACATTTTTTGCGGTAGCGGAACCGCTTTTTAAAAACCGCAGTGCGTGCTAAGCCTTAGGATGGTATTCCACCTATCCAATTTCTCAGTCCAATGTGGATTTGCATCTCACATTGTGCTTAATGAGAGACTGAGACGCAATGCACATTGGACAGGTATATCATCCTAAGATGTAATGTCGGTTACAGCTTTTTGTTTCAACTTGAAAAGTGTTATTGTTTTACGACAAAGTGGCTGAATAGATTTTGGCTGTAGTATAGGATACAGATACATATGCGTTGGTCAGACCTAGTCAAAAATGCACTCAATGGACCACTCCACGAATGTACAAGAAGGGCTACGGTACGTGAAGAATGGCGGCGGATTGTGAAGCTTGCCACCAGCCCTGATACGACCTTGACCGCTCTGACAAGAGTGTGACGATAAAGAAGAGAGACAACTGGATCATCGACTACTCATTCCGTTAAGGATTTTTTACATCCTCGCATACCTACCTCATTTGACCTTATGGTTATTTAAATTGAAGACTTAAATACCACCCCAGACAATTAGGCTAAGATAATAGTGAGCTGATAGAGTTGTACAGATTTATTCAGCCCCATTAATTCTCGGTATTATAATATATTGGTATATAAAAATGAGTTATATTTTTATACCGAACTTAATCAGCTGTTGCTGTTGTATGGTTTATTTTCATTGAATTTTGGAACAACTAGCGCCACCTAGATTCCCAGTGAGGAAACTTTAGTTGTTCATTCAGCAACATTTTATTGTGCGCGTGCTGGCGCGGGTTGCTAGTACCATAGGAAAGCGCTAGATGGCATTTCACTATACAAGTATAACGTTAGAAATGTGCACTAAATCGCGAAAATAAATCTAATGTACACCCTTGAGGGCCCGAAGTAAACGAAATGTATGGGCCCAGGAGTATTTTTTTTTCACGATTTTTATATTGGTTCTATGGAAAACCTTGTTCAGTATCAATACATGTTTAACATTGGGATCACGACTCCAACATCACCAGTATAATCGGACCAAGATAAGTCTGCACATGCGAACGACACGGCAAAGTGTGGCGATGTCATCATTAATTTCCAATTTCTATGAAAATATTACCTTTTAATGACACTCCAGCACTGTGTTCTGTTAAAATTAGACTCTTTCTATCTAGTGTCTATCAAGACTGATCAAAGGTAAAACTTGCAGTTTTACCACAGAATAAATAGTACCTACTGTCATACTATTTTATGTAGGTTTCAACTATAGGGGGCGTAGAATGTGGTAGAGTTCAAAATGCTGTCAAAAAAGTCGTGTTGTGTGACAAAGAGGAAAACTGGACTTACTATTTTGCATCTGGTCCATGCTGCATTATTTTCTTACTATTGTAAACTTGGCGGGATAACTGGGATTCTTTATTTAATTGGGTTTTATGGACGTTAAAATCATTGGTTTGGGTTGACTGCAGACATCAATTATCTGTCAAGAACTGCAACAAGGCTGTATATATTGTTGTATTGACGACCTGTCTGGCCTAGTGGGTAGTGACCAAAGGTAGTACCCTACCCTGCCTATGAAGTCGATGGTCCCGGGATCAAATCCTGGTAAGGGCATTTATTCGTGTGATGAGCATGGATATTTGTTCCTGAGTCATGGATGTTTTCTATGTATTTAAGTATTTATAAATATGTATATATTATATATATCGTTGTCTAAGTACCCTTAACACCTTATTGAGCTTACCGTGGGTCTTAGTCAATGTATGTAATAATTTCTTTAATTTTTTGTTTATGCAATTTAAGAAAATAGAGGTTAAAATCATTGATTTGAGTAGGATAGACTGCAGGTCAGACATCTTTAATTTTTTTATTTATGCAATTTAAGAAAAAACCGTTAGGCTGATTGTGAGTTATAAGTACAGTCAGCATCAAAAGTAGTGTAGCCTCAAAAGAATTAGCCATTATCTGCATGGGCGCTGCCAAGAGGCAAATTTGTTAAATATCAAAAAGTGGCGCCATCTACCAGAGTACAAGCTACAGGTATGGTGGTATCTTTTCGATCAATGGCGCTACTAGATGCTGCCTGCACAATTGCATATGAAAATGCTTTTAAATATTGTAGGAAGAAGTTTTTCGACAAAAAATGCGTGTGGTGTGGTGTATCTTCTTTCCCTATTATTTGTAAACGAAGTACACGAGGAGATTATTAAATAAAAGAATCATTATTTCATTACTAAGTATTCTTATATGCAAAGTATAAAACCATAATACAGAAATAGAACTGTCTGAAGTTTATATTTTACTAAGTTTTCATTGTCCTACATCTCTTTCTCTGACTGGGTATGTGAGCTGGTTGCCGCGATCCCAAGAATACAGCTCCTGTAACCGAATAAAGGTAAAGTTTGTAACATTTAAGAAGAGAGCATATTGCTTGCTGAGTTGCCGAAGTGAGGTGTGAGATTGAAAAGCTTGATTATATCACTATTGTAAAAATTCATTAACGTGATACTAAGATTGGAAAAAATAGAAAAAAAAATCGAATTGGCCGAAAGTACGAAAAAAATACCACTTCCGATAACAAAAAAAAAAGTATAATTTAAGTACGTCATCTGATACAAAGATGAGACTGGTGGCAAAATAGGTATAGGAACAGGCAGACGAGTGTTTTCTGAAACCACAAATAAATTTCTATTTGTTGCCACCAGTCTCATCTTTGTGCAGATGACGTAAATACCACTATTTTTGGTACCTTCAAAGTGCCCGGCAGACGCACTTCCGGCCATATAGGAACTGTCAGACGAGTGGATTCTGAAGCTACATATAAATTCCTATCTGTTGCCGCCAGTCTAGGGCTGCCGTCTCGAATTTCGCCAAACCCGGACGAGTCCGAAAATAATATTTTTAAAAAACAAAACCTTTAATTTTACCTGTAGTTGTAATGTGCTTCCTTACATGAAAGTGTCCGGGTTTTCACTCCGGACACTTCTTGACACCTCCCCAAACTAGGACAAATCCGGGAAAACCCGGACGGATGGCAGCCCTACGCCAGTCTCATCTTTATATCAGATGACGTACATTTTACTTGTATTTGTAACCGGCAGTGGTACTTTTTTTCGTGCTTTCGGCCAATTCTAATTTTTTAAACTATTTTTCCAAACTTTTTTTTTTCAACTATTTTTACAAGTACTAAACCTAAGACAATAGTGTAACTACTTATATATAAAAATACAATCTAAAGTATATCATTACATCTATAAGATAATATATATGTATACAATGCTGACTTTGTAAGTTCTTTCAGAGAACATGAGAATAGGTCAATATTCTCCGTTCGTTTTACGTTGCATCACTTTTATGAATTGTTGCCATGTTGCCATGGGGCTTACTTATCCTACATCAGATGACGTTACATACGGTCCCCGCCCGAATTATTATAGATCGTGTCATTCAGAACTATGCGTGCCTTGAGCCGTATTGTCATGCTATTAAAGGTTAGATTTGACAAAACTGCGCGTCATTGTGGATGACACGAATTATAAACGGATCCCCACTATTTTTATTATACCTTGTGTATAGCAGGGGTAATCCACGAGAACCCCGCGTATGAAATGTTTTTGCTTTGTATGAAAGCTAACTCAATTAAATGCGTCATCATTGGCCACGTCAACTATTGCAGATGAATGTTGCAGTGTCGGATAGAATCAGGTGGGTCAAAATTATTGTGTTTGTCTTGTTTTTTGTCCCCAAAAAATGTGACAGAGTGGAGCTTTTTGCATCAGATGAAATTTATATTTAATTTTTTATTATTAAGCTTAAGCGGTGGTAGCCGAGTGGATATGACGTCCGACTTTCAATGCGGAGGTCGCGGGTTCTATTCCTGGCTCGTACCAATGAGTTTTTCGAAACTTATGTACTTATGTACATTATCTATGAAAAGGTACCTTATTGTCGATGGCGCTTACGTAGCGCGGCGTTGTGTATAATATGGGAGCATCGTTGATAATGGCGTAAGCCTATATAAGGTACCTTTTCATAGATAATGTCATATATCATTTGATATTTACCACTAGCTTTTCGGTGAAGGAAAACATCGTGAGGAAACCTGCACACATCTGCGAAGAAATTCAAAGGTGTATGTGAAGTCCCCAATCCGCATTGGGCTAGCGTGAGGACTATAGCCCGAGCCCTCTCGCGCATGAGAGGAGGCCTGTGCCCAGCAGTGGGACTTATATAGGCTGAATTATTATTATGTAAATTATAATCTACAGCTAGAAAGACATGTACTCGGTACATGTGATCAGGGCATAAAAGCTTGTTTGTTAGAAAGCAAGATTTACCTTGTGTGTATGATCATATCCCAGTTGTGTGGTCTTCCGGAAGGGGTTGGTGAACGGTAGAGACACTTCTAACTGCTTGTTTTGGTAGAGATCTATGGCTACACTGACTTTGCTCTCCCGTTCCGTGGCAGAGTCGAGGGCGTACAGCACACCGCAAACTATGAACATTTCGCCAACCTAAAAGTAAATAGCTAATGATTCGAGATCCAAGCAATTTTAGTCTCGTGCCTTTGTTTCCCTCGATCGATACGCTTCTTTGCGTGATTCTAATTTGCTCTAAACTCAAAATTAGGACGCGGTGCAAAAACAAAGTGAAATTTCAAAATCCTACTGGATAGGCTAGAATATTGTCAAGCTTTATAGTTTAAACTACATGACTTAGTGGTTCTAAAATAAAGTAAAATTCTAAAATATGGCAACGACACAAGCTGACTAACAATTACAAAAAATAGATACTAACTTGAGGGATTTAGAGTAAAGGATTTGCCACACTGGATGCGTTCTGCGATCTGCGGTCAGGTCGTTACATACATTTCAATTCGACCTGACCTGACCGCAGACCGCATCCAGTGTGGCAAATCCTTTACCCTAAATCTGCCGGCCTAGCCAAGGTGACAATCGCTATCACTTACGACAACGAAACGCTGTGTCTCTATCACTCTTCCATATTAGTGCGACAGTGACTGTTGCGTTTCGATCGCTACGGAGCGTAAGCGATTGGCATCTTGGCTACGTGGCCTGCTGTGGTAATCAGTTGTTAATTAAAAATAGAGCTTATCCACTTACTTGCTTATGATTCAAAGAGATGTTCCAGATATAATCTATGTTCAAGTCATCCTTGTTGGGATCAAAACTTAACTGGAAACATAATAAATATCGTTATATAAATAATATCGTTAATAATACGATGGTATTAGATAAATATGTATACAGGTGATTTTTTTTCCACCAGCCATACTCTGCGTAGTGTTTTATAGGTCATACTGAACTGAATAACTTACATTACGGGACTAATGCTGAAATCGCGAAAACAATTGGCTGTGTTATACATTCCGGCTGATGTGATTGCTACTGACTTCTACGGGACACTCAATTTTTTTTTCGATTTCGGCATTGGTCCCATAATAAAAATTGTTCTGTATGACTGTATGACCTATAGATTCACTACGCAGAGTGTGTCTGGCGTCTAACAAAATAAAATGTTTTGACTTCGTAAAAGATGGAAAGGACGATGTAGAATTCTCACCTTAGCAACGGCAGTATTGTTAGAATCTTCTAGGGAGTAAATTGCCCAGAGTCCATTATCATCTGCACTGAAGTCAACCTGAAACAACAAGATATCAGTTAAAGCAAATCACCAGTAAAACAACAATTCAAGGGTCCCTGATAAATGTGCTGTTCGAAGGAAAAAAGCTATACTTACAATGTTACTTCGTGTTGAAAAAAATAATCATGAAGACGATAACGATGTTCATCTTGGTGACAATGATAAGGATGATATTGATGTCGATGGTTCTCACAATGATAATAACTGACCTGGTTATGCTGCGAGGTATACAGACGGCCACCACGATGCGGCAGCTGCACAAACTTGATGCGGCTCTGCGTCAGATCGTAGCGCATGATGTCGCCTGGCTTGCCCGAGTCGTTGGCTTGGTAGAAGAAGGAACCGCTGTACACGACGTGACCATTGCCCTAGAAAGAGAAAGATAAAGAAGTAAAGTTAGAAGCGAAACCTAAAGGCATGCATAAATATCACCTCAAAGCAATATGATTCTCCTAAAAACAAAGGGAAACCTTTGATACTAGTATAGGTATTCAATAATCTCATCATGAAATTTTATCAGTTAGGATAACGAGAATCATTTCTATGTGTGTTGTATCTATTAATATCTGAGAGTCCGCTATTTATTCATTTCTGTTTCGTGTAGTAAAGTTTAAATAAATATCTTACAAAGAAAGGTCTCTGCAGTTTATGTGGCTGGTCAACTTGATCGTTCTTGAATCTTGCTTTACTCCAGTATTCTCTCAAACGCTCTACATCGTTCTCTTGTGTTGTCCAAAGCTTTTCTTTCTGAAATAATACGAACGAACATTGTTAATTGGAATTAAATATATATGAGGTAAGGTTGTAGGCACTTGATTACAAGCAAGACAACAACCTTACCTCATGGTAAATGACGATGAGGTCGAAGATAAAGTATACCTAACTAATACCTACCTATTAACTCACTCTCTCCCTTGCCCATGTCATGGGATGCGAGTCATGCGAGACACCACCCAGCAGGGTGTAAGGACTGTTGAGAGTTGATGGAATCTAACATGAACTAGGCTATTAGGTGAGAGCGATGGACTAAATACTGGGCTATGGGATATAAAACCTGCCTAATAAAATGATGTACAATTTTATTTCCGGCAGATGGTGTCGCCCAGATGGGCCCCTACATAAAGCGATGGCTCAGATGGCTCAATGTTGCCCTTGAGTGTCTCGGGGTGAGGGATGAAGGTAGAGAGGTGTCACTGGACTTTAAACATATAGCCAACTCGCCTCTTATGTTTCCACACCTAACCACGAGAATGCAGGTCTCGCGACTCCACTCTGGACGGCCGGCTAAAGCAAGCTAGAGGCAGAGAATCCTGACTCACCCACCCACCTTTGGGAGACAGAACTCCCCAGGAGCACTCGAGTACCTGGGGTCGTTACTCCCCAACAGATCGCCTCAAGCTGTCCTGCGTTGTACATTTTATTATTAGTTGAGTCGCTAAGAATGAAATTACTAAAAGTGAAGACCTGAACCATCGTTCAGTGACAACCGATGAAATAGTTTTCTTTGCTTTACCTTCCAACCTTACCTGAGCTTCTGAAGAATTCGAGTCCCGAAGCCAGGCTCCAAACATTTCGTCTTTAAATCGATGGTAGACTGGTTTTCCAATCGCATAAAGTTGACAATCTGCAAATAAGTGGTAGTAGTAGTTGAGTAATAAATAAGTAGGTAACTACCTAAACTCAAATTTCAAATAAACCTTAAGCATAAAGGTGTATATGTGCTCATGACACCCGTCCGGTACAGAAATTCGAAAACCAAAACCATGGGTAAAAAGCTTATTAAAACTGGTATAATAAACTTACTCGTATTCCTCCTAGGCCTATTCGTCATATTAGAAATGAGAGGCGAGATGAAGATCTTGCTTCGATCACAACGAGGACATGTTGGGCAGTCATGACCCTGGTTGACGGGGCAAATGTCTTCCAGAGACGTGGGCGGAGGCGGGGGATCTCCGAACTCTACGGGGTGCTCCTGTGGCGGCAAGGTCATGTTGCGGTTCGGGTCTGGAAGAGGGAGATTGCTGATGACCCTGGTTTTACGCATTACTCACTGCTATTGCTTATTAATACAGAGACGGCCTGTACCAAACTTAGCAGGCAACGGAGAGAGGATAAGTTTAAAGGTCTTGCTGCAACCCGTTGTAGATTGCGCTATCCGGATAGTGCTGTGTGAAAGAAGTTACGGCACTTTTACAGAGAGTACAGTAGTTCTTCTTCTTTTCGTGTCGAGGTTCCTTTTTTTTATACGATGGAAACCCAATAGGCAGCGTTGTTGACAGTACAGTAGTGAAGTGTACACTACAAATAGGGTTCGAGAAATAGCTTAGGTAATGTAAAAGCGGTTTAACGTTGCCCATTGTGGGTTTATGGCTGAGGATGAAGGAGACGACCCTCTGAAACTGCAATAACCACGGTCTCACTTTGGCAACAGTGGAGGACTGGGAAAAAGAAGATTATAAGATTAATATGACCAATAAACACTCACACAGTAGCTGTATATTGCCTCTAATTCCATCAGCAGTCTGATTCTTCACTTCATTCTTGGCCACACAGCTGTACTGCTTCAGGTCATACTCCTTGACTCCATGTATTTCGAGTTTCATGATCCATCTCCAGGGTTCTCGTGTGGGGACTACTTCGGTACGGTAGCGGGCACCTTCGATAGTGCCTGTGTCTGTCTCCCAAGCCAAGACGGGTTCAGGCCAGGCTTGGACCTGGAAAAAGGTGTTGATAAACTAATTGAAGCGCCGAAATTTTGAAACGTAATAAATATAAGAGCCTCGGTAGAGGTCACCATTTTGTACCATTTGGCGTTGAAACTTTAGGCCCATAGGATTCCAGCGCGCACAAGTTTTTTGCAGAAATCGCGTAGCGTCTGGTTGACGTAACTGGTGACCGAAGAGCTGGCGGCTTCCTCGCAGAACGTATCAGTATTGCGATACAAAGAGGAAATGCCGCCAGCATCCTTGGTACAATGCCTCAAGGTCCTATTTTAGATTTAAGCTAGTTATAGTAATCCTCTGTATATATCCATTACGTAAATAAAATTTTGTATTTTTTATTTAACGAAATGTCTTATTTTGAAACACAAAAAGCTAAATAATGTATTGAAAAGAAAAGAAATGGCATAATGTTAAAAACCCGATATGTTTTCGAATAAAAAACATCTGCCAATGTCGTAATTTGTACACGTATAATCATTGTCACTCATTTTAAGGGTTCTGTTCTGTTAACTGAGCCTTGTCTGTCTGTCTGTGTGTCTGTCCATCCACGGCTTAACTCAGTCACCGTTAGTATTAAAGAGCTGCAAATACTTCAATTTGGTATGGATATATCAATTACGCCCATAAAGTGGTAAAACAATAACTAGATTATTTTACCTTGGATAAAAAAAGAAGATAAATAAATAAATAAAATTATATTTTTATTGATAAAATTTTAAACATGATTGGTTAGCGCTTTTTTACTAATTGCTAAAATCTTCGCATCTTAGTATAAAGATGCCATATATGAACGAAATTCATTAGTAGTCATAGTCAATTCCTTGATATCCTTTCCTCCAGGGATCTTTACCGTTGACTCCAGGAAATCAATAAGGAACATTGCAGCGGAAGCAACGGAACTACGGATGATTGGAATCTGGACCGTAGCCTGATTGCTTAAGGCCCCGTGGATTCAGGTTCTTCTCTCATTTTCACTGGGCATAAGCGTGAGTGAGATGGCTGCGCGTGTCCGGGAACGCGGATTATGTTTGTGTTTTTTTTTTAAGTTTTATCAAAAAAAATCGTCGAGTTTGATCAAACAAAATGTACATAAACATATGCGTTTATTTCATTACTTTTTACATGTTCTTAGGTAAGGTTAGGTATTGCTAATTTTTATAAGTAATATTCATATTTTTAGCTTTTGTGTAAACATAATTACGAATTTTTAAAGTGTATTTTTGACCTATAACATCAAGACTGGAATCAAAGAAGTTACTACAGAAAGGCCGTAAGATTGCTAATAAAATTATTGGCATCTGTCAGTATTTATATGTGGGTAGATTAAGATGTAGGGTAGGTTGCAGCGGCATGCGAGAAAATAATAAATCAGTCTATACTCAGCTATGGTGGTTTCATTATACTATTCATAACACTTTACATGGCGCAGCCGGTAGGATTCGAACCTACGCTCCCAAAGACCTAAAAAACGTTACGATTTTTCAAAAACTGTATTCTGAACCTACGGCACCTTAATATAGCTTTGTCTGAGCTAAGAAAAAACATCTACAAACTGCCCACTGTTTTGTTTAAGATAAGTATTCAAATTTAAACTATTTGGCGAATGCTATACATATTTGTAGCAAACCATTTATGACTGCTGAATATTTGATAACATAGACTGCTAATTAATTGGTTTTAGGTCCAAGCGAATATTGACATTGTCCAAAGTTTTTGATAAACGTTAGCAGAAACGTATGTGTAAGATACTCACCTCACACTGAATCCTTGCCGTTCTATTGAACACGTAGGCAATGTTGTTATGGACACGAATGAAAGGACTGACTGAAAAAAAATAGGATTATAAATAACAAATTATCCTTATTATTTAATAGATGGCAGAGCGCTGGAGTACGGATCCAGATGCCGTGAGTTCAAGTCTCACCCAAGACAGTATTTTTTTGGCAGACGTTTTTGCTTCTTAAAAAATAATTTAGTATGGGTAGCATAGCACATCGTCACAGGTGAATTTCCAATATGACTTGGAACTCCGGTAGCCGTCTAAGAAGTGTAACGTTCTTACGGTAGATGTCGCTAGGGTCTCCTAGACCCATATGGTAGAAAATTTGCTGCCTATGGCTGAGGTCTTGGTGGCTCAGATGGCAGAGCGCTGGAGTATCGATCCAGATGCCGTGAGTTCAAGTCTCACCCAAGACAGTAATTTTTCCACATTTAAATTTATTCTAAGCTTAATAGCATCGTTCGCAGAAGTTTCTGTTTCTTAAAAAATAATTTAACAAATCATCCTGTTGACCTTCAATATCATCGTATTTACTTATACAGATAAACTATCATTAATATAAATGATGAAGAGTGATATTCGCTCTTGAAAATCGTAAATCATCATTTATTAACATTACCTAAATGCGACAGAGAGCTACTTCCTCTCCCGTCACTCTAGGCGACTCTAACTAGGGTCTCTGACAGACAGACAGACTGAGCACTTGAGTATACTCACAATAGACTTCCACGTCGGTGGTCTAGTTGACAGCAGCCTATTTTTGGCAAGCCACACGTAGAGGCTCATTACGGGGCTCCCTGACAAAGAGACTTACAGTAAACTTCCACGTCCGTGGTCTGATTCGCAGATGGTAGTAAACCGTTGTTGGCGAGGCAGACGTAGCGGCCCGTGTGCCAGCGGGAAACGTGCGGTATGCTCAACTGCGGGCCGCTCACGGATGCGTCGCGCCAAGAACCCTGGATTAGATACGACGTGTGTTGTTCAATAAGTAGTAATATATGCATGCATAGCTGTGATTTCCACAAGGTACAGTCAGCATCAAAAGTAGCAGATCAAACAACGCTTCAAAAGTATCTACAATTCTGTAACAGATTAACAAAAAGTAATGGTTCTATATCTAGAACAATTAAGACTGTAAAATATATGCTTTTGGACGTAATTTTAGAGATTTATCCATATTTGGAAAAGTTATTCGGAATACCAGATACTTTTGGCGCGTTGTTTCATCCGCTACTATTGATGCTGACTGTACCTGTTACAATCAAAAGTTAATTTGTGTTTGTGCAGAGAACGGTCTGTTTATCTTTAAATGATAGTCTTTAATGAGGCGGCAACCATCACTAGTGTTAGGAATCCAGATCTTAGAGCTTTATGACCTGTGTTTTTATAGCTGGGTTGGCCAATCAGCTACCCAAGCAGTCTGGTTTTGTTATAAAATGACAATAAAATCGGGTATTTGTAGATTAGCTAAAGTAGATAGGCCAATCAATCTGGGATTAAATAAAGCCGGAACCCCAATGCTGCGCACAGTCGAGCTATGCACGTGGCTACAAAAACGCTTCGTGTCAAAATGTAGGTAGATACTTCCACAGCAGTGCATGAGCACGCTATGCACGAAATAAAGTCACTTTATACACACGTGGCATGTTCCAAAGTTCGCTTGGGGGGCAAGCGTATGCATGCGCGCGTAGCCTACACGAAAATCGTGCGCCTTGCTTGTAGTTCACGTGCATGTGACCCGTTTCGTGCGTAGCGTGGGCCGTGTGCGCCGCAGTGGGGAATGTTGACAGAGACAACTAGACCAATGGACCGACATGCGTGACGTAAACAGCGTGTGTGTGCGTAGCGTGCGCGGCAGTAGGGTTCTGGCTTTAAAAGTTCTTCTACCTGTGGTCTCGACTCCAGCAGTTTTACGGCAATTATTTTGTATTGTAACATCTTAAATATTTTACCTGTATAATAGCAGATCCATCAGCTTTACGCCACTCGACGCCAGGCTCTGGCTTGCCGGAGGGGTTGCAGCTGACGCGGAGTGTTTCACCTTCCCGAACGATAACTCTTGTATGGTCCTCTATTGAACAAAGGAAAATGTTCTTTAATAAAACTTACAAGTCTTGTTTATTAGAGTTAAGACTTCTTTTGTTGTCGTTTTGATATTGATATCCCTAGATTAACGTCTCACTTTCTTTTGGATGATCATGGTTTTGGATCATTTAGTTTACACAGTTGATTATGGAGAAGGATAATCAAGACCACTTCAGCAAGGACAAAGTAGATCAAGAACAAGTGACAACCCTTGTTTTGTTTATCAGTAGCAATCTATCTATACTACCACTGTTCACTGAACAGAAGCCGAGATAAAAAATAAATTATTCAGCATTGTCATTAGGCAATTCACCTACGGGCAAAAGTAGGCGGTATCAACAGTTCCTTCTCCGGGTTCTGTTCCCCCTGCTTGTACATGGAGATACCCGGCCTCCCCGGGGCGCCGTCGCGGCCGTTGTCCCCGCGCTGGCCTTTGGGCCCGATGGGTCCGCGGTCGCCCTTGAATCCGCGGAGGCCTTGGGGACCAATGGCGCCAGGTTTTCCTGTAATTTGAGACAATATTTAAATATATATTCATGTATCAAGATTTGGTATCATTAGGACCAAGCTTCAGCAAAATTTGACTTCTTAATCAACTTTATCATCGAACAGACCGTTTTATTAATCCTGGGAACGGAGTTAAAAGGTTTTCAAATCCTTTCTCTCATTCAAGTGGAGTTAAGAGGTTTGCTACTTTAGCCAATCATGTTTCCTGTCTTCTTCTTGAATGGCTATTATTAATATTTGTGGATAAAATAACTAAGAAAGTGGGGATATATGTTACACATACCCCTATGTTGTTAATTCCTTTACCCTTTTGAGCCCCAGAGAGGCCTTTATAAAGGCCTTATTCCAAAACATAATTTTAACTTTAATTAAATAATCAAAGTTTTAAGTTCAAAAACGAAACTAACGATTATGGGACTTGGAGGGTAGTGCTAACTTACCGTCTTTTCCGTCCTTCCCATTTTTCCCTGGACTCCCATCCTTGCCTGGTATGCCATCCCTACCATCCCGACCTGGCGCTCCATCAGCGCCATTTCTCCCCGACATGCCATCGAGCCCCGGTTCACCAGGTACTCCGTCCCGACCATCTAAACCAGGACTGCCTGGCATTCCCCTTTCTCCTGAAAACCAAATATATTATAATAGAGTTTTAGTTTATTGTACATAAAGTACGAGTACTTAGATCATTAGGGTATTTTCTAATTTATGTAAATTCCTATGTACACATATTTCCATAGTTAAGAACTTGTGGCAACTTAGGTAAAAAGAGCTTTTCGCTGTGACTATCCATTGATCTGACAGATTCCTCCTTAATTCTGCCCCTAATAATGACCCTAATTGGAGCTGCATATTTTGGATTGAATCCATTCAATTTTTAAAATAAAAGTTCCTACTTAGGTAATGCATAATGAAATATTTACTTATGCTTGTTCATGGTTTGAATTACTATGTACCAATTTAATGTACCTACTTCAAATACTCGTACCATCAACATCACACTTGTAAAAATATTTTCTCAATGCTAGATTCCAATACTTTCTTTTTTTGACGACCGGTTTGGCCTAGTGGGTAGTAACCCTGCCTACGAAGCTGATGGTCGCGGGTTCAAATCCTGGTAAGGGGATTTATTCTTGTGATGAGCATGGATATTTGTTCCTGAGTCATGGGTGTTTTCTATGTATTTAAGTATTTATAAATAATTATATATATATCGGTGTCTAAGTACCCTCAACACAAGCCTTATTGAGCTTACTGTGGGACTTAGTCAATGTGTGTAATAATGTCCTATAATATTTATTTAATACTTGCCTTTAGGCCCCGGTGGTCCCACCGGACCTCTGCTTCCCGCGTGTCCTGCTGTACCCGGGGCTCCCGGATCGCCTCTCTCCCCTTTAGGTCCCGGCAGACCCACGGGACCTTTGGGGCCCTGGACTCCAGGAGGGCAGTAGTCTTGTGTCGCTTTGCAGAAACCTTGGACGACTTTATACTGGAATATGATGTGATTAATTTTGATTTAAGTTTCTTTTAAAATTACTTTTTTATACAGTTACAGAGGACTGGGCACAGAGGGGTAACATTAGACGAGGGAAATACGTGGGAAATACTCTATAATTATAGGAATGCGCCTGACTGCACTTTACACTGTCTTTGAGTCTTAAGGTATTTTTTTCGATAGGTAAGTACATCCGTTTATAGTGAAAAATTGCTATCGAATCCCTCTGTCTTCTGTTACCTCATTTAAGGGAAAATTTTTGGTGTTGTAGAAAAGAAGATTTTGGTCTAGCTTAGAATTCTGGCTTAGTGTCTACATATAGACATAATGCGCTCCTGGCATCGACGCCTGAAGGCGACCTATTTGCTTGGCGATGGGCGGCAGTGTATAGGTAGTGAATGCTTGAGATTCTGTGAGGCGATGGATGCTAGGTGCTGTTCCAATTTAATTTGTCAATGTGCCATTACCCATAAGTTATTTGGTAGAGATCGGTCTTTAGCGAGAATCCTACTGTTTGTCTTTATCCACGTCACGAAAACTGCACTTTGCTGGAATGCAAGCTACCCTTGTACAGCCTTAAGTTAGAAAGCTTTTAAGAAATATTTTTAAAAGGTATTTTAAAACATACTGGCACTCGGGAGTAGCTGGTGAGCCACACCCACGTGTCCCCTCCTGGTGCTGGACCCTTGGCTCCCGTTTTCCTCATCTGCTCCGCATCTTTTTCTTCCAACTCTCCTCGCATCTTGGGATTGAAGAACTCTACGTGGGGCGCCACTGTGTTGTCTTCTTGGCTTTGCGATGGTTTCTGGAACATATTTGAAGGTACTGTCGTCTTAAATTGGGTCAAGTTTTATTTCTGCAGGTTAGGACAATTTTACGATAGATGTCGTTAGGTGCCCCTCTAAGGCGTGTATGTAGATGGGTATTTACCCGGTATATTTACCTACCCGCGGGATTTGATGTGTTAAATGTTATGTGAGTAAAACTAAAGATCAATTTAAGTAAAATTTTGTAATGTGACATATGATGTATATTCAAATTATTTAGGTTAAAAGGTTGCTATGAAGTGAAGTTTGATTTTAACATATCAGTCCAATCATGAAAATCGTGTAAAACTGTAAAATCATCCCTGACTTCCGGAAATATTTTTTTAAAACGCTTAATAAACTATGTATATCTATTTTCAATCTTCAATTATTCATTCTTCAACGTTTCTCTTTCAAATTACTCACAAATGTTTACCATAAAATGTTGGCCTGACTCCAAAGAAAATGTTTTATTAATCGACAAAGGGAGGAAAATTATGCTGAAATACTTAAGATGAAAAATCTTTACGACCTGAAGTAATTAAGGATGACTCACGTTAGACAGGGCCGGGGCCGGGCCGGAGCTTCTGGCGCTCCGTTTTCTATGGAAAGCACCACGTGATCAGCGATCAGCCGTCATAAAAAATGACGTGTCGGACACCTCAGCATGGGCCCGGGCCGGTCTAGCATGAGTCATCCTTTACAGTTCGTGTCATCCACATGACGCGCAGATTTCTTTTCCTTTTAAAATATGGCCTCCATCAAATCTATGATGATTTTGCCAATGTCAAGTGTAGTTGTTCAGTAATAACTCTTGAGTGTGCTCGAAGAGCATGACGTTGTTCGGTAGTTACTTTTAATAAAGAGATAGCTGTACTTTACTAAAAGCCACGATGGATTGCCAGGTGTTGATTATTACATAGTTAAACGCGTTTCAAGCTTAGTTTTTCATTAGCTGCAAACTTCCACGATAGTTCACTGCTTAATAAGCTATCAATATTACAATTTAAACAACATTAATGAGCAAAACACAAAAAATATTCTCGAGATGTCTCCGCCATCTTGAATCTCCACGCGCAGATTTGTCACCTTTAATAACATGAGAATACGAGTCAAGGCACGCGTCTTCGTGAATGACACGATCTATTCAGTAGGTACAGTCAAGTGTAAAAATATGAGTGCACACATCTAACTCAAAAATATGTCCCATAGCATCTTATTCAAGTGTAATAAGAGCGTAGTACCATATTTATGAGACGATTTATTCCATACATATTTTTGCACTTGACTGTACAATGAAAGGAAAAGTCTAAAACTCTTGTGACACTCGAACATATTAAAATCATGTATACTTATCCAGTAGAGAATTCTCGAAGCCGAGAGCCGATTAAAATTACTTGCGAGAGTAGCCCGTTTAATATATTATGATATTAATTAAAATATTGTTTTTTTAGGGTTCCGTACCTTAAAAGGAAAAAACGGAACCCTTATAGGATCACTTTGTTGTCCGGCCGTCTATGTCTGTCAAGACCCTTTATCTCGGGAACGCGAGGAGGTATCGAGATGAAATTAAAACCAAATACTCAGGTCTACAGTCCCTTGCTGCCGTGAATAAACCAAACTTCTTAGTTAAATGCCGCAAAAGACATATATTTCGACAATTACAAGGGAATCAAAATCTATAGGGTACTTCCCGTTGACCTAGAACTATGAAATTTGGCAAGTTACATCGTCTTACACTACAAGGTTAGTGAAAAATCTGAAAATTTTAAATTTGTAAAAAATAAAATATAAAGCTTTTGTACGGAACCCTCGGTGGGCGAATCCGACTCGCACTTATTCGGTTTTTTTGCAATAGCAGCTATTATTTGTTTGATTAGAATCTGTTTCTCAACTGATCTTTTGCGCAAAATTTTGGAAAAAAATATCTACTTTATCATCATCATCAGTTTCTTTCGTTCCTACACTGCCTGTAACATAAGAATACAACTTATAAAATACGTAAATGTTTCTATTTACCTTTTAGAAACAAAGATACAATACATACTCTTACCAGCATGGCATCCCTCTTCATGCGATGTATGCCCTCCAAATACGCTTCAATCTTCTTTTCCAGCCCATCTTCTAGAACACTCACTAGACTATCCTTATCTAAATCCGATTTCCCTACATTATAAGTATGTATGAAAAGGGAGAGAACGGCACAAGTGCATGCGAAGATCGAAAGTCTTCGACAACACGGTTCTGTGTCTTTACGTTTGCTAGACATTTCACATGTCACTCACATGTCACTACACAAAACACCGCAACATCAAAAACACGAGATTCCCAAGCTTCGAACTCTATTGGAAATGGTAGTTGGCAAAATCTTCGTATGTGATTTTTTCCCGATTTAAGCTGTCAGAATACTCCAACACAAAAGTCTTAGTTCTTTCTTTACTCGCAAATAGAGATCCATTTGTAAATTCGCCCGTTTTTGTAATTTTAAGCACTTGGTTTGTCAATTTTATCTTTTAGATGTCGCAAAAGCTGTTGCTTTAGTACGCCCAGCGGCATGGGACAGTGATATCTGAATATAATCCGGCCCAATGTGCGCCTTCCGGCGTTGCACAACTCACTTGATAACGAAATTGTACGTTATTAAAGCTGATTCAATCAGAGCATCGACAGACGGAATAGGGCTACAAATAGTACTATAGGTTCCCCACTTATCTCAGGCGGTTAGCAAAGAAGTTGGATCATAGACATTTTTTTGCAAACTCGTTCGCGTCTTTCTTCAACATCGCAAATTTAAGGGAATCTAAAGCTAATTTTTACGCGGCACCTATACAGGCGGGGCAAATAAGAAAAACGGGATATGTATGTAGCAGAGTCGTTAACTTTGATTGTATTGTCCAATTTGTCCACAGAAGTGACCTTTTTCTAAAATGTGTTTGACCCAGATGCACGGTGATTTTCTGTGTTGAAGGAATCTGAGATTTTCTATTGGTTGTAAATTGTACCGTATTGTTAGGCACGTTACGTTTATATTAAAAAGTTAGAGTTACTGGTCAAAAATCTTGGATAATGTAAATAAGTGACCGCTTCTGGGGTGCATTTGAAAACGAACTGTAGCATGCTTAACCGTGGCTATACCCGATCAGAGTCGTTAACTTTGATTGTATTGTCCAATTTGTGCAAAGGTGACAGAAGTGGCCTTTTTCTAAAATGTGTTTGACCCAGATGCACGGTGATTTTCTATGTAGTTGAAGGAATCTGAGCTTTACGAATGAAACTAAACTTTGTTCATGCTGGACATATATATATATTCATGGTAAAAGGGGAGGTTGCGTCAGGGGGAGGGGAGGGGACGCTAGTGTGCGTAAAGCACCATACCCAAAGGTATCATACTACATTTGTTTCTAGCTGGATATATTTTTTATGTTTTCCCCATACATTAATTAGAACATAACCAAATTAACCCTCCTTCAACATTATTTAAAGAGTTTGGAGCATTATAAATGCATAAGGCAATGCAAAATGCTGAAGTATACCACTGCTAGGCGGCATGGACATTCAATTTGTATAACACTAACTATAAACTTTACATTATGTTTTCTGTTTCCTTGTCGTCCGTCTTCAAAAAACCAGCCGTAATCAGTTGTGAGGAGATCCGACGTCTGACGTTGAGTAGGATAATAAAAGCGCGGTACCAAATAACACTCATACCTACATTCCTATCTGTTCGCTCAATACACTGTTCAGAAACTAAATGATTTGAAATTACGCCCTGGGGTCATTCTCTCATTTCGTGCAAATCGGTGATATTCTCTCGATTTGTAATTTTTCTTTTAATTGATAAAATTTTGGATTTCGTCAATGTGTGGATTCGTTTATTAACACTTTTATGCTAAAGGCACCTTCGTAACCTTATTACTTTCCATTTAATAGGGCTACTGGTAATGCACTACGCGCTGGTAATGAAATGGCCTGAGATGGTAATGAATGATAAAGGAAAGGAATGAAATTGGCATCGGACGGTAATTTTTTCACTGGACTGTAATGAAACAAACTTATGAAATCTGACATAAAAATCTTTATTTAAAGAAAATTAACAACATTAATAAAATCAACAATATTAAAAACGTGTCGATTAATGTCTGGCATTTAGCAAATACACAATATACCTGCATAAAACTATGAAATAGTGAAAAAGTGGCATAAAAAGTCTCCCAAAGAAATATATATGTATGCTTCTGAATAAGAAGAATTTTGTTACAGCCGATCCTTATTTGTTATTTAATAGTTTAAGTAACCAACATAATTATTGTTTTATTCAAAAAACTAAACTAAATTTCAATCGGTCTTTGATTAGTCTATTATTTTAAATTGTTACATTATCATGAATTGACTCACTACCTACGCAATTTCGATTAAATCTCTTGCATAGCAATTATTTTAAAGGCGTGTTTTGCAAATTTGTACAAAAAAAATTTTTTACTATTTGACCGCCATTTCTTTCTGTTTTCTTTGAGCACGAGGTGTCATTTCCTTTATGCTACAAATCATTTTGTTCCTTTCTTAACAAGTATCTATTTCTTTCTTTTTCTCTTTGTATCGCATATAATTCGGGAATTATTTTTTATAATCTAATATTTTTCTTTTTTACGCTGCCTATCTTTTGCTAGTTAGTCTTCTTTGGTCATTTTTTTCCCTGGCCTGGCCATTTTAATGCTAAAACAAAGTGATAACAAAGCAGTCCTTAAAGGACATTTGACTAAGGGAAGCCCTATAAAAATGGGAAACGTGCACACGAAGACGATGCTGGGAATCTGTAGCCGGATGTTGCCCCAAAAATAAACACTGCGCGTAGAGGAAAAGCTGGAGGTAAATATTCAGGCATGGCAAGAGCTAAAGCACAACTGCGGAATATAGATTCGGATGAGTATGAAATGATCTCTGACGTTGATGAGGATGCGGAGCGACGTATCATACGTGCACGAGGAAAGGACATCTATGAGTATACCAGGGCAACTCCTGCCATCAGCTCAGAAGTTGTAAAGAGCTCCTCCCCGGTCTCGAAAATCTATGAGGGGGACATAATTGACGAAGTCTGCACGGAAGCCAACAATGTGCTAGAGGAGGCTCGCAAATCCGGGAACTTGAATGCCTCAGCCCTGTGCCGACTGCTCCCAAATGTAGGCGGTCCGAATGCTCCGTGTCAGTGACTGTATGCGGGAGTACTAAGGAGCATGGCGCTGTATGGGGCGCCAATATGGGCGGACAGGTTCTCGGAGCGCAACAGCGCCCTACTCAGGCGGCCTCAGCGATTAGCAGCACAACGCACCATCAGGGCATATTCAATGGTGTCCCATGCCGCAGCGTGCCTCCTAGCTAATACCCCTCCGTGGGAGCTTGATGCTCAGGTACTGGCGGAGAGGTACCGAATGAGGGCGGAGGCGAGGGCGCGGAGAGAACGCTTAGACCCCGAAGAGTCGGAGCGAGTGCTACGTCAGGCAGAAGAGAGGCTCCCGGAACGATGGAAGGAACAACTGAAGGACTCGCCCTATGGCACCCGCACCATTGGAGCACTCTTTTCATCGTTCCGGGAATGGATAAAGCGGAAAAGAGGTGTGTTATCATACCGGCTGACCCAGGTGGTGCTTCGGTCACTACCTGCACAAAATTCAACGGGAGCCGAGTCCGGTCTGTCATGAATGTGGTGACTCGGACGACACAGCCCAACACACCTTGGAGGTGTGTAACCGGTGGGATACCGAAAGAGATGCCCTAACGGGCGTTATTGGGCGTAATCTCTCGCTGCATAGTGTTGTCTCGGCCATGTTATGCAGCGAGAGATCATGGAATGCGGTTGCCACCTTCTGTGAAACAGTTATGACACAAAAGGAGGCCGCTGAGCGAATACACGAGGAAAATGTGGACGCGCATCCTCTCAGGCGCAGACGGCAGAGGAGAAGGCGAAGGCGCTATGCAGCAGCCTTAGTCTGATCTTCCAATAGGGCTGGTGGGCTGGGTACCTACCATACGGCCCCACACGTCTAGGGGGAGGGCCATAGCGTCCCTGGTCCTCTCCTTCCTTAGCGCGGGTGCTCCCAGCGTCTATGCTGGGGAGCGTCATGGTAAAATGGCTGCAATCCCTCGGCGCTCCCAGTAACGGCAGAGCGGGTGACGCCGCAGGGGATGTTAGTGGGTATTCTCCTCCCCTCCCTCTGTGTAGCAGAGAGAGCTGTGGGAGGAGCGAGTCCCACATACTACCCCCACATGGGCTGACCTGGCCCGGGGGTGAGATGCGTAAATGAATTTACCCCTGCTTCACCAAAAAAAGGCGATTATCTCACACTGTCACCGCATTTCGTTACGAAGTGCGGTGCAACGAATTCGCGAGCGGCGACGATGCTAAGGTGGTGCAGTTGGCTCCGTATCTGCGTCCGGAGCTGCTATGCACGAAGAACCAGGTTTATGAACTAAAACCAGATGTAGAATAACCAGATTTTTATGATATACTATTTCTTAAGATTAATATTTATCAGACGCACCCCTACATTCAAAAACTCATGTTTTGAGTGTCATCACAAGTAAAGGTAATCTACTGCGCTCGAGTAAACCCGAAAAATCCCCGGTTGGGCTCCCCTATTATTACATATCTACAGTTTTAAATGTTTATAATAACGTAATCTTTATAATAACTGAGCCTCTTTCCATTAAATGTACTGCCTCGAATATATTATCATTACCTTCTTAATGCATTCATTACCTTCCCCAGTAAAACTGGAAGGAAAAGAAGTGAATGAAACAGATATGAATGAAGTTTTGGAAGTTTTTGTCGCCTACGTCGGTTGGCATCAGACCTTAATTTTGCAGAATAAACCATCTGGAAGGCAACACTAAAACACTTCATTACGTATAATTATAATAATGTACACTTGGAACTTACTGTGTAAATCACTGGATGGCGATGAAGATTGTGTTGAACCACACTCCTTTTCGACACGCGAGAACGTAGGTATGTTCGCTAACAGCGGCATACGCGCGTCCGCTACGAGATCACGCGGCCAACTGACTGACGAACAATGCGTAGCATCGGCGGTAGACGCTATATACCCTTGCTATGTAGCAAAATATAGCTAATCCATTTCTCGCGTCGGTAATGAAGAAATTACTTCAACCATACACTTATAAGGCTGTATAATTTTAACTGTTAATATCTAGCTTCTAATATTAAACGATTTAAAACATAACTAAATTAGTCATTAAGTGAACAAACAACGAGTTTTCTATTTTTAGTATCTTAAGGTTCAAATGTAGGTCAAAGTTATACCTTCATGCGTTACATGTAGAGAGGAATGAAAAAATTGGGTGTTAATTGTAAATATAAAGAAAACTATTACCTTTTTAGAATTGTTCGTTGAAGAGACATATACTTTAGGCCGTATGTGACAACCTTGCTTTTACAGATATTCGAAAACAACAACACATTTTTGGCAAATTACCTAAAACACCGATTTGCACGAAATGCGAGAATGACCCCCTGACGCCCCTGGCTAAACGCGGGACCTATAAAAATAAGTCTTGGTTAAGGTACCATTTGCATACAGACTGCAATACTGCTCCACGATAGCGACTGCGTTGCTGTCGCAAATGTCAAAATCGATGTTGCTGCCCGAATTCGTGAAATTTGCGGCAATAATGCAGTTGGCAGTAATGCAATACTGATTATTATAATTATTAAAAGCTTTTATTTAACTTGCATGTTTGTTCGGGTGGAATCTTGCAACTCAATTTTGAAGCAGATATCTTCAGCCGATTGAGCTGAAATTTTGTATACACGTTTAGTTTGGATGACAGTGCATGATAAATTATGTGACGTCATTCTAAATCCAACATGGCGGACCATTCAAGATGGCGGAATAGTTATTTTTAATGCACTTCTACAATATGGGTATCAAATGAAAGGGATTGTTGACAGTAACTCGAAAAAATATGTGACGTTATTCTAAATCCAATATGGCGGAACATACAAGATGGCGGAATAGTTATTTTTAATGCACTTCTACAATATGGGTATCAAATGAAAGGGATTGTTGAGAGTAACTCAAAATAACTAAAAAGTAAAAATTAAACTAAAAGTAAAAACTTTTTTTAATAAAAGCTTTTATTTAAATGCTCTAAAAAGAAGAAAATAAAATTTGCCTTTAAAATTTTAATCATCAACTTATAACCTCATTATACAGAATTTATATGTTCATAAAAGATTGTCGCGAGGTTTAAGTACCTATAAGTATTAAATTAAATTATAATGTTTGAAAATTTAAACTTAGCAGATCAAGTTACTTAATTAAAGAGGTACTAGTTTGTTTATACAATTAAATCGCGCTACAAGCTTTTATGAACATATAAATTGTGTATAATGAGGTTATAAGTTGATGATTAAAATTTTAAAGGAAAATTTTATTTTCTTCTTTTTAGAGCATTTAAATAAAAGCTTTTATTAAAAATAAATTTTTACTTTTATTTTATTTTAGGATTAACTTTATCTTACAGCTACAACCAGACATGCAAGTTATACTTCGTATCCAAATCCAAGACAACAAATATAATTTACTAGCAGCAGTACACGTTATCGTGCAGTCCAAGTCACACATTTTAGAGATTATAGTATTTAAAAAACAAGTTCGCGCTGTCCCTCTCACTCGCTACGCTGCGTTCCTGCTTCGACATCGCTCGTCCAGTACTCATTACATGTTTTTGTGTTAGTCCGAGTCACACGTATTTTCGCCAAAATAGTGTTCCTCTAAATATGTGTACCTAATTGTGTTTCGATTAATGTTTATTGTGCGCTGAATAAGAAGTATAGAATCAAAACATTATTTGAACTGCCGACCGCCGTACCCTCGAACGAAAAATTGATGTTTATTCAGCTCGGCAAGTCTAGTCTCGTTTGCCATACTTACATGGCAGTTAAACTTTCAATTTGAAATTGTAGGTATATTCGTTTAGCGTAATAAACTTATTACCTAAGAAATCAAGCAAGTAATTTTTACGTTCATACGAAATCACTTACTACAACTACCTTCTTTTTTGAATAAATAAATTACGGAAAAAATAAGTATGGGGCTACAAATAGATAACAATTTGAACTTTAAATAATTGTAATAAGTACTATTATAGTATTATTTACTAATATAATATTATTTAGATTTCATTTTATGATTGCATAAAATGCAATGTTCACTAACAATTTTTTTTTTTTTTTTTTACAAGATGCTTTCGCGTATAGATTTAAATATACAAACCATATCTGAATAAAGTTAATATATACTAGGTAATCGTTTCACGAAAGCGGCTTTTACCATGTCCGATCTACCCTACCATACAATAAAACAGATAACAATGGTAATCCTTGCCGATTGGTAATAAGTGCCTATGAATGATAACAAAACGCGTCTTTATGCAAATGTACATACACAGTACCAACAAGTTTAATGAGCGTCTTATGAGGATACCTATAGGTATAAATATACAGGAGTAATGTCAATCAATACACAATCTATAAGACATTGGAAGACTATTTAGTCTGACTGACAGTTTAAAGTGTTTAATGCCATTAATCGACGTATACAAACGGGACGTGCTATGCGTGCTCCGATACCGTGCGCCCCATGCCCCATATGAGGGCCATAGTGAATCTATCGTATGGATCATGACGGATTAGGTAGTAGGCTTTAATCGGACATCGCGGTATCGTCGAGTCTTGGGTCCAATCGATGTGGTCGCCTCCTAAATTTGATCATCAGTTAGTTACCCGCTTTGTTATTATTAGACAGCTTTGATTAACATAATATAATATAATTTTAAAATGAAATATATTATGGAAAGATATACTTGATTTGTGTAATATTGTGGACTCCGTCTAATAATAATTCTCCTTTCCGTGAGTACTTAGAAGCTTAGGTTTACTGTGCAACAAGATATTCATCAAACAGAAAATCGGTATTAACTGTGTTGATTAAAGTTTTAATGTAATTTTATAATGCACATTAATTAATAGTTCAAAATTAAAACACATATTAAATAAATATTTTCTTATAAATGAGATGTCGACATGGTACTATAATCATTACTCCACAATCATTGTGTCGAGGGCTCCGCTTTCACAGCGTCGAGGTTATATTTGCCCCACTTTAATAGTGAAGAGGCTATCATTACTCCACAACCATTGTGTCGAGGGCTCCGCTTTCACAGCGTCGAAGCTATATTTGCCCCACTTTAATAGTGATGAGGCTATCATTACTCCACAATCATTGTGTCGAGGGCTCCGCTTTAACAGCGTCGAAGCTATATTTGCCCCACTTTAATAGTGATGAGGCTATCATTACTCCACAACCATTGTGTCGAGGGCTCCGCTTTAACAGCGTCGAAGCTATATTTGCCCCACTTTAATAGTGAAGAGGCTATCATTTCTCCACAATCATTGTGTCGAGGGCTCCGCTTTAACAGCGTTGAAGCTATATTTGCCCCACTTTAATAGTGATGAGGCTATCATTACTCCACAACCATTGTGTCGAGGGCTCCGCTTCAACAGCGTCGAAGCTATATTTGCCCCACTTTAATAGTGATGAGGCTATCATTACTCCACAATCACTGTGTCGAGGGCTCCGCTTTAACAGCGTTGAAGCTATATTTGCCCCACTTTAATAGTGATGAGGCTATCATTACTCCACAACCATTGTGTCGAGTGCTCCGCTTTCACAGCGTCGAAGCTATATTTGCCCCACTTTAATAGTGAAGAGGCTATCATTACTCCACAGTCATTGTGTCGAGGGCTCCGCTTTCACAGCGTTGAAGCCATATTTGCCCCACTTTAATAGTGAAGAGGCTATCATTACTCCACAATATTGTGTCGAGGGCTCCGCTTTCACAGCGTCGAGGCTATATGTACCCCACTTTAATAGTGAGGAGGCTATCATTACGTACGTGTTGCCTGAAATAAAACTTTATTTATTTATTTTATTTTATTACTCCACAATCATTGTGTCGAGGGCTCTGCTGTCGTAGTGTTGAGGCTAAGTTTGCCCCACGTCATAGTGAGGATGCTATCATTACTCCACAATAATTGTGTCAAGGGGTCCGCTGTCGCAGCTGTCGCAGTGACGAAGATATATGCCGCACTTTAAGTTATATGTACTATATAATTCCACAATAATCGTATCGAGGCCTCCATTTCCGCAGCGTCGAGGCTATATGTGCTTCATTTTAAGTGTCGAGGTTATAATGCTTCGGTCATTTGGTTCTTCGGTTGCTTTGCTCCTTTTGGTCGCTTCGCTCTTCGGTCGCTTCGCACTTCGGTCGCAACGCTCTTCGGTCACTTCGCTCTTCGGTCTACAGTCGGTCATTATACATATCTCAAAATGATATCGTCAAAGATATATAACGTTGCTCTACTATAACCGTGTTGATGCCAATGTAATGATTGAAGACTTTAATAGTATTGGAAGTAGCTTTACGCATGTAAATATAAGGGACTAAAGAGCAAAAATATTTAAGGTTGAGCTAAAGTTTACAGGACTTGTAAAAATAATGAAATATAAAGGAGGTTCTTGTTACGCTGAGGTAATTTAATAGGTGTTAATGCGGCCTAAAATACCTTAAACAAAATGTACGCAATGTCATTGCCCTTACAGACAAAGAAATGCTGTATGTAAACAACATATAGGAAAAAATATATCTGTAAACCTTTTAACCCAAATTTATGATTCGTACTCATATCACGCTGTTATATACTCCTAATAACTTCAAACGTCAGCTTTGATATGCTGTCAAGAATATACCATATCAACGAGCCTAATGTAATAAATCCGGTACAATTTACTTACGGATTCTCAGCTCCAAACTTCAGGGGAACATCGCCGCATCAAACAAGAGGTGAACCGCCGTTGATGCACTATCCCGCGACGCGAAATAAGTGCTGTAAATTGTGCAACCATGCAACTAGAGTTATGCTGCCACGTGTAGCAGTCGCTTGCGCTAAGTAGCTAGATTAATAATCGCAATAAAGGGTTGAAATCCTTTAACAATAACATTATTATTGTCTGAAATGTAAATGTTCGGGTTGTCATATTGTCTTGCTGTAAAAGAAAGCTTAAATAGTTTTCATTTTTCGTCACAATGCACACTGTACAGTTTTATTGTAGGTAACGTTAAAAAATGTTACTCCTTAAAATGAAGTACAAGTTACAAGTCATGCCAGATATTTTGTTCACAAATATATCATAACTCAACACATAATCTACCTAAGTTCCTTGCCACTTGTTAGCGTAGTAGCCATCATCGTTCAGATACGCATAAGCAGATGAGATTAGCTATTTAGTTATAAATAATATCATATTACTATTTCTTGATCTGTGGTAATAACTAAAATTAGTCCATCTATATTTTCAAAGTGATAAGTTTCAAATACTTAATACCTACAGGATACTCTACTAGTAATTGTCCAGACTTACTTTTAAAGTACTTACATATAGCCTTGATATTTATGGTAGCTTTACAATGAAGAAAATTCTCCTTTATCTACCTCACTCAAAGGCTATTTACCGAGGAAAGTATTGATTGCTGTATTCAAAATTAACTTTAAAGTGTCGTAACATAAAATTAGATTATATTTTAGGGTCAGTAACGCGCATGTAATATACCTCTGCAGTAGCGGGCATTCATAGGCTACGGTGATTGTTTACCATCAGGCAGGCCGTATGCTTGTTTGTCTCCGTTGTAATTACATCCAGAGAATGGTTGGTAAATTCTAAATTATACAAAATGGTTTGTTTATATGATTACAGACAGAAAATGCCCATCTAAAACTTATTTAGAGCCAACTAAAGCTTGAAAACACATTTACACTTAATGGCGTCCTGGCTTGTAAATGACATAAAAATAGTTGTACCTTGTGAATATTAAGATATATACAACTTTATCAATATACTACAGTGAAATCAAAGAAAGTTTTATACTTTTTTAATATTAACGAAATGAAATACCAAGAGCAATTTCACTCCTTAATTTTATATTTTACATACATACATTTTACATTTATACTATGTGGATACATAAATAATTATTTAAATTGGATATAAATTAATAACTTCTAGGGGGTACGTTGTTCTCTTTAGTCAAAATCAATAATATCAGTATGTTCGTAACATACTGATTTGATATCGATATTTTATTTTATTTTCGCATTCAGGATTTGAATTTAAATACAAAGCTCTGAACATCTGCTAGTAAATTATATTTGTTGTCTTGGATTTGGATACGAAGTATAATTAATAATCAAACGAACTTACCTGTGAAGTTTGATTACAATTATGCGAGTATCCAAATCCAAGACAACAAAGACCCGCCCCCCATCCCCAAAAATGAAAATAAAATAGTCTGTTAATAACACAAAAATAACTCTGAAATAATGAGTACTGGACGAGCGATGTCGAAGCAGGAACGCAGCGTAGCGAGTGAGAGGGACAGCGCGAACTTGTTTTTTAAATACTATAATCTCTAAAATGTGTGACTTGGACTGCACGATAACGTGTACTGCTGCTAGTAAATTATATTTGTTGTCTTGGATTTGGATACTCGCATAATTGTAATCAAACTTCACAGGTAAGTTCGTTTGATTATTAATTATGGACTACATATGTACATACATAAACTAATTAGACTAAGCTTATCACTATAATTTAATTAATATTAATAGTTGTGGGTGTAGATAGGAATTTCGGTTCTGTTTGTCAGAATATGTCAAGAGTGGGATTTTGGGGAGGCGAAGGCCTAAAAAACAGCAACTAATAAACTGTCCTTACTACTTTTTGTTTGTCTCATTACCTGCTTTTACCTTATTCATTATTAAGATATAGAATTTTAAATGCATCGTAATTTTTTTCTCTATGAGAGGCTGAGTTTAGCTCGCACGTAAGGATGGAGGCATAAATTTTCTGAACTGATTCACCGCGAATGCCCCCGATTGTACTATAGGGACTTTTATCATACCCAACTAAAGGCCACTTGCACCAATCCTGGGTAAGCCACTAACTCGGAGTTAACCGTTAACCCAGTGTCAAATTTTACTGGTAACCATGATAACTCCAGGTTTAACCAGTTAACCCCTAATGGCTAACCCTGGAAGGCGAAAGTGACCCGAAGGATCACAATCCTATTACCCCTACGGCTGGATTCGAATTTTAAGATACGTCGAACATTTGTAAGAGATAAGATTTAGATTACATATGTCAGTGTCAAAAGTGAAGTTTCTTCAAACAAAAACGTCTCTTGACATTGACATATCCAATCCATATCGTATCTTTAGGAAACCTTTGACGTATGTTAAAGTTCGAATCGGGCCAATAGTACTATTAAGTGAAAAAGTGAAAACCGAAAAACTCACCGAAAAACGTCTTAGGTGGTACGGCCACGTGAACAGGCGTAGTGATTATCATGTCGTCAGGGTCGCATTAAAAATTCCGGAACGTAAAAGAGGCCCAGGCCGCCGTCCGTTGACCTGGTGGTCAAACATAGAAAGAGACCTCAATCTATCCCAGATGTCAAAAGAGACAACCCAAAACAGAGTAACTTGGCGCAGAAGAGTGAGGAGATCCGACCGCAAATAAAGGGAATTGGGAAAGAAGAAGAAGAGTACTATTAAGTGAATACATAAACTATTTCAACTGGAACAGAATTGCATTTCTTTTGTTTCGTTTGATTTAAAAATAGAATATTTTTCTCTTGTACGGTGAGCCTCAGGAGGATAAGTAGGTACAGGAAGATAATACACAATAGCCTTTTAAAGCGCTTCAGCAGAGGCATCTTTGAATTTCCCTCAAATGACCACGCATGCGCACAAATATGTGTCAGGGTCGTGTCGCGACTCAAGGTCATCGCTGTTTCTACAGCAACCCGACTCCATACTTGACATTTCGTACCCCAATATCGGGTCCGACAGTCGTGTTTGTGGAAAAAATAGTGTTTTCCGTGCCAAAATGGACCTGGTGCCACCATTTACTGTTCAAGGTAGGGAAAAATACATTAAATAAGGAGCTTGTCTTTTGAGGTTATTTTGTAGCCTTCTAAATCGTTGTTAGGTTTTTTTTTTGTTTATCGCTGTTTTCTTGATTTATTGTTGTTTTTTCCTGTTTCTGATGGATTTATGTAATCAAGGGTCATGTCTCTTGCATGTTGATATTACGGTAAGTAAGTCGAATCATCATTATTGGTTTTCGTGCTATGAATTATTTTTAGATATTAAACGACTGTTTGTAATGTAAATATTGTGTTTCGAAGGAATAACTGACTTTTTCAACGCAAATAGTCTAAATATTCGTTAAAACTAGACAGATACCTAAAACACTTAAACTAAGTGATTTTCTCTTTTATTTGGCAGTTAATAAAACCTTGGTAGTAATTAAATATTCAGATTAATTAGTATTCTGTCTGGTTGCCTAGCAGCGGCCAGCGAGTAGTGTCTGTCAGTATTTCGTGTACATTCTGTAGAAGTCCATTGTTTTAAAGCTCAGTAAATGGGGTTTATCATACAAACCACTGCATCCAGTTAATATTTCTTTTATTACATCAATACACCGTATTAACTAAGAACAAATCGTACATAATATCGGTCGACGGCATTCCGCCAAAATCTGACAGTTCTCTATATAAAACTAAAATGACCATAAACACAACAACCAAAAAGTATAAAGCCCGGTGCATACTACACGTTATTATCAGTATAAGGCCACATACAGGATATTAACTATTGTGATGCTTACAGCTTCGGCCATCCTTTTTTTTAAAAGTGAGCCCTCTCACTAAAAGTAATTATAAACATTAATAACAACAGCAATATATCGTAACACGTTTATCGATATCAAAGATAAACATTCACAACAACAGTATTTGTAAACTTCTACACAGTACACTTCTTATGCACAGTATGGGCTCACGTGAATCAATCATAGCCAATAGTAACCTTTAAGCTTATTGAGAAATAAATCTTAACGCTTAACATGCTTGAATCTGAGATCATGTAAACAGTCATTGAATACAACCAACACCTGGTAGCATTAACAGCCTTCTTTAGATAGTCTTTCAATATATGAACTAACTTACAATCATGGTCTGCTCTAGGCAGTCTGCCAAAGTATAAACCAACCTCAACGATCACAGTCTGCCCTCAAGGCCTGATCTAAACAATTTGGCAAAGTATAATACATGATCGTAAACAATCACAGTCTGCACTCAAGGCCTGCTCTAAATAGTTTGACAAAGTATACTACATGATCATAAACAATCACAGTCTGCACTCAAGGCCTGCTCTAAACAGTTTGGCAAAGTATAATATATGATCATAAACAATCACAGTCTGCACTCAAGGCCTGCTCTAAACAGTTGGGCAAAGTATAATACATGATCATAAACAATCACAGTTTGCACTCAAGGCCTGCTCTAAACAGTTGGACAAAGTATAATACATGATCATAAACAATCACAGTCTGCACTCAAGGCCTGCTCTAAACAGTCTGGCAAAGTATAAATACATGATCATAAACAATCACAGTCTGCCTCAAGGCCTGCTCTAAACAGTTTGAAAAAGTATATAACATGATCAGAAGCAATCACAGTCTGCCCTTAAGGCCTGCTCTAAACAGTTTGGCAAAATATAATACAAACCACAAACAATCACAGTCTGCCCTCAAGGCCTGCTCTAAACAGTTTGGCAAAGTATAAATCAACATCAAAAATCACAGTCTGCCCTCAAGGCCTGCTCTAGGAATTTTAACAAAATATAACACATCATAAACAATCACAGTCTGCCTTCAAGGCCTGCTCTAGACATCATTCCAAAGTATAAATTGTTATAGCCTGCTCTAGACTTGACTGGTCTAGACAGTCTGCCATCACGGCCTGCTCTAAAAGACAAGCTGCTATCAAAGCCTGTTCTAGACAGTCTGCCAAAACTCACACCTAATCATTTTAATGATTTAATTTGTTAGGGCCTGCTCTAGACTAGATTAGTCTAGACAGTCTGCCACAACGGCCTGCTCTAGAAGACAGGCTGCTATCATAGCCTGTTCTAGACAGTCTGCCAAACCTCACACCTAATCATTGTAATGATTTAATTTGTTATGGCCTGCTCTAGACTAGATTCGTCTAGACAGTCTGCCATCACGGCCTGCTCTAGAAGACAGGCTGCTATCATAGCCTGTTCTAGACAGTCTGCCAAACCTCACACCTAATCATTGTACTGATTTAATTTGTTATGGCCTGCTTCAGACTAGATTAGTCTAGACAGTCTGTCATCACGGCCTGCTCTAGAAGACAGGCTGCTATCATAGCTTGTTCTAGACAGTCTGCCTTCAAGGCCTACTCTGGGCAGTTTGTCAAAGTATAAACGAATATAATGAATCAGGCAACAAGGCCAACTTCTTCAATTTCAACATTTATTCAGCAAATAGGCCACAAGGGCACTTTTACACGTCAACATGGAATTTGCATACAATTAAAAAAACACATCAACAATTATAAAATACAACTAACCGCAAATATAAATTCAAACAAATTACAAGTATCTCATATTACAAGTACCTTAACAGCATATATACCTACTTATGGCCTCTAGACAGTCTGCCATCAGGGCCTGCTCTAGATTGTCAGCCAAAGTATAAACTAACATAATAAACAGTCTGCCATTACGGCCTGTACTAGACAGTCTGCCAAACTGACCAACCCAACCAACCCAACACTCAGAGACTCTCGCTGGTCAGATGCAGATTGCTATATCCTGGACACGGCGTGTATAGTACGCCGGTTTCTCACTCAGCGGCCCTGGCCATCGGCAGCTTGCACCCTGCCCCACTGCCGACATCACCATGTAATAGCTTAACCTTCTTTGCTTTAGTCAGCTCTTGCTGCGAGACCCTCGCTTATCATCAACTTCATTCGTCCAGCCAGGTTACCAGCGTTGAAACATAAAACAAATAAAAATGTTATAATTATTGGCAGTAGCAAAGATCGTTTTAGTCACAGTCATCATTAACAATGAACATTTTATAAGCCATAATTATCGACACAGTCGATCATTATCAACATCATCAGTCGTTACTATAATATACCTAATCATCATCTATATTCTATATCGTCATCAAAGTCGATCATCATCATTCAGTCATTATCATCTTCAACATCATCAATCGTTACTATAATATACCTAATCATCATCTATATTCTATATCGTCATCAAAATCGATCATCATCGTTCAGTCAAGCATTATCGCCGACATTGTCATCGAAATCACCCAGCTCCGTTATCATCATCGATTTGGTCAGTTATTGACCGTTATAGACATCGAGGCAAACACCGTCGCTGACACCGTCACTGTAGACGACATGTTCAGTCATATACATCATCATCGTTATCGGAACTCTGTTGCCTAAGATTTTCCTTAGGTACCTGATTTACTCATAGGTGCTGAAATCGTAATCAGATGTCACAACATTAATTAAATAAAATGACATAAATATTCAATCAATTCATCAACACTGAAAATAATTACTTTTAAAACGTGTTTTTTTTTTGTTCGTTGTTACATCCGGTTATTGCCTATACTAGTGATGACAACACACTTCATGGCGAAAATGCAATCACTAATTTTGTGTTTATTAAACACGGTTGTTTTGCCTAAATATTTTTAATATCACCCACTTATTTCTTGTCATCACTGTACCTTCTGTCACAAAATCATGTGTGTCTTAATCTTTGTTATCTACTTTTAACTTCATTCACATAACTCACTCTGGTGTGTATATCCTTTGTTTAGGTCAATCACACAGTTCTTCACAAAACCATACTAAAATGTCTTAGTAAATAATTGGTGTTACCTGTTGTATTCATCAATTTTACATTTTAAGTCAATTTTCAATGACAATCCTGTAAGTCTTGTCTTTTCAAAGGAACACTGATTTTGTTAGCATATTAATTTTATATAAATTGATTTTCTCAAACTTTACAATGTTTTTATATAACTAAGTAAAGTGCTTTTACCTTTGTAAGACACTTTCTGGTCGTGTCCATTACTTACACCTTTACCTACTTTTTAGTAACCTGAAATTTAATGATTGAATACCACTAACTGTTAAGTTTATTAACCTGAACCTGTCATACAATAATTATTTCAGATTCACCCTTAAAGCAAATGAAACTATAAGTCACTAATAAATTGTATTTCATAGCAACAATTCATGATTTCATTCGTGATTTGTTATTGGATTGTACAGCTGCATTATTTAAATTTTCATACCTAGTAACTTTAAGAAAAATAATACAACATTCATTGACTTATAAATTTCTTCATAAAGATGGGACTTACGGGCACCCAGTATGGTGCCAGCACAGCGGTGTCAGTGAATGCGAGCCAAGCGTGCACTCCAAAGTAACTATGCGACTGATGCAAACTCATCAACCATCAATGTGCATTGTAGCAATCGAACTAGGCACACCAAATGAGAATGTTCGGTTATATGAATGGGCATATCTTTACTTTTGAAATCTTTGACAACACTAATATTTTCAACAATATGACCATGTGTGTTGACAGCACAGAAAAGTAATCTGTTCACTCAATCCTGTTAAACTAATGCTTTTATAGGCAGAATTTGCACTATGCTATTTGCACTTACTAAAATGCATAAAAAACACACAAACATAGATAAATACTGCTTCTCAACTATGTAAAGGTATTAAGTATTATATATAGTATTAATAGAGCTACAAGAATTCTAAATAAAAATACTTGCATGATGTGAAATGTCAAAATCCAAAACGGGCCCGAGACATCAACATCATATTCCCTGAATGATAATAATGATGCTTTGAAATTGTAATTTATATTTTGGCACCGTAGAGGAACATGACAGCAGTAAATTGGTGCAAGTCTGTTTTACAATATAAAATGGTACTTAATATCATTAATGATATTAATTTAACTTCCTTGGTTTGTATGTGAGGTGTGAGGGTTAATACCTTCGCTGCAGCATTAAGTGTAACTAACCATACTTTGTATGGGGTCTTTCAACCACCTACCGCAGTGAAGATGTCAAGTCTGGAATAATATCCCTATAGTCCAATATGCAAAATTTCCATACTTACATCAAATGATATCTAAAATTTCCAAAAATTCAGAACATTTATTTTCATCTTTAAATTGTATAAGTACCTATGTAAATATTTCTCATATACAAAATTAGATTATTGTGATGCTACATTTAAAACAATATTATGAAAAAGACATGAAACTATCAGTATCATTTCATATTTAAAAATCATATAGTGTGTGTGATTCCATTCATTCAGTTTTGTTTCTATTTGCCTCTCTTTAAATTTCCAGATAAATAATTTTCAATATACTTAGCAATGATAGGCAAGTAAATGCTTATACCTATATCATTCAATATCTTCAATTAACTTTTTTCTTTTGAATTTTCCCATATGAGTACCTAAAACCTAAATAACTTTTATAAATAAATAATTTGTTTGTTATCAAATCATAAACGAATTCATTTGTGTATTTTATCCAAAATGATTTAAATGATTTTTATTAAGATTCTATTGAGACCAAAGTAGATAGAAGTATATTTTAATGAGTGTGCTGCTTGCTAAAGGCCTCCTTTAGCTCTTTTTCTTTAAAACTATCATGGGCCACTGTCCTACAATTCTAGCCCGCTGACAGATTAAGTTCTTCCTCTCATCTTAGTTATACCATCATTCCATCATAGCAAAAACCTCTAGGATACCAATCCAATACCTTTTTTTTGTTATCTCTTAACATATATAAGTATTATATACTCATGCATAATTAAAAAAAACCTTTCATTGCCATTAGTCCATCCAAAAATAGTAATAGTCAACATTCAACTTACAGAATGTCATTATACAACTCAGTGTTAATAACTAGATTCACTGAGCACTTGCACTGCACAATGCCATCCTTACCGCGTTGCCTTCCTTCATAACCATGTCACAGGCTCTTAAGTATGGCTCTTGTCTCACCAGAAAGTTGATGGTTGATTGCTTGCGCTTGCATTTTCGAGATCTACTCTCATTGTATTCCGTCTCATCTCACAAAACCGAAAACAAACAATGACAAGAACACGGGTTAATAAATAGGTCAATACCATAGCAAATGTATGTAACTATGTACAGTACATTGAAAATTTAAAACAAAACTTTTGATTTATGCAAACGAAACGAACTGTCAATCGTTCTCTTTAGCGAGCAAAACAAACAAGCTAATGAAATCTTGTATCATTTATATACTATCAACTCAACTGTTTCGACTATGAAACAAACATTTAAAAGACCAAGCAACTTACATTTTTATGCACCTCTATACAAGTGAAAATAAATTAAGTGCATCCAATATCTATGTGGGCATTTGAATTCATAATCCCGCTTTCTGAGATGTAGAAGTCCATTGTTTTAAAGCTCAGCAAATGGGGTTTATCATACAAACCACTGCATCCAGTTAATATTTCTTTTATTACATCAATACACCGTATTAACTAAGAACAAATCGTACATAATATCGGTCGACGGCATTCCGCCAAAATCTGACAGTTCTCTATATAAAACTAAAATGACCATAAACACAACAACCAAAAAGTATAAAGCCCGGTGCATACTACACGTTATTATCAGTATAAGGCCACATACAGGATATTAACTATTGTGATGCTTACAATTCTAAACACAATCAGGCGTATTCAAATTAATTTAATTATAGATATGGATTAGATATGAAAATGTGTCACTGTCGAAAGTGTAGTTTTTAGTTAAAGAATACATATCTTATTCAGATAGAATTCATATCCTTTAATTAAAATTAGGATACGCCTAAATGCCCTGAATGTTAGACAGTGAATATGTTGCTTATTTAGGTATCTTTTCTGAATCTTTACACTATTTTGGTTCACTTCGAAATATTTCAATTGTTTTTTAGCATTAAAGCAAGCCTTAAAATTAATTATTTTCAGTCTGAAAATGTACATTGTAAATGTAGTTAATAAGCTTTAATATTTTCTGTTTTCTATTACTATTGTCTGGGAGAGGGAGGACACTGACTTCTTCTTTTTACCTAGCTTAGTAGTCAGGGACTTCAACGCTTATATGTATAGTCGTTCGTTTTGTAGCTGGCCCCGATCAGCTTGTCCTTTGTCTAAGTAAAACCGCAAGTGCTACTACCTGCAAAAAATAATTCTAATTGGCACCTGAGCGCGGGCTAGTCGCACGTTCTAAGAACCAGCGTAAGTACGATCTCCGATAACGCGCCTTTGTTACGCATCTCGATGACACATTTTAGAATGGTTCTGTAGCGTTAGACTCGCCGGCCCACAGTAACCGTAGAGGGACCAGACACAGCCTCGCAACATATTTTTCCATTAGTTCATTTTGAATCTTATTGTAGTTCGAATAGAGTCACAAATCAATAACTGGTTAAAGCGAACGAAACGTTTTTTATGCGGGTAGCACGTGCCGTTTTACTTAAAATAGACAAAGGATTAGCCGTTCAGGCCAGCTACAAAACGAACGACTATACTTGCTTTTTGTCAATAAAAAATATTTATTATTTATAACTATTATTATTTTATCACGTATAGTGCACATTTTTGGCAATATATTAATTTAATAGTAAATGTATTAATCTTTTTCCTTTTCTTTGAAAAACTTTTTTTTGTACGAATGAAATACTCAAATCTTAACGTTCCCTGTCCCTCAAACAAGGGAAAAAAATTTCTCCAAACTCACTTCAATATTTGTTTTATTAGGGTTCATACCTCATTAGGAAAAAAAAACAAATACCCTAATAGGATCACTTTATTGTCCGTCTGTCTGTCAAGACCCTTTATCTCAGGAACGCGTGGAGGTATCGAGCTGAAACTAAAATCATATACTCAGGTCGACAGTCCCTTTAAGCGATGGAAAAATAAAACTTCTAAGTTAACGTAAATTAAAGATTTCTCTCAATAGGTTGAGTTTGGGCAGCTAAAAAAAAATACGTGTCCGTTATTTTAGACTACTCTATAACATATATAAATATAAATCAAATCGGAACCGGACAGTTGGGTACCTTTCCTTGTCAGTTTACAATATTTTCCAGCTTGCAACAAAATTCACCATGCGCTATTGATGCACATGATGGCAGAACCTACTATGCACAAGAAAACACTTGACGTGTAAATGTGCCTGTTTATGGTTCCGATTCAGACCACAAGATGGCAGACCCTCCAACGCGCACGGTCCCTATAGCACACCGTACAATTTTCAGTTTGACATTTCTAGTTATCCTTGTGAAACGGGAACTCTTTGAATTCGCACTCAATTTCTCGCATAATTGATCTAGTTTGGTCCAGGACTGTCTCATTACAAACATAGACACAGATAATCACAACAACACGATAGGGTCATCAAGTTAAGCGAATTATTAGCTGACGCTAAAATCGAGGTTAATCACCAACTAACACCTTACACCGGCTTCCTCGTTCTACTTACCCTGTCGAGTTAATTCTTGCTAATTTGGTACGCTATAGCTGCTACGGGGTTATGCAAAACTGGAAATACATATAGATTTACATACGTGGAAATATTATATTTTCCCGTCGCTCTCGTAGACTTTGTTAAACGAGACTTCGGCAAAAACTTATTGTTGTTACTTAAGGGAATAATAATATAAATAATAATAATAATTCAGCCTAAATACGTCTCACTGCTGGGCACAGGCCTACTCTCATGCGCGAGAGGGCTCGGGCTACAGTCCCGACGCTAGCCCAATGCGGATTGGGGACTTCACATACACCTTTGAATTTCTTCGCTTTAGGGAATATGTACGAAATATAAAACATTCTATTTATTGTCTCCAGGTTATAAATAAGTAATCTATCTACCAGTATGTGCTGAAATTAGTCTGTTTAACCGATTTATTAAGAAATTTATATCATTTTAGGCTTGTATGACAGCCAGGGATCGGAACCGGTTTTTTTTGGAAAAACTTTGAAATAAACATATATTTCAGTTTATTTTATACTCCAAATATAGGACTCGGTTGTGTTTTTAGATAACGTCTTCGTATTATAAGATTGCCCAATTAGAAATGAAATAATTAACAAAGAACGAAAAAATACCGTTTTCGTTCCCATAGAAAAAATACCGGTTTCCGATCCCTGATGACAGCTAAGTCGATTAAACTCGGAAACAAGTCAGTAAGCTTGAGAATATAGTGCTAATTTGATGACTTGGCTACGTCGTGAAATATGTCCAAACCAAATATGACTTTCTCAGCATTTTCAAAAATATTAGAAGAACGGCATTCCGTAAGCGACATTTTTATGTAATGCCTGTTTAATAAAGAATTGACATTAAAGCAGACTCTTTTCTTGCTTTTATTAACCTCGTCCAAAACTTTCTTATGTAGGTACTATATTTAAGCCCATCGGTATTCGTAGATATTGAAAGGTGTCATTTAAAGTTATGAAAGCAGTATATACTTGGATAAGTTACTCATAATTTAAATCTATTTCTTTAAAGAAAACTGATTTTTCCAGCTGCGTGCAGCGTCCAACCTCTAGAAGATTACGACGGTCCTCGAGCCCCCCTGCTCCGACAAGTTTCTCTGGACGAAGAACGCCGTGACGACTGCCGGGGGCACTGGCGGGGCTCTCACCTCCTTGGTGAAGAGGAGGAGAAGGGTATCAGACTGTTTCGAGCACTGCTGCTGCAGCACCTGAGGCTGGAGGAGCTGAGGCCGCCGCCGTGTATTGTGGCAAGCGCGAGGCCTGACCCAAGGTAAGCATGGCTTTAGAAGGCTGTCACTTTTATGTAGCTCATTGGCAAAAGCTCAGTTATCCGTTAAAGCGAAGTAGATTTATGTAGTTTATTTACTCAGAAATAATGCATAATTTATTTATGAAACTGTCTCTGATACCAAAGAAAAAAACATTTAGTATAACCTACATATTCAATTCAAGCAACATAGCCACACCTTAATACAATTATCCGTACAATTAGTGACTAAAGGGTGTGCCCGGTCGACGTGAAATACAGAATCAATCAATCAATCAAAACTTTATTGATAAAATATAGTTATTTTACATGTCAACTCATTATATCTATTTAATAGGATCGCACATTATTATTTTATAGATGAAATCATTAATCATTATTATTACGGGTCGAATTAATTTAACTTATTTTCAAAAAATTTAATCAGATTTATATAATATTCAAATATAATTTGAATGATTGAAGAATGATTTATATACGGTATATTGTAGTACGGGTGATATAATGTGGAAATTTTGTTATGCATTTTAACCACTAAGGTGCAAAAATTCACAATAATTTATCACAACAATAATTTAGCAGCGCGTGTTTAGACTAGACCACGTCAGATATTTTAGCACATTATGTCATATCTTGCTTTACTTTGTAGCTGACTGAGCCTACGATTTTGATAGCCTAAGGCCTAGGGTTGGTTGTACCAAAACAAACCGTCTGCCACCGCTAAGACACACAGTATTACTTTTTTACTAAGCACCACAAGCTCTAGAAGGCTTATGTTACGGGTATGTATAGATAGCGATTATATTATATATAAATACTGAAATACATGGAAAACACCCATGACTTAGGAAAATATATTTGTGCTCACCACACATACATATGCTCAATTGCTCAAAGGTTGGCTGGAAGAGATCTCTTATAGGGATAAGTTCGCCTTTGTACATTGCCAACATTCTCTTTTATTGGAACTTTACCTGTCTTATGTATAATAAAGTGTTTACATACATACACATGCCCTTACCGGGTTCGAGCCCAGGACCATCGGCTTCATAGACAGGGTCACTACCGATAAGGCCAGTCGTCGAATTGTATGGGGAATTGATAGTTGTGGCTGATTGGTCCGTCAATAGTGATGATGAAACCGGTCCTTAATTTGTACAATATATTTTATTTGAAATACCATCGCAAACAATTTTCAGAGGCTGGTGGATGTACTGGCGAGACTGGCGAGCACTCGAGCGAGCAATCAAGAGGTTCAGGAACACGAAGGCCAGAGGTCGGTTGGCTGAAAGGGCTGAAGATATCCCCCTTCTCTGTCTCGACGAGGTGGCCTTTGAGGACATCATGCAGGAGCTTTGCCAGGTAAATACTAGTATTTCAGAAAATCATAGGTTTCAGGAACACGAGGGCCAGAGGTCGGATGGCTGAGAGGACTGAAGACATCTCCCTTCTCTGTTTCGAAGAAGTGGCTTTTGAGAACATCATGCAGGAGTTGTGTCAGGTAAATTGTGAACAAGTAGTAGCTCAAAAAGACAATATAGAAGTTCATGCATATAAGTAGCAAAATACAACATAAATAAGTAATTCTAAGAATGAAAAAAAAAATTGAAATTAACTATATCTTAAATTATCTATATATTGCGATACAACGAGGAAATGCCGCCAGCATCCTTGGTACAATGCCTCAAGGGCCTATTTTAGATATAAGCTAGTTATAGTAATCATCTGTATATATCCATTATTTATATTGTTATTGTCAATAAATAAATAATATCCTGCAAGTAAGGGCTCTTTTACAAGTCAATACGACAGGCTCCGACAAAACGTCCTGGCTCCAAAAAAACCTCAAGTTAGGACCTAAGTTATCTTTTGATTGGAAAAGGCAATACTTCTTTGGGTCAGGTTTTAGGCAATTTGAGTCGCAACCAGAAATTAGGGTACATTATACTTAACTTTACTACTAACTACATTATACTTCGGGAGTAGGAGAAATAACTTTTAATTTGTGCGTGTGTAAAAGTACATCGAGTAAGTTAGTATGAGGTAAGAGCTAGAGAGATAGAATAGACGGACTTTACTCCGGCATCCAAATCGTTAACTTTCGTTATGTCCACGTACAGAAAAGACACTGGATTTCCTGAATGTTTTTGATCTGTCAAGACCTTGCGAAAGCTTTGCAAGTTGGTTTGCTGTCGATTTCGTGATTAATGCAAGCATTGTCCAGGCTTATTGCAAGCCAGGCGCGACGCATTCGCTAGATTTAACGCACTTTATGGCCCTTGACTATAGGACATCGAGGCTGATGGTGACAAATGACAGGAGCTGCTAAACCAAGTGTTCACGATCCTCAGTAATCCTCAGTAAAGAAGAGAGAGATGACCCTTGTATGATTTGCAGGCCTGCGCCCACGTGGAGCAGCGAGCGCTGGTGGTGCTGGCGTTCCTCTGCGAGGTGTGCGCGCGCGCCGTGAGGGTCGGGGGCTGGTGCCGCGCCACCGACTGGGCCGCCACACATGTGGCACAGTACGCCACGCCCTGGGCTATTAGGCATGGCGGATGGGTAAGGGAACTTACTTAAGTATATACCCAAAGTTGAGAGCTATTAAAGCCTTTGTTTTCTGATTTGACAAAGGAACTAAAATAGAAGATGGTCGATGTTTTCCTCAGAAGTCGAATTTTCGGGAGTAAAACAAATATCCGACCTAAATCGCCAGTTACATCCACACTTTCCGATATCGGGCCGGATAGTCGTTTTCCGTTTCACGGAATATCAGCACATCGTTAACAATAATTGAAATGTAAAAAATACTTTGTATATAATTGCCAATAATGTTCAATGTTTGATATTTTTGCATATGAACCATTTTTCACATTTCAAATATTGTAAACGATGTGCTGATGTTTAGTGAAACGGAAAAATACTCTTGCTCGGGCCCGAAATCGGGTCTAATATCAGGCCTGACTAAGTGTGGATGTAATTGGCACTTAAAGGTAGCGTAGAGTTAGGTTATATTAGGGAGTTAGTGTAAGTGTATATTTAGTGTAAATACAATTGCCTACTATTTGCGTTGCAGCTTTAGACTACTTACTTGTCTCCAAAGTCCATCAATCAACTAGGAGACCTGTCAACCTTACACGAGTCAAAATACGATAGAATGGACAAAACCTCAGTCACTCAAAGTCTACCATAATCTTTATGATTTTTGTACTGTACATAATCACTGGAGGTGTTTTCCGTTACAGAAAACTACTAAGCTATCCTAATCCTAATCTAAATGATGTCTTCACTTTTCAGAGTAATGTGGTAGAAAAAGCCGGAGGCTGTCGTCGTGAAGAGAGCACACTCCTAGCTGGTGCAGCAGTAGCAGCACTTCTAGCATTTCTTCTCTTCTGCCGCACTCGTCTGCGACACTCTATCCTCTAAACATCGCCACACGCACACTTGGATTTCGCTTACCCCATTGATTGGCGCAGATTGCCAATCAACGCAATCGATTCATTCTATTGGCTAACGCCTACTTAGAACGATGGGTGCGCTCTATTGCCTATTCAAATTTCAAATTTCGAAGATACAAGTATAACGATTTGTAATGGCAACGGTGGCAACGAGTTCAACTGTCGGGTTGAGATGGATTGTCAGGAAATTGTAAGACTATCTTTTGGAGCTTTAGAAGGTGTGGGTATGGGTGTGATACTAAGGGCAATTTAATACCTAAATTAACTGTTGTAGATCATCAAGTGATACCTGGACGACCGGACGAGATTCGAACCCGTTACACTCGTTTAGCTGTCCGCGTCTTAACCCGCTGGGCCAGACAGACAGTGGCCGGCAACACGAAATTAGCGACCATATTCTGCGTCGAAAGAAAAACGCATGAAAACTCGAAAACACGCGTTTTCCCAAACATAAGACTAATCTAGATCGATTGTTTACCCCCAGAAACCCCCATATACCAAATTTCAGCAAAATCGTTAGAGCCGTTTCCGAGATCCCGGAAATATATATACATATATATATATATATACAAGAATTGCTCGTTTAAAGGTATAAGATATGGAATTCAACTTGTGATTACAGTAGATAGACTTTCGAGAGTTTAACGGTTTAACCATCTGAAGGCAGATAATTGTGGACTAAGTAAAGTTTTCTACGTATTTTAAGAATAAATGAGCCAAACGTGTATGACAATTATTCTAAGATGTCGTTTAGATATAGAATTTGAGACCTAATCGTATTGGTAATAATACTTCGCATTTTGCTTAGATTTCGGCTTAGCTCATATTTTAGTGTGTTAGCGTTTTGGCAAATTTAAATTATATTAAAGTTGGAATTTCATTCAATGTGACTGCTACATAATGCCTAATTATTTACAGTTACATGCACTGCTTTATCTACATCAATATCATAAGCTTAAAAAAAAAGTAATTTTATGCTTACAAATTAACTATAAAGACAAACTAAACATCAAATGGCGGTAATGCAAAATTTTTCGCGCATCCATTGTTTGTTTTAAATTCAGAGATAAACTAGAGTCGAGGGCCGACTGCCGTATCGTTCGATATCAAGTAACATGCGATCTTTTTCAAATTTGCTTGCAACTGACACTTCATTTCGAATAAAACGTCATCTCGACTGATATTAAGGGGCCCACTGATGAAGTCCGCTGGACGGTATCGGTATTGTTCTAACTGACAGGCCGATACCGTCCGGCCGACTGTTGAACAGGGGGCCTACCGCGAAAACCGAAATTCGCAAATTGCGGGGATCTTTCTCTTTTACTTTCACTAAGACGTAATTAGAGTGACAGATTTTCGCCTGCAATTGACGAACTTCGATTTTCGCGGTTATACGAGTAGCCCAGTGGGCCCCATTAGAATAGAGGCCAAATATTTTTTTGTTTCTCAGAGATGTTCTAAATTTGAATGTTATTGAGGTATTAGTTATCGATAACGTAAAGTTTAACGTAACGTCCTATGATATTTATTTATTTAGTTTAAATTACGATTTATCGTTTCTGAATATATTATAGGAAGGCCATGATATGGATGTAGATAACTATTAACGCCTAGTTTTCTATATACACTCAAATAATATCTAACAATACATTTAATACCTAATTATCTGACAATAATGAAACTTTTTTTGAGATTCCTCTTTACCCGGTTGTCAGACAAATATCAGGAGCCCAATGCAAATATGTATCAAAACCTTAACAAGTAGTTAAGTCGTAATCGGGCTCCGGGTTATGTTTTTACGAGTAAGTCATTTTTTTACTTGTGCACATTTAACTATTCTTTACGACTCTTTTCTACTCCTGTCATTGTTGTTTCCTAACTACTTAAATTAGAGAATTTTCAAAATAATTCCAACAACATTTTTACACATTGCTTGGCTACTTAATGTATGTTCGCATTTATGTAAATAGTTTGCATAAAAGTACCTAAAGGTCTAAAATATAGACATAAACATAAATTTGTATTAACTGTCTTTCACAAGTGCGGGGAAACTGCAGCGTTCGGGCGTTCTCGGCTCTGTTCGGCGCTGCTAGGAACAATTATTAGGGTTAGCAAAACTAGACGTCCTTGTGCCTGCACAACCACAGATAAGATAATATCTTGAATTTTGGCAACCCTAAATAGCCGAAAGGGATAGTGCCATACATTAGAAAGGTATAACATGATTCATCCATGAATCGCTGTCAAACTTTGGTTTTGTACGGAGTTTACTTTCTGTATGGTAGTACTATTATTTATTCTGTGCTTGCATCTTATTTCCGAAACAAAGTAAAAGAAAATTATACTGAAACCCTGGAAACAGTTTGTTCAGCAGAATCCGGTCCGATGTAGGTTTTTACTGTTCTCCGTGGAAAAAACGTCAACTTTCGGCACACTGCGCTAACCAAAGTTACCGATTTCCGATTACGTCGAACAGAAAAATAGTATACACACTTTGGGCAGTAAATAAGAAAGTTTCAGTTCACATTTAAGGCTAATTGCCTGATTCGAAGAATGATTTAGCCACGTTTAAGATCTTTAAAATATCGATAACTAAACGAAATGTCAAAATTGACGTTTATTTCGATTCCGCTGTGATCCCAATAAGATCTAGCTACGATATTTCTAACGTCAAAGTGATATTGGTTGCCCGAATCGAGCTGCATCTGTCAATTATACGACATACAAACGATATCTAAATGAGAACTTATCTAAACCAGAACTTATCGTTATCGTCGTTCTTCGAATCGGGCCGTAAGTATACACTTAGCACTTGTGCTTATTTGTTGTTGAGACGCAGCAGAGCAGATTTTGTAAAGTATAGAACGTCCTTGCGCCGCACTGTGTACAGCTAAAGGACGTTCGATACTTAACAAAATTTGCTCTGTCCTGCGCTGCGTGGGACTGCGTCGCCTGGTGCCGCCTCATGAAGTAAAAAGCATTTTACTCATTCTCGCTACGAGTAGCTTTAGCAAAATTGATTAATTTATGATTTAGGAATGTGTTTTATACTTTGAACTTCTGTATTTACCTATTTGCAATATTTTGCTTGCAATGATATTTTTGTAAAAATAAAAGCTAACAATTAATTTTTAAGGGAGAATATTTCCGATTTTTTGATATTTTGCTGATAGTAATAATCTAGTTTTTCAAATCACACGAAGATAAATAAATATAAAAAATATCAGTCACTTTTTCATCTCACGAAACTGTCCAGAGTGTAGGTAAGTTTCTATTATTGTTAATAATTATTTAGATTTAATAAAACAATAAATAAGTATATTATTGTTAATCGCTTCATGGTTTTATTCCTATTTTTAACTTTTCTCAATGAATTTACGACAATTATTGAAAAAAGGGAAATAAGAAATAAGTATATCACTCACTATTTTATTATTTTTATTGTAATTTTTCATAATACCGCCGACAAACGACGCGCGGGCACGCCAATGCTCTTAGACGACGAAATTATACAAAACAATACAATACACTAAATAAAAAACCTATAAACTTTAGAATCTGGTAAACTAGTGAGTTTGAACTATTATCATAAAAAATATAAACAACCTTTTATACAGCGAACAAAATAATTTGATCGTAGTATAAAATGTTACTCATTCTTTTATGCTATGACTATCACATTTGTAATCATTAACAATCATTAAAAGCTTTGACAAGAGCAACAATAAGTATAAATTACACAATCATTATAGCACAGGATGTAAAACACCCTATATACACACGCCTTCCTATTACATTAACGAAAAATACTATATAATTATCCACATAATAAAAATAATCTACAAAAAGTTATAAAAACAACAAATATTTGTACATGAACTTGTGCTTATTTTACAACTTTTACTGAACACACGTGACAAATACAGGGTGTTTCACAAATCGCCGTAAATTACAAATTAACTAGCTCAAAGCTACTAATAAAATGTATAATAATACTGCTCCATCAAAATCACAATAATGTGCCGATTTAAAGTAACCAACCAGTCGCCTGATCCTAACGCCATGTCGACTTTATATCGATATTATATAAACAATAATAAAATCAAAAATAATTAAGGCATTTATAAAAAAAGATAAGCCATTATCAATTACGTATAATGGAAAAAATAGCTTATAAATAATTGTATAATTGAATAATTGTTTGCTATTATTCAATTACCAAGTTAATTCGTGAACCAGGAATAAATATTGTCGTGAATAATTCTTGATTGCAAATAAAAATTGGTTGAATAATGTTTAATCAACACCCGTCTACCTAATTAACGAAAAAAGTCCATGTCTACCAACTTATCAGACAGTAAATAAATACATTTATTCCAATACCAATGTAAAGTCGACAGCGCCCCTGTAACAGGGTAGAGCAGATCTTCATTTGCCTCCAACATGATGTAACTTATCTTACCTACATTATTGAAATAATAACATTTTTTAGGTTTGAAGTACTTATTTTGTATATTTTATATCACTATTAACAATCTACGCTGAGCTCTTGAATTCGAGTAACATCTTGGATTTTTTACGTTCGAGTTATATAATTAATGTTACACGGTTAATTCCAATGGCGACTAAATATAAGAAATATACTGTATAATATTTATTACTGGTGAATAAGTATGTACGGTCGAGGAAATTGATTCTTTAGCAATTTGCGGTTCAAGTAAATTTGGTAGTACATACTTATGCTATGAGCTTTCCAGTGTAAAGTGAACCACAACCTGCTAAAGAATCAATTTCCTTGACTGTACTATACGTACCAAATGATTATGGAGAATATATTTTTATTGCTTTACATCCACGTATTTAGAAAAAAATCATAAAAAAAACCAAACAGTTATTTGTGGCCAGCATTCCATTCCATGTCACAATTTCCATGATTTTTTTGTTTTATTATATTATTTAAGGCATTTATAGACTTAAAAAGGCATTTGGACTTATTTCTTTGTCCATTAGAAAAGACAAGACCAAATTAATACAAAATTATAGTGGTCTAAAAGTCGTTCCATATTCAGCCAAGTGATATCAGTTTCTCGAATTCAAACTGAATCAGCTACAAATAAACGACAGTGCCCCCCCGCTGCCCGCGAGCTTGCTTAAAGCTGATTATTATGGCTATCTGACCTGGTGTTCACTCCCGCACCCGGGCAGCGATGCACATATCCTCGTAACTATATCATAATTTTATATAAAAATCATCACTCTAGTAACAATCTCTACATGAATATCATATTTAAATTTTCGTTTATTAATATTTTTAAATATAATGATAGCTTTTAAGCCTATCTTATACTACAAAGATTTATAGTGTATTAGGGCGGCATATCACCCAAGTAATTTCAACTCTTACATTTAATAAATAGAATTTATAACAAATCTTTGAAACGTTAAATTCTCCGAAGAGCGTTAGAGTAAATGCGCGTTTCTCCAACTCTCTAAAAATGCAATTGAAACTTTCGAGTCACAGAATACACGACTTACTCCATCACTCGTCAGTTGTTTGGGTTTAACTCCGTTATTTTAGTGACGTAACTTTACTTTAGCATTTCATAATTGATAGCCAATATAGGTCAACTCGAACGACATTTGTACCTTCATACAATCAGTTCCTACAAACGTCTTTTCACGTCGCACGAAAATAACGGAGCGTTTAATGACGTCTATATCGGCTTGTGCGGTTGGTTAGAACGAATGCAAGTTTGATGTGGCTACTTTGAGAAGTTCGCTGCATGATATGGTTCCCAGTCACTCTGGTGACTCGAGCCTGGTGAAATCTTACCCTGAATGGCCTTCAGATCAGTACTGGGGGCCTAGCCAAGTTGACAATCGTTTACGCCGTAGCAAACGAAACGGTAATCACTATAGCTCTTTCATATTAGTGCAATAGAGAGAAAGAGGCGTTTAGTTCGCTACGCCCCCTGATAGCTTTTAGTGTTTTTAGTACTACAAAAAAATTAATCAAAGCATTTTTACGCATTATATAACTGGTGACCCTTTTAAATATGCTTATCTCACCCCAGAACGTGCTAGAACAGGAACCGACAGCAACTATAGAGACGATATCTACTTTTATTATTTCACTCTAGCAAATAGATAATTTTCTTGACCAGGGTTTGTTAGTGTGAAGAGGTTTGATTAACAGTCGACTCGAGCTTGACATTCTAATTTTAAATATAGAATCTCAGATTTGAATTCATAGACATTCAAATCTGAGCATTCACTCTTCGTCCAACTGTCTAAAAGACATGTACCTAATTATTATATAACTATGTCAAAAATCAACAATAAATAATGTTGTGATATCAAGAAAGTGCCTTCCAATCATTTTACTAGATCTCCCATAATCATTAAAGGTTATTTGTGTTATAATATATATATTTGCTAAAACAATTTTATAATTTTTCTCTAGTCGTAATAACCTTCCAGCTTCTATGTTAGGTTTTTATTTCATTGTGCAGTCACAGACTTTTTTAACCCCCTTATTCATAAATGTCTACTAAAGTTGACAAGCCGCTAATAATCGTTTGTCCCTTTCCGACGTATCGGTATGATGGAAAGGGACAAACGATTATTAGCGGCTTGTCAACTTTAGTAGACGTTTATGAATAAGGGGGGGGGGGGGGCAATTAGGGTTCAAGCTAATTTGGTTGTTAATACTAACGGGATGAAATGTACAATTAATGTCTGTGACTGTACGTTAACAAACTATTAACAATTATAGTGCCTAATTTCACCAGACTCAAGACACTTATATATCAATTCACAAGAGCTGGTGCAAGATACATTCGTATACCTAATTTTTCCATACCGTAAGGTCTAAAATATACACTTGTAAGTTCTACTTACGTAGTCAAGAATGAGAGATGAATATCATTATCTCTTTCTAAGAAATAGTTTTGCCCTACTTACGTAAGTAAAACTGACAAGTGTATCTTAGGCCTAAACTCAGGTAACGATAGTCCTATAATACGACTATGGTCCAGTTTTAACGTTGATTATTAACGAGCCTTTTTGATTCGTACTCGTTACAATTATTTGGGAGCTCAGAAATACTAATGCTTTTTCTATATTAGATACCTACTCAACATAATTTGAAAAATATTTAAGCATCTGAAAGAGGAAAAATTACGATCCTATTAAGCTTAGAATAAATTTTAAAGTCGAAAAATTACTGCCTTGGTTGAGACTTGAACTCACGGCCTCTGGATCGATACTCCAGCGCTCTGCCAACTGAGCTACCAAGACCTCATCTATAGCCAGCGAATTTTCCCACCATATGGCGTATATAGCGTGGAAAAAACAGAGACTCTGAGTTCAAGTCTCATCTAAGGCAGTAATTTTTATTCTAAGATTAATAGCATCGTTCGCAGGCGTTTCTGCTTGTTGAAAATTAATATTTATAGATATTTCACTGGAACTTGAATTTGGACTATAGTTGTAAGTCGTCGACTAAAGTTACCTGAGTTTAATTTGCATAGAAACTTCACGTCAAATTCAAATTGTATCCGATAGTAACTCCTGCCATCAACGTTTACCACTAGAAACAATCATGGAAGGATGAATAAATTACAAACTTCTACTTATATTACAAGAGATAGATAGAAATCTAGTGTAAAATAGTATATATATTAGCATATAGAATGTGTAGCGTAAGGCTCACGTACAGACGTACACATTTTGGTACTTTGTGCTTACACAATTACTACACGTAAGTATGTAAAAGGATATTTTGAATGCTACTAGCATCTAACTCGAAATTGTATATCACCGAATCTTAAATCTCGTAAGAGTATATAGCAAAGATCATTGGAACCTTAGATTAGTCGTAAAGAGTTGCCACTTGAAAGTCGAACAGTTTCAGTTTCAGAGGATAGGCCTGTTTTTTAATCTGGACCCAAATAGGCCCCGTTATAACTTAGCCACCTGAGTTTTTTGAGTCAAATTGGGCCTCTGAAGTCCAAAAGAAAAAGCAAATAATATAAACAAATATGACAGCTTTTATTGGCATTTGACGTCTAACTTAAAATTTTCATTGAGAATTTTGATTAACTGAAATATTATTAAGTAACTACGTAATATATATTTTAACTTTGATAAGATCATGATCGTCGTCAAACAGTGCGTGGTTACGAATTGAAGGTAAATTGGTGTGTTTAAATTATTTGCAATTTCTATTGGACTTCACTTTAGGCAGTATAATACAAGTCTAATTCAAGTGTTAGTTGGTTTTATCAAAGAGAATGAACTCTAATATAAAGTTTCTTCTTGCAATATTTTCCAGCAAGTCGTAATAAATATTTATGTTAGTGTATGAGGTGCAATTGTTTATATTTTGTTTTTACGCGCAATATGAATCGTGTACAAGCAAAACCTGTCAAATCTAAGGTCGGGCCTTACGGGCAATAAGAATGGGGCCAGTACAGCGTGCCACGCCACGCATACGAATTCGAGCCAATCGTGCAGTCTCACGCCACAACGCGATTGGTTGATGAGTTGGCATCACGCGCGCGATTGGTCGCAACTAGTTGCGTTAGACTGCACGATTCGCTCGAATTCGTGAGTGACACCACTGGGCTAGCACCATTCTTAGTGCCCGGAAGGCCCGTCATGATATGATAGAATGCTATCAATGCCACGTCTGAAACTGTTTGGACCGAGCGGCGCTAAGCGAACTACAGAAGTTGATCAAATACAAGCTTACCCGTATTCAAATATTTACAGTAAGTGAGGTGAATGATCCGTTTCTATTAATCTCTTTACAAATACGTCATAAGCATGCCTCTATCACAGATTATGACCTACTCGATTTTCCAGTACCTATCGATATGTCGTTTTATTTAGCAAATAAACATTTTTTTTCTTTTTTTATAAAACCGGTGTCAATTTTATGAAGCGAATGACTTTGGGATTTGTGCGCATTCAGTGTTAAATCTGATTCCCGAGGTCAGTTAATGGTTACCACATGACCGCTACGCAATGGTCTGAGTTGTTAAAGCTTATCAATATAAATATTTAACTACCTATTCTAGTCTATTTATTGCTATGTCAAATAGGCGGGTTATCAATACAAAACTTTGTGGGATATCAACAGTTGAATTTACAAAACATTACAAACTTTCTATCATTGGTTAGATATAAAAGGAATTTGAAGCGAATGTTCGAAGAAACAACGAATATTTATTATAGAACTGACACTAATCCGCGATACCTGGGGCCATTTCTCGAACTCTATGAGACTAATATTATTAGTGTGTTGCCGTGGTAACCCATACGACTTGACAGGGGCCCATTTCTCGAACGGTATTAGACTAATATTATTAGTCTACGAACTATCAAGTCGTATGTGTTACCATGGCAATACATTAATAATATTTGACTAATACCGTTCGAGAGATTGGCCCCAGTTCGTGGACTAATAATAATAGGTGCCTGAGGCCCATTTCTCGAAAGGGTATTAGACTAATATTATGAATCCACAAATAGTCAAATCGCATGGGCTTCCATGACAACACACTAATTAATTATATTAGCATAATATAGTTCGAGAAATAGGCCCCTGATATATCGAGAAGTGGTCTTAAAGTTTGCTCCAGCGAAATAAAACAGTCAGGAAAGCTACAGGTATATATATACCTTTACAAGTTTTGCAAATTTATAGGCACATACTACTTCAACTCTAGACTGAGCACAGACAATCGAGGTCACCGCACATAAGCGCTCACGTACGATTTGTCTTCTTCTCCTTCAGTCGGTCCCTCAATGCTGAGGATCGTGACATCATGTCCTTCTGTTGAAGACCAGGTTCCTCCATAGGCTTCTATTCCTCGCCAAGCGCATGGCCTCGTGCAGTAATAACCCTGAATTTTAGTATAACGCTTATTTCACATGCACTAACATTTACGATCAGTGCTCGACTAATTATTACTTTCAAAAATTATGCTTTAATAGTGTGTACCTTGGCTGTTATAGTATAAAGTGTTTTAGAATATAACTTCGTTATGCACACATTGAATAGTAGGATTTAACAAATAAATTGCACTTATGTGTGATGACCTCGTGCTCTTTGTGAGTGCCTCATAATACGGTGTCTGTGTAGTCTGTGTTTTACGTTGGTAATTCAAGGCCAACTGTACCACAAGCGGCGTTTGTGACATGTTCATTACTTGGTTCTTAAATCTGTTTAGTATTCTAATGTAGTGTTCGTCACTATTTCACGTTCCGCCTAAGAACTAATTTTATCTTGGTGATTTTATAATTTTCCTTGGGATTTATTCATCATGTTTTATCACAGCCTACATACGGACACGTTTCTTCTACGTTTTGTTTGCCTTTTAATAATACTTTTAAATAGTCATCAAACCGACAGAAGGTATAATACCTCTTCTCACGAAAGTACCGCTTTTGGTTACTATACTTTTTGATTAATTCGCATATTGTTTTCGTTTTTTGCCAGTTTGCCTACTTTACATTACAGCATTATAATTGTTTATACGGTTATTTTGTATATTTGTAACTTGTAAGACCATCTCTCGGCAGGTACATAAGGTCACAAAACTTTATAATAGATCTTATAACGTCACGACACTACGGCATACGAAATCAAAAACCCTTAAGACCTGTACATACTGGATGCGTGTGCGTAGACTTCCGCGTTTTAATATACGGATCCTTATGAGAGACGGCACACCTCTTGCGTGACGTGTGCGTGGTCTAATATTTTAACCATCGCCGTAGTTCCGTTATAAGACCAATATAAAGACACCTATCGTTAGACCTTCTTTCAAGACCAACCATAACTATAACTTTTAAATACTTCAGATTATTTTAAGAATTGACTGCTCTTGCACATACAAATCCGTAGTTGAGTATAGTTGAAGATAGAGAGGAAAATAACGACCATTAAGGATAGTGTAAAAATCTAACTACCGAAGAGCGGGACAAATGCGCCATGAAGTGTAGCACTATTATATAAACCGTATTTAATTGCTATTAGATGAAATTTACGAATCAACATTGTATTGAATATACACGAAGCTAACAATGTAAAGGAGCTCCTACGAACTCTTAGGCACATTTTATGGAATGCGTTATCTTACCCATTTGCCCCGCTCCGAACTACGCTATGTACAACCTCCGTGCGCACTATAACACTCCCGAAATAAACGTGGACTCGGGTCCCGGACCCAACATAACGCTCTTAAACAATATGTACAAAACATACGCACAATAATAGCTGACACGTACTATCAAATATATTAGAAATTAGCAATAACGCTAACGGCATCATAAAAGCGCCTTTATTCAACGGTTAATGAACCTCTAACATTCATATAAATATCTACAGTCTCTAGTGTGGCTACTCCTTTAAATTTACAATTTTGATACAAAAAATGACTAGCCGATTGCACCGATTGCAAATCTGTACACAGCCTTAGCGCCCTGCTGGCAGATACTTGGTCTCACGTTATGAGTTATTTTTCAGGTTTGCAAGAAAGAGACACTCAATATGCTGCCAGCAACTTACGCGTAATCAGCCATTTAAAACCAGTAGCCTACGCTTATTATTGCATTCGAATAGGATTTCTATACTATCCTAATACACGCCTTCATTCTATTGCAAAGAATGAATATTGGACTCCTTTGGTGCTCATGTCTCTCTTGTTTACAAACTAAGCGTAACGTATACTACAATTATAAAGCAAAGGCAATTACAAATAATAATGTGAATTTGAGCAATTTAACAACATTCCGTTTGTGCTTTGACATGCATGGAATATAAACAAATTGAACTAACATAACTGGACTGAACATATGTATACAGATCTAGTTCACATCAAACGTCTAGTTCCCTATTGTTTTGAATGCATGTTGGACCAATTGATTTCCTTTTATCAAAACAACTTCCTTTATTAAAATCAGTGCCAAATGATTGCAACACAAGTCACTTCTGCTATTACATTTCTATTTTCAATATTGGCTACTTTTCTGTTATTCCACGGAGCTTTTTTGATCTATATATCTTAACCCATTCAGCGTATTACGTCATACCATCGTTTTAATATGTAGTATAATCCATGTTAGCGACTACAACGTAGCGCTACGACTATAGCTTAGCAGTGAATGAGTTGAGATTACACAGTTCCATCGATCATATGGTAAGCACCCCAACAATTGAACTATCACAATCTTTAAATGCTCTATAACAAGTTCTAGTTCAAATAGGGAACAAATCTAATTATTTTCGCTTATGCACTCTCGGCCACTGACTTCGCACGGAGGGCTTGGTTACTTGGTTATGTTCTTTCTTATATTCTAGTCCAATTGATTTGAGGTTTTTCTATTGCCTATTGCTGAAGTGACTTTTGTTAATCCTCTTGATTGTTCTCCAATATTCTCGATTGTTACAGAAAGTTCTGGAACGTTCTTACTCGCTAGGACAGTGGAGGTAGCCGTACTCGAGGCTGAGACTGACGGCCACAAACACGAAGTACAGCAGGAACATCGTGAATCCGAGCCCTCTGTTCATTTTCCACCTGGAAATGAAATAATAACATCTCAATACAGATACAGTGATAAATTGAATAACAATTTTAAAGAAGAAACTAGACTAGGTACCTAGTAGCGTCACGGCCCGATCCATTTTAAGTACAATCTTTCTTAACATTAACGCGGTAAAAAGAAGCGAAAATGAGAAAGCTTGTGAATAAAATATCCCGCATAAGATTTGGACTCGATATAGTGTAGATGAACATGGAGTTCACCTCCACCAGCTGTAATCAGATCAGTTCAGCTGTCTACTTCATCAGCTGATAATGCAACTGATCTGAAGCCGGTGATGACGGTGATCATTAGTCTGAGTAATACCGACCGTGGCATGGCGCAGAGTAACTAGCACAATGCTACAAACCTTGTTGAATTGACGTCATCTGTCATTAATCTGTCGAATTGCTAATTTATTAGTATTTATTTATTAAACAATATATGCACGTTTACAGAACTAGATAAAGCACTTACAAATATATTCTCTCAAATTCTAATAAATTTTATACAGATTGTGTGTCAAATTTCATTTAATTTCCTACTTTATTGCAATGCTATTGTCAGAATACAGCTTAGCACGCCTCACGAAAACACCCATACTACTGTGAAATGTATCTGTATCAGAGCCCCTAGTGTAAATTTATTCGATTTCGAAACGTGCCGTACGCGTTTGCGTTAAGTCTCATTTAGTATGGGATTTAGACACAGCGCGCCAAGCGGAACGTTTTGGAAACTCAAAATTCCATACAAAATGACACTTAACGCAAACGCGTACGTCACGTTACGCCATCGAATAAATTTATACTAGGGATACAGTATCAGCAACCTGCACGTATAAATCGTTCAGTAACATCTGTGTTCTGTAAGTAGGTATGCTACTAATGCTATCATCGGGGACATGTCGTCCCATCTGGCCTGGGGTAGTCCATCTAGTAATGACAACTAACCCAAAGCAGGCGTTGCTCAGGTGGACAACCAGCAGCATGACCATGCTTGGTGTAGACTTCCACCATTTGTCCGTTGATCAGACAGGTGATGGTGGAACTGCTATTTTGATATGCCTACTAGTACTAACCTAAAGCACGCGATGCTCAGGACGACAACCAGCAGCATGGGGAAACAGCATCACGATGCTGCACACCATGCCCTTGGATTTGACCTCCACCGGCTGCCCATTGATCAGACAAGTGATGATGGAACTGCTATACTAATATTTTGATATGACAACTGACCTGAAGCACGCGATGCTCATGATGACAAACAGCAGCATGGCGAAGAGCAGCACAATGCTGCATACCATACCCTTGGAGTTGACTTCCACTGGCTGCCCATTGATCAGTCCGTATAGCAGCCACGGCAGTGGTAGCCTGGAACATGTTAGGGGGGTCTATTAGAATGAGTTTCCTTTGCGCCGAAAACCCAGACATCTAATAAACTGAAGTTAGAACAAATTTTATTCTTCGCATTATTCTAGGGACATTCTTGTCACTCAAATAATACAGATGGGTAAATTTTTGAATTCCGATATTGGCAGTAGTTCGTGGTGCTGTGGTAGTCTAACCTATAGCCGACCGATCGATTTGGACCGCGAAGTTGTGAGAACAACGCGACAAGGCTTTTATTTTATATCATTCACTCCTACAACCTATGCAAATCTGTGTATCAATTATCTTCATAGAGTGCTAAAAAATTGCTCATACACTCGAAAGTAATTTACTAACCCCCGTTCTCATTTAGTGCTTCGGGTTCAGGTAAATTGCGTCATTTGTGAGCCACTTTATAATAAAACTACGTTTTATGGTCGTGTCATAATATGAAATCACGCTAAAATAACCTTAATAGAAATAATCATGGCCGCCATAAACGGAACAACAAAACATCCATTACGACCAGCGTATGGTTAGCGAAGTTACAAAACTCCATATTCATCAGGCATAATTTTATCGGCCTTTGGGGGAAAGTGGGATAAACGCCAACCAGCACGTAAGGGGTTGCGGTTTATTTTATTATAATATAATGAATAAATATTAGTAAATCAAACTGGAAAATTATCGCTAAAATTATTTATAAATGTAAGAGTTTGTATGTTTGGTTTGCGTTCAAATCCGCTGCGGGAAATTCTGAACACGAGTACACGAGTATATTTTTCAATCGTCGGCGACAGAGTACCATCGGGCGCCAATTTCAAAAACTTAACTTTTTGGCGCCGGGGGCCCCGTTTCCAGTTCAAAATGAACGTTCACGTAAGTATGTGTTCTTGGCATGGCACATGTGTTAACTATTAACATGGAGCCCGATTCAAATTTAATTATTTGTTACAGTTTCGATACGACCTTGTAAATCGCTCTCGCTGATTGGTGCATGCAAAATGAAGTGAATGTCGTGCGTGATATGCGCGCCAATCGTAAAGATGGTCGTGAAGATTGTGACAAAATCAGTTGAAATCCAATCGTTAAATTAGAATCGACCTAAGGCAGGCCTATGGAACTCCGCGCGAGCTCGGATTTATACCTACGAAACTATTTTTTTGATAAATAAATTTAAAAAAAAATACAAGCGAATCTCGTCCTTATGGCAAGCGACAAAGTGGGACGTTCGCCGGCCGTGGTCACATATTATTCACACTCTTAACGAAAATATTTTTCTTGAAACATTTTGTAGTTTGATATCGTAATTGTATCCAGCCAGCGCATACTAACATATCACATACCATGAATGATTTAGTACAAAATACAGAAAAATAAATCTCGAGTCTGAAATCAACACTAACAAATCTTGACCTATGACCCCATTGCAACTAGATGTAACCAGAGACAACCCTTAGACTGGTTGTTTAGAGACGATTGTGATACTTTGGGAATTTTATCGGTGAAATTTTATTAGACGTTTCTAGAAGAAATATGAAGGTTGTAATATGTTTATGTGCTTCTAAGATGATTATACTCGTACGGAAGAGGTAAAGTTTTCTTGAATGTACTTACTGGTAAATAATTCGATCTGATTATTTTATAGTGGTAGCTGTGAAGTTAGGTGCGATTCCAATACAAGTAACTTTTATTAGACATTGAAATCTAACTAGACTAAGTAGACATTCAAACCTAACTAGACTAAGTAGACATTCAAATCTAACTTAGACTAAGTAGACATTCAAATCTCACTAGACTAAGTAGACATTCAAACCTAACTTAGACTAAGTAGACATTCAAATCTGAATTCAGAATCAGAAATCAGAAATTATTTATTTGCATTGATACAGTATAAATCAGTAACGATAAATAAAACTGGTATTTCTAGCTAATTTTGAATATCTATTATTATTACAACACCATTTAATCTTCTTAGGATAGTTTTTTATTTAATTATTTGCACTTTTATTTTTTAATTTCTTTTAACATTTAGTTTGGCTTTTAATTGGCTAACGCTTAGTATTTTCGCGAACAAATTGTGTCAAAAAATACTCCACACCAACGGACCATGGGGATAAAGTTTATCAAATGAAATAGGACCATGCCTTCTTTTCGTTGTACAATAATGTTTTGACACTTTTTTGAAAAATGCATATTTTATAATACTTGGGCATTACGTTCATTTTGTTTTGTGATGGAGAAAGAGGTGTAATTACGCTATTGATCCTGATTCCTATGTAAAATAAATAACTATTACTAGTATTACTGTAAACGGGACTTAATCGCGTATTGACAACGCGACAACGCCGTCCTCGACACGTCGGAAGTAAATTTAAAACTTAATACGCGATTAAGTCCCGTTTATATTAGTTAATAATGTGTAAAAATCGTGTAAGTTTAAATCAATATATTACTGTTAATATTTTTAATACCAATAACTCAGCAGTCCTTGATTTTCTCCCCTATATTTATGAAAATAAGGCATTTACTACTGCGTTACCATATTTTACATCTTAATATATGAATTGTGGTCTAAAAATTCCTGCGATTTGGTAAAAGGTACAATTTGGGAATACAATGTTTATACACTAATTCAATATCTATTATACTTTTTCTGGCAAAAGATTAATGGTCATGATAAATAGATTTGATACTCAGGCCGTAGCCATTTAGGTGGTGGCCAAACTGTGCATGCGTGCGTGTGGGTTTTTAACCAACTAATAAAATATGTTTTCTGTAATCATTGAGTTATTATATACCATAAAGTATTCGTTTCTATTAGCATTTCTATGATGTTAATTTTTAGTGCAGATATCGAAGCTTCAATTAATTGCCCACCACCAAAATGGCTACGGCTTCAGTATTAAATTTTGTACTGAGAACAGACAACGGGGAGCCTAATTGGCCTATTTGTTTAAAAAACTCTCAATAAATAAATAAAGATAAAAAAGAACAAGGGGCCTACCGCAAAAACCGAAAATCGCATATTGTGGGGATCTTTCTATTTTACTCTTACTAAGACGTAATTAGACGTAATGACAGAGGAAAATTCCCGCAATGACTAACTTCGATTTTCGCGGTTATAGCCCAGTGTCAAACCGTGAGTTGTGACATCATCAGAATCTTCAATGTCGTTTCGACTTGGGTCACGTGACGTGTGTTAAAAGATATTTTAAATTCAATATTTACAAAAAATGTGCTCATTAGAGGTCCACTAAAGGTAGTTTAATATGTTCGTAAAATCCATAAAAAAATATTGGGATACTATTCTGCCCCAAGATTTGTAGATGGAAACAACTCTATTGCTTTTCTATACTTGACTTTAGCACATGTACTACACAAGCCTAATTGAAAAGTAGAATAATCCAATTATAGTGTTGAAAGATAGCATACATTCACAGTTTTGCCTCAGCGATTTGACATCTGCTTATGTTTTAACTATAATATGAACAAAATAAAACACTTCTGTACCCCTAGTGTAATTTTTTTCAATAGCGAAACGTGACGTACGCTTTTGCGTTAAGTGTCATTTTGTATGAGATTTTTGAGTTTCCAAAACGTCCCGCTTGGCGCGCTGTTCAAAATCCCATACAAAATGAGACTTAACGCAAACGCGTACGTCACGTTTCGCTATCGAATAAATTTACACTAGAGGTACAGAACCCCTAGTGTAAATATATTCAATATCGTAATGTGACGTACGCGTTTGCGTTAAGTCTCATTTTAAAGTAGTAGTAAAAAGTAGTAAAACACTTTATTGTACAAAAAGAAACATAAAACAGGAAAGAACACTCATCATTTGTACAAAGGCGAACTTATCCCTTTCATGGATCTCTTCCAGTTAACCTTTGAGCATTTTGTATGGGATTTAGAAACAGCGCGCCAAGCGGGACGTTTTGGAAACTCAAAATCCCATACTAAATGAGAGTTAACACAAACGCTTAAGTCGCGTTTCGAAATCGAATAAATAGACACAGCGCGCCAAGCGGAACATTTTGAAGACTCAAAATCCCATACAAAATGAGACTTAATGCAAACGCGTACGTCACATTACGCCATCGAATAAATTTACACTAGGGGTACAGTATTCCTCACATTATTCCGTACTGCGACAGTCGCGGAGTCGCATTTGAATAACAGCACGTTTGTTCGCAAAACTCGTCCGTTGCCTAAGTAATGGAAATGGAGCTCGTTCATTGGCTGGCGAGCGTTGCCAATGGCGAGTCGACTTCTAGGGCCAACCAGCGCTGCACAAATTCTCCTGAAGACTAAGATGACAAACACCAAACGAGAAGAAAACATGTATCGAGATACTAAGAAAAGTCACGTAATGACTTTTTCCATACATGATTTAAATTTCGATTGTTGTTTTTTATCAACGATCATTACCTTGGCTAGGCCCCTTGCAATGGGGAAGGCTGCAGAAGGCTAATTTCTACAAATGTAGATAGAGCTTTTTATATTTCATTTGCAATAGGAGGAAGAGACAATACATGGATGATCCTTAACTAGATATTTACAGAAACTATCAGTCAGGAGGCATTTGTGTTCTTAGAAAAAAAAAACTATGTAGCGAGGTAGGTAGTGATTCCCTTGCGAGTGTCGAAAATTTGCGGTGCGGCATAAACGGCTGTATGTTTTGTTTTGCGTTGGCTTAGAAGTTTGATTTTTTCACAGCTCCAAGGGACAGTAGACCTGAGTATTTGATATAAATTCCAGCTTGATACCTCCACACGTTCCTGAGAAAAAGAGTTTTGACAGACAGACGGACGGACGGACAACAAAGTGATTTTAAGTTTCGTTTTATCCTTTCGAGGTACGAAACCCTAAAAATGTAGCCAATTGGTTTTATTCCTAGGCACAGCTAAAAACAAATTACGAATCTACTACTATTTAATGGTTGAATGATGGATACGTAGTACCTACTCGTTTTTGCGGACCTAATTTCAAGTGAGTCATGTCAAGATTTCATTACAAGTTTGAGAACATGTTAGTTACGGATTATACGTTCTAATCTAATGGGACGGCCCGGACCGTTCTTGTGTGAGTCATCCTTAACTCATTAGGTCATTAGCGCCCACTCTCACTTTTGGGAACTCACCGTTTTTCTAATGCTGTTAGGTAGAGTTAGTGTAAGGCCTGAGTGGACGCTCGAAGCGGAGCGTTCCGCGGGGCGTGTAGCGTGACGTCGGGCTCACAAGTGATTAGTGGAAACGTATAGGAGCGGCCTTAGTGCACGCTGCTTAAATCACTTATGTGCCCGACGCCACGCTGCACGCCCCGCCGGGTACTAAGTGTAAGGCCTGATTGGACGCTCGAGTTAGGCGTCCAGCGGGGCAGGTGTGCGGCGTGCTCATTAAACAAATGCAAACGTTTTGGAGCAGCCTTAGTGCACGCTACTCAAATTACTTGAGAGCCCGACGCTACGCTGCACGCCCCGCCGAACGCTCCGCTTTGAGCGTCCACTCAGGCCTTACACTACAGTATAAAACCACATGAAACACCGTACCCCAGGTGTACCCAAGTGGGTACAATGGGCGGTAATGGGTATGCAGCTTCAGTTCCCATCCAACTGTTAATTCTCTTGAGGAAACACAAAAATGCTGGTTTTCCTAAATTTTCGACTTGCCCGCAAGTGTTAGAACAGAGCAGCATAGGCGAGCTTTGCAAACTTTTTCGAGTCGACAAGCTGTCTTGTTTGACCTAGTGGTCGGGTTTGGGCAGTTGTCATCTAAATTTTAAAGCTATGCGGGTTTTATTTAAATACGAATGGTAGTGGAGATACTGGTACAGTCAGCATCGAAAGTAGCGGATCAAATAACGTTTCATAAGTATCTACCATTCTGTAACAGCTTAACAAAAAGTAATGTCTTTAATATAGAGCAACAAAGACTGTAAACGACTTTTGAGCGCGAATTTTAGAAATTTATCTATATTTGGAAAAGTTATCCGGAATATCAGATACTTTTGGCACGTTGTTTCATCCGCTACTTTTGATGCTGACTGTACAATACCCGGCGATAAATATTGCACATTGGTCTTTTAGTCCTCGGTAGCTCGGTACACCCCGAAATTCAGTAAAATGGTGTTAACAGTATGAAAATCGGTACTTTTATTTTTTTATATTTTTGACCCGTAGAACCAAAAAAAAAGAAAAAGGAGAGGAGTTATGACGTCATGTTTTTCGTATATGATTTTTTTTGTTCAGAAACCTATCGTGTGTGTTATCAAATGAAAGGGCTTCAAGCTAATTTAAAATTTCACACTTAAAATTGACACAATTCAAAGCATTTCGTCTTTACTTTCGTCGTATACAGTGAGCAGAATGAGGATTTTTACTGTAGCGTCCGACCAAGATCAAGGCAGCCATTTGGACAACCTAGAATCTAGGTCCTAGAAAATGCAGGTGTTATTTAAAGTGAAACTTATATGAAATTATGACGTTTGACTTAACACTTGCACAGACCGGTCTATCAAAATCACTGCCAACTTAACTTGGTCTGACTCTATTAGTATTTACGCTTAATAAGTAAGAAAAAACATTATGATTTGATTGAAACCTAAGTGTTTGTAGTTTTTTTTTTATTAATAATACCTATTTAAATGATATTCCAATTTAATAAAGTAATCTACCAACGTAATTCAAAGATAATAATTCTCAAGAGTTCATAGATTATTCAACATTTACGAATTTATTTGACAGAAATATTTTTAGAAACACATTGTATACATACATAGATATAACTTTTAAAAATAAATAAGTAATACCTTTATTTACTCCTTCGAGTACTATAAATCGTCTTAAAAGACAAAGAAAAGTTTTCCTTAACTGGATACTGTCACGAAAAGTAAACGTTAAAGTTTCCGTAGGTACGTAAAGAGCAAATAAACATAGGTAATGATAGCAGCCCTTAACGGCTCTATACTCTGCGACATTATTATGCCACATTGCCGGAAGGTTTTTAAAGGGATAAAGTCCATAAAAGCTAACTTAGTTAGCTTAGGGATAAGTTCGCCTTTGTACTGCTTATCCTGTGCCATATTTATATTTTGTCTTTTGTACAATAAAGAGTTTATATATACATACATACTTTGCACTGGTTCTGTACAAAAATTATGGTCGCTCTTGTCTACGCGATACTCTGAGAATGTGATAAAACAGTGCAGTGTGTTATTTCAAGCTAATCTATATGAATAGGAAATATAATATATGACAGAGCAGAAGTTCCGTTTGTGGCCATTTATTGTCTCAACTCAATAAATAATAAATTTATTAATTATATACCATTACAAACTCAATTCGTTAGCATATACCTAAAGCTTCAATAACGCAAAAAAATATTGTTTAATTAATAGCATTTTCTATATTTATAAAAATTTCAACTGGCCAAAACCAATGCTAAAGTGGCCATAACCGGTACTTCTGCCTATATTGGTGGCACTTCCCACCTGGTCCTGCCGTCTTTCTAATATCGTCCGACCATCTGACTCGTGATTTTCCGTCACCTCGGCTTCCAAGTCGAGGTCTCCAGAACAGTACTCGCTAGCTCCATTGGTCATCATCTCTGCGACAGATATGGCCGGCCCATTCGCACTTTAGCTGCGCAATTCTTTTGGCGATGTCGGTAACTTTTGTGCGTTGGCGAATGTCCACATTCCGAATTCTGTCTCGCAGGGAGATCCCGAGCATCACGCGCTCCAAGCTCTCTGTGCCACTTTTAACCCTTCCGACCGTCAACGTCCATGTCTCGCATGCGTTGGTCATTACTGGGAGGACGCATTGGTTGTAAACCCTGGTTTTCACTGACAGATCATATCTATGTATAACAAATCCAGATCTAATTTGTAACCTGTTGTTATAATCAAAATCCGTAATATACCGGTACCATACAGCAGTGTCGCAGCCGCTTATTTCAGACAGACATTTTCAGTTACGTCCACTTATATAAATCATAAATATTGACAAATACCGTTACAACTACCTAACTAAATTTTAACTATAGATTTGTGGCAAGGTCTATAAAGGCCTTTAACTAACAATATATGGACCTTATATCTTCGCAATACGTTTTACTTTACTAGTTTGTAAAGTCTCAAAGGCACGAACTTTCATATTCGGAAATCCCTCAAAGACTTGCCGATGCAAAATCAAACCCGCCTGCCCTACTTACGGCTGAGGTTTATCTGAAAGCTTGAAACAAAGGCGGGTAAAGTTGTTGGATTTTCAACTTTAAGCCTAAGGATTAAGGTTGTTTTGGTTAGTGGCGCAAGTGTAGTCCACGATGCACAACTATGGATTACTAACTAGTAAAAGAGACTACGGTTTCTTGGACTATTAATGGAATAATAGTAGATTATGATACAAGTGTGCTAAGTTGGTAATTACACACGAGGCGATAATGTGCACGCGAGCTGTAAGCGAGCGCACAATAAGAAAGCCGATGTGGGTAATGACCAATGCATATGCGTTTCATACGATGTTTTTCAACACACTTGCGAGGAAAAAACGAAACTTATTAATTGGATTTATTTGTCAAAACAATTGTACCAAAGTACATTTTTCAAGAAAGTTTCATATACCGCCAATTATTTTTCACCCGATTTTGATGGTAAAAGGCTATCGTTCTCGGCTCTTGCCTCTATTAGTATTACTGGCAGCCTCAATTTTATGTGTTCTACATTTTCAATGCTTGAAAATGACATTTTCATCAATATAGAAACTAAAAACATGAAAAACTACTCCAATTTTATGACATATACGGAAAATGACTGGCGCGTTTGTTTTTTTACGCACGAGTCCAATACAAAGGCGCGAACGAAATCAACAAACAGCCAATAAAAAAAATTAAAAAGCTAATATTTTCGTATTTCTATTCGACGGATGGAGATCAAATCGATAAAATGTTATGTTTATTCATTAATGTCATTTACGAGATAATTTAATCCATAAATTATGTTTGGTGTGATAAAACCTCTTTGAACTAACATTTGAAACCTAATATCGACCAAATTAAGACGGCTCTGTTTCCATGCATATTATTAGCAATCAGTTATCTTCTTAACTCAGTCGGATAATATAATGAAAAAGCACGAGTGTTATAATATACTGAAAAAGCACGCGTGTTTAATATTTATTAAGGATTATGAGCCAAAAATCGCTGGATTAAAAACGCCGTTTTGAGCAAGTGTGTTGAAAAATATCTTATAGGTACTGTATTGGTAGATAGGTGTTGTACAACCGGTCACAAACAATCGGATGTCGTGAGTGTTGTGTGTAGGCAAAATGACAACCCTAACCTGCAAGTAAATAATCAAGATTAAGTGCGGGTAGTTAGCAAAATCCGCGCAGCTAGAAGATGTTGATACAATAGTCTGCTTATGGCCACGGACGTAACGTCACGTCAGGCCAAATAATAAAAAATAAGTGTGCGCGATTAAAACCCGATTCAGTTTTAACTAAGACTATGAGTGAAAATGATGTTAGTTTAAATCAACATATAGGTATTGTACAAGTCTAGAAAAAAATGGTGATTGTAGTTCGTATACCTACCTTGGTACTTGTACTTCTCTACTGAACATTTTTGTTGTACTATAGCACGCTTAGAATAATACATACTTAAAGCAAAATGAAAATGAAGCCAAAACCTACAACTATCTCAATCTTAATAGCTACCTATCACAAATTACAATTGAGTTAAAAGTTGATATTGTAACGTCAGAATACCTTGCCAGAACGGGGTGCTTGGCCAACGTGCCAATTGTTATAATTCTTTTTTTTGACATGTATCAGCCTACTCTTCGAGTTTGAAAAAGACATGGGCCCCCTAGTACAGTCTATTACGTTTTATGGAAAATCAAAGTCTCAATTCGATGCGAATCAACAACGGTTTAAGTCAAAGTCAAAATACAAACGACTAAGTAACTTAAACATTCAAAAGTCATAATTATTTGGTATTTATAACAAATTAAGGGGCTTACTTCCGTCATTCTCGGCTTAATCGTCCGCCTTTTCCGCTTATTTTCTAATGTATTTTCCGCAATAAAGGGAATTTGACTTTGAATGGACTATTATTCGCAGGGTATTAGCTGATTCAGTCAAATATCCTAATGGATGGGGGTTCACTTGAGGTTTTTGGGATCCAATGACATTGTGTTAAATGCTTGCCGTTGCTTGTTAGGTAAATATCATCATAGAATATTTTATAGGCTATTGGTATTGATAAGTATAACTCGATTAACAACCCTGATTAGGGATGACACCCTTTATCCGTTTTTAAATGAGAGCGTAACTACGTTTGTATGGAGAACCGAGCTTCATGCGGACTCTTAAGCGCTGTTCCGCGTAAAGTTGTAATACAGCTGTTAACTCGACATGTTTTGAAAGCATCGTTCGGGTTCGGGCATCCTTCTAATAGCTCAGTTTCATTGGGCAATAGGGCCCGTATGCGGGGTGCGGGAGATTTCCATAAAGCATACCATAGATCTCTGTATGTACTAACAATAGTCTTGTAAGTTATGTTGTGTAATACTAACACTTTTATGGGTTTTACCTGAAATAAATGATTTAATAATAATAAATAAAAAGAGAACTGTTTTTATTGGTCGATAGGGCCCATATGGGGAGTGCGGGAGATTTACAAAACGCATGTCATTATGAGTTTCACAAGTCGTCAACGTTATACCACCTTACCGCTTGCGGGGAGTCACCCGCATGCTGTATATCGACCGAACTTTCGACTTATGACTTTCACTAGTCGTTATACCGCCTGCGGGAAGTCCCCGCATGCTTTATATCGACCGAATTGTCGACTAATGAAACTGAGCCATAAGGTTGACTCGTGCTTGAACACACCTCGGCCCGGATCCGGACCTACATAACAAAATACTCAGTAACGGCAGTACTCACGGTAGTTCTAGTTCCCTCCCTATTTATCAAACACGGTCATAAATGTACCTTATACTCAAAGTAATTAAACATTTCTCTACTGTGAACATACATCACAAATAGCGCCTTAGCTCGCTACTCGACCTAAGATTGTTTACGATTCATTTCAGTTTTCATGAATCCGAGCGAAATTCAGCCTTATTCCTTATAAGCGCGAGTCCATTATCGCGGAGCTGCGGCTGAAGATTTATAGCCCGATTTGTTTAAATGTAGGTCGCCCGGGGTTTTGGGCCTGTTCGCTTCGTTTTTAGAGTTACGTACTTCAAAACGAAAAACGATTTCCTTATAGGATCTGAGGGCCTACCGCAAACACCGAATTTCGCAAATTTCGGATATCTTTATCTGTCACTCTAATTGGAGTAAAAGAGAAGGATGCCGCAATTTGCGAACTGTGTCTGTCTGTCCATCTGTCACATCAAGGTTGTTAACCAACTATTGGATCGATTGAGTTGAAATTTGGTACAGATATGTAGGTTAATTGAGGACCCTAAGATGGAGGAGTAACCTAAATTAAAATTAATTAAAAATTTGCGACCATTTTTAGAGTTCCGGAGCCAAATGGCAAAAAACGGAATCCTTACAGATTCGTCATGTCTGTCTGTCTGTCCGTTTCTGTCACAGCTACTTTTTTCCGAAAATATAAGAAAAAAACATTTTGGGGTTTCCCCATACTTGGAACTGAACCTCAAAAAATTTTTTTTCATCAAACCCATACGTGTGGGGTATAGGTCTTCAAAAATGATATTGAGGTTTCTTATATTTTTTTTTTCTAACTCGAATAATTTGCGCGAGAGACACTTCCAAAGTGGTAAAATGTCCCCCTCCCCCCTGTAACTTCTAAAAATAAGAGAATGATAAAACTAAAAAAATATATGATGTTCATTACCATGCAAACTTCCACCTTTTGAACTGAAAATTGGTTTGAACGAGATCTAGTAAGTAGTTTTTTTTAATACGTCATAAATGGTACGGAACCCTTCATGGGCGAATCCGACTCGCACTTGGCCGCTTTTATACATACATAAATTAGAAAAATAGTTCCGCAAACTATATCGTGTGTGTGACACCTATACCATATGATATCAAGAAAAAGAACTGGATGTGAAAATTTTGAAATATTTTGTAATATTATTTAGTTACGTAAGAAAATTAACCATGCGGAACAAATCCTTAAGGCATTCTCTACCAGTCAACCACTGGGCCAAACAGATGTATTATCTTAGACACTGTTTTTTTGTATTTTTGACTTGCGAAATTATGAATGATTTTGGTATTTTTTAAAGTCATGGTCATTTTGAACTATTATAATGTGCATATGTATTACACTCTATGTACCCATATAAGATTTCCATTAGTTTTTTCAGCAACTTTTGGTATAAAAATCACGTTTCGGCCGAAGCGTCGGTTTCAGCCAAAAACTGCCGGACCTTTTGGCCGCACTTTATATTTTCGGAAGTGTCCAGCTGGAGTTTCAGTTTCGGCAGAAACTAGAGCAAAATAAAACCTTTGAGACCGGGTACTAGTTTCCATTATTTGATCTTCCGGACCGTCTGTCAATATATCCATCTGTCCCTTCCTCTTCTCCCGTCATTGTCCATCCTGTCACTGTCAAACCTAATCTTTAATTGAAAAAACCTATTGTGGATATTTTCGACATTGGATCATCGTTTAATTTCCATCCCTATTGGGAGCGCGCAACCTAGTGTCCGCAAGTCTGGGGGAAAACATCAATTCACTACATCTTATAAAACTACTCCAAAACTAGAAACTACTGAACGGATTTTCATACGACTTTCATCTATCAATAGAGTGATTCTTGAGGAAGGCTTAAATATATAACTTGTTAAGGGTTTATGTAAATTGGTTGAAATATAACGATGCTGTCGGAAAAAATCAAGCTGGCTAGGCGCTTTAATCGAAAACGCTTTCTAACCCGTTGGAGCTATAACAACACAATGTATGGTGGGGTTGTTTCTCATTCATAGGTCTACAAAAAAGTCCGCGATGTTAAATGTCTATCTTTTAAGGATAACTTACTATACATATTCGTAACTTCTAGAAAAAGATCACGTAATACGTGGCATTTGCAAAGCAATTTACATGGATACATTATTAACAATTATCAAAATAAATACGTTAGTTATATTAAGCATTTCATACAGCTTACAATGGTCCCTTACACTATACAATTTAAATGAATATTTCAGGAGTAATCGTAAATCAAAGTTTCATTTCGAGCCATATAATTGTACGAAATGTTAAAGACGCTATCCGCATTTAGTTCAAATTTTTACCACCTTATGCGCTGGGATCGCTTTACTTACCCCCGCCATGCACTTCGCACGGTCCCATTCATATTTATTGTTTAAACAAGATATTTACGTTATAAATTCAATGAAAAAAAATATTTTTCATTATGTTTTGATGGCCCACTTCGTGATCCTCTTCCTGGGGATACGTATGATGCTTTCAAGTATAAAAGTTTTGCCCTTCTTCACAGATTTTAATCAACTCATTTTATGTTAAAACATATGTTCTTTCGCTTATGACGTTTGTTGTGACAGACGTCTAAAACGTAGTGATTATATGCTCTTTGCAGACGACAGACAACTCTGCGTGCCAAAAGTATGTTCCTGACGGGCTTTCAGTAACTGTCATTATAACTAATATTACAATTACCTAATGTTGGTACACTGTATTAGCCATCAGGGTTCGGAAACGGTTTTTTCTTCATACAAAAAATACCGGTATTATTACGTTCTTTTTCGTTCTTTGGTTTATTATTTCATTTTTAATGGGATTATCTATTAATGCGAAGTTGTTACCCAAATACGTGATCCAGTCCTACGTAAAGAGTATAAAATAATTAAAAATATTGGGCTATTTCGGGATTTAAAAATAAACCGGTTCCTGTTTCATCCAGTATTATTGCAGTTTACCATTTATCAGCTATCGTGACCAATTTTTATCGTAAATATGATTTTAAAGCAAAAATTGTGAACAAAATAACGGAATAGTATGGGAATTGACAGAAACACACCTAGCATTTTTGCCATATTTGGCCACATCAAGCGCTGTGATTGTTCCGGCTTCCCCCACCACCCGCTTTGCACGCTTCCATCCTTTAGCGCTTGTTATTGCTTTATAATCTATACGTGCACTTGATAACATTAAAATCGCCAAATCCCTGGCCAATGTGAACCACAACAATTATCAACCAATCGGGGCGCGCATAGCGTTATCTATGCGCCGCAGCTGGCAACGAGCCAATAGGATGCTTCCACAGATAACGTAATGGCTGACAGTTAACCCGGACAATTGAATACAATTTAAATACATGGCTAGGATTTGTAGCATGTTTGTAGAGTTGTCATTAGCTTATAAATAAGTACGCAACTCGTATCTTTGCGTGCTTTGAGACTAAAACTAAGGGTTCAGCCCTCAGGGACTATTTAAGAATAAAAAGCAAATATCTTAGGGACTCAGTGCACCCAAAAGGAGATAGTTAGTAACCTGAAGACATTGCTAGGCTTCGTTGACGAGCTGGAGGAGCAGATTTGGTAATAAAAAGATCATGGGACTCAAGATAAAACGTGTCTCTTCTTTGTTTTAAAATAGTTTAACTTCTAAAATTCTAATAAACAATTTAAGATACGACTTTACTTGGCTCGATGTTATGCCAAGTAATACTGCATTTGTTTTGTATTCTTTGTCAAATAAAAGTGCCGCAGACATTTGGCCACCATGGCTAAGAAGATAGTCACAATAGAAAAGTCTATGATCAGTTGAAATAGAAATACATAGTTATATACTTAGTTTATAATTTGCTTTGAAAGTTGTATAATTACCCTCTCCTTAGTATTATGATAAATATGCATCTCAGTAAGTGTTTATTTGTAATCTTTTGAAAAAAAAAACATCTTAAACCTAAACCTATATGTCAAATGTCAAAATATCAGTTTGCAATAGTTACTATTGCAATCGAATAATATAATAATCTGTCCTAAAATCAATGATATAATGGCGTTAAGTACTATCAGCCCTAAATACAGGGCATCGAAAGTTCAAACGGAGGTCAATGTCTTATTAACATAAATACCAAATTTCATGAGTGTACTAAAGATTTCGACCTTTGACCTAGTTCGATTAATTAACGCTTCGGTTATGGAACTCTAAAGACGATACTTTTTCTGTCCTAAAATCAATTGTAAGGTGTTAAGTACTATCAGCCCTTAAGCCTAGGTATGAAGGGTAGTAAAGGCCAAGGGGAGGTCAGAGGTCAAAGATAACATGATACCTAAGGCCAGGTCCTTGAAACGTAGAACGCTAAAAGCTAGTTCCGGATCTGACGTGACTACACAATTAGAACAAATTGTGTTAGGCGATTTTGAACCTTGTCTTATGTTATTGTATTTTATACGAAGTTAGAGACATAAATCGTGTCATTGAAAAATACATTAACATTCCATTTCATTTCCCTTGTTTATAACATTAACTAGTTTTGGTTTACAAACCTGTTTTAATTATTTCTTATTTTTTAAAGAACTATCTAAAAGGCTGGTCGACTTCACAGGTGACCGAAGAGCTGGCAGCTTTCTCGCACAACGTATTAGCATCGCTATACAGCGGGGAAATGCTGCCAGCATCCTCGGCACCATGCCAAAGGGGCCAAATTTTTTAGACATATTTTAATTTTATTTAGTATTAGTTTTTAGTTTTAATTTAGTTTTATTTAATAGATAAGTTAGTTTATTTTTATAATGCCCAATTAAATATGTATGTAAATATATAATATCAAGTTTTGAAATCGGATATCTGCCATTGGACACCTTGTATAAGTAAAGGGTAGGTATAGTCACCATCAGATATATCCGAGCGGCCAAGGTGCTATATCTGAACACGCCTCTTTCGTCGAGGTGTTAGAGTGTGTTCAGATAGTTTGGAGCACCTCCGCCGCTCCAATATATCTGATGACGACTGTACTAGGTAGTAGATTCATAGTATAACTAAGTGCACATAGCCTTAAACGAATTCTACGGATTCCACTAACGTGTTTGTAGTCACTCGCGCGACATGTTTCGGGGAGCCTAGGTCTCCTTTCTCAAGCACTAACACGCGAATCACGGCCGTCGTGAACGCTTCTCGCACTATTAGTGCTTGAGGAAGGTGATCTAGGTTCTCCGAAACATGTCGCGCGAGTGACTAAAAACACGTGAGTGTAATCCGTAGAATTAGTTTAATGTTAGTATGTCTTACGACAGTTTAAATTGGAAGTATAGCCTTAAGAGACTTTTATTTTATTTTTTAACTTTAACTATGAGTCCAAATTCTTTCTTTTTATTTTTCTTTTTAATGCAACTTTACTTTTTTTGGCCTTTGCAGACACATTTATCACAAGCCGGCACATTTTATCTTTTAGGGGGAAGGCGGCGCCATTATCACAATCCTGTTGACCTGTTCGTTATGTTTGCCCACAACTCTCTCTCTCTCAAAATTGATTTTCATTACGTTTTCTGAGTTGGTCCCATATAAAAGTTATCCAATATAGTAAAGTATTCTCTTTAAAAAGTATGTCTAAACGTGTAAGGAGCACTCTGTATAACACAATGCCGCAGATTCTGTAGCCATAAGTTGCCTAATAGCCGAAAAGGGATGCTCGACCTTCGCCTAGTTCTGGCTAGTGACGTGCCACGAGAACAGGAAAATATCGGGAATATTCCCAATGCATGGGAACATCGAAAACGATAACGATATGAGAACACAATTGGCCCGATTCAAACTTCAAGATACGTCAAACATTTGCTTAAGATACGATAGATATGTCAGTGTCAAAAGTGATTTTTCTTCAAACAAAAACGTCACTGACATATCCAATCCATATCGTATCTTTGGGACATTTTTAACGTACCCATCTTAAAGTTCGATTCGGGCTGAATATCAGTTTGGTTTTTTTTATTCATTCTTAAGTGACGCTTGACGATATTAGGAAAATTAATCAATGTGTATAGATATCTTCAGAAACGGGGATTATTCACGAAGTGATGACATATTTACTTTGTGATTAATCTACAAATTATCATGGCAAAATATGCACAGTAGTAATATTTTAGAATTCATTTGAAATTGAGTATAATGTATACAAATATGATAACAAGATTTTAACAAACGTTGCTGAAATATTAAGTAATATATTTTTCTACTCCTCGATTGTAATGCTTGAATTTAGATTTCGTATACCAAACTATAATTGCGTTATACTTTTCATGTATAGGTTCCCAACTTAACTATAAAATTCAATTCGTTTACTTAACATATATTTAAAACAAAAAATCGATATAAACTGTTGATAAGAGCATCAGAAGTAATAAAGGTGAACTTATATGTTTCTATAAAATTATAAAAATTATATTAAGTTCTGTCCATCTGTTTCAATAAAATAGTTTTATTTCTTTTCCAAATTTGACTGACGGGTTCGCTCAGAATGCCTACCTTTTCGGGATGTCATCAGAATCAGCCAGGAACCAACCCATTAACGCAGCAGCTGTTTGGATCATACATTATACTATTATTATAAATATATCCGATTGCTCTAATTATAAAATGGAAGTGCCTCTTTAACTTTGCTCAACCCGTTACCATCAAGATGTCGTCTCTTTGACTTCCCCAATCCAAGTGAACGAGTCTGTACAACACTCTCCTTAGCTTCCGCTTACCCCTACCACTTCCTAACTAACGTGTTGCCAGGTAAGTCATGAAACATTACCCATCACTCTCACATTCATTTAGGTATTTTCGGAATGTTAAATCCAATGTAAAATTCATATTTGCTTTGACTATTTAGTATTATTATTAAGAAATCATGACAATACTGCGTATTACTGTTGCGTTTCTACCCACCAAAAACTGCTGAATATTCCAGAATGTTCCCAGGAACGTAGTGGCACAGCACTAGCGCTGGCCGCTTGCCAGCACTTGGCGATTGTTAAGATCTCCAGCGGGTTATTTAAAAATGTGCATCGCGAGCTCTCCCAACTTCGTTATCGGAATACCTAAACTTCTTCAGACCTACATTGCTGGGTTCTAGACGGTGGTGGAACTGATTATGTAATTGTATATACTACGGTTTGCCTGTGACCTCGTCCGCGTATACGTTGTTAAGAGGGGACTACAGGTAAATTGTAGTTTTTATCTTGAAATTATACGTTTAAATCAAGGTCAAATGCCGTGAAATATTCATATGGTAAATGGAAACTAGACTATATTTTCAAGGGCAGACTCCAACTAAAACCTTTAAAGCTTAGCGTTTATTGTTAATTCCCTCTTTATCAGTTTCCTTAGTACTCTCTTAATAAATTCGTTACATTTCATCTAGATACGATATCAAATATCCCCAGTATCCAACATATCTATAAACTAAAATATATAGGAGCCAGGAATATCTAATCAAAAGGCAAGTGCACGTCCGTTCGTATCGAAAGATATATTTCGGAAAACAAGTTAAAACTACCACCAAATTATGACGTTGAATTATATATGAAAATCTTAACCTACCCGCGAGTTCACTGACCGAGCGATAAGCCGTGATACGTGCGCATATATATACCTTCGGTACTATACATGTACATATATCTCAAAAACTTTTATATATAATATTAGTAGACTATCGGCCCGATTCGAAGAATTAAATACGATAACGATAAGTTCTATTTTAGATAAGTTCTCATTTAGATATCGTTTGTATATCGTATAATTGACAGAAGCAGCTCGATTCGGGCAACCAATGTCACTTTGACGTTAGAAATATCGTAGATAGATCTTATTGGGATCACAGTGGAATAGAAATAAATGTCAATTTTGACATGTCGTTTTAAATGTATTTCATGAAAGACTAACTAAACTAAAATATAATATAACAAAATTAAAACTAAAATTAAACCTAGAAATAAAATAAAATTATCTACTATAAAATATACTTACCTACAAAAAAAAAAGGAACCAATTATAAAGAGAATACCCCTTCTAACAGGTCTGTTTGCGGCATGGACCCCATGATACTGGCGGCATTACCTCTCTGTATGGCAAGGGAAATACGTTGAGAGAGGTACGCGCCAGCCCTGGGGTCCCCTGTGGTGTCGACCAGCCGCGCCGACAGTGCTGCCATGAATATTTTCATGTCGGCTGACCAGGGACCCAAAGTCTCAACCGCGAGCGCCGCAAACTCATAGTCGTCGAGCAACGTCGAGTATTTGCGGCGCTTGAGTACTTGGGCCTGGTCAGCGGCAGCGCCGGCTCGAATGCGGGTCCCCTGAATGTGGGACTGTGCAAAGGTGTCGACACACGTTGCGTCCCACACCAGGGCCCTTCCTAGTTTCCACGGCACTAACGTGGCTCCGTCAGGACGCTTGCCGTCGTCCCTCGCCATGCCCACGGGTTCTAAAACCGCAGGCACAGACACGGTGGCGAGCGCGCGACGGACCAAATCATTAATAGTGCCGTGGCGGAATATTCGGCCGGCGCTTCTTGAACATGAGAGGCCATGGCGGCCCAACTGGTTCACATCCTTGCCGCAAGCGCACGTATGGGGAACACATATTCTAGACCCAAGCCTCAAGCATATTGCTATTCTTAAGCCACTTGGGTCCAGAACAGTGCCGATTTGTCTGGATGGGAGAGCCTGTAACCAGTGGCCTGACTCGGGGGCCGAAACTGCTAGAATACGCGCACGTTCAGAATCGTCCAGGCTGTGTTCGATGAGTGAGGCATGGGCTATCTTAAGACGTGGGGAGTCCCAATCCCGCTGGCAATGACGGGCAATTGGGATATCCGCACTCGGGCACGACTCACACCAGGCCTCCCTGGCCTCCTTCAGGTTCGCTATCTCATCGTCAAGTATCGAACATCGGTTTAAAATAATACCGACGAGAGAAAGCGAACCATATACAGAGGACAGGAAAGCAGGTAGAGCTATGCTAGCGGATGTGCGAACACCCAGCCCCCCAAATCTTATTGGGAGAACCGCTTGGGACCAGGACCTAATTTCAAAATGAATGTTAAGAATTTTGGTTAAAGTTGCCTGAAGGGAGGAGTCAACTGATGAAAGGATAGATGGGAATTTCCAAATTTGGCAGCTACGGAGTAAGTACATAAATTTTGGTGTAAACAAACAGAAACGAATGATAAAAAGCGCCATATGAGGATTTATTTTAAACAGGAGCTCAGATGTACATGTCGTTTAGTTATCGATCTTTTGAAGATGTTTCCAAGATCCTAAACGTGTCTTAATCATTCTTCGAATCGGGCCGTTTACCTCGCTTTCTTGTATCTCGATTTGTTTTTTTGTGTGGCACATATCCTTTCAATAGTCAAGTCAATGTCTACTTTATACTGATGACTAGATAATTGGTGCCTCAATATGTGGTAGATATAATATTGAGGCACCAAAGACTGATTATACTTCGTATCCAAATCCAAGACAACAAATATAATTTACTAGCAGCAGTACACGTTATCGTGCAGTCCAAGTCACACATTTTAGAGATTATAGTATTTAAAAAACAAGTTCGCGCTGTCCCTCTCACTCGCTACGCTGCGTTCCTGCTTCGACATCGCTCCTCCAGTACTCATTACATGTTTTTGTGTTAGTCCGAGTCACACGTATTTTCGCCAAAATAGTGTTCCTCTAAATATGTGTACCTAATTGTGTTTCGATTAATGTTTATTGTGCGCTGAATAAGAAGTATAGAATCAAAACATTATTTGAACTGCCGACCGCCGTACCCTCGAACGAAAAATTGATGTTTATTCAGCTCGGCAAGTCTAGTCTCGTTTGCCATACTTACATGGCAGTTAAACTTTCAATTTGAAATTGTAGGTATATTCGTTTGACGTAATAAACTTATTACCTAAGAAATCAAGTAAGTAATTTTTACGTTCATACGAAATCACTTACTACAACTACCTTCTTTTTTGAATAAATAAATTACGGAAAAAATAAGTATGGGGCTACAAATAGATTACAATTTGAACTTTAAATAATTGTAATACGTACTATTATAGTATTATTTACTAATATAATATTATTTAGATTTCATTTTATGATTGCATAAAATGCAATGTTCACTCACAATTTTTTTTTACGAGATGCTTTCGCGTACAGATTTAAATATACAAACCATATCTGAATAAAGTTAATATATACTAGGTAATCGTTTCACGAAAGCGGCTTTTACCATGTCCGATCTACCCTACCATACAATAAAACAGATAACAATGGTAATCCTTGCCGATTGGTAATAAGTGCCTAGGAATGATAACAAAACGCGTCTTTATGCAAATGTACATACACAGTACCAACAAGTTTAATGAGCGTCTTATGAGGATACCTATAGGTATAAATATACAGGAGTAATGTCAATCAATACACAATCTATAAGACATTGGAAGACTATTTAGTCTGACTGACAGTTTAAAGTGTTTAATGCCATTAATCGACGTATACAAACGGGACGTGCTATGCGTGCTCCGATACCGTGCGCCCCATGCCCCATATGAGGGCCATAGTGAATCTATCGTATGGATCATGACGGATTAGGTAGTAGGCTTTAATCGGACATCGCGGTATCGTCGAGTCTTGGGTCCAATCGATGTGGTCGCCTCCTAAATTTGATCATCAGTTAGTTACCCGCTTTGTTATTATTAGACAGCTTTGATTAACATAATATAATATAATTTTAAAATGAAATATATTATGGAAAGATATACTTGATTTGCGTAATATTGTGGACTCCGTCTAATAATAATTCTCCTTTCATGAGTACTTAGAAGCTTAGGTTTACTGTGCAACAAGATATTCATCAAACAGAAAATCGGTATTAACTGTGTTGATTAAAGTTTTAATGTAATTTTATAATGCACATTAATTAATAGTTCAAAATTAAAACACATATTAAATAAATATTTTCTTATAAATGAGATGTCGACATGGTACTATATTTGCCCCACTTTAATAGTGAAGAGGCTATCATTACTCCACAATCATTGTGTCGAGGGCTCCGCTTTCACAGCGTCGAGGTTATATTTGCCCCACTTTAATAGTGAAGAGGCTATCATTACTCCACAACCATTGTGTCGAGGGCTCCGCTTTCACAGCGTCGAAGCTATATTTGCCCCACTTTAATAGTGATGAGGCTATCATTACTCCACAATCATTGTGTCGAGGGCTCCGCTTTAACAGCGTTGAAGCTATATTTGCCCCACTTTAATAGTGATGAGGCTATCATTACTCCACAATCATTGTGTCGAGGGCTCCGCTTTCACAGCGTCGAAGCTATATTTGCCCCACTTTAATAGTGATGAGGCTATCATTACTCCACAATCATTGTGTCGAGGGCTCCGCTTTAACAGCGTTGAAGCTATATTTGCCCCACTTTAATAGTGATGAGGCTATCATTACTCCACAATCATTGTGTCGAGGGCTCCGCTTTCACAGCGTCGAAGCTATATTTGCCCCACTTTAATAGTGATGAGGCTATCATTACTCCACAATCATTGTGTCGAGGGCTCCGCTTTAACAGCGTTGAAGCTATATTTGCCCCACTTTAATAGTGATGAGGCTATCATTACTCCACAATCATTGTGTCGAGGGCTCCGCTTTCACAGCGTCGAAGCTATATTTGCCCCACTTTAATAGTGATGAGGCTATCATTACTCCACAATCATTGTGTCGAGGGCTCCGCTTTAACAGCGTCGAAGCTATATTTGCCCCACTTTAATAGTGATGAGGCTATCATTACTCCACAATCATTGTGTCGAGGGCTCCGCTTTCACAGCGTCGAAGCTATATTTGCCCCACTTTAATAGTGATGAGGCTATCATTACTCCACAATCATTGTGTCGAGGGCTCCGCTTTAACAGCGTCGAAGCTATATTTGCCCCACTTTAATAGTGAAGAGGCTATCATTTCTCCACAATCATTGTGTCGAGGGCTCCGCTTTAACAGCGTTGAAGCTATATTTGCCCCACTTTAATAGTGATGAGGCTATCATTACTCCACAACCATTGTGTCGAGGGCTCCGCTTTAACAGCGTCGAAGCTATATTTGCCCCACTTTAATAGTGATGAGGCTATCATTACTCCACAATCACTGTGTCGAGGGCTCCGCTTTAACAGCGTTGAAGCTATATTTGCCCCACTTTAATAGTGATGAGGCTATCATTACTCCACAACCATTGTGTCGAGTGCTCCGCTTTCACAGCGTCGAAGCTATATTTGCCCCACTTTAATAGTGAAGAGGCTATCATTACTCCACAGTCATTGTGTCGAGGGCTCCGCTTTCACAGCGTTGAAGCCATATTTGCCCCACTTTAATAGTGAAGAGGCTGTCATTACTCCACAATATTGTGTCGAGGGCTCCGCTTTCACAGCGTCGAGGCTATATGTACCCCACTTTAATAGTGAGGAGGCTATCATTACTCCACAATCATTGTGTCGAGGGCTCTGCTGTCGTAGTGTTGAGGCTAAGTTTGCCCCACGTCATAGTGAGGATGCTATCATTACTCCACAATAATTGTGTCAAGGGGTCCGCTGTCGCAGCTGTCGCAGTGACGAAGATATATGCCGCACTTTAAGTTATATGTACTATACAATTCCACAATAATCGTATCGAGGCCTCCATTTCCGCAGCGTCGAGGCATTTTAAGTGTCGAGGTTATAATGCTTCGGTCATTTGGTTCTTCGGTTGCTTTGCTCCTTTTGGTCGCTTCGCTCTTCGGTCGCTTCGCACTTCGGTCGCTACGCTCTTCGGTCACTTCGCTCTTCGGTCTACAGTCGGTCATTATACATATCTCAAAATGATATCGTCAAAGATATATAACGTTGCTCTACTATAACAGTGTTGATGCCAATGTAATGATTGAAGACTTTAATAGTATTGGAAGTAGCTTTACGCATGTAAATATAAGGGACTAAAGAGCAAAAATATTTAAGGTTGAGCTAAAGTTTACAGGACTTGTAAAAATAATGAAATATAAAGGAGGTTCTTGTTACGCTGAGGTAATTTAATAGGTGTTAATGCGGCCTAAAATACCTTAAACAAAATGTACGCAATATTAATCCAAACAGACAAAGAAACGCTGTATGTAAACAACATATAGGAAAAAATATATCTGTAAACACTTTAACCCAAATTTATGATTCGTACTCATATCACGCTGTTATATGCTCCTAATAACTTCAAACGTCAGCTTTGATATGCTGTCAAGAATATACCATATCAACGAGCCTAATGTAATAAATCCGGTACAATTTACTTACGGATTCTCAGCTCCAAACTTCAGGGGAACATCGCCGCATCAAACAAGAGGTGAACCGCCGTTGATGCACTATCCCGCGACGCGAAATAAGTGCTGTAAATTGTGCAACCATGCAACTAGAGTTATGCTGCCACGTGTTGCAGTCGCTTGCGCTAAGTAGCTAGATTAATAATCGCAATAAAGGGTTGAAATCCTTTAACAATAACATTATTATTGTCTGAAATGTAAATGCTCGGGTTGTCATATTGTCTTGCTGTAAAAGAAAGCTTAAATAGTTTTCATTTTTCGTCGCAATGCACACTGTACAGTTTTATTGTAGGTAACGTTAAAAAATGTTACTCCTTAAAATGAAGTACAAGTTACAAGTCATGCCAGATATTTTGTTCACAAATATATCATAACTCAACACATAATCTACCTAAGTTCCTTGCCACTTGTTAGCGTAGTAGCCATCATCGTTCAGATACGCATAAGCAGATGAGATTAGCTATTTAGTTATAAATAATATCATATTACTATTTCTTGATCTGTGGTAATAACTAAAATTAGTCCATCTATATTTTCAAAGTGATAAGTTTCAAATACTTAATACCTACAGGATACTCTACTAGTAATTGTCCAGACTTAGTTTTAAAGTACTTACATATAGCCTTGATATTTATGGTAGCTTTACAATGAAGAAAATTCTCCTTTATCTACCTCACTCAAAGGCTATTTACCGAGGAAAGTATTGATTGCTGTATTCAAAATTAACTTTAAAGTGTCGTAACATAAAATTAGATTATATTTTAGGGTCAGTAACGCGCATGTAATATACCTCTGCAGTAGCGGGCATTCATAGGCTACGGTGATTGTTTACCATCAGGCAGGCCGTATGCTTGTTTGTCTCCGTTGTAATTACATCCAGAGAATGGTTGGTAAATTCTAAATTATACAAAATGGTTTGTTCATATGGTTACAGACAGAAAATGCCCATCTAAAACTTATTTAGAGCCAACTAAAGCTTGAAAACACATTTACACTTAATGGCGTCCTGGCTTGTAAATGACATAAAAATAGTTGTATCTTGTGAATATGAAGATATATACAACTTTATCAATATACTACAGTGAAATCAAAGAAAGTTTTATACTTTTTTAATATTAACGAAATGAAATACCAAGAGCAATTTCACTCCTTAATTTTATTATGCTATACATACATTTTACATTTATACTATGTGAATACATAAATAATTATTTAAATTGGATATAAATTAATAACTTCTAGGTGGTACGTTGTTCTCTTTAGTCAAAATCAATAATATCAGTATGTTCGTAACATACTGATTTGATATCGATATTTTATTTTATTTTCGCATTCAGGATTTGAATTTAAATACAAAGCTCTGAACATCTGCTAGTAAATTATATTTGTTGTCTTGGATTTGGATACGAAGTATAATTAATAATCAAACGAACTTACCTGTGAAGTTTGATTACAATTATGCGAGTATCCAAATCCAAGACAACAAAGACCCGCCCCCCATCCCCAAAAATGAAAATAAAATAGTCTCTGTTAATAACACAAAAATAACTCTGAAATAATGAGTACTGGAGGAGCGATGTCGAAGCAGGAACGCAGCGTAGCGAGTGAGAGGGACAGCGCGAACTTGTTTTTTAAATACTATAATCTCTAAAATGTGTGACTTGGACTGCACGATAACGTGTACTGCTGCTAGTAAATTATATTTGTTGTCTTGGATTTGGATACTCGCATAATTGTAATCAAACTTCACAGGTAAGTTCGTTTGATTATTAATTATGCGTGCTGATTTACGGACTTACTTGGATGGTATTATGCAACTGTGATAAATGTCAAGCATTATAATGTCATATGACATATCATTTGTTTATTGTCACGTTAGTTTTTACCTTACAGCTTATTTTTTAAGCTTTTACCGTGGGTTTTTAACGTTGAATTAGTACTTATTAATTGAATTTAGTTGAATTACACTTATGAATATTAGTTGAATTACACTTATGTATAGTAAACAGTATGGTATAGGTTGTACAATACAGAACGACTTTTACAATGGGATCAACCCAGAAAACCCGGAAAAAGCCAGTCTCATACGTTTTGTCTAATCACATAGTTTGCTAATGTGACAAATATGGGGGTTTGGTTTAGATAGTCAATTGTCGTAATTTATTTGTTAAGTCAAATATCAAAAACACTTATGAATGTTTATTACTTATAGTAGTCTGCACATAACTCACCAAGTCACCAACTCACCACAATAAGCGTTAGATATAGCGGAACGGAGTGTGCAAAAAGATTCGAATGTGCACTCCAATACCTCAACTATAAGTGACTTTTGACTCTCAGTAGTCGCGCAACGATGCACTTTATTATACTTATAGTGGCCTCAGTTCAACAGAAGAATTAACCTCTTGTTTGTGTTGAATGTTTAATTTTTTTTTGCAAATGCAATTCTGCTCTATAAAGCACAACTGACGTTTGAAGCCAGATTTTTTAACAACACACACGTGAAAAGAACGCACATTACATGTTATAAAGCGACTCACCCAACAGTGACATCAAAAATATTGCTGCCCACGGAGCTAGAGACCGCCATATCTCCAAACCCCTTCCTCGCCACGATGACCGACGTGATGAGGTCCGGCACTGACGTGCCCGCCGCCAGCAGCGTGAGCCCCATCACCTCGGGGGGCACGTACGCCGTCGCGCCGGCCACGTTGGCCCACCACACCATGAGGTAGGAGAAGAACGCGATCCATACTATGGATCCTATAAACGTTAGGGGGAATAGATTCTTCCCTGGAAAGAAAAAGGGTAAATTATTGATCACGTATTTCGGTTATTAGTATCATATTACAGGTCAGAAAATAAGGAGTAATACTGCAATGTTCTGCCGCCAGCGGCAGCACTAGCACAAACCGTTAACAGCTTTTTGACAAGTTTTCACAGATTTTTTCTTACGAATATATATGACATTTATGCATCAAGTCGGTTTGTGCTAGTGGCGCCCCCTACGCACAGTTTTGCGTTATAATCCCTATTAGGTAACTCTTGTAAGTAGACTTAATAGGCATTTTATGATTATTTTTGTCCACTACACAGTAACACTGATATTGACATATGTACATGTCTATTTCGAATCTAGAGTGAGGTACATAATGCATAAGCAAAATCTGGCGCACACTGATAGTTTTGACGCAATAGTTAGAAAGCGGTGTGCGTCATTACTAAACCGTCTTCGCAGTAGCCCAAACAGTATTCTAAGCGTGCTGGCGGAGCGCTGGGACTCGCCTTTGTTCGCGCGCTGGGTACGGCTGCACGCGCCGCCGCTCGCCGCACCGCGCCGCTTTTAATTAATGTTTATTATTATTTTTATTTTTGTTTGTTGTTATAGGTGTCACTAACATAGATTTATAAGTTTTACTGTGCTATGTACTAACACTAATATGGATTGTATTATTCGAATTAAAGTATTGAATTGAATTGAATTGAAAAAAATTAAGTATGATATTTAGCTGCGTTATTTTCCTCCTAACTATAGATAAAGAAATACTAAGGAGCGTATAGTACAGCGTACAGCGACAGTATTGCAGTATTCTTTTGTCCTTGCTTTTATGAAATTCAAGTCTTAGCCTGCGCGAATTTCGCTTAAAACTTCCTTGAAACACTTTTATTTTAACGAAAAATTTCATATCTAGTCGGCCCAATTAAATTAGACGTCATCTCTTAAATTTATAACAAGGCTTAATAAGCAAGCTTGAAATCAGATCAGCTAAAGCTCAAAACGAGCTTCAAAAGCTTCCAGCCCGGACTTCAGTAAACGAGGTTATCCCGGCGCTGCCTTTAGTTCGGAATATGCTTAGTAAGTTGGCAGCATAACGCTTGATGCCATCCAAGTTCTACAATATGCTTAAATATGTAATGATGAAAGTTTTTGAAACGAAGCACTCGGAGATCATGCAATACAAAGTAACTGTTTTTTTAATAAATGTTTTTGATGAATTGATTTTTTTGATGTTTGTGAGCTTTGTCATCGCTTATGATTTCTTATTGAGTGGGTACTAGATTAGTGATTCGCCCCGGCTTCGCACGCGTAGAACTTTAACAAATTATACAAACAAACCTTCCTCAAAAATCACTCTATCAATTGGAGAAAACCTCATGAAAATCTGTTCAGTAGCTTTTGAGTTTACCGCGAACATACAGTCAGGTAGAGGTAGCGGGGGACTTTGTTTTATAAGGTTTAGTGATTACGGACAGTTTAGAAATTGCAGTTGCTACAATTTGCTTCGGTGAAAATTTTCTTGTTAATTTTCTCGCATTTAATGCCTTTCGCTGAGACTAAAGATCAGTATCCCTAGTGTACATTTATTCGACAGCGTAACGTGACGTACGCGTCTATGTCTCATTTTGTATGAGATTTTGAGTTTTCAGAACGTTCTACTTGGCGCGCTGTGTCTAAATCCCATATGATCCTAAATGAGACCTAACGCAAACGCGAACGTCACGTTTTGAAATCGAATAAATCTACACTAGGGGCTCTGATTGGTAATGTGTTAAGTTAACCGTAAAGAACAGTAAATAGCATGTATTCACTTTTCTTTAATTTTAACACATTACCTATTATATGCTTTTCTTAAGTTAAGAATAGCATTTAAGAGTAGGTAATCATTTCGTTTAGTTGTCACTATGTTTTTCATATTCTAAAAACTTTCGGTGCCACCGTTGATATGAATATATGGACAATGTTTGAGTTGCACGGCTATAGGTACAGTCACGGTCTCTTCAATCAAAAAATTATCCTTAGAGATGTATAGTCTCCAAGAGTCAAAATTACGTATAATTAAAACATTCATTAGGATAAAAGAAACATACTAGAACCAAAGGAGGTGTCTCACTGTAATTATACTCAAAAATAAAGTTAGCTTAAACAGTCCAGTCTCCCCAAACAGCACCCGTTCACGAGTATGACGCGTGTCTCAGCCATCGCCTCCCTCAACTTTCATTCGGGAAAGTGGCGACCCGATCAACGACGCCACCGTGAGCAAAGACTTTTAAGCGAGCAGGCTTTTTAGCCACAACATTGTGGACGCAAATGACCAGGAAATACAACTAAAACGGAAAGTCAAGTAGGTGAGCTTTCTCACGCTAAACGGTGATTCATCAGGGGAGAAATAAATCAGTCGTGGAAGGAAATACGAGCGGTCGACTGGTGGGTAATTAGCAGTGACCGGAAGTTTGGATGCCACACCGTGGAAAGTAGGTAATAGAAAAGAGAATTTGAAACAAAGGTGGATTGACAGATACAATTTTGTAGCTACGGTAAATTTACTGCCATATTTCAACACATGATTAATACTTTTAGAGAGCCATTTGACTTTGATCCTTATTCTTTCACTGATATGTCTTAAATATCAAAAAGTTATCCCCCTAGCACAGCAATGGTTAATACCTACACCTCAAATTATGTAAAAATATTTTCCATGATGTCAATATCCAGAGAGGAAAATGGGGACTACGTTTGTAAGAAGAAGCGGCCGTCCCCTTTCTTCTTAATAATTGGCTAGTGTTTGTTCTTAAAAAGTAAAAAAATATTATAGTGAATTGTTTTGTTTCTATTATTTTAACTTTTGGTCGGTAGGCTTACGTGAATGAAAGTCATTCTACGTTTTACATTTCAGTACAATGCGAGGAAAAAAAACAAATGGCATACAAATGTGAATACCGCCGTATTTGTTATAGAGTCCACGTTGCGCTAAAAGTAAATACGTAGCATTTTTAACCAACTGCTTGTTAAAAATGTTTGAAATACAGCTGTTTGACTGTTTTTTAGCAAAAAACAAAGATAAATAATAGATATTTAAGAAGTGCGGAAAGTAGGCAATTCGCAACGAGTGATGATAAATTAAAACACGACCGAAGCGAGTGTTTTAAATCGACGTACCTCACGGAGTCCTAGTGTCCGGGAGAGTGATCTTTAATGGGAAGACTATGGGCGCGACCAACAGGTAGGTCAGTCGCTTGCGGAACCCGGCGTGCCAAATGCCCAACGGGTGACTATAGTCATGTGGACGTACCTCTTGAAGTCCTAGTGTCCGGGATAGTGATCTTTAATGGGAAGACTATGGGCGCGACCAACAAGTAGGTCAGTCGCTTGCAGAACCCGGCGGGCCAAGACTCGTCCAATGTGTAACTATATTCATGTGGATTTACCTCTCGGAGTCCTAGTGTCCGGGAGAGTGATCCATAATGGGAAGACTATGGGCGCGACCAACAGGTAGGTCAGTCGCTTGCGGAACCCGGAGGGCCACGACATGTCCAATGGCGTCGTGTCCTCCTCCAGGTCCCCTATCTGGGAACAATGGTAATGCGTTAGAACAGTATGCATAGACATGTACTTACTACTTAATTATTAAGCTTAACATCTTACACTGTCTCCTTGAAATATGAAAGCAGCATATTCGTAAGTTAGATCTTATAAAATTATTGGCCATATCTAAAGTTTGTCAGAGAAAGTTTTCCAACTGCAACCGAAAAGAAGATGTTGATACAATTCCTCTTCAGTCTGCCTGCGACCAAAAAAGTAGTCCAAAATGTCAGATCAAATATTAAAAATGGGATTATGTCTTATTTTCAGTGAAAATCGTGTTCAACTTTTAAAATCAATATATTGTAAACTCGTAGTACGAGTATAATATTAACCGATATTTAAGAGCTTTATTCAGTGAAGGAAAGCATTGTCAGAGAACCGGATCTAATCCCAATAAGATTTGTCATTTCCTATGAGTTGTAAGGTAATTCCTTCATTAATTCATGGGGTCAGGTTGCTGAGAGGACCCCATGCTCCCAACGAATTGTGGCAAAAAGCCAGAAAAGTACCTCTTCTATAGCATCTAAATGTACATCCTGCACGCCGCCGTTGGGCAGGTCGAGCGGCGTCTCCTTAGCCACGGCGGCCGAGTTCCGCGCCGACGCCGCGCCCGCCCCGCCCGCCGCCGGCTTCGTGGCCTCCAGCAGCACCTTTAGCGACGCGATGGCGTGTAGTTGCGTTGCTTTCTCGTCCACTTTGCCTGAGGAAGAGGGGGATGGATGTAATGCTTGTATGAAGTTGGTGCTTGGTGGTCTACGCCTTGATGTGGCGGAGGAAGAAGGATTTTAGAGCGCAGTGTAAAAATTATTAATCGAGTCCGTATTCTTATCCAAATAATTGGCTTCTACGTATCTAACTGATGCCTTACAGATTTCTTTTATAGGAACGCACCATACCTAATAAATTTGCGATAGTAAATTTCAATTATATAAATCGCCATGCGCTTTTCCATAGACACCATCAAAGTAGTTCAGACCCTCTTCTATAATGACAGTAATTAGTAATTACATCTCACTTCAGTATTTTAATATCTAAAGATTAAACTTTGGTATAATGAATCACCTCCAATACCATCACAGTGTTCAACTTGGGTGAAAGGCACTATTTCCATCCCTTGGTTAACCATCTACCGTTACGTCACAATATAAGTCGGAGCGAGCCAAGCACGTACTAAATTAAATAACATTTAACTTGAAGCATGCAGTGTACAAGTACTACGCTCATAATCTCATTCCGCATCTGACGGACGCCGTCCGAACTCGCAAGTCGCACAGTAAAGTTGAATGCGCGCGTTGTGCAAACTTTTGAATGGGTTTTGTGTACCTAGTGTACACAGGCGGTACGAGTAGGTACGTTCGGTCGCTGAGTCGGAGTTGATAAGTAACTCGAGCAAATATTAGTAAAGATTCTAGTAGAGGGTCCGCAGCAATCTCGGTTCTCCATACAAAACGACTAGCGAGATTGCTTTGAAACTTTGTACTTACAATAGGATAAAGTATATCTAAGGCTACAATTGTTTAAGTAGCCTTAGATTAGTTAAAAAATACAGTGAATTTAAGATTTTTAAACAAAAGTTTGTTTTGCTTTATTTGTTTATTTATAAGGTGGACCAATATAAACTAATTCCAGCCCTAGATGTACCTCGTGTTATTGTATGTGCAAAGTTTAATTACAATCCAACGCGTAGTTTTAAAATGAGAACGGAACTCCGTTTGCATGGGAAGGTGAAATTCTGCCGAGCTTGCCGGGGACTCTTAATTCACATTATGGAAGGTGGAGGCAAGGAAAAAAATCTCCATACAAAAAGTGTTCGATAAAAAACCATAAACAGGTGGCGCTACAATACCTAGAATACCTGAGAAAAAAATCTAATCATAGACAGCGCACTTCACTCCGTCAATAACGCCTAGGTTCTTAGCTAGGTACTCTAGCGCTAATACTCTGGAGAAATTTGGAACTATTATTTATAGTTGACAGCTGGACACTTTTGCAACAATCTTCCTAAGGAGTTTCTGTTCCTTGCCTCTACCTTCCATAATTCACATGAAATGTAGAGATATTCTACCTTGTCTGTCATAGGAGCTGTCACATTTTAAGAAAGTATGTTATTGTAAAGCCCTCCGCATACGGCGCGTAAGCGTAGAAGACGCGTAAGCATATCGTAATACGCGCATAGAACGAGAGACGAGAACGCACGTTCAAATGAGTCCGCACACTAAAACTCATGACATTATAAACTATAAAATCCGAACAATCATGTGTATATTTGGCCACGACATCTATAGCAGATGATTGTTGCAGCGTCGAGTAAAATCAGGTGTTGCCGAGGTTGATTGCAACGTCTGCGATGACTGAAGAGTCCAATACCAGAGCGGCATCTTCTGCCACAGCAATCACAAACATGACGAGAGTCTAAGGTAGGAGGTCTAGCAGCTCGGGAGTCTTTTCTGCCTAAGGTTCTCTAACCAGTCCTTGTCATGTTTAATTGTTTGCTTTACGAGTATCCAGAAAATAACTAAAACCTGCAAGAAAGCACAAAAGCGCACGTGTAATGAATAGCAATTCATATATACTTATAGCATTTAGCGTCACAATATAAGTCGGAGCGAGCCAAGCACGTACTAAATGAAATAACATTTAACTTGAAGCATGCATTGTACAAGTACTACGCTCGTAATCTCATTCCGCATCTGACGCGTGACGGACGCCGTCCGAACTCGCAAGTCGCACATTCAAGTTAAATGCGCGCGTTGTGCAAACTTTTGAATGGGTGCATAATAGGTTTTGTGCAGTGTGCAAGCGACAGCAGAAGTTGTCACGTTTTGCCGTTGGGGTCGGAGTTAAACTGATAGGTACTAGGGGTTGAAACAGAAACGCAAACGTTCCTTAAAGTTATTAACAATATTCCCCAGTAAAATAGTAGTTTATGTGACTGCTACATAATGAAAGGCATTAAAATAAAAGTGTGAGTTTAAGAAACGAACGAAGCGAGTATTTTAAAAGGACCATCACACGAGTGTTTTAATGCCTAATTATGGAGAGTTACATTCATTATTTTATCTACACACATATTATAAACTTTCTATGATATATTCACTTGCCCAAATTACAGCCAACATTGGGGCATCGTTGCTCTTTTGGCGAAGATATGTGGCGGCGTCGTCGAAATATCTTACCGCTCATTTTAAACGAACTTTTGCTATAGTTTCTCTCAAAACATCAAAACAAACTCATTTTATACTTAAAACGAATTAAAAGATAAATGAAAACTTTTTCCACGCATATCACGCATTCGTACTTTTTTAATTCAGAGACAAACTACCATCGGGGGCCTATTTCCGTATCGATCGATACAAACGAACATGCGAGATTTGACAAAATTTTATGCAATTTACATTTCATTTCGAACAAAAAGGCATCTCGACTGATATTAGAATAATGATCGAATCGATTTGCTTTTTTTTCAAAGATGTTCGAAATTTGAATGTCATTACCAAATCGATTGTAATGTAATAATGAAGCAATTACAACATTTTCACAGATAAATTTGTTGTAACAAAACAGGTTATCTTAATGTTGGCCACTATTTAAGGATTTTTAAGGCATCATAGAGGGTTTAAAGGGCCCTCCACACTCGTGCGCGAAGCGAGGCGCGAAGCCGCGAACGCGAGTGTGGATGGCTCTCGCGTCGATTTCGCAGATTGTTCACGCCTTCGCGCCTTATTCCCCGTTTTTTGTCGGTACTTAGCCCGCGTCAAAGGAGACGCAAAGCGAGAAATTGCAAGACTCCACACTCGCGATCGCTTCGCGCCGCGATTCGCTCACGAGTCGGTTAATCTGTAACTCAGTTAAACTGTCATAACCTTCAATGGCGGCTACTTGGTTATATTGGGTGCGAACTTGATCAACCAAAAATCAATTTGACAGTTCCCAGTTTGAATCAGTGCGCAAACTAAATCCGATCAGCTGACGCTTCGGCGCCATCTTGCCGCGAACCAAACTGCGAAATCGCCGTGAAGTTGTGCGAGTGTGGAGTCTACGTCAACGTCGCGGTATGTTCGCTCCGCGAAGTCGCGCCGCGATTCACGCGCATAGTCTGGAGGGGGCTTATGATATGTGTGTACATAAAACCTATAAACATTTTGACGAAGTCTTAATTTGAAGACTTTTCTTTAGTTGCACTTGAAAAAACCATTAAAGGACTCGCGTATCGGGACTTAAAAGACTCGGAAGTTTTTTAAGCGCAAAGTCGCGTAATAACGACTGGAGTTCTACAAAGGGTGTAGCAGGATAGCCTAGGAAAAATTGCCCCCAGCGATTTTGGGCCGAAACTGTAATCAAACGATGCCTTTTGGGGAGGTTATACTCTGCACAAAGTTTCATCCCTCTGTTACCCCCTGGGGGTGAAAAAAACCCGATTAACCCCAAAACTGTTTTAATTATTTTTTCCTAAACTATGAAAGTGACGAATTTCAAATTTCGTACAAATATTAATAAGACTAAAAGCTATGTGCTAAAAAAATATTAACCCCCCTAACCATTGAAATTCTTGTAAAAAAAACTAAAATAAAAAAAGAATCAACCTGTATATCAAGTTTGGCTCATGGTACCACTCCATTTTTTTTTTCAAAAATGAACCAGTTTATATTCTACATGATACAAAAGTTTCATGGACCTACTCCAGAAGGAACATTGCGAAATTAATATGTATTGGCTCTTTGGTGCGTACTATTCATTGAACTCCCACTAAGAGCCTTGCATTATTAATAAACAATGGCTTGCGATAGTTGCGATCGGACCGCTGCTCGTGCCCGATTTGAAAAAGGTGGGGATAAAGAAGTATGAATCAAACTCATTTGTACATGGATCTCAAGTTTGGCTCATGGTACACACACCATTTTTTTTTTCAAAAATGTACCAATTTATATTCTATATTATATAAAAGTTTCATGGACCTACTACATTGCGAAATTAAAATAAACGTACTATTTCGTAGCTGCTAATCATTATACTCGTATCATGCTTAATACGCAACGTCTCGGACCCGAAAACAAAATAATTTAAAAAAACCGGCCAAGAGCATGTCGGGCCACGCTCAGTGTAGGGTTCCGTAGTTACTCTTCCGTCACAATAAGCTAAACTGGAGCTTAAAGTATAGTAAATTGTTAACCGAGGGATGAAACGGTACCTTTCACGTGAGTTAAACAAATAGGCAAATTTGCATAATCAGTACCTAATTAAAGTATGTCTTTTTACTATGAAGGGGAAACTTTTTGCGATAACTCAAAAACAGCTAAACTGATCATGTCCGCTATAGTTTTCATTTAATGTCTTTCTTAAGCTCTACTTCCACGATTTTTTTATTTTTTTTGGACCTATGGTTCAAAAGTTAGAGGGGGGGGGGACACATTTTTTTTTTCTTTCGGAGCGATTATCTCCGAATATATTCACTTAATCAAAAAATGTTTGTTGAAGACCCCTATTAGTTTTGAAATACCTTTCCAACGATACCCCACACTGTAGGATTGAAGCAAAAAACAAAAATTCACCCCCACTTTACGTGTAGGGGAGGTACCCTCAAAAAAATTAAATTTTTAGATTTTATTGTACGACTTTGTCGGCATTATTGGTTTATATATCCATGCCAAATTTCAGCATTCTAGCACTAACGATCACGGAGCAAAGCCTCGGACAGACAGACAGACAGACAGGCAGGCGGACATGGCGAAACTATAAGGGTTCCTAGTTGACTACGGAACCCTAAAAATGTTTTTATAAATACAAATGAGTTTGATTCATACTTCTTTATCCCCACCTTTTTCAAATCGGGCACGAGCAGCGGTCCGATCGCAAGCCATTGTTTATTAATAATGCAAGGCTCTTAGTGGGAGTTCAATGAATAGTACGCACCAAAGAGCCAATACATATTAATTTCGCAATGTTCCTTCTGGAGTAGGTCCATGAAACTTTTGTATCATGTAGAATATAAACTGGTTCATTTTTGAAAAACAAAATGGTGTGGTACCATGAGCCAAACTTGATATACAGGTTGATTCTTTTTTTATTTTTGTTTTTTTTACAAGAATTTCAATGGTTAGGGGGTTAATATTTTTTTAGCACATAGCTTTTAGTCTTATTAATATTTGTACGAAATTTGAAATTCGTCACTTTCATAGTTTAGGAAAAAATAATTAAATCAGTTTTGGGGTTAATCGGGTGTTTTTCACCCCCAAGGAGTAACAGAGGGATGAAACTTTGTGCAGAGTATAACCTCCCCAAAAGGCATCGTTTGATTACAGTTTCGGCCCAAAATCGCTGGGGGCAATTTTTCCTAGGCTATCCTGCTACACCCTTTAAACTTAAAAAACTCAAGTTCTTCCCATCTCTAATAGCCATACTTTACGAACCGTACTGAACAACTTTCACGTTGGGACCAACTGTGAAATCACAAAATAAACTGTCCACCTCATAGAAAACATCCACATCTGTACCCCGAGTGTAAATTTATTCGATGGCGTAATGTGACGTACGCGTTTGCGTTAAGTCTGATTTTGTATGGGATTTTGAGTTTCCAAAACGTCCCGCTTGGCGCGCTCTTTCTAAATCCCATACTGAATGAGAATTTGTTGTACGTTGAAATAAATAAAAAAGTAATCGATCGATCGTTCCCTTAAACACGATATTGCCGATTTTTAGAAGCAATTTTCATATTTTTAGCCTTTGTGCATAATTTGATACAAGTTTTGAAATGCATTTTAGACCTATGTTCGTATTTTTTTTTCTATCAAGTGAAAATCAAAAACTCAAGATTCGAATCAATACAAGCCCTCGAGAAAGGCCTCAAGATTGCTAATTAAATTTATGGCAGCCGTATTGTGATCCAAAAAAACACTACGACGTTTTTTAAAATCCGTTTTCTGAATCTACTTTTTTTTTAAAACAACATGCCTTATAGTACCGGAGCCTCCCGAGTCGAACCTGGCCGTTTTTTGTGTCACTATATTACGAGTATCGTATATTCCGAGCACTCGTCTAATTATAGCACACATTCATTCATTAGAAACGGATTTTAAAATAAAAACTGCTGAAACCCGCACTATTATTAGGTTCGCTAATAATGGCCATATGCATCGATCCGTCCCGAGCACAGACCACTATTTGTAGACTCCGCTTTAAGGATGATTTACGCTAGACCGGGCGGCCCGGGCCAAGGCGTCCGGCTGATCGGTAATCACGGGGTGCTTCCATAGAAAATGAAGCGCCGGAAGCTCCGGCCCGGCCCGGGCCCGGTCTAGCGTGAGTCATCCTTTATAACACGTTTACTGTAGCACAAACGCTTTCTTTTAGCATAATAAAGTAGGTACGTTGAAGGCTTCACCACTTAGTAGAATTTTGTAACATTTCACATGGACTACGAGTATAAGCCAGCCACAGACTTTATAGTACATATGCGGTAACTATTCATGCGTATGTTTAAAATTTCAAGGGCCATATATGTACTGTAAATCGTTGTACAATACACATGCGAAAAGGTAATTCGCAACTCGTGTTGATTTAAAACACTCCTTTCGATCGTGTTTTAATGTATCGCCACTCGTTGCGAATTTCCTATTTTTCGCACTTGTATCGTATTACAGTCATTAAGCTAATTTTACTGTTTAACTCACGTATTTTAAGTCACCTCGCAACATATTTCGGAGGGCCTAGATCTCCGTTTTCACGCACTAACATTGTATGAGTAGCATTCACTTAGCACACTGCGCGCCGAGCAAGAATACGCTGCGCGCGGCTAAAAATACGTGTTTAATCCGTAAAATTAGCTTAATGTTAGTATGACTCACGACAGTTTAAATGCGACTAACCTAACCAGTCATATTTCTCTTAAACAATAAGTTAGCTGACATTCAGAATCGTTTCAATAGTTTCCGTTAGACAAAGGTTGTTTGGAAGCCATTTTTAGCGATAAGACTGCCCATTGTTCTATCTGTACCATTGAGTTTGTATTTGTGTTTCTTCACTTTTAAGGTATTCAATAAAGAATAAGTTTTTTTGTTATGTATGTAACTTATCCCCTTAATCACTTTACAAGTATCTTCCGGAATGAAATCTATAATTTGCAGTCGGCCTTCAACTTTTACCGGAAATCTGTGATATTCGACAATTCACTCAGTGAAGCGTTCGCGCTTTCATACTAAATCTCGCATGAGCGCCAGTGTGTGGTAACCGCCAGCCGACTTGCATCATCATCTTCCTGGCGTTATCCTGGCTATTTTCCACAACTCATGGGAGCCTGAGGTCCGTTTGGCAATTAAATAATCCCAATTATTGGCGTTTACGATAGCGATTGTCAACCCCGAGGGAAAGGCCAACCCAGGCCATATTGGAATTAGTCCGGTTTCCTCGCGATGTTTTTCTTCAACAAAGTGTCTGGTAAATTTCACCTGATATATCGCACATAAGATTCCAAAAATTAATTGCTACGAGCCAGGGTTTGAACACTTTGGACCCACAATATCTGGATAAAAATTCGCATAAATAGCATTTCGCCGTTCTCACAGATTTTAGAGTGACGAAATCGAGCGCTCTGAATTAAAAAATCGCCCAGTGTTCGTTCGAATTTGCCTGTAAGTAGGCGAGTTAACTTGCATGCTGCATCTAATACGCAAGTAGTCTGTAGCCAGGTCAAGGCGGGGCGAGCACGGCTGCCCTATTTTTCCGCCCAAATGCCGACTCGGTAAAGGTGAAGTTTATTAACGCCAGGCCTGTGTTATTGTTATATTTTTCGACTTTTAACCGACTGGGAAAGAGAGTTGTTCTTCGAATGTAGTTACTTTTTCGTCTCAGTTGTGGTTGTGTCGCTGACGTGTGAAGCTTTTATCGCTGACTGTATTTTTTTTAGACAGGCGACTAATACTCTTCGAGCTAATTCTAAAAACCCCAAACACAATTAGGTTGCGTTGTTTTATCACAGAGTTCTTATAGCCACCTCCTGTCTCCATCATCAGATCAGCTCAATGGTACCATAATATTGCATTGTCACCCGACTTACATATGCATGCAAAATATCAGCTCAATCGGAAACCGGGAAGTGGATCAAATTTAACTTGCAAGATTTGATTACAGGGCGGCTACCGGGAAAATCGAAATTCGTCAATTGCGGGCATTTTTCTCTGTTACTCTGATTACGTCTTACTAAGAGTAAAAGAGAAAGATCCCCGTAATTTGCGAATTTCGGTTTTCGCGGTAGGCCCCCTGATCGACAGACAGACAACGAGACACGTGAAATAAAAACTTGTAAAAATAGGTCTGCGCTCTTAATTGTCGCGCCTCCATACGCGTAGTCGTCTCCATAGTCTTTAAAAACATTTTCATCACACTTGGTCGAAAAAGATCTTATTTCATGCACGTGTACTTAAGGACAAAGGCCTATATAGATCCCGCGGGAGTGATGGATTGTAAAAAAAGCTTTTTTTTTATTTGTTACTAATTCACACGAATTAACTAGGTATAAATGAGTTTTACTTTTAAAATATTAATGTTTATAATTTAGTACTTATGTTAAGGTTTAAAAATATTTAGTTTGATAATTTAATAGTCGTTTGAAATATTTTTACACGATTTTCAATTGTGGCTGAACGTCAGATAGGTCTGTGCCTTCGATGCCTAACCTGCCAAATAATGACAATATGGCGGATGAATGTTTGAATTGTCACCGTATTTAAGAATTATTTCGCTTAAAATTTAGTTTTTTCTTGCAAGCGTGACGAAAAACATTGTGTGTACCTACAATATTTCGCTTACCCCCCTCGTTGCACAATACAATACAATACAAATACTCTTTATTGCACACCTCAATACAGAAACAGTACAAATAATACAACACATAAAGAAGAGGTAAACAACAGGCGGTCTTATCGCTAAAAAGCGATGCTGCACAATGTACTCTTTATCCCATTTTCGCCAATAGTCAACATTTGAACAATACATTTTAGCTGTGCGTTGTCTATCAGTGTCTAAGTAACAGAACTACAGCCCGCGTAGCCAACATGCCAATCGCTAATGCTCCGTAGCGTAGCGTAGTCATTTCTCTCTATCACTCTTCCGTATTAGTGCGACAGTGACAGTTGCATTTCGTTCGCTACGGAGCGTAAACGATTGACATGTTGGCTACGCGGGTACAACTGCCCCAGAAACAATGACGACAAAAACTGTTTGGGAATATGTTTCTTGATTACACGTTTTATTATAATATGTAGGTTATTAAAACTACCCACAATCGTTAACTCAAGCAAAACGTATTATCTACAAATATTCTCCAATATGTTTGATACACAAACGCAAGCCCTCCGCTTTTATACAGCGTTTTCTAAAAACTCAATATCATACCCACATATAACGGGGTAAATTAACCTGTAAGGGTATTACTGGCTTAGCCGTGTCAGACGGGTGCGCATCAAAATAAACAAACCCGTGCCGTTACCACATAATTAAAAAATTAACGCAACCTTGGCGCTGGTTACCTTTACTTTGTGATTGACAGGTGATTTTAGGGTTCTGTAGTTAACGAGAACCCATTATATATAATGGTTATGACTGTTCATCTGTATCTTAGCTCGTGATCATTATTTCCATGGTAACAAAGGTGTGTTTCGACATACGGCCCGATTCGAAGAATGATTAAGATCTTGGAAAGATCGATAACTAAACGACATGTCAAAATTGAAGTTTATTGCGATTCCGCTGTGATCCCAATAAGATTTATCCACGATATTCTAACGTCAAAGTAATATTGTTTGCCCAAATCGAGCTGCTTCTGTCAATTATACGACATACAAACGATATCTAAGTAAGAACTTATCTAAACATGAACTTAAAAAAAAGGCATTTATTGTCGCAAAAAATAAATAAATAGTACCTACATACAGCAAGCAGCAGCAAACATGATTGACTAATCGTTTTGACTGAGCAACTTGATTCGACTAAACAGTCAACCACTCTATAAGCATTCATTACAGCACAGTAGCAATAAGTATACAGCTTTTGAGAACTATGATAATATACCATATAGAACTATTGTTTACATTCAAAGTCAAACTCTTAAGTGCGACAATGGGCTCGGGACGCAGCTTTGGCCGCGAGTCTGGTGACTGCACAGCGCTGTTTTTCAGCCCGTAAATATATCTTTGCTTATATAAAAACTAAAATTACTTGCTAGCTATAGGGAGAATACACCTTACCGTTATCGTATTTCATTCTTCGAATAGGGCCGTTAGGCGACATTGGCCTTCACTACTTTTGTGTTTCACTCGAAAGCAAAGTATGTTTAATTCTCGTCCCTTGACACCCTCACAACATCATATTTAAAAAAAAATGGTCATCTAGCCTATACACACTCCGCCTTTTGAGACTCATGCTAAAATGGCCCGGGTCCGGTCAGTTTTCTATGGAAAATATCATGTGATCCTGATCACCCGTCATGGAAAACGAAGTGTCAAAATGCAAGGCTCGAAACCGGTTTATAAAATACCGGTTTATTTCGGTTTAGCTTCGAACGCGAACGGTTTAAGAACTTTTTATTGTAACCTAAAAAACCGGTTTATTCAAAGAGCAACCAGCTGTCCTGGTGGTGTGCCACATAAACATAGACACCGACATATAAAGAAACCGGTTTTTATTGCTCTAAACCGGTTAATTTGACAAGAACTGTTCTCACAAAAACCGGTATAAAAAGAACAGTATTTCGAGCGAAACTGAAATTAAAAGGTTTTACGCCAAGTACATGAACGGTTTGGAAATATAACTGATTTCCGAGCCTTGGTCGGAAGCCTAAGCCCAGACCCGGACCGTTCAAACGTGAGTCATCCTTAAACCACTAAAAAGGTAGCTAAATTATATACACGCTAAAACAAATGTTTACAATGTTGACATCGTGTTGCTCGACGTGTCGGCACCCACGACATTCAGTAGACTAAAGTACGCCAGAATATAAACTTTTAGTACTTAAGTTTACTAAATACCGGGAGCGCCATCTTGATAGAGAGTAAATGCGCAGGGAGGCTGAAAACTCATTAAAAGGTGATTAAATAATCGTTAAATCTTCTTTATCTAAATTGACACTAAGTTTCAAATAAGGCGAGTATCTACAAAAGCTGAAGGCCGATTCTGACTTTAGAATTCTTTACAGTTTCAATCCTGTTTTGATACTACCTTGACAATCACTCGCGTTGATTGGTTCGCGTACTTGCACGTCATAAAGGTCTCTCGTATACGCCTTTTTCCTTATGAATTATTTCAACTGATGTATAAGTATGTAGCCCGCCAGCGGCGGCATCATGGTTCCACTTTTATCACTTGTCACTATGTCCGTCACTTTCGCGCTTACATACTTGTTAGAACGTGACAGGCATGGTGACAAATGATAAAGAGCCAACCATCTTAGCCCTACAGGTCTTTATGTAGACGATGTAACGATTACGATACATATAAATTAACAATTTTAAAAACTTGATTAAAACTAAATGACAATATTAAATCAAGCATTAGCTTTGCTCAGCAACGATAGTCTTTAGATAAAAGTAACAACATAGTTCAAAACGTTAAAAAGAGAAACGAAAACGAATATAGGGTCGTGACGGAAACAGTGGCTCAGTTTGATCAGTGGCTCAGTCGCTCAAATATCGACTCTCTCGTGTTGAAATTAGATTACCGTGTCACTGTTCCCTCCTCGACCTTACCTAGTTACTTAGAAATAATACTCAGTCCCAAAGAAATTTTAAGTAGATACTTACGTTTGAATATGGTTATCAATTTATTATATTTTGAATAAACAAGCAATTGGAAAAAGTACAACATACAAAAACAAACAAAACAAAACAAACAAACAACGATAAAAAAAAATGAAGATTATAGCAGGGGTTATCGAAGTTAGGACAACTTACCTTATTTCATTACTTACAAAATTCGTATATTGGAAATAATAGGAACCGATAAGGTTGATTTAGATTTCCAGTAGCTGGATTACAACATAAATGGACGTGTTTAATCAAAGGATTGGCAGCATGTATTTAACATTAATCCAACGTCCATCTAGCTCAAAATATGGGCCCGATGAATCCTATTACTGGACCAATGTAAATCAGCCTTAATGCCATCAAAAACAGTAATTTGTACTAGGTATTTAGCTCAGTTAAGATTCGGATTCGCAAAAATGTTTACTGTAATAGTAGTTTAATATACCTAATATTTCTTCCGTGTTATTAGATTATAATAAAGATCGGTAAGATAGGTATTCAAGTAGGCATATTGCAATGCGCATATGAACGTCAAATAATGCTACACCGTCTTTAGAGGAACGTGGTTGAGTGGGTAAAGCTACTGTTTGGCTGGTAAAATTAGACTGATTTATTCTGTATTTACTAAGTGTTTATATACAGTTGAGTGATCGTCATTTTACATCCTTAATCAACGCTACGCTATACAAACATTATCTTAATTAGATCAGCGCGTGCGATAATCTCTACCATGCTATCGACACGCGCTGATAATACTCGTATTTTGCTGACCGCCACACCTCTGACCCGAGAAGATTTATATCCCCCTCTCAATTGGAGGAGAGTATCCCAATATGGACCGGCAAGAAACTCGGCGGGACACATCTTTTCTAAACATTACATCTTATTATTAACATGCATTAAAAAAATACAATTTAGATTACTATAGAATACTATACATACAGTAGCTATTTATATGCAAGAATCCCGCAAACTTTTCAACTGGAAGTCAGTTTATTAGCTTTTTTATAACACTTCAGAGCTGATTTGTTTTTATTCAAATATAATCAATATTTTTATTAATACGTAACGACATTTTAGCCTTCAATCAGTAAGCAACAGCTACCCCTCTGGAAATGACCTTTTTTAAACTAAATGCATGCCCCTCTTCTGCACCAGGCCATCGGCCAATTAGCCCATCGGCTGGCAACGCTCTTGGTTTCAAGTAAAAAAAATAAGAATGAAGGACTTTGGAGCAGGCTATCTGGAACCAAAGAATTCATAAGGCTACCCATAAGCACCATCATCCGCCACATGGAGATGGTCAAAAAAGCTCATGAATAGCTGACGGATCTTTCCTAAGGGGGCAACTACACAAAAGATTCCTATGGGTCGAAGTGTATCCGCAAAGGCCACCGAAAATCATAAGATGCGAGGCCAAGTGCGAGTCGGACTCGCCCATGAAGGGTTCCGTACCATTTATGACGTATTAAAAAAAACCTACTTACTAGATCTCGTTCAAATCAATTTTCGGTGGAAGTTTGCATGGTAATGTATATCGTATATTTTTTTTAATTTTATCATTCTGTTATTTTAGAAGTTACAGGGGGGGGGGACACTTTTACCACTTTGGAAGTGTCTCTCGCGCAAACTATTCAGTTTAGAAAAAAATGATATTAGAAACCTCAATATCATTTTTGAAGACCTATACATATTTACCCCACACGTATGGGTTTGATGAAAAAAATTTTTTGAGTTTCAGTTCTATGGGGAACCCCAAAAATTTTTTGTTTTTTTTCTATTTTTATGTGAAAATCTTAACGCGGTTCATAGAATACATCTACTTACCAAGTTTCAACTTCAACAGTATAGTTCTTATAATTTCGGAAAAAAGTGGCTGTGACATAAACGGACAGACAGACGGACATGACGAATCTATAAGGGTTCCGTTTTTTGCCATTTGGCTACGGAACCCTAAAAATGACGGTGTTTTTTTTATATTACGTAGGTGGCAAACAAACACAGCAGGCACCAGGTTTTTATTATATTTTGCTATTTAACAGACTTCAGTTTCAAATTTTTTTACTGTGTTGTGGATGGCAGAGTGAACACCTTAGTGCTTGGACGAGTGCACTGGCGTGTACTGGAGACGGTCGAGTGCACTGGCTGACTTAGTGGCTAGTTAAGCTACATGTATATTAGAAAAGAGAGCGAGGGAGTGGCTGAACTAATTTTTAAGTTAGGTGATCGGATTGGACGATGAAAATATTTTCAAATATTTTCTTTTTCCAAAAAAGAAGTGGCTCAGGATCAGGAATGCTCAAAGGGTCGCAATGTGAAAGTGGCTCAGGTTCAGGAATGCTCAAAGGGTCGCAATGTAAAAGTGGCTCAGGTTCAGGAATGCTCAAAGGGTCGCAATGTAAAAGTGGCTCAGGTTCAGGAATGCTAAACGGGTCGCAATGTAAAAGTGGCTCAGGTTCAGGAATGCTCAAAGGGTCGCAATGTGAAAGTGGCTCAGGATCAGGAATGCTCAAAGGGTCGCAATGTAAAAGTGGCTCAGGTTCAGGAATGCTAAAAGGGTCGCAATGTAAAGGAAAATGTATTGCTTATTAGAGTTATTATTAGAATATACCTATTTGGAATACATACTAAGTGGGTACAGTCAGCAGCGGAATTGTCTAAGCGGATAAAGTGCCCAAAATGGCCTCTATACACACTTTAAGGATGACCCGCGCTAGAACTTATTTAACAGTCGGTTTTCTATGACTTGATCAGTCATGATATGAAGCTAGAAAACGAAGTGTCGGACCCGGACCGTTCTAGCGTGAGTCTTCATTTTTATTCTCTTAAAGTTGTTTGTGTTCAGTTCATTTTGAACACTTCAACTTTTTTTACTGCTACTTATAACAGTATGGGCGAAAAATCAGTTGAGGCGTAGGTTTTACCGCTTTCTTTGGCTTTTAACCTCAAACACCTTTAAGGATGACTCACTCACCGGGCCGGGGCCAGGCCGGAGCTTCCGGCGCTTCGTTTACTATGGAAAGCACCACGTGATCACTGATCAGCCGTCATAGAAAATGAGGTATCAGACGCCTCGGCCCGGGCTTGGGCTGCTGGTCTAGCGTGAGTCATCCTTTAAATAGCCGTATCTTAAAGTCAATGCATCACTCGGACCATACTGAATAACTCGACGATGGGATGATAGACGAAGGAAGATATACGAGGGAACTTTAGGAAAGAATGAGATAGGAAATCAGCCCCACCCCGACCCCCGCAAAAAGCAAAGCGGTGCATACCTAACTCACCGTCGTGCATCGGGTCGATAGTGTGTATCATGAGCTGCAGCAGCCCGTGGCGGAACTTCGCTGCCGGCTGCTTGCTCGGGCCCGCGGCCGCGGTGTTCGTGCCCACTGACGTCTCGCTCGATGTCGTCGCGTTGCCGTGCTGTGGAGGGAGATGGAATTAGTTTTGTCGGTTTATTTACTAATGTAGGTTTAAAAAAATACTAAGAGGCAAATTCAAACGTTACAACACAGAATATATACTTTGTTTCAAATTAAAAGATATGTAGCCTTCCGTTCTTATAAAATAACGAAGACATTCCGAATTAGGAAGAGAAATTTAACGTCTAACGTCTTTTATTTATCAGTGGCGACTAGGAAGGGAGGATAGAATTTGGATGTGAACCCTCCATACAAAGGCCAAACATTTTACACGTGATCACAAGATGAAACTATAAGCATCGCACTGTCAAAAAGTTATCAGGTGTTTTGTAGAGCCAATAAGCTTCTAACTGCTTGTAGAGTTAGAAGCTAACCTAACTTCACAAATTCTACACCTTAGTCAAAATATATGGCTTGGCCGGTTTACGAATAATTTGTTGTTTATTCTTTCTAGTCGAATATAGTTTATCGCGTTTGAATTTGTTGATCTAACAGAGATTGAGACACACAAAATATAGATTTTTGACGTTTGTTGTAAAATACAAGTTGTTTCCCAACATGGGGTTTTAAATTCAGGGCTCGATTCTACTCGCTAAACTGAGCTACTATTATTATGGGACCAACCCCGAAATCACGAAAAAAACGGCTTTTCAGAATTTTGGCTGATCAGATGTCGACGTTTTCTATGGTAAAGCCGGAAGCGGCGCAACGCGCAAGGCGTAAACGACGTGGGCCACCGCCTACGGCCTCGCGGTCCGAGGGCCCTCGCGCCTCAAATAAGTATAACTCGGACACAACGTAAAAATTTTCATTATTTCTTGCGCCTCGCTAAATGTACCTTGCCCACATAAAGTTTTGAATTTTAAACCTTCCTCAAAAATCACTCTATTTATAGGTGAGTATCGCCAGATAATCCGTAGTTTTTGAGTTAATCGCGAAAATACAGAAATACAGACAGACGCGGCGGAGGACTTTGTTTTACAAGGTGTTGTGATTAATAGTATATAATACAATCGTGATATAATACAGAGATTTTCAGTCGAGTACCGAGTGCAACGACACATGATTGATCAATTTTTTTTTAGTTGACTACATCGTATCGAAATGAATATTATCGTTGAGTTGGGAGCCCATACATAAAAAGTACGCAATTATAATTTGGTATACGAAATCATAATTCAACCATTACAGTCAACGAGTAGAAAAAAATGGTTACTTGATAGTTTGCAGGTGACATTAAAAAATAATTTCGATAATTTCGCCATCCTACCGGCTGCGCCAGTTACGTATTCTTAATATACACTTTTATAAGTGTCTGCGTGTCAAGTTCATCAAATAGCACGCCTCATTACCCCTTACACGTGTCCCCTTGTTCAACGTAAATTCGTTAACTTCACCAACCAATATTAGACTTTACATCTTTGTAATAAGGTTTACAAACTGTCAATTTAATAGCATAGACGATGGTACATACTAACAACTTTCTAAATGACCATCGGTGAGCCTTATTCCTTTGAAATACGGTTCAAAAATAATCAATCAACCGCGTGGACGATAGTACGAAATGTATGCATAAACGGTCAAAGGTCTCCATTGCATGTTGTGGCCGTTCTGAATTGTAATTAGCGTTAATTAACGATAAATGTGTGTTCATTAGTGGCGGTACGGTCTGATTGTAATATTAAATCACTTTCACATATGGAAGTTTATTTTTCATTGATAAAATTAATAACTTGACGTTGAAACTCTAGGTCCACCCCAGGCGATCCCAGCGCCTCTTGTCATCTTCCGAGCCTCCAGATAGGTTTGTTGGATCTGTCTGGCAGATATGTATTTTACACCATCTGTACTAAACCGTGAACCACCTATTTTGTGCATCAGAACCCAGCGTTACGTAAGTGCTGCATATAACAAATCTAGATCATTAATCATTAGTCTTGCCAAAACCAAATTACTAATTACAAATTACCACAGTTTTACCAAAGTAAATATTTACTTCCCTTTTGGGCCGGTACAGACGGCCTGAAACCCGAGTGCAACTTGTATGGGAACTGCACGCCGACGTTTTTTATTTAATTTGTTTGGCCCTTTGTCTCATGTAGCAAAAGCAACTGCCCCATCTGCATAACTTGCATTATGCAGAATGAGAACTAACGAACTGCGACAGCGTAACGATCACGTACGAATCGCGCAATTTGGCGCGAACGCGCGAAATGTGCCGCGAAATCTGCACTCAGCGCGATTGGCCACCGACGAGTGACGAGTAATGACAATCTTCCTGTCGATAAAACTTAGTTAAAATATGTTTTGTCTCTTTCCAACAAACTCAAATGTAAAATCGACAGGTAAAGATAGAAAAATATGGAGTGTGGAATTAAAAGGAAAAATGGAGTGTTTCTTATGGTAGAACTGTTGCAAAAGTGTCCAGCTGTCAGCTATAAATAATAGTTCCAAATCTCTCCAGAGTAGCGCTAGAGTAGCTAAGAACCTAGACGTTATTGACGGAGTGACGTGCGCTGTCTATGATTTGAATTTGTTCTTCAAATATTCTAGGTATTGTAGGGCCACCTATTTAAGGTTTTTCTTAAATAGGTGTAACTATATTTACACTTATGTTAATTTACACTTTAATTATTTAAATTAAGCTAGATTAGAAGACATGAATACAATAAAACATTTTATTTATTATCTATTTGTGCGGGGATCAACCTCTTTATTGCCTAAGGCAACGGACTCGGAAGCCAATTCGATCTTGTAAGTTTTGTTATCTCAAAGATGTAATTTGTTATAATTGTTATAATATTATTCATAAACTTTAGTACACGTTTATGAATAAGGGGGTTAATGTTTAGTTTCATTCATTTTGGCGCATAGTACAGCAATAAGAGCGGGATGCATTATATAATTAAGCGCTTGTTGTATATAATTAGAGCGAGACAGATGTATCGCGCTCCTAGTTGACCGGTTTTTGCGTCTCTACTTCTGACCTACGGGCTAAATTCATCGTGTGACAATTTTAGATTTTGGTGAAACAGAAAGAATATGTCAATGTCAATTTTTCTTGACATAATATGTCGCCCTTGTCAGGTTGGTGAAACAGGGGCCAGCAGGCGTATATATCGTGTATGACATATCTTTACTCAGGTGATAAAGTTTGTGTCACTTTTTATAACTACGCAATTGAAAGAGACGGGCATTGTCCTTATCATGCTGTTAGGCAGATTTAAGGGAATCCAAAGCTACTTCTTATGCGGCACCTTTACAGGCAGAATACATTTCAGTACTTGAGACTCAAAAGATGAAAAACGGGATATCTATGTACCAGAGCCGTTAACTTTTATTGCATTTTCCACAGAAGTGACCTTTTTTCTAAAATTTGTTTGACGTATTTGTAATTAAAGATTATTAATGTACCTATATTTATGCATTTTCTCATTGAATATGTTCTATTATTGTAAACACTCTATTACACATGTCTATTATCAAGCCTTAAAGTAAGGTAAGGTAAGATGACTTAATAACAAACATATGCTTAGAACAGAGCTTGAGCGAACAGACAATCTGGAAAAATGTAACAGGTACTAATATACCTACCTACCTACGCTAGAAAAATGATACTTGAACAAATGCCAAGAGGGTGTACAGTACACTAAACATGTCCGCAACATCAGACCGCTTTCGATCATATCTGTATAGTTTACGAACCGTTTCCCTTAGCTTTTGGCTTTATATCTCCTTTTTCATTCATATTGGACGAGATCGCACGAAACAATGGAGATTTATCGTCGATATAGGACCATTGTGTTATAATAACTACCAATCTATGTCGTAGCCACTTAGATTTCTCTGTGGCGGCACTTTATTCGTTACCAGTTACCACCAATTTGACACTGAAATTACCATAGTACAAAGAGTGGGGAAGTAGGTTATCTTCATACAAACGCCCCGCTCCCGGCTTCTATGTGTGCACCATAGTATCTATGCGTCGCCGCACGCACACTCAAACAAAATCTCGACCCGTTCCTCAGTGCGCCAGTCGGGGCTTTTCGCTTTTGCCTTATTTTCGACAAGATTGGACGAAATAATTGAGATTTATCGTCAATTTAGGACCATTGCGAAATATTAATAGCTACCTTCGACTACACTATAATAAATATAAGACCAGGCCAGAGAAGGTCGCTTTTATCAAACGATTCTCTAGAAATTTGGGAAGCAAGTTCGATTTTTTATAGATTCCATAGACATCCTACAGGTGTGCTTTACGCGTGCGGCGCGCGCTCGCGGGGAACAGATCATACGCAATGCGACAAAATTAAAAACACGTTTAAACATTCCTGACAACATACCAAAAACAACCTACGTAATTTGGTCGGGTTATTTGTTGCCCAGCATAAACCATACAAAATTTAAGGTGGGGAATAAAAAAAAATGAAACTGTGACAAGGACAAATAGCGCTTTCTCTGCTACTCCTACTGAAAGATACATAAGACTATCCCGTTCGGTCATTTCCCCACCGCTCATGCCTGATGCAGTTATACTTTGAGTCCTTGGGAATTTTCAACATGGCGGAGCCGTGTACCGTGTAAAAAAGAGATTCGATTCCAGAAAAATCCGTACTTAGGGGATGGTTTTTCAAACGTATCAATATATTATGTAGGTATACATACTATTACAGTACATATAATTCATTATTATCCAACCATTTACCTCTATAAATAAATACCCATTGCCGTCATATATTTGGCTGGCAAATTTTCCCACCCAATCGTAATGAGAGTATAAATTACTGGCACATTAATAAGGGCTGTAAATTTTATTGCAACCAACTGCCGATTGACCCATTGTGTGCCGCAGATGTACTTGACTTACGATAATTTTAGGCGTTTAAAAACCCTAGCTTAGCAATCTTTTTTGACCAGGTTTTGACTGACTTTTTCAAAATTTTAAAAAACAGTCGGCCAATTTGAAACTTAATTTTGATTAGTATTTTTTGCTTAGATTGTTACAATTTTCAATTGTTTTAAATATAAATGTTCGTGATTTACTTATTTCTATATCGAGTGAAAGATGTTTAATCAAGTTTTCGAATCGATGAAGTTACTAGAGAGAGACCTCAATATTGCTACTTATTCATATGTTTGGCAACCGTATCTTACATTACAAAGCGCCACGATTTTTCAAAAACTGCTGGCGAACCCTCAGCTTCTTAACACATTCAGTGCCAGCGCGTGCTACGCGCTACGAGCGTAGCCGATAACATGGGAAAATGCGTACGTAGCGAAAAGCGACTACGTACTGAGCGCCCGCCTGGCGGGTTGCTAGCAAACCCTCAGCTTCTTAAGAGGGAAGAATAGCTTTGCGATCCTAGCGAAATAACGGTATTTTTTCTATGTAATTCTATGTCGAGAGAAAACGTTTTCCACTAACTAAATCACTTTGTGTCGAACGCTTCAGCATAGTATATATATATATATATATATATATATATATATATTCTAGGTTTATAGGTTTCTCTTTTTTGGAAAAATAAATAGTATTGTTTTTCAAATTTTGAAGAAAAGGAAAACCTATAAATCTAGTTTTACATTATGTTAATAACATACTAAAAACATGGAGAATGGATAATATTTAGAAGTGGCAAAACTTTTTGTCTTTATGTCCCTCTTAATCGGTAACTTCGCTTATAGCTTACTGAATAGCCAAACTGTAGCTAGCTGACGTCGGATCAACAATGGAGGGTTTTCAGGTCAACCCACATTGTCGGACTAACGACTGCTTTATATTGTTGGACAGCTGTATGGGAAGTGGCTGCGAATAGGCCGTTTGGCTGGGGCTCAATTTCAGTCGAGACACTGGAATGCAAGTTCACTATAGTAGATTGTTAAGCAAGTGATGAAAGACACCTATTTCTGTCAAGGTAGTTTGCCAATAGTCCGAGAAGGAAATGGTGCCATTCACTCGTGTTAAACACTCTACTTTTCATTTAGAATACGAGGTAAAATGTGAATTTTGGAAAACACGGCTAAGTATATACTTCACTAGTATTTCTTGAGGGTATTTTCAAAATTGCTTATCGTGAAAAGAGAGAAAAAACGTAAATTGAAAGTAATGTGCTCTAGAGCAGAAGCATATCATTTTCTGCACACTTTTTAGAACAACAGTACGACCCAATTTCAGAGCATGAGAAATGAAATATATTAATTTATATTCTATACATATTCGCTGGTTTTATTTATCAGTTTTTTTTTGTTTAATCCTCGTGCCTTGAAACCCTCGCAACGCTCAAGATTCCACTTCTCAAATCTTCAATTTTGGAATCTTTCGCTTGCTCGAATATCAATATTAGCACGAGCGGTTAAACAACAACTTTGCCCCCTTGTAAATCAAATAACTATTGCCCAACATAAAATCGGTTGGAAAGTCAGAATGATTCAATAAATATTTTGTAATTTATTATTTGTCCTTTAAACTATATCCTCATTCTCGAAGTCTCAAAAAAACAACAATTAAACTCTAACTCTGAACAGCCAAACTGTTTTTTTTATGTTAATGGAACAAATGGAAAAAGTTACGCTTCCGGCAGGTCTTGGACCCGCAACCTCATCATCATCATCATCATCATCGTTTATTCACAATCCGTGCGCTTGCTCTTAACCAATTCAGCTACAGAAGCCTACCAGGACATCGCAAAACTTTTGGAGTATCGCTCGCAGGCGTATCTGCTTGCTAAAAAAATAGCCAAACTGTAGCTAAGTAAAGTGTGATCGACTACAATGAAGGGTTTCCAGGCCAAACGCCAACATTGTCGGATTAACGACTGCTTTATATTGTTGGACAGATGTGTGGGAAGTGGCTGCAAATAGGCCGTTTGGCTGGGGCTCAATTTGAGTCGAGACACTGGGAGTGCAATTTGACAAAATATTAATTTATATTCTATTAATTTAACGAGCGTTAGCGAAGGTCTTTGTGTCGAAATGTCGGTTGTTTGGCTAGGGCTCAATTTAACTTAAGGAATTTTGCCCTGGACCATATTTTAATAGAGTGCGTAGACTCAGAGTAAAATTACCAATGGATGAAACACATTTTCCAAGATGGCGGCGATTTCTCGAGAATTTCTTTGGAGCTGCAAGCGTACATATGCTACGGAGACTGCTTACCATCAGGCGGGCCGTATGTTTGTTTGCCACCGACGTGGTGGTTTAAATAGAACGGCATGTTACTCGTTGCTGAAATTGAAAAATTGTCGATAAAATAAAATAAACAGCACCCATCTGTCCAGAGCGAGGAACCGTCTTCAATCGGAAAAATAATTACCGCATAACGAGAAGCGTTTAAAAGGTAGTTATTATGAGTTATTGCCTTTGTGCGGCGGTGACACGATATCGGGGAAATCAGCATTTTCGGGATATTTTATTTATTCGTGGAATAGCTGGTCTGGTGATACACATATTGGAATTTACTCGTATTATCTAGCGGCGCACCAAATAAGAAAAATTGGCTATCAAATTTGAAAAATGGTATATGTTGGGATAAAACAAATGCTTGTACCAACATTTAAAATTTATTCGTTTGTTACAATAGTACATTGTGCAACGAGAGGGTAAGTGAAATTTTGGACACGAGGGTGGTAATTCCCGATAGCCGCAGGATGGAGGGAATTAAAGACCAGAGTTTGCAATATTCTTACCCCCGGAGTTACACACAATGTTTCTCATCACACTTGCGAAGAAAAAACTAAATTTTTAGCAAATTGATTCTTAAATACGGTGACATATCAAACATTCGTCCGCCATTTTGTAATTTCTTGGCAGGTGAGGCATCGAAAGCACAGACACCTATTCGGCATTCAGCCACGATGTAAAAATATTTGAAACAGCTGTTAAATTAAAAAAATTAAACAATTTTAAAAATATTAAATTATAAACGTCAGTATTTTAAAAGTAAAACTCATTTATGCTACTTGGTTTGTATGAATAATTGACATAATTAAAGAAAAAAGCTATAACTCCCTAGAGAGGTATTGATTTTTTTTCACAATCTATAACTCCCGGGGGAACAAAATAGGCTTTTGTCCTTCAGCACACCTGCATGAAATAAGATATTTTTCGAGCAAGTGTGATGAAAACATAATAATAACCAATGTACAATAAATATTCCAAGACGTCTCCACTATAGCTTGTCCGTTCGAACTGGCCGCTCGTCACCGCTTACCCGCCTTTTTATAACAATTGAAAATGGCGGGAACAAGTGACAAGTAAGAGTCAATTGATACTCTTTTTTAAGCTTGCTATTTATAAAAGTAAGAATAGTCAAAATATAAGCTATTTATAAATAATAATTCTTACTGGTATTTGAAAACAAGATGACGATCGTTTGCAAAAAACAAAAACTCTAGCTGTCTGTCTCTCTATCGCCCTTCCATATTAGTGCAATAGAGAGACAGATATCTAGCTAGCGTTTCATTTTATTGCAAACGATTATCAACTAGGCCCCCAGAATAGAATTTTTGTTTTTAAATCGAACGAAATAAAACAAAAGCAACTCTGTACCCCTAGTGTACATTTATTCGATAGCGAAACGTGACGTACGCGTTGCGTTAAGTCTCAATTTGTATGGGATTTTGAGTTTCCAAAACGTCCCGCTTGGCGCGCTGTTTCTAAATCCCATACAAAGTGAGACCTAACGCAAACGCGTACGTCACGTCACGCTATCGAATAAATGTACACTAGGGGTTCTGATCCATTTAATAATGGATTTAATTTGGTTTGATGTTGTTTTGCAGTTGGCATTTTCCTCACGGTAGTGTGGTGAAAAATTTTGCTTAACCCTCGTGCCTTGAAGCCCTCATCGCTCATGATTCCACTTTACGAAACACTCGCTATGCTTGTGGTTTAATTTAGGAATCTTTCTTTCAATTTAGGGTCTCAATATTAGCACGAGCGGTTAAACAACAACTTTGCCTCCTAGTAAAATAAATAACTATTTCCTAATCAGTTCATAATGATAGAGTTCTGAGGTAACAAACAAAAAAAATGTTGAAATGATAACCTTCTTTTTTTGAAGTCGGTTGAAAACTTATCTTAATATAATGCATGAATTATTAATACCTTAGAATAAAATTTCTATAATTAGTCTACAAACCCCTATGGAGTCTACATTCTACCAGTAGCTCGCCCGCTTATTTTTCTAATCTAATTCTCCAAAAAACATTTCTATCAGTCCATGCTCTACTTTTTAGAAAACCATACACAATTCAGGGGATCCTATAGATAGATGACATATAGGTAACAAACGGGGGTAGGTAGGAAAAGGAGCGCAAAAATGTTATGGCTCCTCTACACGATGGCCCAGCGCTGGACCAGCTAGATGGCCATGCGATGGTTATGGCCTGTCTACACGATAGCCCAGCACTGGACCAGCGAGATAGCCATGCGATGGTTGAGAGCACGCACTATGGAATGGGCCACGTGTAATACGTACGCACCATCGCACCAACTTTGATGCGCGGACGTAAACCCGACACCACCGCTATCCCGCCGCGCCATAAGGCATCCGACACCGCTACCCTCTCTACACCCTGGCCAATTTTAGTGGGCCAGTATGATGGCCCATTGTATAGAGGAGCGATTAAGGTGACATTCGAATGTCAACTGCAATGCTATTGCGACCATTGCGACATTAGTATCTGTCAATTTGATGAAACGAGTGACGTTCGTCGCTTCACTGCCACGATAATGGCGTCATTCCGTCATTCATTCCATCGAGGAAATTGGCAGATACGGCGGTGGCCTCAACGCCATCGCACTTCGCAGTAATGTCGCAACAGTAATGCACTGTAGTTGACATCCGAACTTCACCTGTAAGAGGGAAGAATAGCTTCGCAATCCTAACGAAATAACGGTACTTTTTCTTTGAAATCCCACTTTGGGAGAAAACGGTTTCCACTAACTAAATCTTAACAAATCCCTTTGATTTTGATGTCGATCGCTTCGATTCGATTGATTGTAGGTTTAGAAGGTTCACTTTAAAAAAAAACTTATTTTTTTATTACAAATAAATAAAGGAAAACCTATAAACCTAGATTTTCATTGTGTCAATAACATACTAAAAATCATGGGAAAATATTTAGAAGTGGGTAAACATTTTCTCTTTTTGTATGGTCGAGTATGCGGTATACTTGATGAAAATAGCGAAAGTGATATTTACGAAATGTTACTAAAGAACAACCTGATTTTGGGGTAAACATAAAATATTGTGATCAATGTCAAACCAAAAAATTTGCTTTCTATCATAATACTTATTCTTCTCCTTTTATGTCGGGTTTCCCTTAAGGCCCTGTAGGGTCAGGTTCCTTTCTTACTGAGCATAAGCGTCAGCGACATGGCTGTGCGTGCCCCGGATCGGATAGATATCCCGGATATATATCACGTTTAAACCGTGGACAGCAACGGTATACACGGTGCCCGCGAGGAAACGGAAAGATTTTATCAGTATATTCGGGATCGTATTTAGAGACAAAAATGTCATTTCAGAGTTAACACCAATAAAAAAAAAGTTTTTTTGTTGTGTTTCAGTGAATAACGCCTTTTTAATGATAGCCGCCACTATGGGACCTAGTCTAGACTTCCTTATTGACTGATATCAAAGTGACAAGGAACCCTTTGAATAGACTAGATTCCACGAAAAAAATGTACCAATACATATTAATCCACAAATTTTCCAAGAACATGTACTTCTTATGTTTAAAAACATACAAAAGGTAAAAAAAAAACACAACCGAATTGATAGCCTCCTCCGTTTAAAATCTTGAAGTCGGTTAAAAAACCCAACTGTTAGGAGAGTGCTCAAGACTCTCTATATCAAAGCCTTTGGTTTTGATTGATCGACGTTACCTTGACATTGAGAATCTATGGAATCTTGAATCTTCTGTGCACCTGGGCAAGGGTAATCGTAGCAGAGGGTCAAGCCTGACAAGATTCTATTGGCCCTGAGGCCCCTGAGTCAGTGACTAGAGTTGGTAGGAACTCGGGTCTTTTAGGTCTAAATTTGAAGAACTTCAGTCGTTATTACGTGACTCTGCGCTTAAAAAACCTCCGAGTATTTTAAGTCCCAAGTCGTGAGACCTTTAATGAGTTTTTTAAGTACAACTTAAAAGGACTCGAGTCTTCGAATAAAGAGTTCATCAATAAATAGGTTTTAATTGTCATTTTTATGGTTCCGTACCAAAAAGGTACAAAAGGAACCCTTATGGTGCAACTCTGTCCGTCCGTCTTTAACACGATATTTTATTTTAATTTACCCAGTTACCCCCCAAATATGGTCCCTATGTTTTAAAATCATTTATTTACCTTACATGTCTCTCTTCGTGTCACAGACGTGCACATGTGTACCATATTGGTCTAGTAGTTTCGGCGCAAAGACGAGTAGGCTGTGACAGATAGACAGACAGACGCACGAGTGATCCTATAAGACTTCCGTTTTTACTTTTGAAATACGGAACCCTAAAAATACTGAAAATAAGATTACTTAAATTCAAAGAATGCAATCACAATATATCCCGGACCGATACGACCTTGAAACCTTCAAGGCAAGAGCGTACTCTCATCTTAAATTCCGGCAACGCACTTACAACCCTTCTGGTGTTGCGGGTGTCCATGGGTGGCGGTATCTGCTCGTTTGCGTCCTATATCATAAAAAAATACGGATTTTTAGAGCGCCTGCGCGAATTGAACAAATATAACGCCCTAACACAAGTCGACGCGTCCGTAACTCTCAATTATCTGAGACCCGCAAAAGCCGGCGAAAACTCGGCGACGACCATAAATATACTCAAACAGCTTCGAACAAAGAGATTCAGTGTTATTAATGCGGATTTTTCAATGCTGCTAGTCGAGTGTTTAAAAAATTCTAAATTATAGGACCAGCCGGGCTAGCACATGATTGGCGCGACAGTATCTCGCGGGCGAGATAGACTACCCGTTCCTCTTTAATTAATACAGTTAGAAAAAGACGGACTACCCGGGCGAGGCTATCTCACGGGCGAGATACTGTCGCGCCCCTCCTGTGTTTGTTTAACTCGCGTGAAAGGTACCGTTTCATCCCTTGGTTAACAATTTACTATACTTTAAGCTCCAGTTTAGCTTATTGTGACGGAAGAGTAACTACGGAACCCTACACTGAGCGTGGCCCGACATGCTCTTGGCCGGTTTTTATCATCTGTCATCATGCCTGTCCCGTTCTAACAATTATGTAAGTGCGAAAGTGACGCATGACATAACAAGTGATAAAAATGGGACCATGATACCGCCGCAGTATTGCCAGATGGTCATAAAGTCACATTTTTCCTGGCTTGACACACGTCTGTGACATGTGCGACGTGTGTCTGTGTTACTTATGATTTGGCCGCAGCTGGCCGTTTTTCTTTTTACAAGCTTTTGTATTTAACTTGCCCTGCGGCTGTAGCACGGTCGCATTTTTATCACTTGTCACGTTCTGACAAACATTTAAGTGCGAAAGAGACAGGCATAGTGACAAGTGATAGATAAAAATACGACCGTGATGCAGCCGCAGTTAAGTTTGTTAGTTGATGTGGGTCAAAGTTTGGAAGCTTAATTTGACCCACTTCCCGATTTCAGATTGAGCTGAAAATTTGCATACATATGTAGGTCGGGTGACAATGCAATATTATGGTACCATCGAGCTGATCTGATGATGGAGACAGGAGGTGGCCATAGGAACTCTGTGATAAAACAACGCAACCTAATTGTGTTTGGGGTTTTTAGAATTGTCTCGATAAGTATTAGTTTCTTGTGGTAAAAGTACACTCAGCGAAACTTACTATTATAATTTTATGATTCAAGGACAGAAATGTGACCTTTGCAATAAAAATGTTTCATTAAGAAAAGTGACTTATAACTCAATAGCCCTGACAACAGAGATGACATATTTTTTTTAAATACATAAATGCATGGAAATAAAAATAATATGGGAACCATGCTACCACCACATTATTTTAATATATATACATCTAGTCAGCGAGTCTAGTTTTCTCGTCTGCGATCTACGTACGAGTATTACGCGCACTGTTGTCCACTTACCTACCCCCTAATACTAATACTTAAACATACTTGATGCTAGGCCCTCAACTGTTGTTGTGTAGTTTTACGCTGTTAATTTATATAATTTCATGACGTATTGGTTGTGACTGTAATGTTATGGAAATATGTTTGAAATAAATAATAAATAATAATAATAAATAATACTTACCGGCAAAATAATAACAAGTGCTTATTGTAAATTGTAATCAGTGTCTGCGGCTCCTTTTGTGACATGGAATATGTAAATAAAATGAATATATTTAAGTTCTCATTTTAAGTGAATTGTACATATTCTTATGAGAATAAAGAATATTTAAACCGATATAATAACTTTACATGAAGATTAACGTAAGCAAATTCGCTAGTATTAATATTGTTTTCTTAAAAATCGCAATACGTATAGGTTAGCAAGATATTGCTAATAGGTACATATATAAAAAAAAGAAAAAAAAAAGTTTAGAGGAGCCTGTATAAGTTGCTTGTTTGCTTAACTGCATAAAAATTACAATACTTGCGAGTTACAATATTAAGTGTTGTTAGATTGCGTCAATAGTACATTCCAATACAAGTGCGAAAAATAGGAAATTCGCGACCAGTGGCGATAAATTAAGACACGACCGTAGGGAGTGTTTTAAATCGACACGAGTTGCGAATTGTCTATTCGCATATATATCGTACACCAGGGCGGCTACCGGGAAAATCGTAATTCGTCAATTGCGGGCATTTTTCTCTGTCACTCTAATTACGTGTTAGTAAGAGTAAAAGAGAAAGATCCCCGCAATTTGCGAATTTCGGTTTTCGCGGTAAGCCTCCATTTTACAATACATATGGCCCTTTAAATTTTCAACAAAGTTGGTAATGTGCTAATTATCGCACTAGTGCGGTAAAGTAACGCCATATGTATTGTAAAATTATAAAAATAGCACTGTAACTTGCTAAGTTGGCAACACAGAAGCCCAATGGGACCAATAAAATTGAGAGAGATAAGGCCCTATTCCGGTTACCGGCTTACGCATCGGCTAGGGTTCACCATTCCCTGAAATAATGCGGGTTTGACACTTGGGTTAGGGACCTGGAGCACGATTCGAATTTAAGAACTTATTACGGCTTTGATGTTATTTTGATACGACCTTGATGATCGCTCACGCTAATTGTTGCGTGCGAAATTAAGTGTAAGTCGTGCGTGAGCTACGCGCCAATCACGAAGACGATCGGCGAGGTCATATCAAAACCTGTTGAAAATCATGAGAAAATTGTAAAATTAGAATCGACCTCGTGGGAAAGGGTATCTACTTAGTTTGACCACATATTGGCAAGCAGTGGGGATATTGTTTCGAGAGCATTACCAAATTATTACTCAAACGATGACAGTGGGGCGACACTCCTGCTTTCGGGCATTCTCGGCTCTGTGGGGTTCAGCATTGCTCCGAGCAATTATTAGGGTTGGCACAACTTGAAGTCCCTATGCGACCACAGATAAGATAATTAATTGAATTTTTACAACCCTAAATAGCCAAAATTGATAGTGCCATACATTAGAAAGGGACAGCACGAGCCGTCCCTGAATCGCTGTTAAACTTCGGTGTCGTAGGAAGTGTCATTTCTGTACGGCAGTACTATTATTTATTAATACTGTAACGATGCTATTGGGTTTTACTTAGGTCATAAGTTCTGTCACAAAGGTTTTGACTGATAAAATGTTATACAAAATTATTAACAAAAAAGATTGCCATGATTTGAAAGCTTGTTTTATACCGGTCCAAAATTTTTTTTTATTAAAAAACTGATCGGCGATTGGCTCTAGTCACACCTGATGGAAAGTGAAGACAAGGCCTAAGGTGGAGCTCACCGGCTCAGTAGTAGCCTGTTCAGAGACCGAGGTCATATTTATCAGGGAATACAGATGGCGGGAGCGCATTCCATGCTTTAGCCGTCCGTACCAAAAAAGAGGAGGCAAACTGTTTAATATAATCAAATTAAAATTAGGATCGCGTCTTTATTTACTACTTGTTTAGTGTTTTCTTTGGGATTGTCGTGTAACATAACAGCGGCTGGATTGTACAAATTATACTTTACAAAAGGGAGTAAAAATCAGTGTCACATTAATAAAATAAGTACAACTGGATATTTGCATAAACCTTCTTTATTAGAACGTTATTTTATCACCAGCATTTAGTTCTCCGACAAGTCTGAGCTAATACCCTTCAAACTTACGGTGCTTTTCAGTGACACGCTAAGTTTTAACTGCCATCTAACGAGTTGGTTTGGTAAAACACGTACAGTTGCAATCTTGGCAGTTATACATTTTAAGAAAGATAAAATATCCAGCTCTTGTTTTATGTAAGATTTAACTATGTAAAAAAGTAAAATAAATAAATAGGGATCCAAATCACCTTGAACACGTCACGTATTTTTTTGCATGTTTTTTATTAAAAAATTCCGAATATTACATAGAATTTATGCAAAACTGCTAGTAGAGTAATAAGCTTTCAACCCATATACATGACTAATATACATGTATATTACTCATATACATTGTATATGATTAAAAAGAGATCTTAACCTGTAGCTTTTTTCTTATTTATTATTTCCTTTTATTAGTCAAACGATTTTTTACAGAACTTATGGCCTGACTAGGTATATAAAATGTGTATTTGTATCATTACATATCTTCGTAAATGTATTTCTAACCAAAGTACAAAGATACTCAAACGAATATACTAATATACAAAATATGATAAAAAAAGTTCGACTGTTAATTCAACATAAGAACCTACCCAAACAAAATAATTGTTAATTTTACTATTCTAACACACTAAACTTTATCCTTTTAAAAGTTTAAAGCAGTTAAAACCAAGTACGACAAAATAAATACAACATACTGAAACAAGCACGGCCACTTAATCATAAAAAAGTGCTAACCCTACAACCACTAGGGTTGACACTCCCAGTAAAACTTGGATACTTCGTGTCACTCCTTGAAAAACGACCGTAGACTCTTCACTGCAAAGAGGCGGTTCGAGCACCTCCGCCAGAGCAAATTGGATTGTACTAACTGTGAATAACGTTCAATTTGCATCGAAGCATTTCCTTAGGAAAATAAGCAGGGATTTGGCTTGGGAATTGGGTCAGGGGGGCGATCCTCGGACCGTTGACATTGCGATGTCGATGGAAATGCGAATCATACGCGGAATTGTTTTATGCGGACTGTTTGAGTTAGTGAAAATTTTAACGAATGGCTTTTTTAAAGAGACTTTATTTTTCGAATTAAAACTATCGTGATTTATACTAACGTTAAGCTAATTTTATGGTTTAACTCACGAGTTTTTAGTTACTTGCGCGAGATAGTTAAAAATATCGGCCAAGTGCGAGTCGGACTCGCATACGAAGGGTTCCGTACCATTGTCTAAAAATCACTTTTTTGTATGGGAGCTCCCTTAAATTTATTTTATTCTGTTTTTAGTATTTGTTGTTATAGCGGCTACAGAAATACATAATCTGTAGAAATTTCAACTGGCTAGCTATCACGATTCATGAGATACAGCCTGGTGACAGACGGACGGACGGACGGACGGACGGACAGCGGAGTCTTAGTAATAGGGTCCCGTTTGACCCCTTGGGTACGGAACCCTAAAAATGGAGACATTTTCAAGCACTAAGGGGCATGACACACTGCGTCAGATTCGCACGTCGCACGCTCAAATTTCGAAGCGACGTGCGAATCGGACGCAGTGTGCCATGTGCCTAAGGCGACGGAGCGACGAATTCACGTGCGGCGATGACGCACAACCAAGCGAATTTTCTTCATATCTTCGTCCGGAGTTGCGGTGAAAGACGAACCGCGTTCATTTCCCCTTTTATGTTCATTTGAAATTCGAACGTCGAGGTGATAATTTGTTAGTACAATGCAAACGGAACTTATTCAAAACACCGCGGCGAATTTTAGTTTGGGTTTTATACGAGTATAATCAGCTCAAAAAACGGACGTTCCTCACGGAATTGCGGAGTTCGGTGTGGCATACCCCCCGTCCCGCACCGCATCACCGGTCGCACCTTCGCACGGAGACGCGGAGCCACTGTGTTATACCATGCGGTTTTTGTATACAAACATAGATTCTGCAGTACTAAATTAAAAATCGCAGCACCGGACGTCGCTGCGAAGTGCGGAGCAGTGTGACATGTGCCTAATAATGCACGAGCTTTGTTTCTAACAACATTCATTACTTATTTGGAATACCTCATTATATTATGTGGGAAAATACTAAACACTATAGTAAAGACTCGAACCTCATATTTAGACTCGTCTTTTAGTAAAAACTAAAACACGGTACTCGACTGAAAAGCCCTCTATTATATCACGATTGTATAATAGTACATTACGATACAAGTGCGAAAAATAGGAAATTCGAAACTAGTGGCGATAAATTAAAACACGACCGAAGGGAGTGTTTTAAATCGACACGAGTTGCGAATTATCTATTCGCACATGTATCGTACAACGTTTTACAGTACATATGGCCCTTTAAATGTTCGACACTATAACGTAATATGCTAATTTTCGCACTAGTGCGGTAAAGTAGCACCATATGTACTGTAAAATAATATTTTGACCTACTTAAAATTATTTTTGCTATATTTAATACCTACCTACCTATATGTATCACCTAACGGACCCTACATAGATCAAATAAAGGAAAAACTAAACGGCGTGTATCAAGCTGAAGGCAGAGGACCGACACACATGGAAATTGTTCCACCGACAAGAGTCTAACTCTTAAATATATGATGATGATGAACGGACCCTGGGGAAGACCACGCTGGTTTCATAGCTTATTATGCTGAGTTGGGTCCATTTCGTGATGCTCCCTTAATGTTATGTTTTCTGCTTTTGTTATTTGTACATGTATGTAATTATCATGAGTATAACGCCTTTTATCTTTATCTCACGATCACGGTTCAAAAAGACTCCGAAGTGCAACGGTTTGAGAATAACCCCCCATTTTCAAAAGCGCAAGCCACTAGGTCAAGTTAATTGAAGATGGTGGCATTCTATTTACTGGCGAGTGAGCAGGTGAGTGTGCAGGCGAACTTGGGCACTATCTGTAAAGCCCGGTTTACGATCTGATGAGAAAAATGCATTTTATCCACGACAGTAGCAAAGTAACTTCATGCAAATTTTGAGCCGTTTCCTAATGTTGGCTGGCAAAATTAACTTATAAATAATGATTTTGGGTGAGCGTTGATTTGTATTTGATTTATATATAGTTATTTGTGCAACAAGAGAGGAAAGTTGGTTTTTCTTGCGAGTGTTCATTTTGAGTCCCGAGTAAGCGAAAGATTCTAAGTTAGAATGTTGAGCGTATCGAGGGTCTCAAAAACACGAGATGTAAAATAACTTTACTCTCGTGTGGGACATACAACTTTTCACCTCAGTAATGAGAACATATTAAAGGTTCGAAAAAATCAATATCAAGTAAAGTTTTTATTCCTGTATTCATAACATTTTTTTTTTTCGTGAAATTCCTTGGACAAATGGTCATGAAGAAATGGAAATTCGTATATCACACACATTCATATACACTTTAATATCAATATCTATACATCTATATAAATGCACGTCGAACGCATGAACGTGTCACTAAAGGCAGTCTCTGATTGGGGTGAAGCCAATTTGGTCTCGTTCAATGCTAGTAAGACCCAGGCGTGTCTTATCTCCGCCAAACGGAGTCCATTCCATCTGACTCCTACTTTCCGAAATGTATCCCTTCCGATAACCGACCATCTTGAGCTTCTCGGAATCTCGCTGACTTCGAAACTCAACTTCGGCCCGCACATCGAATCGAAAGCACAGTTAGCAGCAAAAAAGCTGAGCATCCTCAACAAGGTGAGGCAGTATTTTACACCTAGGCAACTGCTCGACCTTTACCTAGCACAAGTGCGATCGTGTGTGGAATACTGTTCGCATCTGTGGGATGGTTCAGCAAAATACCAGCTTGAGGCGCTCGAGTCAGTTGAGAGGAGAGCCAAGAGAATCATTAATGATGACGATCTGACGAATGCTCGACTCCAAAGTCTAGAGCATCGTCGCAAGGTTGCCAGCCTAACGATATTTTACAGGATACATTTCGGAGAGTGTGCCGAGGAACTGCACAACCTTATTCCTCCGTCCCCATTTCACCATCGGACTACCAGACAATCGGCACTCCGGCATCGCTTCATGGTAGGTATTCCACAAATACGCACGAAGCGTTTTGCTTCAACATTTCTTATGCGAACTGCCAAGGAGTGGAATGCCCTGCCCGAGTCTGTGTTTCCGCATGAGTACAATCTGGGTCTCTTCAAGGCTAGGGTAAATAGGTATCTCATAGGTAAGCGTGCTCCACCGTAGACCGCATCATCACTTACCATCAGGTGAGATCGTGGTCAAACGCTTGCCTATCGTTATAAAAAAAAAAAAAAAAAAAACGTGGTCCTGAGTAGTCCTGACTGACTCATCAACGCAGAGCCGAAACTACAAATGCTAGAAAGTTGAAATGTACACTAGTTTACATTTATACAGTGTACAAGAGCTAAGAAGCGATTTTGAGAAATTCAGTCCCTAAGGGGGTTAAAAAGAGGATGAAAATTTGTATGGGGTTCAAGTTTTATTTTAAGCTAGGAACTTGATACTTTGTAAAAAGGTATTTAATTTAAATAGAAGAAAACTGATTTAAGCGTTTTTGATAATTCATCCCCTAAGGTGGTGAAAAAGGGGTTGAAACTTGTATGGAGGTCAAACATTTTTTTCAGTGCGGGACTTGAAACTTTGTATATGGGCATATTAGTAGAATAAAACAAAAATTATTTCAGCGTTTTAAAAAATTCTTCTCCTAAAAGGGTTAAATAGGGGTTGAAAGTTTGAATCCATTACAAATGCTTTAAAACTTCATAGAAAAACATAGTGTACTTAAGATTAAAAAAGTTATTTTAACGTTCTTGATAATTCAACCCCTAAGGGGCTTAAAAAGGGGATAGAAATTTATATGTGGTACGAGTTTTCTTTTAAGCTAGGAACTTGAAACCCGGTAAACGGGCATTACCTCTATATTCAAATATTTTTAAGGGATTGAGAGGGATTATAGCGAACAATTTTTTTCACTTAGGGGTTTGAAACTTCGTAGGTTGTGTCAGACAAATCTCATGCGTTGTATAATTATTAACAAGTGATTAATCGTCCCTAATGCTTCGCTTCTTTTTGCTGCATAATGTTCTATGCTAATCTATATAACTACCAACATACAAATCCATGCGTACGAAGTCGCGGGCAACAGCCAGTAGATACATATAACTCAATATATATATACTCCCTTTTATGTAAGTCAAGTTTAGTCAATCGTTACTTAAAATACGTTTTAAACCACAAACTTTATTAGAAGCTATGATTAAGTAGAGTTATCTATAGCAAGCTATTAACCATTAGATATTCAGCAAGTTAACTTACAGACCAAGTGAACTCCTTGCGGGACTCCAAGCGGATCTGGAGCCAAATGCAGTTTAACTTTGGGTCGGATAATTTACATTATCGCATTAATGTGGCTTCCATTACTGGAGTTATGTCTATTTGCTTCTACGCAAACGATACTTGACTTGTTACGGGCTTCTACCCGTTTGAGAGAGGGCGTAAATTAGAAGGAGACAAAAGATATGGCACTTGCGACGGAAGAAATAGCCATCACGTGAAGAAGAAGTTTAGAGTTTCATTTCATTGTATGTTATGTGGTATCAAGTATAGCTTGGACTGACTCTAGTGTCTCTAGTCTAGCCCCCAAAGGCATGGTGTTCCGGATATTTGACAGGCATGCCCGGAGCCGAAGCCAATACGTAAATGCTTATTGACACTTTAATTAAGTGTAAGGGGTACACCGAACGGATGCTGCCCATGCCCGAGTCATGGGACGCACGCAGAGGTCGCGGTTATTCGCGGATGGTCTAAAACGCAAAATGACTAGTGTAATACGTGTAATATTTTGCCTATATCGCTTTTAGTCTACATCGCGAACGGTCTAGAACGCAAAATGACCACTTTTTTATTTCATTAGGTAGGTTAGGTTTGTTAGTTATCTTCAAATGGCCAAAGGCCAAACCGCCCAGTCGACATCGCTAACGTAAAGATAAAACGACGAAAATGATGTAGGCATTTTGCGTTCTAGACCGTTCGCGATGTAGACTAAAAGTGATATAGGCAAAATATTACACTAGTCATTTTGCGTTTTAGACCATCCGCGAATAACCCAGAGGTCGCACCACAGCAAACGAGCGAGTAGGGTATTATGTCATTAGACGTAATAGAGTGGAGCCCTTAGCTTTGCCTTACCAGGCCAAACAGGAGGGGCAAACAAAGGCAGCGTTGGCGCAATGTCATCGCCAAAGATTTAAACGCCTGTCGGTTAGCGGAAAACGACGTCCAGGATAGAGCGAAGTGGAAGGAGAAAAGTAGGAAAGCGGACCCCGTCACAGTACGGGACAAACGGTAGGAGGATGATGAGACGTAAAAGAGTGGCCTCATTGCTCACGAGCTACTAAGCGGCAACACTAACAGCATGCTAAGGGCAATAGACGAGCGCCTCGCTAGGTCTAAGTAGATATAGATTTTATAGATATTACAAGTTTGTACGCTTTTGATCTGAAAGATTTTTTTTTTCTTATTATTAGATAATTATCTGTAGGTCACGTTACTTTGACGCCATATTACTGGACTGGCACGCGCTCACAATCAGAATTGGCTCGGCAGTGATTAATTACCATCAAAGTTAATTTATTCTTTTGAGCGGTAACGGGGCTAATGCGCTACAACATTTGCTGCGATTGGCTTTGAAGATTGCTTGGTAGGATACTAGTAGTTTGTTTAATACGTATCAGTCAAAAATTTATTTTCTTCAAAAACGCTTTAAAAAGCCGACTTTTCTTCAGACAAGCTACTTATAGGCTCAATTAGCGTTTTTTTATAAACGCTTGCCATCTTGGCTAGGCCCCCAGGTCAGTTATCTTTGAATTTCATATGGCCTTTTTCCTATTCGCCTTCTACTTTAAAATGTTTGATATAGCAATAATTAGCTATAATGAACTACTGTAATAAACTTAAAACAAGTCAACTTAGCTGGTATCTTTACAATGCGGATTTTTAAATGAAGAAGGCCGTTATTCATCGGGTTTGGGAAGTGCTCCAGCCCAGAGATTCTTCCGTTAGTCAGCTATCAGCAAGGCCCCTTATCTCTACCCCTACAAACTTCAACCTTAACTCCGAAACCGCAAGGTAACAACTCAAACGGCACCATCAACATGATTGACAGCACACGCGAATTCCAACCTTGAGTCCACCAACGGAAAGATCAATTCAGAAGAACTAAGCACTTTAATAATGTTAGGTGCACGCAATTTTCGTCCTTGAGAGCCATCACATCTGAAAACGGAAAGAATGCAATCAAATTTCAATTTTGACATTAACGGTGTAAGATGCAATTTGAAACTAGCAAATGTAATTTTAAATGCTGTATGTGCATTTCTATTTGCTGTAAAGAATTGTGGGCGGAAGCTAGATTCAACTTTAAAAACATTGGAGTAAGGTTGTTTTTGGTTGAATTGTATTTTTGTAAAGATGCTATACTGCAGAGAACTTAGTTTTACAAAATGCGGTATCATGAAAAAAGTCTTGCTTGGCTCGGAGCTCAAAGTGTCTCTTATTTGTTATTAAAAAGAGAGATAGCAATTCAGTCTTCTTTTATGTTGTAATATGTATTAATGTAAATGAAAACAGCTCGTACAAAGTAGTACTACTTACAATGATTTGTGAGTTTTTTAAAGATACGTTTGAAAAATAAGTGTATTGTATTATTGGGCCGCATTTTTGACTTAAAAGAGGCTTGTAGCGATTTCTGATATTTGCGTCATGTTTCCGAAAGAACCACAGGTCTAAATTCGCTATGTGCACGACTGTCACGCAACCTAGCGTCCACAAGTTTAGAGAAAACGTCAATTCACTACATCTTATAAAACTACTCCAAAACTTAAAACTACCGAATGGATTTTCATGCGACTTAGAGAAAGTCAAATTCTAATAAATTACGTAAATCTATCAATAGAGTGAGTCTTGAGGAAGGCCTAGGTATATAACTTGTTAAGGGTTTATGTAAATTGGTTGAAATATAACGATGCTGTCGGAAAAAATCAAGCTGGCTATAGGCGCTTTAATCGAAAACGCTGTCTAACCCGTTTGAGCTATAACAACACAATGTATGGTGGGGTTGTCTCTCTTTCATATGTCTACAAAAAAGTCCGTGATGTTGAATGTCTATCTTTTAAGGATAACTTACTATACCCATTCTTAACTTCTTCTTGCCACGAGTATTCGTAAATTAAAGTTACATTTCGAGCCATATAACTTGTACGAAATGTTAAAGACGCTATCCGCAGTTAGTTCTAATTTTCACCACCTTATGCGCTGGGATCGCTTTACTTAGCCCCACCATGCACTTTGCACGGTCCCATTAATGGAAGTGTGATAGAGGGAAACCATCACGAACCTATATAAACATTCATGAGTGCGAAAGAGGCAGACTACAAATGAAAAAAACGTGACCACTTTTGAGCTTTGAATTTACCAACAGGTAAGGTTAGCGAACTAGAAAATATCAATAACTGTATTCAGAAGATAGGGTTGGTGATTATATTTTTGAACATGCTATTACAAAAGCAAATAATTTACGTAATCACATATAGTCTGGCAAACAGAACTTGTGAGTCAGTAAGAACCAGGAAAATTATACTCATCCCTTTCTTTTAGGTGCTAGTACTAGCGTAAGACAACGACAGTATGATTTTCTCTGTCTATAAATCATAAATCAATTATTCGTTGCAACCAAATACAGAGCTATGTTTGTTTTTATTTATTTTTTTTCATTTTCATTTATCAAATAAGACGGTACAGGGCCAAGCTATAATTATAATTTTTGATAGTATAGATCCTATATACTTACTTTACTCTTTGGTATAGATCGTGTTATTCACGACGACGACGTGTGCCTTGACTCGTATTTACGGAAGGTGGAGATAAGGAATGGAATGTCCATATACCAAAAAGTGTCATCAAAAAACCTTAAATAGGTTGCGCTACAATACCTAGAATACTTGAAAAAAAAATCAAATCATAGACAGCGCACTTCACTCCGTCAATAACGCCTAGGTTTTTAGCTACTCTAGCACTACTCTGGAGAGATTTAGAACTATTATTTATAGCTGACAGCTGGACACTTTTGCAACAGTTCTACCATAAGAGATGCCACTCCTCTTAATTCCACACTCCATAACTCGTACTTCCAATCACACTTAACATCATACCGATTTCCCATTTTGATCGCACTTTTTTGTCAGGCAATTTTATTCATTATATATCTGTGGTCCAGTTTCCAAGACGACTGTCAATGCCACTTGCAAAATAAACAATAATTGACGATTTGTGAAATTACTTATATGCTACTTATATTATTATCTTATTAATTGTACTTGATTTAGTAATAATTTTCAGTGTTGCGTTGTTATATAATTAAAGTGAAAGTAACTTTATACATGGCATCAGGTAATGAAATGTTAAACCGCGATATATGTATGTACATTCTGTTGGTTAATGTATTCCTGGTACCCCACAATACAGGTGAAGCCTAGTGCGAAAACCCCTGCTTACATTATGTAATTTGAATTTCTAAAAATAAAGATTGATATATTTATATAGAATAAATTGTTATGTTTTCTGCTTGACCTATTTTACGATGTAAACAGAAACGAATGACACTAGTTATGTGTCCATCGTATTTTTAAGCGACTTACAGATGTAGTGAATAATCCTTTCTCATCGTATTTTCACGAAAATGTACGAACGTGTCATGCTATTTCAGTCCGTCTCAGTACAAAAAGTACTAAGATTGACTGTAGTAGCATGATAAATACGAACGTTTCCGGGAAAATACGAAAGGAAAGGATTATTCACTTCATCTATCCTGTACAAAAAAATTAATTTTTCTAAGGTTTTATTAAAAATACTTAACTCTTTCATTATTTCACAGATTTGCCAGCAAAGGAGATTAATGGTATAAATTTAGACAATTATTATCCTAGTCAACGGTCTTGTAACTCAGTGTCTTATATTCATAAGAAATTCTTCAACAACTCTAAGGAAGCAGTTCCAGAAGTTCCTAATGTTAGTCAAAATATTGACAAGACTGATCCAAATATTATAGAACGCGTGAATAAAACAAAACATAAAATATCTAAACACAATAAAGCAAACAAAATTAATAAGGATATTGATGTAACCAGCGTCTGTAATGACGAAGTTTTAGGACAGACTATAAGATTCGCAAAAAATATAGTCCCTATAGTCATTCCTCCGAGCGCCAACGATAAGTCTCCTGTTTACTATACTATAAAGACCTCAAGAAAACCACGGCTCAGGAATAATAAGTCAGGAGATAATCCCATCTCCCAGGATTCTAAGACGTACAGAAAGCAACAAGAAAAGAAAATTATCGAAACATTTCGTAAAGAAAATTTCAAAAGTCAGACAGAGAGTTTCAGTCATGAATCTATTAGCAGATCATCTGTAGAAAATATAGTCATCAGCCAATCTCTTAACAGTTCTATTTCTGAATTATCCGAAAGAAAAGTCAGAAAAACGCGCCACAATGATAAACGATTGAATAGGTCTCACATTACCGCATCCGAGTCTTTGGAGGCTTTAGCTACTGAACTATTACAAACATCTGGTGAAGCCAAGATCAAAATTCATCTAATGGATGACACGGCTAAAGACCTTTTCTATGAATCAATCCGAAAGCCAGTCATAGAAGCGATCAGAGAATCCGTTGCAGAAATAATGCACTCCAAGGAAGAAGAATCTAAAACCGTGCATAGATATGTACAATATCAAAATCAGAAGTTAGATAATATTTTAGATAAACTAGCATGCATTGAAAAAAGATTAGATGGTACTGAAGAGAAAGTCAAAATACGTAAAGGGGGATGTAAAGCATCCGCTCTTGAAGAAATAGGCGAGGATATTGCAGAGGAAAATGAGGATTCTGAAGATGAAATGGCGGTTGTTTACAACACTGAAGAAAAGCGGAAAGGCAGGTGCGCTAGTGGTATTGTTAGACTTAATCCTTTACAGAAAATAGAAGAAGTAAGCCCTTGCAGCGGTGATGGAGAAGTAATAAGTCAAAAGGCAATAGCTCCTACAATTTCATTGCGCCCCGACAAAATTCCCACTAGGTACTGCTGGACAGATTCCGCAAACCAATAAAGTTGGTTGATATTAAAAAAGTTTGTTTTCGTGTGAAATAACGAGTATAGTTGATGTCGACATTCATCTGGGGCATGACGAGCGCGCGGTTTAGTTTTTCAAGGGTTGTGAACAGTTTGAAGACGTACTTATATTTGTAGAATGTTTCCAATTTGCATGGCTGTTGTGGATATACCAAATAAAGTTTTAAATATTTTAGCATAAAGTAGGCAAACAAGTCATCTTTTATTTTGTTTCTCAAATCAAGTTGATTGGTTCAGGAATTCAGTTAAAAGCATATTCTAAAACATAATTAGGGTCGCAAAGCAATACAACTTTGACGTAGTACTTACAATAAGACTTACAAGGTTTTACATGCCTACTTATAAGGATAAAGGAAGAATGTTAGGTTTTGAAGTCCGTTTATTTTATGATGTCCACAGGAAAGAACTCATACTAAAAAAGTTTTTGACCCAGGTACTCGGCAGCTAAACATTCCTAGAAAAAACATTATCTTCTATACATATAATAAAGCTGAAGGGGGTCGAAAGTCTGTACACGGAAGATATTCGAAAAAAAATAGGCTGGGGATACTAAGAATCGCTAACAGAACACGTTCCAACAGTTTTTAGAATTTTTGTCTGTTTGTCTGTTTCTCTGTTTGTCTGTTTATTTGACCTCGCATCACGTGAAAACGGCTGAACGGATTTTGATGCAAATTTTACTAATCTGTCGAGAAAATGCCCGGCCAAGTTATAGGCTATAAAAATTCAACCCCTAGAAGGGGGGGTAGCCACTACACTCGATTGAGTTAAGTTTGCACCTGAATCTTATGGCGCTACTTAGGAAGGAGGTGCAAACTTTTACAACAAATATGTGCTACGAGTATCGAGTACCCTGCGAAACTAACAGATATGGTGCTGAAATTAAGCCACCGAGGAAGGATTTTGCCAAATTAACTCTAAAGTTAGAAGAGGGGGGTACGGATATCAATTCAATTTCAATTGTGTTGATGTAATAATACAACGAAATTAAACGACAGTAAATTAATTGCCATACATTGCACAGTGCCATCTTTTGGGAAACTGAGTAAAAATTTAGTAATCAAGTAAACTAATAATTTTTAAGAAAAAAAACCGACTTCAATGAGGTAGACCGGTGAAAGAACGATTATTGTTGAATTTTGATTTCATACAATTAAATTAAAAAGACAGCGTCCTACGCCTAATTATGTATAAAAGGAGGTTACATGTTTTTTTTTTGTCACTGCACCCACCTTGACACATTTCAGATTTGCCCTATGGTTGACTGGTAAGATACCCGCAATAGGGTATTCGACTGTATTTAAGATAAATTATTTCACACCATGCATGAAATAAAGCACCAGATAATTATTAAAAAAACTAAATAGGATAGAAATATAAAAATGTGTCTTGAAAACCTAACTACTTGACAAACATGCACAGAGAACAAATCGCCAAACGTGAACTATGCATCGTTGAAGAGTTCCATTCTGTTCATCATGAACAGCTCCACTTCATCAAATGTCACTTCTACAAATGTAAATACTTGATTTGTTGATGAAAATACAAAAATCACTATATGTATGCCTTTCACATTTGAAGAGTTCCCTCGATTCCTCATGGACCCCATCGTCAGAACTCGAACTTGACAAAAATTTGTCTTGAAAATCTAATTTACTTAACAAACACAGCGAAGAGGACAAATCGCCAAACGTGTACTGTGTATCGTTGAAGAGTTCCATTCTGATCATCATCAGCAGTTCCACTTCATCAAATGTCACTTTTTTAAATGTAAATGCTAGATTTGTTAAAGAAAATACAAAAATCATTATATGTATGACTTTCATATTTGAAGAGTTCCCTCGATTCTCCTCCTTTTGAAATCTTGAAGTCGGTTAAAAATGAGTTTACTTACATAGTTAAGTAGTGGCAAAATCAACACACATATCAACACGCGTATAACTGCATAATTATCTAAATAAATATTTTCTCCGTCATGAATTATACCTAATCGTAATTTTATCGTATCCATATTCATACGTATCGCCTCTTTTAAGCACTTAATAATGGCTACGAAGGTGGGTACTATGAAAAAAATATTCTCTGATGTTTGCGGTGTAAATGTCAAACGATTTGGGACTCGCATTTTATACGCGTTAAAATGCCATAAGAACTAAAAACTGAAAATGCCTTATGAAAAATGCCGAGTGTAGTTTTATTAAGTGGTACCTAATTGTAAAATATTTTATCTAGACTACAGTCCTCTAGCGTATCCATCTGTCAACTTTACTTCAAGTTCCATCTCCAGGGGAGAGGCAGAGAAATTAGCGGTGAATGAGCCGGTTACTGACACAGACCGAATACCACGCGAGCGGAGCCGCGGGCACAGCTAGTAATATATATATGTAAAGTGTGTATAATGTATGTTGACATAAAGGATACGGGAGCTGAGATTTAAATATTTCAGGTGAATATATCCGTCTCGCTAACGGAAGGGGCACCTTAAACAAGTGCAATAAGGACAACGCCAGTAACTCTAAACTTAACCAAATGTAACATAATTTTTGAGATCTAAATGGTAATTAAATTATCTGTGTCGGACTGTTTTGCTTTTTACGCTTATTGGTGTCAGTTTTGAACACCATGCTTCTGCGTTTTTGCGAATATTTGAAGTGCACTAGTGCAATAAGAAACAAAAACCTCCACCACTCAACTTATGTATGTTCACAAGAATGCTCACGGTTTTGAAGTGAGTTTATTTTTCTTTTTTTTTTTCTAAACTACCTAGCGTAAACTCAAATCATAAATTAAATCATTCACAAAACACGTACGAGTAGGTACTCTGAAACTTTATAAAACAGATTTCGGTACGTAAATAAACCGGCATTGGGGAAGACGCTCGCGTGCCGTGGGCGGTCGATACGGCACTAATAGCCGAGTCTTGCCCGATTACCGCACATGCGTTCAAGGTTCATGTTTGCACCCTGCAAAAATTTAAGCAATGAGGTTTCTGCTATTCGAAGATATTTAGCCGGTTGACACGGCCTAATAACCAGCTCCTGCACGATTACCGAACATGTGTTCAAGGTCTATGTTATGTTTACACTCTGCAAAAACTGAAGGCCTTGAGCAATGAGATTTCTGGTATTCGAAGATATTTGGGCGGTTTATATAGCACTAATAATCGGCTTAGGCATAAATAACCCACTGGCTACTATCGTTCAAGGACCATTTCCTTTTAAGTACAAGACATATTTTTAAATTTGTGAAGTTTGTGTTTTCACGTCGTCAATATTTCCCTAAATATGTTCCACCTTAACGCTCCATATGTGTGTGATGATCAAAATCCTGGACTCAAACCTCACTTGTACTAAGTTTTGCTATATAGAGCACAAAAAATCGTTTTCAAATTCAAAAAGATGATTACTAATTCGGTTAGAATTATTATCATAGGCAGAATTATTAACCTTTTAATAGTATTTTCAACAAAAAATGAAGCCGTAAATTTCCTCTCTATTTAACAATAATTCGTGCAACAGGCAGTCAAACAATAAAACATTGCCCCCACTAGCATAACAATTTGCAAACAAGGGCAACAACTGCGAACTCCGAAAATGATAACATGGTAAAAGCTGGGAAAATGCCATACAGAGGCAAATAGATTTTCGAATTTGGATGTTCGCGGCCCACTGGGCTAATAGGCCATTTAATTGCTGCATTTCGCCTTGCATTATTTAAATTAGTGTTGGCTGTTTTTTATACTTGGCGACAAAATATTCTTGTTTAATTCAAGTCTCCATTTTTTCACAAGTCTTATATAATGCAAGGCATCACCTCTTATTTGGAAAGCTTTCAATAGGATACAAAGCAGAAAACAGTAGCCGTTAATTTATTGCGTAACCATCGTAATGTGTATCGTATATCGTATGTCGTATCTCTATTCGAGCCCCATTGCGACGTACGATATTATTAGTTCAGGATTAGGATGCCAAGTGCCACTTGCATGCCCCCTGTCATTACAATTTCTTGGCGAGTTCGAGCAAATCCAGGGCTAATGCAGATCTACAGATTTGAGTCTAAATTAGAAGACCACTATTCAGTTTTACGAAACTGCAAATCAAAGTCAAGTCATGTCAGTTCACAACATCACAGTATGGAAGACGGTACATGTTTCATACGCGAAATAATAGTCGATCGGCAATGCCTTTGCCATGAAACACACGGTCCGAGCGTGTACTGTACTACGCTCTATGACGCCGAGCGCCCCCCTACGAGTACTAGTGTGCGATCGAAGTTTCTGATTCGGTTTCGGCATAAAAATCATGTTATAGCCGAAGGTTCGGTTTCGGCTAAGACTAAAGCAAAACTAAACTCCGATTTCGGCAAAAATCCGGTTTCGGTCGGCCACTAACGAGTACGTTGGCTAAAGATAAATGTACCTAAATAGGTACAAGGTATAACAAAAATAGTGGGGATCCGTTTAAGGGCATAATCGGTATCGTGTTTTGACTAGAAACAAGTAGAAGGCAATTTTTTTTATGCCAATTTTGTTTTTTTTCTGTGAGGCGACCTGTCCAAGTCGGCCAACCTGATATACAATACAGAGTACGAATGCCAAAATATTTCGCATCAAAACAAATTTTCTTCTGCTTTTTCCTAATCTGAACAACCTAATATGCTTGAAGGGATCCCACTATTTTTGTTATACCTTGTATGGTGTTCGGAGCGTTCATTCCGTGGTCCTCGGGATCTCGCCGCGCCATTCCTGTTGCGACGTCCGTAAGCTTCACGAATAGCCAACTGGCAGCGATTCGGAGAATGTATTGATTAATGACACAGCCGGGCTATGCTATGCCGGCTATGCTTTGTCTGCAAACGGACGGTCAAACCTTGCTATTAATCTGTCGATATTCTGTTGTACGGTTCACTCTAAACTATTCAGGCCACCCAATATCAATACTGTTTGTTTCCTAATGTATACATGTTAAATATTATTTTAAAGCGCTTATGTATGTTAAAAAGAATATAAGAAAAATCTCTGTTTCGAGAAGAATCGGGTTATAAAACTCGGGGAGTTTCAGTCACCTCCACTAATATCTCGCATAAAGTGTTTTGGATGTTATTGCGTGCTTTATAAATAAATAAATATTATAGGACATTATTACACAAATTGACTAACTCCCACTCCCACAGTAAGCTCAAGGCTTGTGTTATGCGATAGAAAACACCCATGACTCAGGAACAAATATCCGTGCTCAACACACGAATAAATTCCCTTACCAGGATTTGAACCCGGGACCATCGGCTTCGTAGGCAGGGTCAGTACTAAGTACCCACTAGGCCATACCGGTAGTCACATTAAACATTATTGATATTATTGCTGGTGACTACTTTACCTTTTTATAACAGTTGGAAATCAGATTCCCCTTAACATTAGAAGTAGGTTCGTATCCTACCAACTGTGCCTGTGTAAGCACATACTACATTCCATCAATTTACATTATTATGGATTAATTACATTACATTCAATAGCTATTAACTCTGCACCGCACCTGTGTTGCCTTTGTTATTGAAAAATCGGCCAAGAGCATGTCGGGCTATGCTCAGTGTAGGGTTCCGTAGTTACCATTCTGTCAGAATAGATTATTTTAATAAGTATCATGTACTGTCTACATTACAAGCACAATTAAGGGAGTACCTTCGCAGCGCTTTGTACGTCTTTTTACTAAGAAGAGAAGAGAAGGAAACCAAAAAAAAAAATTATTTTGTTTGTTTTACTGTTCTGTTCGCCATGTATGATTTATTAATTTATTGCCAAATTGTAGCTTTCTAGCACTGACGAACACGGAGCAAAGCCGCGGATGGACAGACAGACAAACAAATAAGGACTATACGTTTATACTTTATATGAAAAGGCGATTTCCCGCGGGTCCTCCACTTCCATCTTAAACGGTCACAAATATAGGTCTTAGACCTCTTTTTATTAAAGTCGTTAAAACGGACAAATATCCCGTTATTTATATTATGACCACAGAAATCTCCACCTTAATTGCTGTTACCCTCTGCCCAAATACAGGGTGTTGACGGACAAACACGTAGATAAATGTTTGTACATACGTAACGAAAATATTTACTCTCATAGCGAGCTCGAGGTTGAGGCCTTTTACCTTGCCGAGAACATGTGATTACAGGTTTTACAGTGTGAAAATTTTAACTGACCAATTGTGATATTTAGTTTTATAAAAAAGTTATTAAAATACACTGAAAACAAAGGTTTGAATCAATAAATATTAGATAGATATTCTTACACAGATTGACTAAGTCCCACAGTTAAGCTCAAGAAGGCTTGTGTTGTGGGCACTCAAACAACGATAATTTATAATATACAAATACATAGAAAACACCCAAGACTCATATTTTATCTCTGACACTTAGACACATACTGATACTGATGTTGTTGTTATACTTAGAGACATTACATCTCTAAAGATTTTTAGTACCTACATACTTGTTGTTTGTATATTTTTTATCATATTTTTTTGTGTAATTCGACACATAGACACTGTATACATCTCAAAAAAAATATCTAAAATGCATTGATTTCATATTTGTAATTGTAGCCTATTTGCTGAATAAATGTTTGATATTTGATATTTGTTAATTTATTTCACCCATTTATGCAATTCTTAAAAACACAAGTAACTTAAAATACAACACGATATATTCGTTAAAATAATAATAAAAACAAAAAGATACAGATTAAAAAATAAATCTAAAATAATCCACCCTGAATCGTACCCGGCTCAAAGGTCCCCATTATTCCCGCTGCGTTTATATATATTTGTTTTTTATATGTTATATTTGTTTGATATTTGTATTTTGTTATTTTTTATTGTAAAAATTTTACATGTAAAAGTGCCCCTGTGGCCTATTTGCTGAATAAATGTTTGTTTGTTTATATCAAAATTTATTCTAACTACATTCACTAGATCTGAGAAACAAAACCGAAATCTTCGCTAACGTCGTTGTTCTTAGTTTTTATAATAATGACTCAAAATTGACGCATGTTATTCGGCGACCGAATATCCGACGCTTCGGCCGAGAGGGGCCGAATATTCGGTATTCGGCTAAAACCACCTTTTCCCACCTCTAATCATCACCTTTATGTGAGTTGGTAGAATGCAACCTGTAAGTATCTAAAATTTGTGGACGATTTACACACGCAATGTCGTGTTAAAGCAAGCTATTCGAAGCACAGTTATCGTGAGAAAGCTATACGGTGTATGGTTGTGTATCAACTAAACTGCAAGTCAGCCTTCGCGCCAATGATTAATTTGCCCCAAATATCGTGGCCGTATTCCCGTTCTGCCTTTGTTAAATATAGTGTTATAGCAACAGACAGGCGTACCAACCGCAACTTTGGTCCGGTCAGTATATCTCTTTCTCATTCTCAATTATAGCTGCGTCCATCACGGACGTACGACGGATCAGCTTCCACACGATCGAATAGGCCTCGGACCGGACCAAGATCAATGAAACAAAAATTGAGAGAAAACGATGGACTAATAATCAGGATTATATTTTAATTCACTTCCAAAATGCTTCCAAACTCCAATCAAATTGGTTATCTCCGTCATATGCACCGTGGGCTGTATATATGTCTCATTTCCTCCGGATAATTCACTCAGGCACTCTGGTGTTGATGTGATTGTCAGCGTAATATCATTTTGACAATATCATTTCGAGCTCAGCGTGAAATATTGGTGTCTATTAGATTACTGGCAGTTTTTACCAACCGACGTAGCGTTATTAACATTACACGGTTTTTCGGGGACAAAAAGGTACATGCTAGTGAATAATTAAATATGGACTAATTATCGATATCGATAGCAAGCAATTTTTCAATCATAATAACAAATGACACTCATCCTTGAAGTAACATTACTAATTTAGTAAGATGGTTCATTCTTTTATTAGGTATCTATTTCCAAACGTATTTGACATCTGACATTGACTCAAGTCAGTGACCAATGTAGTACTAGATTGTAATAGTTAAGTATGTAAAGATATAAATTAAAATCCTTACTGGTTGACTCACTCTTATATTTCCGGCGCCAAAGTTAGATTTCAACGATATTACTTAGGTACAGTCATGTCTAAAAATATCGATACGCAGAAAGTGCCAAACATATGTATACACTACCTTAATACTTTGTCCGTATCGATATTTTTAGATGTGACTGTACTTCTTTCATTGTTTTGATGCTAAATACAGCTCAAAACATCTTAGTTCTTGTAAAATAACTGTTTCTCCGTATCCATTTGCTACAAAATACAATTTCTTTCTTTACAAACTTTTCAACAATTCCTTGTCCATTAATAATTCCGTCATTCCCAGATTCCTATTCTCTTTAAATCCGAGTAAACATTCATCAAATTTAGCTGACGCTGCGATCGCCGCCATCTTGAATGAGCATAGACAAGATGGCGGGAATTTAATTAAAAGCGTAACCTGTCAACGTTTTAATTTAGTAGCTGGTTTTGGGTCCTTGTTGTCATTAAATAAATATCCAAAAGATCCTGTTCGTACACGGTGTTAAGGGGAAAACAGAGCAATTCATTATGCAGACGTGAACATTTTTTTTCAGACGGTTTTCAATGTATTTCGCTATAACCATTAATTAATATTCTAATATTTTGTAAAAAAAAGTCATGATGATATTGATTCCGTCACGTAGTATGAATCAAATTCATCGATTATAGAATAAGTAAGTAGTAACAATTATAGTTTTCTAGAAATTTGAGTTGTTAAACTCAATACTAACATGAATTTACAGCTTAGTACTTAACCCCTACCACTAAGTAAGTGGCGTGTTAGCATTTAGTTTTAAGTCCAGTGACACCTCCCTACCGTCAATCCTCACACCGGTGTTGCCCATGAGCCATCATAGATATGGCTTTTTCTGTGGACGAGTCACCATTTGCCTAAAATAAAACTGTATACCATTTTATTAGGCAGACGTTTGGTTTCATATCTAATAGCCCAGTATTTAGTCCATCGCTTTCACCCAATAGCCTAGTTTATTTTAGCTACCATCAACTCTCAATAGCCTGGCGGGCACTGTCTCTGCGTGCATCCCATGACTCGGAAAAGGGCAGCATCCGCTCGGTGTACCCCAAAGAGTAAAGATTGTAGTGTCGAAAGGGACTCTACGTGTTGGTGGCTACGCGCGCGCCTCCCAAATGAAACACAGTTGACCGTTATCATAACCACGATAACTATATCGTAAGCCACCTTTCGTATAAATATAAATCTTTCGTAAGCCACCAGCGCGTCAACTCTCCACCTTTCTTAAGCCACCAGCGCGTCAACTCTCCACCTTTCGTAAGCCACCAGCGCATCAACTCTCCACCTTTCGTAAGCCACCAACGCGTCAACTCTCCACCTTTCGTAAGCCACCAGCGCGTACACTCCATCTTTCTATGACGACAGGTCTGGCCTCGTGGGTAGTGACCCTGCCTATGAAGCCGATGGTCCAGGGTTCAAATCCTGGTAAGGGCATTTATTCGTGTGATGAGCATGGATATTTGTTCCTGAGTCATGGGTGTTTTCTGTATTTAAGTATTTATAAATATTTATATATTATATATATATCGTTGTTTAAGTACCCTCAACACAAGCCTTATTGAGCTTACTGTAGTACTTAGTCAATTTGTGTAATCATGTCCTATAATATTTATTTATTATTATTTATTCATAAGCCACCAGCGCGTCAGCAGTCCACCTTTCGTAAGCCACCACAACTCTCCACCATTATACTGTAGCCACAGCATAACCTTCTCTTTCTTCTGCCCAACTCCAACCATAACACTAGCTTCTACAGACTACAGCTAAGGCTAAGGTTTTTAAGACTCCCTGAAGCCGAAGCCCGCCCGCCCCCCGCAATGCTGTAAAAAACCAAAAGTCCTGACATGTCAGGGGAAATCCTATATATGGCATTGGCAACCCTAACTACTCTGCACTGTTCTCTGATGAAATGAATATTCGTTTCAACTGACATTTCGGGCGGGTGTTCTAATTACCATTTCAGGCCTGTTTTAACACATTCTCTCGTCTCCATTGAATTATCTCAGCTACTGAATATTTAAATACGGAATGATTAAAGCGTCCTAAACGTCCTTATTTAGATTTAAAATGTAAGCATGAAGTTATTGTGTAACCATTAAGAGGGTTGAATAGCTTTGCGATCGTAACGAAATAACTCATAACGGTACTTTTTCTATGAAATTCCATTTCGGGAGAAAACGGTTTCCACTAACTAAATCTTAACAAATCCCTTTGATTTTGATGTCGATCGCTTCAGCCTAATATTTTCTAGGTTAATAAGTTAAATTTTTTTAAAATCCGTTCTGCAAATATTGAATAAAAGGAAAACTTTTAAACGTAGTGTTGGAGTGTAGAGGCAGATAAAGAAATTACGTATATCGTTTTTCGCTGTAACGTGTTATTACTAAAAAAATAAAAAGCTATTCTGTTGATTTTTGATCACATAAACAGCGGTTCTTTACATATATCAATAAGCGGGTGTTTTCTTTTAAACAAAATGGCGGACTGCAGCCCTGCATCAACATTCACTATACTAAAATTAATTCTGTTTATAGATGAATAAATAGAATTGGAGAAAGGTCTTGTTTGTAGTCGTGTATCTTGTGAAATGTTTTAACTAGGGGGCTATCATTTATCAATAAAAAAATATAAAATTTTATAAAAAGTTAATTATTGAAGACATTTTTCGAATCTGGCTCGAGTAATTGTGGAAAATTGTATGCGACATTTATGCTTGAAATTTATACTCTAGCGATTTACTTGGTGTCGTTACAACTTTTCCATATTTCAGGATTTTCAAGTTGTTCGGGATATTTGAAGCTACCTTATATCTAATTGATGTCTTTTTATATTTAGGGCCTGTTTCATAATGTCCAAGTAAAGTCCTAAATAAGCTATCTTTAAAATAAGTTTTAACTGGTAGTTAAAGTGCTAAGTTTTGCAGGTAGTTTTATCTGGCAGGTATTTTTTTTTTAATTAGCTATCCAATACTTTACTTGGACATTGTGAAACAGGCCCTTAGGTAAGTAAATATGTAGATTTTTAAAATACCTAAGAACTAATTATTTTACTGAGGTGATTCATGCACATTTAAGATCATGCGCGATATATACAATAAGTAAGTAAGTGAATTTTCTTTATTGCACCAACAAATATACATTTAAGAATAAGCGATTTTATTAAAAGGACAATCTATCAGGGAATCATATTTATCAGTATCTGTGTCACTCATGGCATATTCAAGCGATAGAGAGGCAGTTACTCATAACGAAATTTCGATTTTCGCGGTAGACCCTCACACCACACGAAACAGGATCTCTGAATTCATACGAATTCTTTATGAAACTAAAGGCTAGTCCAGACGGGATTATCAAATCGAACGATTTGATCAGAAAAGAAATTGGCGTCAATCTCCAATTATTACTTCACGGTGATTTCGCAATAGAGTTCGCGCCAAGATGGCGGCAAAGCTTCAGCTGATCAAATTTTACTGTGAGTTACCAATGGCAGCACTGTTATTGTTATATTCTGTAGGGATATTCCCATTTTATTTTGTTGTAAAACCATAAAATATAGCCGCTTATAAGTATATAATTCATAATTATCCTGCCACAGATGAGCCAAAATAATGTGTAATGTGGAGTCTAGCAGGTTCGCGCTTCGCGCCGCCTGTAACGCGGGCCAGAAAACTGACAAAAACGGGGAAGAAGGCGCGAAAGTGTGAACAATGTGCGAAATCGACGCCACACTTAAAACGTCTCCAGATTACCGCACCGAACCGGACCGCGAGTTTGGTGCGTTGCGGCGTACGTACCGATAGTGTGTAAGGTGGTCGCCGTACGTGCGTTAAGGACGCAGCTATAAGAGCAAGAAAGAGATATTTTTCCCGTACCAAGGTCTCTGTCCGGTGCGGTAGTCTGTTACGGCTATTATGTTCTCGGCTTCGCGTCGTGTATCGCGCATGCGTATGGAAGGCCCTTAATCATGCCACGAGCGCGCCATCTACAGACTCTTAGCGCGCTTCACATGCTCCATATCCTACTGAGACGACTGTTAAGTGACCGCTTTTCCATACCAAAGTAGTCATCTTTTTTGTCTCGTGATTCATAATATGGAAAATATTTTTACGCAATTTATGTATATTAACCACAGCTATGCCCTTTGTATTTTTTTATTTTCGATTTTATTATTATTATGTGAGTGAGGAATTTTTCAAAATTGGAATGGAATGCGTTTTTCGTTTCTAACTTTTACCGCAGATTTACATTCGCGGCTCGTGGCTCGTCTCGTCTCTCGGCCAGAACCTAAGCTCGTCGAGCTAATCAATTTGAAACACAAGCGGAGTGCGATTTTTTTTCGGTTACAGACTTTATACAGTGGTATAAGGTCTGTAACCGAATGAAAAGTTGAACGCGAATGTAAACAGCAAGCGTGCGTCCCCCGCGAGCCCCTTTGACTCGTGTCCTAAAAACCACTCCGGACGTGAACGCGGCGAGCGCCGTGCCGAGCCATGAGACGCGCCACGATTCCAACGTTTACATACAAGTCTCGTAGCTCGTCGGCTCGCCACTCGCACGCAAATGTAAATGCGCCATTAGAATAATCAATATTAATATGAAGAAAAGTCAAACGTAGGGGCATAGCTCCGATTAATTCACAAAAAATGTGTTTCCGTTTTATTATTCTCAATGGAGGAAAATGGTGACTACGTTTGAATAGAGAAGCAATCGTCGACTATCGTCCTAACACACAGGCACAGTCGGGGCGCGTCTGCTAAATATTTACGCACCTTAAGCCAAAAAATACGCCATGCAATGTACAAAGCAAAAGCAATAATGAAAGGAAGAGGAAAGTGAAAAGTGCTAGTTATAAGGCAAGGCACTCACCAAGGTTTGAGCGGCGGTCTGGTGCTGGAAAAACAGGCCCAAGTCAGTATAGCCAGTAAAGAAGGGACTTAAAAGATGTCGGACCGTTAGTGGGACAAACGGAGCGTTAATCGCATTGCGGATGACGCAATCGCAAGCGAAGTGATTAGTGCCCTTAGAGCAGCCATTCTCAACATTTTTGCCTTGTAGCCCTGGGCCGCAAGTTGAATTTGCTTAAGAGGGAAGAAATAGCTTTGCGATCCTAGCGAAATAACGGTATTTTTCCTTCGAAACTCCATTTCGGGAGAAAACGTTTTCCACTAACTAAATTTTAACAAATCACTTTAATTTTGATGTCGATCGCTTCAGCATAATATATTCTACGTTTATAAGTTTCGCTTTAAAAAAAAAATGATTTTCAAATATTGTAAAAAAGGGACACATGTAAACCTAGTTATTCATTGTGTTTTACAAATAACATACTAAAAAATAATGGCGAATGGAAAATATTTAGAAGTGGAAAAACGTTTTCTCTTTTTGTATGCTTATACCACGTGATCGCCCATCCATCTTCAATGTGACGTTCGGATTGCAAGGTTATGTATAATTATAATACCAGAATCACCTGGCGGGCCACCTAAAAAGCCCGGCGGGCGACAGGTTGAGCATGGCTGCCTTAGAGCGTTATAGATAACACTTGCGTTTGTCGCATGCGTCTAAAGCTGCGTTAAACGCACAAACGGACCGACACCTTAACATTAGTCGAAGCACAGAGTGAGTACCTTTCATGATATGGAAACGCACAGAGAACTAGACAAGCCTAGATCTACTGAACATTGCATTATACGGACATTTACGCGATTGCGTATGAGCGAGACAGCGCGATGCTGGTATATAGCGATGTCCCGCTCGCATACCGGAGCGGCGTGCGGGTCCGCATCCAATGTGACCACCGCCTTATAGGTAATAAAGTGCTATCCACAGACACTAATGTAAAGCCCAATGTTCACATTGAGCCAACCTTGACTGATCAAAAGGCTAATCCAGAAGGTACAATTTTACGCACAATCTGATTAAAATTTCAATTTAATTAAGTGGTACAGATGCAAAAATGAAATTCAAGGCTATTGACTTGTCGGTCCCACTATTAAATTTTGTAGGTGTAATGTTGCCAATCAAATCGCCAATTTCATTCATGATTAATTTGGCAATTTGATTGCCTCGCCTGGACTGACTTTAGAGGACTCAGTTACGCGTTAAAGAGAGAAAACATTATTGCGATCTCGTTCGATCGCGCAGTTAATTAGTTATGTTACTTAAATTAGCTCAATGTGTTCAGCGGGATTTAGCCAAACCTTCAGAAATAACGGCAAGATAAAGGCGTGGAACACACCGCGACAATGTGCTAGGTTCTCCCTAGACCTCTTCTTACACGAACCTTTTATTACAGTGTGCATGTAAGAGATCCCATGCATTGACATATATCTAAGGACGGGCTTTACGGGCAGTAAGAATCGTGCAGTCTAACAACACAACGCGACTGGATGATGAGATGACTTCGCATCACGCGCGCGATTGGTCGCAACTAGTTGCGTTAGACTGCACGATTGGCTCGAATTCGAGAGTGACACCACTGAACTAGCACCATTCTTAATGCCCGTAACGCCCGTGCTTGTATATTTCGGGGATCTCGAAATCTTCGGGGGCGAAAAATTGATCTAGCTAGGTCTTATCTCTGGGAAAACGCGCATTTTTGAGTTTTTATGTTTTCCGAGCAAAACTCGGTCTCCCAGATATTATGTACTTATATAAAACAAAAATGTTTTGTACAGAGTGCCCCAAAAATACGTTGACAAAGATTTTGTAGGTACTTCTGCATATTTTTTTGCTGTTAATTTTAACAAGTGTTTGCGTTTGTGTATCAAAACCAAAGGAGAATATTTTGAAGATAATACGGTTTGTTCCAGTTAAATTATTGTACTTGTAGTTAAAAAAATTAATTACATTTAAGACGAAATAGTAAGAAAAATATTCTTAAAATTGTGTTGTCAATGTATTTTCAATTTTGGGCCGTGGACATCCCCAACTAAAGTTGCTTGTAAGGGTATTTAAGACCGGCCTGGCCAATCACATTAGAGCCCATAACAGGCAAAATCCATAATTTACTCGGGTCGCCGTCATCGAAATCGAACACAAATACAATAAAAGTTTAAATTTAAAGTAATCAATTATTTGTGGAACACAGATGATACATTCAAGGTCTTATTAACAATAATAAAATCTGTTCAGAACAGAACACTTTCATTATGCAATTTAAAATAACCAGAGAAACTGCTTTAAAACCATTTTAGTTAAAACGATACATTTTGTTCTACACGAATTTCCGTTAAATTTATAAGGCAATTAGCAGCGGGAACGCTTTATAATTTGAGGCAGTTTCGTTGCAACTGCGCTGAAAATATGTTAACTACAAAATATAAGGTTCATCGATGGACAGAACTAAAAATATATTCTTGGTATAAGTAAAATCGTATAATCGATAGCTGATAAAACAAGACAGCATTATTGACATTGTATTTCTTATACACGCCTTAATAACTAGTAGTGACTACTGAACGATGGATGGATTGTGTGAAAGAGGATATGAGAAAGAAAGGAGTGAGTGCTGAGGTGACGAAAGATAGAGGAGAATGGAAGAGAAGAACACGTTGTGTCGACCCCACATAACGTGGGATAAGGGCAGGAAGAAGGAGAAGTAACTGTTGAAAGATGAATACAATCAGAGATAAAACATCACGTCAACGAAAACTTTATGATCTAACGTTTCGAACCAAATATCGTTAGTACCACTGAACCATCACATATCCGTAGGCGTCCATAGGCTACGGAGACCGCTTTCCATCAGGCGAGCCGTATGCTTGTTTACCACCGATGTAGTATAAAAAAAGTTGATAAACAAGACCTGTACCCCTAGTGTAAATTTATTCGACAGCGAAACGTGACGTACGCGTTTGCGTTGAGTGTTATTTTGTATGGGATTTTGACTTTCCAAAACGTCCCGCTTCGCCCGCTGTTTCTAAATCCCATACAAAATGAGTCTTAACGCAAACGCCTAGGTCCAGCGATTGATAATAAACATGTTTTTTTCGTTGGCTGCCTACGTCACGTCAGGCTATTGAATAAATTTACACTAGGGGTACAGGAGGTGCGGGCATTTCGAAATAGCGGCAATTCCAGTCTTTTGAGTCTAAATTGAAGAACTCGGCTCGTTTTTACGAGACTCAGAGCTTAAAAAACTTCTGAGTCTTTTAAGTCCCGAGTCGAGTCCTTTATTGAGTCTTTTTTAAGCCCAACTCAAAAGGACTCGAGTCTTCATATAAAGACTCAGTCAACAATTTTATACGTTTTATCTAAACAACAGTAAAGTAAATAGGCGTTATTGTATGATTTATGTTATGTAATTTTACATAAAGACAACGCATTTCGAAGTTATTTGTAAAAAAATACAAGTTCTCCGAAAAGGACTCAAGTGTCTACAAAAGACTCGAATCTCTAATAATTGGTTGAAAAGAACTCTCTACAAAACACTCGAGTCTCTAATAAGTTGAAAAGAACTAGAGTTTCATCTTAATTATGAGAGTCTGAAAAACTGAGTCGAGTCTCAAGCAGGGTCTCGAGTCTTAACCAACACTATTCCGAAAAGCCCGCGCAGCTAGATGTTAATGTCAACTTTAGCCTGTCGTTCTCCGAGACCACGGGAATAATGCCGTCTTAGAAACGTTGGGCATAATTTTAAAATTTAATTATAATTATTATTTGTATTGTGTGAAAAGCGTAAAAGTTTAAATCAAAATAAAACATACGAACGATCAACTTGCTCGCACTCGGTGCGTTTGGAATAACATTTGGGGGCGGAAACGGCGGGTTTGCATACAAATTGCATGTCCGGTGCAGGCCTTACGAGGACCACTGCACAATACACTCTATATATATATATTATACCGACAATTGTACAATTGTCGGTAAAATATCTAAAATACTCCAAATTTTAACTTTAATATCCCATGATTGGTGTCGTTATGTCATTACCTCAATCCTTATCTATTCTAAGTAACCGCAAATTTGTATAAAACCGCCATAATATAAACTATTGTGGATTTTAAAACCGGCTAATTATATAAATGTATCGTAACAGGTGCTCATTCTCATACCTATCGTTACGCGTAAATAAGAGGCACTATTGCTTAAGCAATAAGAAAGAAAATCGCAAACAATCAAATTTAATACGCTTATTTTATATTATAATGAGTCTTATGGGCAATTTTTATTCTATTTATGTTATAGATAGATATTAATGCTATTTCTATTGATTGACCTGATTTTTAAATTAGAATACATGCACGTAGGTACAATACCCGGCGATAAATATTGCACATCGGTCTTTAGAAAGAGACAATTGGAGACGAGAGAGAAAGAGCCAACGTTCTACGAAGCAGAAATTCCGATGTGCAATGTTTATCGCCACCTGAGAGCCATTTTATTTAAAGGTACCCTACACAGGTACATACAGTTACACTACCCTTTTTTAAGCTTCAGTAGTCAACTAGGAACAACCCTCATAGTTTCGCCCTGTACGTCTGTCTGTCCGTCCGTGGTTTTGCTCCGTGATGGTTAGTGCTAGAAAGCTGAAATTTCCATGGATACATAAATCATGCATGGCGACAACGGTAAAAAAACTACAAAATATATATATATATATATATATATAGTTCCGCTTCGACCCAATGTATGGGATATCGTTGGATAGGTCTTTCAACGAATATGGGTTTCCAACAACAATTGTTTGATAAAGTAAATATTTTCGGAAATAATCTCTCCGGAAGAAAAAAATATGTATGTAGGGTTGCTGAATATAGGAAGGCGTGGCGCGAGCTTGTGAAGGCAGACTTAGCTGTGACTGACAGACACAAATACTTTTGTTTCTAAAAGGGTTCCTTACAACAGATGGTATAAAGGAGCCCTTATGGTGCGGCTCTGTCAATCTGTCTGTCTGTCATATCCCTCAATATCTTGGAAACAACTTACGCTATCAATTTTAAATTTGGAATAAACAAGGCTACGGCTTGCTTTCGCGGTACGGAAGTCTAAAATGAAAATAAATCATAGGAACTGAATAAAGATCGCCTTTAAACTGCACGAAACGCCAAAAACAAATTAGAAAAGGAATTGTTTCGGAGGAGGCGGCCGTGCGGAACGTTCCCATGCTTTCCTTTTCGATTATATTCTTGCTGTTTGCTTTGGACAGAAACTCGTAATTATTTATTTTAGCCTTTTTGGTACCTAATAGGAGCGTAGAGTCGGATCAAAATGGACTGTCCAATCGTCAGCAATAATCGTATGCAATATGCAATATTATGTTACATTGCGGCATTTAATTTGATCCATCGATTAAATGCGTTTCCACCACAGATGTGTTTGTTCAGAACCAATAGAAATCGTCCAGTAGAGCTGCGCTGAACCAGGATAGGTAAATGAATTGATGTAAATAAATAAATAAATATTATAGGACATTATAACACAAATTGATTAAGTCCCACAGTAAGCTCAATTAGGCTTGTGTTGAGGGTACTTAGACAACGATATATATCACATATAAATATTTATATAAATACTTAAATACTTAGAAAACACCCATGACTCAGGAACAAATATCCATGCTCATCACACGAATAAATGCCCTTATCAGGATTTGAACCCGGGACCATGGGCTTCGTCGGCAGGGTCACTGCCCACTAGGCCAAACTGGTCGTCAGAATGATGGCCCTTATATAGTTCTATAATACAAAACAGCACAATGATAGTTCATACACCTATATTTCGTTTTGTATCCTTCCTTTTGTACATCGAGCTACATAAACAGTACGCAGCTAGGTGTAAAGGTACGGTACATTACCGCTTCCCGCGGTACCTTTTGTTCCCGAAACCGGCCCAGACCCATTCAGCGGCGGTAGGGTGGCCATGGTGTGCAAATGACTGAGGACTGGACTATAATTTTGTGATTTTTAAAGTGTACTTAAAGTCAGGAGGAACTATTAATTTCAAACTGAACCAATTATTAGTGCTCCGTACAAAACTTTGTTAACGGAGCTCTTATGGTATCACTTGGGTCGTGTTTCTTGTATGATGTGTTTTAGGAGAGTATGGACCCACGCATAATCAAGCAATGTATTTCTTACAATGTTTGTTATATATTAATTTATAATACAGAACAGCGCAACGCAATAATAGTTCGTAAACCTGTATTTTGCTTCTTATCCTTCATTTTACACACTTTTAGGTAATTATCTTAACAGTATAATAAATAATAGTAATAGTCCAATAGTAAAAATACATAAACGTATATAATATCTACGGGAAGTTGATACTTGCTAAACTATAAAAAATGTTGTCACAAACGATAACTGATATTGTATACGTATATACGAGTAAGTAAGCGATACGAGTATATAATTTTTAGATTTCTGTGCCCAACCAACCTTTGCTGCATTTCTAGAAATAGCGGTGGGTTATTCCCTGATCCCTATAAGACAGGTTTACCTAGTTTAGGGCTCAGGACACTATTCCCAGGCTATCTAACTATAGAATACTCTTAAAAAGGTAATACTCTTCTACTCGTACTATGTAATAAGCTGCAATTTTGATACCTAAATAAATCATTTTTCATTCATTTTGTACATCAAGCTGCATAAACATAGCACACACACATGAAATTGTCTGCCGCTGTCCAGTACAAACGCGAATTTTCTAAAGATTTGTCAGTACAAGAGTTTCCTTTTCTGCGACTAATGGCTACATTGACGGACCTAAAAAGTGATGCCTTACTTTAAATAATGAGTAAAAGCTTTTCAGCTTCAACCTGTTAACTCTAATAAATCTAGGATTTTTTTACTTAGAAAGCGGTCTTATAGTAATGCCTGTTTTTAAACCAATGTTTTAATTCCGGGATAAGTTTTTGAAATATTTTGCATTAAAATAGTTTCAGGTGTGGGTAAAATACCTATAACTTATCATGAGCATATAAAAATTAATAAAGGAACGACAATTAAAAACTTACAAGCATCAAAACTTTAGCAAAAACTAATTGAGAACAAATTTACTTCGATGTCCCATAAATTCCGTAAGCCTTGTCACTGCGGGTAAAAATGCACCTGGCTCACGGCCAAAGTGCCGCGTTGTTTCAGTCTCAATAATCATGCCTTCCGATTGAGAAAGACGTAAGTGCCGTCGTTTTACTACTGAGTTACGTCCGGTATAGTGGGACAGGTCCGCAAAATTTATGCGTGGTGGTCACCCTACTAATTGGTGTTGTAATTATGACATCATTTTGAAGTTTTATTTATCCTGCCATGTATTTTTTTATATTTTATTGGACTTTAGATCAGTTTATATCGGAACTACCCTTTCAAAATTTTAAGTATGAACTTAGTTTCCTAGCTACCCAGAGGTTGTCTGCAACAGAAAACTTTTTAGCGATTAGTCCACCTGTAATTACGAGAGTCGGAGAGAGATAGAGAGAACTTGTATTTACGAGTACATATAACTGTTTGTGGAGACCGGTCTGTTTAAGCTTACACGCGCTGCATGTTATGTTAGAACTTGTATTTACATACAACTGTTTGTGGAGACCGATCTGTTTAAGCTTACACGGGCTGCATGTTATGTTAGAACTTGTATTTACATACAACTGTTTGTGGAGACCGGTCTGTTTAAGCTTGCACTGGCTGCATGTTATGTTAGAACTTGTATTTACATACAACTGTTTGTGGAGACCGGTCTGTTTAAGCTTACACGGGCTGTATGTTATGTTAGAACTTGTATTTACATACAACTGTTAGTGGAGACCGGTCTGTTTAAGCTTACACGAGCTGCATGTTATATTATTATGTAACTTTACTTTATAGTGGCATTAACGTTAGATACTTCATTGGGTTCTTGTCTATTTGTCTGATATTTTTTTTTTTAATAATTTATATAAGAATTCAAATCTCGGATACCCTTTACATATCTAACTAATTATATTTTGTCTCTAACACTTAGAGACTTTTACATCTCTAAAGAATTTTAGAATTTGTTGTTTGTATTTACTTATTTTTTTTTTGTGTAATTCAACATTTAGAGACTATGTCTGTCTAAAGTATCTAATATTTCTTTTATTCTATATTTGTAATTGTATTTTGTAATTTTTGGTAAAATTGCTGCTTGCAAAAAATTTACATAGTAAAAGGGCCCTTCTGGCCTATTTGCTGAAGAAATGTTTAATGTTGATGTTTTTTTCGGTGTACAAAGAATATTAACTTAGTTAAAGCCTGACCAGTAATATATGATCACGCGCCATATTGCATCTAACTGTCACCTCACATACACATGTCACATGAAAATAACAGCGCCCTGTGGACAATGATCACATATTTCTGGTCGGTAAAGCCCGATTAATCGATTACAGTTTAGTATGTCATATATGTAGTTTGATATTTCAAAATAAGCCCAGAAATTCACAATAGCAGGCCACAATGGTGCGCGCAACGCCGCACAGGGTGCAAAAACAGCTATTAGCGGGGGTGTAAATCAGCCCTTATCGGCGAGTCGATCCCTATCTCCACTGTGAAGATTTACGCCTTAAACTAGTGTCTGACCGAAACCGGAATTTTTTACCGAAACCAAACGTTTGGTCTAGTTTCGGCCGAATCACTTTTATGCCGAAATCTTCCGAAACTTCGGTCGGAATTGTGACTTGACTAACGACCCGATTCTAACTTTAAGATACGTCAAATATTAGGTCTAGATACGATATGCAACGAAGACTCCACTTTCCGTCTGTCTGTCAGTCTGTCACCAGGCTGTACACGTGTCTCATGAACCGTGATAGCTAGACAGTTGAAATTTTCACAGACGATGTGTTTCTGTTGCCGCTATAACAACAAACGCTAAAAACAGAATAAAATAAATATTGAGTGGGGGCCCCCATACAACAAACGTGATTTTTTACGGTACGGCACGGAACCCTTCGTGCGCGAGTCCGACTCGCACTTGGCTGGTTTTAATTTTAATTCTTTGTTTCCACTACGCTGATCGGAAGAGATCGCTCTTTAACAATAAAACCGCCCAATTTATCTAAATATCTATCTATATTTATGATATTTACAATCACGCTTGTTGGTGCGAATCGTAGCAAGGTCGTATCATACCAAATAGTAGATTGTTAACCAAGGGTGGAAAGTGAACCATATCACCCGAGATATTTCACCCGCCAATAGCTCGAGGGTGAGATGGTTACTTTTACCCGAGTTAAACACTCTACTTTTCATTTCGACTGAGGAAAGTCAAACACAAACACGAAATGTAGGTTATGAGACTTATGAGTTATGTCTTTTGATCGAAAAAAAAACTAAAACCATATACAATCCGATCTTCAACTGGGTTGTGTCTTAAACGGCCTAAACGTATACGCGCCTTAAAAAAAAGTGAAACCGAATGAATGGATGTAATGTAATTATAATGTTTTAAACATTTATATTGATTTATTAACAAATATTTATGGTTATTTCATACAAGTATTATATTTTTTTAATAATACTTGGTATGAAAATGTGGAAGCTAAATATGAGAGCTTTTAACTGAGTAATATGGCATATATGGCTTTTAGCCGTTGTTCGAAGTACAAATAAAAAAAAAATATTTTCCACCCTAGGGTGGGAAATGCACTTTTCCAGCCGGCTATCCGCCTATGAAAGGTGAACTTTCCGATTAGAAGAGATGAAAAAAAATAAACACATTGTATAACTGAATATCGCTAGTTTTGTTTTGCGCGCGCCCTCCAGCGTAGACGTTCGTAGCACTCCGTAGAAGGTCTACGCCGTAGCGGGCTGGCGTAGCGTGCGCTTAAATTGCAGCGGCCCGGCCTTGTGCACTAAACGGTTTATATGCATACTTGTGCACGGTTGCGTGAAAATGCCATATATTTCATACAAGATTGGTTTTATGTTCAATTAAGAGGGAAATATACCGCGTGATCCATAAAAAAAGAGAAAACTTTTTCCACTTCTATGTATTTTCCATTTTCCATGACGCAATGAAAAACAAGGTTTATAGGTTTTTTCAAAACTAGCAAAACAATTTTTTTTTCCAAACATACGAAACCTATAAATTTAGAATATATTAAGTTGAAGTGATCGACATCAAAATACCTATGAAGCCGATGGTCCTGGGTACGAATCCCGGTAAGGGCATTTATTTGTGTGATGAGCACAGATATTTTGTTCCTGAGCCATGGTTGTTTTCTATGTATTGGAGTAATTGTATATTATGTTTTTCATTGTATGAGTATCCACAACACAAGCCTTCTTGAGCTTACTGTAAAGCTTAGTTAATTTACGAGTATGTACGGCTGGACCCTTTTTCGGCAAATAAAAATCTGCATCAAAATCAAATTGATGTGTTAAGATTTAGTTAGTGGAAACCGTTTTCTCCCGAAATGGAATTTCATAGAATAATTACCGTTATTTCGATAGGTTTAAAATGCTGTTCTTAAGTAGAAGCTGTTCAGAAGATCGCTTTTTAACAATGAACTGCCATTTTTATTATTTTTAACATGCTCCCCATTTCTGATATTTCTATTAGGCGAATCGCACAACTCAAATTACATTTATCTAATGTTATTAAAGCTTAAACGCTGTATTGTTATTTAAAAAAGATTTCTTATTTAATGGGCTGCTCCTAACGCAGGTCAAGATTGTATATATGTATAATAGTTTAAGTTCTGCTTGTGTTTTAACCTAATGCAAGTCTTATTTGTACGTCACTGTTTCTTGTAACAGAATGAGGCTTGGGTTAGGTTCCGACCCGAAATTTAAGAACGCACGATTGTTGCAGCCCTTTCTTCTCGTTTAAAATTGAAGACTACTTATTTCTTGACAATCGCTGCTGAAGTTTTCATCTGCTTGCGCCTGGTGGGCCCGTGTGGCCCTCAGTAGCACCTGCTGCCAGGATTCATCGTTTGGCTCGATAAAGATTCAAGAACGTTAAGGCCAGTGACGATATTTTATTGTTTTAGAGTGGACTCGCGTACTGACAGATATTAGTTTATTTTATTGTACATATTTTTACTATAAGAACCTGGTTTCATTTAGTTATTACCGCTTTAGTTAGCCGGCTACATTGGCTAATATTATTGAGAACCTGTTGTGTCCCACTGCTGGGCAACTACCTCCCCCCGCTTTTTCATTCCTCCCGGTTCAGAGCAGTCTTCGGCCATTCTTTTAAAAAGTCCAACGCATCACCATCGCCGACGTGGTCTGCCAAATCCCCGTTTTGAGCTGGGCCGCTCTGTGGTAATCTTGGCCAACAACTCTCTCGGCAATCTCGGCATACGACAGACATGGCCAGCCCAGTCCCACTTCAGCTTAGCCGCTTTCCGAGCTATATCAATAACATGTCACTTACCATCAGGTGAGATCGTGGTCAAACGCCTGCCTAGAGTCTGGAGCGCAGTGTCGTGTTCCGGATACGATCCACTAATTTTACACCTACGAGTAATATGCTAACCATTGATTTTTGTTGAATAATAGACTATATTTTCCCTGTATCTATACTGATACTGCCGATAAAACTACGAATAATAAGTGAAATTAAAATAAAAGGCCCTTTACCAGAAATGAGCAGCTATATATTTTTACATTTTATTTATGTAGCTACTATATACCCATTCCGCGCTAATCACGACAGGTTGTCGTTTTGCCTTTACGAAGCATTTCCGCTTACATGCTACCCCGTAGAGCTACGACCGTAGCTCAGCAGTACAACGGTAAAACTAATACAAATACAAACTAGCGTACTAGAACAAGCCCTAACCCTATTTCCTCAACACGATTACATCAACCCAAACCATAAACTTTAACACACTTCCATCAATGCCCAACAGAGTTGCTAATAGTAATCGTACGCAATATCACCTTTCCTGTACAAAAAGACTTAATTCACACACCTCTGCCATCCTAAAAGCAACTTAAAAGCTCAATGAATAACGCTCATTTCTAAACGGATAATTTGGTAGTTAATTCACTTTTGAAACTGGCTGATGCAAATACTAAAAAGACGTAACACACATACTCCTGCCATACAAAAATGAACTTAAATATTTAGCTGATAAAGTTAACTTTTGAATAGCGGTTTCGTTGCGTCCGATTAGAAATATAAGGATACGCTTCGCGCACGTGATGCACGCGAGCGTTACGTAAGTGCGTTGCCGTCATGACAACGGGCTTCAAACAGCCACAGATAATTATCAATGACCATAGACAAATTTGGGATTTAATTGTAAGTTCAACTTTTTTTAAATTCATTCTGCAGATGCAGCCAAGCGCTTGTTTCACCACGCTGACAATTGTCACGTGACAATGACAAGTCACAGTACATTTCTTGTCCAATAAGTAAACATTGAGGCTATTTAAATATCATCGTTACTTACCGACCCAGAAATAAATATGCTTATAAGAAATTGCCATTGTCAGGTGACAAATCTCAAGCGGTATATACCACACAGCCTTATTTGTCACACGTTTATTCAATGTATAATCCAAGGAAAAAATAATGTAGGTATAAATAAACAATTATTTAAATATAAAAATAAAATAATACATTTTTTAGAGAAAACTCTCGTACGTCTGCAAAAAACTAATTTCTATTATTTTGCTTCCAAGATTACAAGACATTTCCATGGTTGTCACACTCATTAAATATAATGAATTGATGATAACATTCATAACACAATATACGCCTCTTTGTGGACCATAATTTTGTCACTTGACATTGACAATTTACGTACATTTCTATATTGGGAAGTAACAACAATACGTAACGTCAATGATTACTTGTTGCACAAGCAATGTAAAGTGGAGTTCAGTAGAAATTCATTTAATTTTTTCGTAATCTCGCAAATTTTTAAAGACAACCTTACCAACAGTTTTTATACTTAAATGTTTTATTTTTTATCGTTTTTTTATGTATACGAATTATTCATATTTCAGTAAAAAAAAACTTTCTAACAATGTTATAGTATGAAATCTCTAAGAATGAACTATTGACACTTGAGTATTGACGTAATTAGTGATGGGGCTAAGACGTATCGTGTGTCAAATTTAGCGATTAATTATGAATTGTCCGAATCGATTTTACTACAACAGATTTCTTCTTGTTATATGCCTATATATTTAGTATCACAAATCTTCTCAAATTAATAATTGATATCTACTAATTATGTATGACAATATAATATTTCCATAACTAATACAATATATTTATATTGCCTATTGATTACATAATCGATTTTTATCGACTTATGGAAATGTTACGTGAATCGGAACAGCAGAGATGGTCACAACACTAAATTAAAAAAAAGACGTAGACCGTAACTGTTTGCATTCTAAATTGTTATCGTAAAATATTCAATAACTAAGATATGAAGAAATGTAACATTCTATAAGTTATGTTTATTAAAAGTGAAATATTGTGTTTACGTACAGGACAAGGTTTAATATCGCTATGGGATTTTGTTTATAATTTCAAAGTGTCTTGCGCGTTTACGTTCTACGGGCGTTGCGATGTGTCAAAAGTTCATTCTTAGAGATTTTAGACTATAAGTTAGGTTATATGTCAAATGCCAACAAGATTTGTCATATTTATTTACATTATTTGTCATTTCTATTGAAATTCACTTTACCTACGGTGAACTGTCTTGTCAGTGTCAGGTGACAATTGTCAGCGTGGTAAAACAGAGGGGGGCAGATGCAATAGCATTAAGTTTGCTCCACCCAGATCTAATAAAAATAATAATAATACGATCGTTTTTTATCTTATCTTTCTAGCTTGCTGTATTTTATAGGCAGTAGAAAGCTTACTAGTATATTTTAGTTAATTAAATAAAAATATTATAAACAAAAGCTCGGACAACAGGTTACTTTACAAGTAAATGATAATTCTGCCCGTTCTCATTGATTTTGAGTGTATACAATTTTAAGGGCTTTCACAAGTGAACTATTTACATTTCAGATGACTTTGATAATTATAGGTATTGTCTATGTATATGCACGACTGTGGCGCCTGATGCCTATTAACCACAATGTTTGACAATAGATACAATAAATATTTAATATTTTGAATAAGAATTGCATTAGTAAATAAATATTGTATCCACAATGTCATAAAGTAATGTGTTGATTTATATCATAGCGAAGTAACCTTCGGTTCGGAATATTATAGAATCTATTGATTTAGTTCATGGCTTTAAGATCAAGGCAAGGTCACGCGTAACGAAATATACACTGTGGGCTGGTAAAACCTGACAGATTTTCATGCTGATTCACGCACGCAAAAATGTAATGTGAGTTTTGGTCAGGTCGATTTTTTTTTTTGCGTTTTTTGCACACGACACGTTATTTATTTTTACTTCTAGGCGAAAAAACACTACAACGAATAAGTAAAGTTTTTTTATATATTTACAGTCAAAAATTGCGAGTTTCCTTTAAAACTTTAATATCTGTCAATAGGTTTGTCTAAACCAAGTCACATAGTGTTGTAGCCAAAAAGGCGTTTTTCACTAAGTTATTACAGAAACAAATTTTCACAAGAATTGTCATTATAGGTTTTTTTGTGTAAACAATTTTTTTATATGAGGTGGTCTTTGCAGCTTAATTATAGGGCTTGCGGGCTTTAGGGACCTTTTTCTCGGCCTCCTGGTATGAGATGCTTTCATCCTCCATAATCCTCTTAGTTTGCTGCTGCCTTGTGTATTCCGGGCAGGCTGTCTGTGGCCTTGTGTTCGCCAGAACAGTTAAGACAAGTAGGAGTAGCAAAACATTCGTTACCTTCGTGTGGTTGAGCACATTTAAAACAGCGAGGACGGGAACGGCATTAGGCCCGTACGTAACCAAACCGGCAGCATTTGTAGCACTGGACAGTGGGGTAATAATATGGGACCACCTCTAACGCGCAATTAAAAAGGAAGACCTTGTCAGGAAGGATTTTTTTTTTTTTCGAAAAGGTAAGCATTTGACCACAATCTCACCTGATGGAAAGCGCCGATGTAGTCTAGGATGGAACATGCTTACCTAAAAGATGTCTATTCACTCTCGATTTAAAAAGGTCCAAGTTATAGTGGACTGGGAATAGATTTGCAGGAAGTGAATTCCACTCCTTAGCCGTACGCATGATAAAGCTGGATGCGTAGCGTTTAGTGCGAATCAGTGGTAAAGTAACGACGTAAGGGTGAAACGCAAGTCCGCGTCTAGTCCCACGGTGGCAGAACGGAGATGGAGGGATAAGGCACACTCCCCGAAATGTATCCTGTAGAATACCGATAAACAGGCTACCTTTCTACGGTGTTCTAGGCTTTGGATTTGGCCGTCGAACGTCAACACCACCATCTCTGGCGGGGCCCACTGGGTAGTGTTGTCCGTTTGGTTTCTTTTTTTGAAGTTTAAGCGCCTCGCTTTCCTAACCTTGCCGCAGCCGTAAGGGGTCCTAATTAAATTTGGAAGGTCATCATTTGAAAAGTCAGTTGGGATATTTCTGCTAATGCCAGTCATCGATATGTGGTTGGAGGGGATAATTTTTTTATAATTCTTGGTGGCCAAAGAGCTGGACAGAAAATGATTAACACCGGACGCTGACACAAATTCGATGCAGAGACTGTTCCTATCTTTTTAATACCGCCGTCCTTCTTATTAGTCACGCCATTTGTAAACAGAAGCTGGCCGAAGTAAACCGGGTGTAAGTAGGCCCCGGAGTCGGCCTCTGTAGTCTCGCGGGCCACATGAACGATGAAAGGGCTTTTATCAGAGTCTAGGTACTCGTTCTGTGTTTGAAACTGGGAGGGGGGTAAGAGCGATGTCCTGGGAATTTGATTGAGAAGGCGGGGTAACATTATTCTCTACACTTGTGTTCAGGGTTCCCTGAAGTAGGGGTGGAGACTGATTAGCAGGGGGGTTGAATTAACCGGCTGGGAGGGTGCGTTATTCGTATATTAGTAGGGCACGTATTTAACCGGTCAACTAAGTAATACAATTTCGGTAGCTAAAAAAATAGAAATAGGTACTAAAATTAATAGTTGGGCGACAAAAGTGGAGCCTCAAAATATTTCAATATGAGCATTAGTTTTATGCCGTTACAGCTTTTGTTTATTTGAAGGCAAGTACCAGTACCCCTAGTGTAAATATTTTCGACAGCGAAACGTGACGTACGCGTTTGCGTTAAGTGTCATTTTGTATGAGATTTTTGACTTTCCAAAACGTCCCGCTTGGCGCGCTGTTTAAAAACCCATACAAAGACTTAACGCAAACGCGTACGTCACGTTTCGCTATCGACTCAATTTACACTAGGGGTACAGTTTTAAATTTAATCAAAAGTAGGTATTATAGCGTTTTTAGGTACTCATCCAAAATAGAAGGTAAAAAGGCTTATCTCAATAAAAAATGAATGGTATGTCTAGCCTACATAGTACGTGAAATAATGGCAAACAAAAGGGCCAATTTTATTTTGCCTCTCCTGAGAAGTTAATTTTTGTCAAACCCGACCATATGGAACTCGAGGCGAGAATTATTATTGTTTACAGTAATTATTACCGGGTTTCACTCAGTCGTCTTTAGATCGTCTACTTAGAATGTCATTACAGTGCTTGTGAGAGTTGTTATCACTGATTTTGTTTGTGTGTTATCGTGTCGGTTCCCCTTCTCCTGTTAAAAGAAAAATAACACTAACTAACTAACTAACTACTAACTAAGTAATATTAATATGATTTCGCTCAATTTTGGTCATTATTTGCAGTAACTAACATGATTTCTATTATCTTTTTACTACTCGTATATAATGGAATATTACTGTAATGCATACTGAAAGAATGACCTAGATATTTATTTTAAGGAATTTACCTCTATTTAACCACTATTTTTCAGAGATACAGGAAGCAAGCTTTTCTCATGTAATTTTATCAAACCGGTGTATAAAAGATTCATACATAAATAAATAAATATTATAGGACAACATTACACAAATTGACTAAGTCCCACAGTAAGCTCAATAAGGCTTGTGTTGAGGGTACTTAGACAACGATATATATAATATATAAATATTTATAAATACTTAAATACATAGAAAACACCCATGACTCCGGAACAAATATCCATGCTCATCACACGAATAAATGCCCTTACCAGGATTTGAACCCGGGACCATCGGCTTCGTAGGCGGGGTCACTACCCACTAGGCTAAACTGGTCGTCAAATTTGTCGTTTAAGGAGTAAATGTTAATTTACTCCATTTACATATTATTATGTGAGTCTCACTTAATTTTTGACTAAAAATTGTCCGTTTTTGGCCGAATCCTTCTAGAACGTAACCTTTTATCCGAATCCGTTTTATCCGGATATCCGGATCCGTCAAATTTTATTATCTGAAATATCCGGTTCCGAAAAATTGTGTTGACAATGGGTTTTTTTTATTCATTCTACTCAGAATAATGAGTTTTTTCCATTTTTAATAAGAAAAAATGGTCCCCATACAAACTACTATGGCCGGAACAAAATGGACAAGCAAAAAAATGTATGAAATTTTGGGGACATTTTTTTTGCTCGTATGAGAATCGAAATAGCTCGTAATGCTAAGTGGAAATAATACAAAAATTCCAAAATCTAAAATGCCAGTAGGTACAACTTTAAATAGACATTATTTGTGATTATTTAAGAGAATAGGCCACGGCCGCCCCGAAACCACCTTTTCATACAAATATAGTCCTCATTTTCCTCTCTGGATGTTGACATAATTAAAAATATTTTGACACAGTTTTTTGTATATCAACCACAGCTTATGTTTGATTTTTTTCGAATCATTAATTATTATAAATCGAGGAGCAATTAATTTTTTTTATGAAATTTGTTTTTCGCTACTAATTTTTACAAAAATACAATAATCGGATAAAGCAATGTAATAATAATATAGGGGCAATAGCTTTGGTTCTTCTCTTCTTCCTCGCGTTGTCCCGGCATTTTGCCACGGCTCATGGGAGCCTGGGGTCCGCTTGACAACTAATCCCAAGATTTGGCGTAGGCACTAATTTTTACGAAAGCGACTGCCATCTGCCCTTCCAACCCAGAGGGTAAACTAGGCCTTGTTGGGATTAGTCCGGTTTCCTCACGATATTTTCCTTCACCTAAAAGCGACTGGTAAATATCAAATGATATTTCGTACATAAGTTCCGAAAAACTCATTGGTACGAGCCGGGGTTTGAACCCGCGACCTCCGGATTGCAAGTCGCACGCTCTTACCGCTAGGCCACCAGCGCTTAATATACATAAAAATATGTAAAAACATTTTCCATAATGTCAATATCCAGAGAGCAAAATGGGGACTACGTTTGTATGGAGAAGCGGCCGTGGCCTATCCTCTTAACTAGAAAACACATTCATTCATGTGACTAATAATCTTAAAATGCAGTAATAAGTAACATTTATCGGATCCACACAACTCAGACTAAAACTCAATTATTACTTTAGTTTTACAAAGTTACGCTTTCAATTTTAGTTTTGTCTTCTAGAAATTTCTCAATAAAGTCGATAACGTTAGAGTTAGACCAAGATAACCACAACGATTTTGATAGCAAACTGTACAAGTGTTATTTATAGTCATAATTTTTTACAAGTTGACGTTTAAAATAACACCTGCATGGTCTGGGCTATCAAAATTGCAGACTTATCTTGGTCAACTCTATCTTAAGTACCCACAGAAACTCACGATTTACCGCCTATTGTATACCTAACATCATTAGCTACCGTAAAACCACCCAACTATACAGATCGTGTCATTCACGAAGACGCGTGCCTCGAATTGTATTGTCATGTTAATAAAGGTTAGATTTGATAAATCTGCGCGTCATCGTGGATGACATGAACTATAGTCCAATAATACAACTATAGTCCAACGGTGAAATCGTAATTAAGTTTAGTATCAATACCAATGTTCTTTTCAGTTTTTTCTGAGTTTTTACTTCCATTTATGATAGTATTTTACTACATATGTACACGTCAACCAACGAAGAAGAACCTACAAGTTAGTTTTGGACCACAGCTGCGAGATTTTAGACTACGGATGGTTTTACTTTAGTGGAAATATAAGATCAATCTTATAGGTAGGCATTCTGTTACCACCAAAATCAGAGTAGTTGAAATGCTATTTAAACGAAGCGTAACTTTGCGTGTTTCACAGCCTTGTTTACTCGTATGAAATTTGCGACAGAGTAGTAGTTGTAAACTATGCATGCGTAGCGGGCGAGCTCACCGTGGGCATCAGCTGATCCGTGCTGCGGACGCGCGTCACCTTATTCTTGTAGACGACCTTCTTCACGGCGCGCTCCACCTGCTGGTTCCACCGCATGAACATCACGTACGCGCCGTACAGCGAAAACAGCACCAGCGCCTCCTGCCAGTAGATCAGGCTGTCCCGGAAACAGTATATCAACACCAGCAAACTGATGGAGTAGAAGCTGCAGTCGCGGAACAGTGGCCACCAGGTCAGAGTCAACGTCGTGCGGGAGAACAACGCGCACGCACCGATCACGAACAGGATGTTAAACACGGCCGAGCCCACGATCGTCCCGATCCCTACGTCGTCGAACGAGACGAACACGCCGATCACGGAGGTGAACAGCTCCGGAGCCGAGCCGCCCGCCGCCATAAACGTGGCCCCGGCCACGTCGTCTCTGATCGCTAGGCGTTCTATGATCACGTCCAGCGACGGGACGAAGAATTCGTCACAGACTATAGCCAGCGCGACGAACATGTAGCCCATTCCGAGCACGTGCAGGAGGACAGCCCCGGAGCGCCGCTGCTCCTCCGTGAAGAGGTCGGTGGGGAACAGAGGGGCTCTCTCCTCGTGCTCAGTGGGCCGGGGCTCGTAGGCGGGCGAGGCGTCGTAGTCGAGGATGGTGGTGTTGGGCTCGCCGGCCCGCGCGGCCGCCAGCAGAGCGAGCAGCAGCGCGCCACCCATGGCCGTGGGGCGCCGCGCGCGACTGCCGCTCGCCGCCCCGCCCGGCCGCTCGATAGCGCCGCACTGCGCCGCGCGCCGCCGCCGCCGCCGCCGGCGCCCTGTCCCCGGGCGAGCACAACCAAACTTAAACTTGTCACATCACAGATACATTGTTACGGATGATAGATAAACACTTTATTAATCCATAACGTGTAGCTCTCTATTATCGTTTCATTGATTTATAGGTACTTAGTAGATTTCGTCGAGTCCCGTTTAGCTCAATAAATATGATGTGAATTAGTGCTTATCACAGCTACCTCATTTTAGGATAATATAAGTTGTAATTATTATTGCCTCAAATTATTGGATGATTGCCACTAATGACTTAATAGAAAGATAATAAAAAGGTCAAACGTAGGACAAATGTAGACCAGGTACCGACAATTTGGAGGAATGGTAGTAAGTGACGTAAGAAAGGAAAAAATTACTTAGGGCTACACATTTCATTGCGGCTAGCAGGTCAATTCGAACGTACACTGACATCAGAATGCATTTCGCTGGTAGGAACTTATACGTAGGTACATGTACATGTATTTACGTGGGCAAGACGCACGATAAGTAGGTAAATAATATGATACGAGTGCGAAAAATAGGAACTTCGCAACGAGTGAGGATAAATTAAAACACGACCGAAAGGAGTGTTTTAAATCGACACAATATGCGAATTGTCTATTCGCACATGTATCGTATACAACATTTTACAATAAATATAGCCCTTTAAATTTTCGTCACAGTATCGTAATGTGCTAATTCTCACACTAGTGCGGTAAAGTAGCACCATATGTGCTGTAAATATCATTCTATGTCAATGTATGAATGTACGTTGGGATTAGCCTGTATAGGTATTTGGAAACAAAACATTAGGTACTTCGTTCAATATCATTAACAACTCACATCATAAAGCTCAATTCGCTCGTACCATACCTACCAACCTATTGGTAACCGACTTAAAAAAATATCGTTATAACCCTTGCGAGTGGTAGGCGGTCGACTCCCGACCGATTATGTCATTTAAATTTCAAATGCAACATATGTATATTTATTTACAATAACAATATACATAATGGATATATACAAATGATTATTATAACTAGCTTATATCTAAAATAGGCCCTTGAGGCGGTCAAACCAGTTCCAGAGGGGTGAAAACTGCGAAGTATAACGTCTGGAGCGCGGCGACCACTCACCGCGCAAACCACACACGGCTCTCAAATACCGTCTCATACATACCTACTTAGATCATGTAAAATAAGAAATTAAAATAAGTAAACGTGAAGCAGGAGTTTTCTTGAACAGTCAACCCCTCAGCTGAGCTGTTTATAAATAACAGATCCGACAAGGGCCGACCCCAAAAGACATGGGAAATAGGCTCGGGAAAAGAAAAAGATCTGTTTCTTGACAAGATACTTTCACTTTACCTTTCCCATCTTCAGCCTATTTACGGTTCAATGATATACAAGGGGTGTTCCCATACCGTTGCATTCAAATTTTAATAATTCAGTACCCCTAGTGTAAATATTTTCGACAGCGAAACGTGACGTACGCGTTTGCGTTAAGTGTCATTTTGTATGAGATTTTTGACTTTCCAAAACGTCCCGCTTGGCGCGCTGTTCAAAAACCCATACAAAATGAGACTTAACGCAAACGCGTACGTCACGTTTCACTATCGACTAAAATTACACTAGGGGTACAGTAGTCATATCATTAACATTGAAATGATTAGTAAAATGTTTCATATTATTTTCATCAGAAATACCAATAATACATGTGAGTTTTAAGCATGAATCTAGCTGTTCTGTTCTTTGACTTTTCTGAAACAAATAAATTTGATTTTGACTAAAATGTTCATTATATTATACCTATTCAATAAGTACTTATGTTTTTCAACAACAATCCACAGCTTCATAGTCCCGCCGAAAGCAAGTAAAGGCACTGCCATGGCACAGCATCCCTTTTCCCGAGTAGGTATTGATATTTTATACTTACACTTTTATGGGCATAATGTAAGGAGTCCTTAACTACTTATGTAGCTGGTAGGTAGATTCAATTAATAACGCACCACTAATTGAATACTTTGTTTTAAAATAAATCGATAAAGTAGGTACTTACAGCAATTGCGCTAGCTCAATCTCTCTTACTGCCTATATTAGATTATGCTGACATTTGCTATCTTGACCTTACGCAGGATCAGCTGAATAAGCTTGAGCGCCTCCAGAATCTCTGTATAAGGTTTATATTTGGCTTGCGCAAATATGACCATGTTTCTCAGTTTCGTTCTCAGCTCAAGTGGCTTCCTATTTGTCTTCGCCGTGACTCTCATGTTCTTGCCCTCCTTTATGGCATTCTCTTTAACCCTGCTACACCACCTTATCTCAAAGAGCGTTTCAAGTATCTCTCTTCTATCAGATGTTCTCAGACTCATATTCTTGCTCCTCCCTTATCTACTTCAAAATTTTATAATAGCTCTTTTACCTTCCGGGCTGTTCGGTTATGGAATGCTTTGCCAGTAGAATTAAGATTAGCTAAATCTCTCCCCATTTTCAAAAATCAGCTGAAACTATACTTTTTATCTCTACCTTAAGTTGCCATTTTATATATTGTATATGTGTAAGTATAAATATATATTATATTATATTGTATATTTATTAGTATATTAGGTATTGTTTTGTTTTTTTTTTTATGTGTGTTTGTGTTAAATTTAATAGTCTCCATATTTAGCTACCTGTTGACTTTTGTATGAGTTCTAAATTTCCTGCTACCTAAAGGTTGTCTGGAAGAGATCGCTTTTTAGCGATAAGACCGCCTGTTGTTACCTGGTTCTATTTTCCTTTAAAATTCATTTGTAGTTTTACATGTATGTAAAATGTATAATTGTTGGTGCAATAAAGAATATTTACTTACTTACTTACATTTTGACATTGACACTATTGTTCGTTGGAGTGAGTTAGTGTTGCCTACATGGAAAATTCTCTTTGATGGAGATTCTTCTTCGTCTTCTTCTCAATCGTTTCGCTATTGACAGAGCGGTCGTGGTCACGTTGAGGCGTTTATGTTTGTGTTAGAGGCGGAACCAGCTCCATAGCTGATCTCCATAATCTCCATAGATTAGCCAGATAAATTTCTAGTCTTTACGTAATCTAGTTTCTATTTCGGCTATAAAGAATAACCGCAATAACTAACCAAGCTACTAAGGTAAAAACCGTAAAGTCTCAGAAACCACTTCCGTCAGTAGAAAAAAGCGGCATTTAAAAAAATGTAGGCGCGAAGAATCCGTGGAAAATTTGAATTTCGCGCTCTTTTCTACTGACAAAGTTGTTTGACGTACTATATGTAGTCGTACAACTCATACAGTATATTTTTTTGGCCTCTGTCCCTCAAAATTATGGAACTTGACCATTATGGCAAATGAAACGAAACTATAGAAAAGAAAGGATATTTTAATAAATTACTTCTTACTCTATTGCTACTTCTAAGTAGACTTATAACAATATTAATCCAATGGTTATTGTGCCATTTATTGTTTTTTCATCTGCTCATTTTGATGATATTCAAGGTCCACTGCTGAATTATAGTACCACCAGCAATATAGCAGAAATTGATTTAGATAATTTGTTCTCCACAGCAAACTCAAGAAGGCTGCTCTACTCTTCTGCCTTGTATTGTAGTTTAAAACAAGCGTTGATAGACAATCTGCTTTTAAATCATCAATCAAGTAATATGACACTAACATAAGTAATAGCTTCTTACTTAGGTACTTAACAACAATATTGTAATGGTTATTATGACTTTTTTTGTTTTTTCACCTGCACATTTTGATGATCTTCAAGGTCCACTGCTGAATTTACCAGCATTATAGCAGAAATCAATTCAGATAATTTGTTCTCTACAGCAAACTCAAGAAGGCTGCCCCACTCTCCTAACTTGTAATTTAGAACTAGTCTTGATAGGCAATCTGTTTTTAAATTATCAATCAAGTAGTATGATGCTAACAAAAGTAATGGCTTCAGTCCATCATCTGGCAGTTTGCGGAGGTACATATATTGCTTCAGGTACTGGAGAGTTTGCAGAGTGACCCCCTCAATCTCGATTCGGCCTTCTGTTGTCTCCTTCCATTCATGTCTGAGCATGGCTCGGAAGACGTCACTGTGAGCTGCTAGTATGACTCTGTGAACGGCTATGCTGCCCTCAGCAGCAGTCAAGTTGAAGTCCGTAAAATCAGCATCATTATAAATATTGGCAGGGCAAAAATCGTCAACCTTACTTGCAAAAATTATAATATTCAATAGGCATGTGCGAAACCTGTCAACAGTTATATCACAATTTTGCTTACTGCCAACCAGTGTCCATTTATTTAGCAAGACTCCTGAATGAAATGGCACATCTGTATCTTGGCATGACACTATCACTTTGACTTTATTTTTATCTTCTAGTGGCAGAGCAAGAATGTTGCATGCTAAAGGGAATATTTGATTTTGCACCCTAAAATGCATCCGCACTTTTACCAAGTTATTAACAACAAAATCCTCAGTTTGCTCCTGACATTGAATTCCAAAAATGCTAACCAAGCATCTGAGTTTTGAGAATGCTCCCACATGCTGTTCATGAACATTTCTGGAAGTAATAAATAAATTTTCTTAAATTCTTTGCATATAAAAGTATATGATATGTACATAAAAGAAGAATCGGAATCATAAAAAAAGAATCTCCCGTGTTAGAAGCCCTACAATAGAATACCGGCCAATGCAGCAAATAATTATTGCAGAGTTGAATCTGGCGAAGAGTTATGCCAATAATTGGCTGAGTGCTAATTGTCCTATCGTAGTTCTCAAGTTTGCGGCAAAAATATTTTTTCCTGTATCAGCACTACAACCGCTATAACGCTATTCTGTCAATATTTAAGTACTTACATTTTTATGGGCATGATGCAACAATTTTTTTCCCTGTGTACTATACCAATTCTTATTGCTCTACAAATAAAATAATTTGAATAATAAGTTTCGTTTCAAAGCGAAGATCAGCGAGAAGTGAGAAGACTTTCAAATCAAACATACTTCAAATTTTTACAGACATAAACAACTCCAACAATCTTTTTTTCAAAGGTTTCATAAGGCATCTATACACGCTGCAACAAATTTAATCCGAACGTCGATAAAAAAATTACACTGGCAGCCCAATATAGTAAAAAATCCCCGCCATTATATAACTAACAGTGTTTCTAGCGATTGTTTTATGTCGAATATATAATTCGTTAAAATCATCAATAAGCATGCACAATGTTAAAATGTATGTTGCATTTATGAAAAAAAATATTTTAATATAAAATAACTTAGTATTATTTCGGAACGAGTTAACCTTGGGACAATTTGACATTGACAGCGCGATGACAAGTCATAAATTGACAAGTACAGCTGTGAACGACTGCGAAATGAGTTAGTCAACATATTGATAACAAATAAAAAATCCATCCGCAACACTCATAAGACTAAATACAGACAAAATGGAAGATATAGCCCGTCTAGCCTTGGTGGAACAAAGCTTAGGAGGTGTAGACAGCTTCAGTAAAATTCTGTATGAACTTCTTAACGTGATATATCAGATTTTGGAAAATCCTCATGATTACGAGCTAAGGACGTTGAAGAGCGAGATTTTGAAGAAAGTTTTACATTCCGAGGCATTCACTGATTACCTTAAATACGTTGGATTTCGTGCGGTGAGTTATTAAGAGCTTTTAGTCTACAAAAACTTAAATACATTATTTCCACTCTCAACTTCTATTTTCTTTCATTAAGTCTCTTTAGATGCTATAAAACTAGGTAAATTGAACTTGTATTTCATATGCTAGGATGGCAATGAGTATGTGTACCCAAAAGAAGAGACTTTGAGCAAGCTGCGGATAGCACAGGCAGCCATAGAGCGAAAAATTTATTTCTGTTGCGGCTCGCTAAGCCGCGTAAGGTCGCGCCCCATACGCTCCAACCACAGCCTGCAGCCGAAAAAAGTTAAATTTGCGCCATCAAATGTACTGGTAAGTTTTTAAGTGTACCAAATTAATTAAATGCTCTTCCTTAAATTTATGTTCTCTAATCTCTTGTGCATGAGATTAACTTTTGCGGCACTCTCATGCTAAGTCTACAGCATAGCATCAGACCAAGCCAAATGTATTAGTTTTTTGTCAAATATTTCATTTTTGTTACAAGATTTGTCAAGATCACTTTTCTTTCAATAGGCAACTAATGTATACTCATTGAGACAATTCTAACAAACCCAAACACAATTAGGTGTTGTTGATTTATTACAGTTCATATAGCCTACTCATGTGTCCATCATCAGATCAGCTTGATGGTACAGTCACCATCAAATATATTAGAGCAGCCAAGGCGGTCAAAAATATCTAAACAAGCACTCTAACACCTTAACAATAGAGTTGTGTTCAGATATTTGTGAGTACCTTGGCGACTATACCATAATATTTCATTAACACCCAAACTTGCATAATATATGAATGTGAAGTTTTAGCTCAGTTGAATTATGGGAATTGGGTCTAAATTAACTTGTAAGATTTGACTCGTACAACATTGCAAGTAAAATAAACGCTTGTAAAATACTTCAATTAATAATATATTAAAAACCACAGATAACCAAGAACCCATTCCTGCTAAAAATCGAGATGCTGTTCAACAACATGATCCAGTATGAGAGTGAAGAGCTGCACGAGCTAGCGCGAGAACAGATACCGATGGTGACGCTGCAGCTGATGGCCCTGGACCGGGTCCGGGAGCAGCAGAAGAAGATTAAATCTGGTAATGTACTATTTTTAATGGCCACCTTAAGTGAGAACGCTAATCACAAAGAACTTCATACATTAAACCGCCTATTCCTCTCTCTATCACACTCACGTGATTTTATTGCTGTCCCGCCCATGATGCCAGTGATCAATGACACTGTGTGAGCAGGAACAATATAGTAATATGCATACAATAGAGCGATTATTCATAAAAAATTAACTTAGTTGTAAGATTTTTAAGAACACTGGTCTTTTACTCTTTCTAATTTTAAACACTGTTAACGACATGGAAAATGTGATACTAAGATGGTGGCCTCTTTTTTTTCCATAAATGGCTACTCGGTTGCTTAGAAAGTATTTGTAAGGGTTACTATGAGACCTATGCCTTTCTAGCTTTAAGTGATGACCTCTCAGACGAATTTTAAGATTTTTAACAACACTGACATTTTACTCTTTCTAATTTTAATCACTGTAAATGACATAGAAAATGTGATACCAAGATGGTGCTCTTTATCATCTGTCACCATGGCTGTCACATTCTAACAAGTGTATAACTGCGAAAGTTACACATGAGGCGACAGGCGACAAATACGCGACCTTGCTATCCATACTGTTTCTAAAACCCAGAATACGGTTTCTAAAACCCAGAAAACGGTTTCCAGGTGAAACAAAAGAGTACGACCTCTCGTTCGACGTGGCCTTGCTGTTAGAGCTGCTTGGTTGGTTCAAGTACAAGTACTTCTCATGGGTGGACAAGCCAGCATGCGGGTCTTGCGCCGGACAGACTAACTTCGTGCGCGCGCAATCCATGCGCGTGGGCAATGAGACCTGCAATGTCGAGGTACTAATAGTAACACTATTAACAAGTGTGAATAGTCTTGAAACAGACCCTTTTGTACCAAGAGACTATTGATTGTTAGGACTGGTTCAATTACAAGTATTTCTCGTGTGTGGACAAGCCTGCCTGTGGGTCTTGCGCCTGACAGACTAACTTCGTGCGCGCGCAGTCCATGCGCGTGGGCAATGAGACCTGCAATGTCGAGGTACTATGATTAATTTATTAGGTTTTTTTGGCTATTTGCGAAGTATATGGTACATATTACCATATGAGACAGAGATGGAAAATGAAACAATGCCAACTCTCAAGGGACAACTCTTAGCCAGTATTTCTCATGGGTGGACAAAACACCCATGAGTAAATACTATAGCTACTAATAAATACTATAAAAAAACACATGAGTCAGGAACGAATATCTGTGCTCATAACGCAAATACCCTTACCAGGATTTGAACCCAAACCATCAACTTCATAGGCAGGGTAACTACTAGGGTTTGCACGACGGATCTGAATTGTATGGGAAAATCCGTGGATCCATTTCGGATCCGGATTTCAAATCCTAGCCAAGACCCACTAGGCCATGTTGGCAACTCCAACAGTAATATAATCATTCATCATGCATTCGTTCTAACGCTTCGCCCGTTCTCGACGGTCGGACAATCTGTCGCCAAGTTAAGTACATTTCTGTGCTTCTGTGCTGTTCATTATTAAATATAATGTGACCCTCAAGACGGCTTTCTGTTCTTCGCCCATCTACTGAACCAGCCACTAGATCTCCGCTGAACAGGCCGGATAGGTTGTCGAGAAATGGGCTAATTTATTTTTATAATTGCTTTGAGAGACAGACCAGTAAAAGCTAATCGTAGATGGCGCTCTAAATGGCACTCTTTGCTCCAGATCTACTCCTGCCCATCCTGTCCCACGGAGACGCAGTTCCCCCGCCACAACGATCCCCGCACTTTGCTCCGCACTAGAAAAGGCCGGTGTGGCGAGTGGGCCAACTGTTTCACGCTGCTGTGTCGAGCTTTGTCATATGAGACGAGATACGTGTATGACACCACCGACCATGTTTGGTGCGAGGTAAGAGACAAATTATTCTGTTAACCCTCCTAAAATAACCATACCTTAGACTGTGTCCAGTATTTACTGAACTCAAGAAAATGTAGGTGTGGCGAGTGGGCCCATTGTTTCGCTCTTATGTGTCGAGCTTTGTCATATGAGACGAGATACGTCTATGACACCACCAAACATGTTTAGCGCGAGGTAGGACACAAATTATTCTATAAACCCTCCTAAAATAACCATACCTTCGACTGTGTCCAGTATTTACTGAACACAAGAAAAGGCCGTTGTGGCGAGTGGGCTAACTTTTTTGCGCTGCTGTGTCGAGCTTTGTCTCATAAGACGCGATATGGTGTATGACACCACGGACCATGTATGGTGCGAGGTAAGAGATAAATTTATTCTAATAAGCCTCCTAAAATAACCATACCTTAGACTGTGTCCAGTATTTACTGGAGACAAGATAAGGCACACCGGCCCAGCGCCTACAGCTTTATAAGGCGCTGTATACAGTGGTAGTGCAGGCCCTGCCCATAGAACAGTTTGTGTGAACAGTGTGTATTATGGGCAGGGCTACCAGCTTCTCCCTCTGGACCGCATCCAATGGAGAGTGACTCGAATTGTCGACTGCCAGCGTATTTCGGATCGGCTTGACTCCTTGGCGCTGCGTAGAGATGTGGCCTCGCTCTGCATTTTCTATCGCATGTATAACGGGGAGTGCTCCGAGGTATTGTTCGGATTAATCCCTGCCGCTTCTTTTCGCCATCGCCCTACGTGACTATATTTCCATCCTCGCCACTTAGATAGTTGGCAGTCCTCAACTGTATGTTTCTCCAGAAACTTCCTGCCTCGCACAGCTAAACTGTGGAATGAACTGTCACCTGCGGTATTTCCGGACCGATACGAACCTTCAAACCATCAATAAAAGAGCGTACTCCCATCTTAAACTCCGGCAACGCACTTAGAACCCCTCCGGTGTTGCGGTTGTCCATGGGCGGCGGCAATCGCTAACCATCAGGTGACCCGTCTGCTCGTTTGCCTCCTATAACTCATTGGTACGAATACGAATATGGTTTGAACCCGCATCCTCCGGAGCGAAAGTCGCACGCTTACCAACGGTCTTCTACTAAATTATTGATTACTTATTTATTTTGTAGGGAATTGGAACCTTGTCTTTTTTTGTCCCCAAAATATTTAACGGAGTATAGCTTTTTGTATGGGTTGATTTTTAGTTTTTTAATTTTTCTGAAGTAAAATACAATCTACAGCTATAAAGACATGCAATAGCACTCGACTTTTTTACTTATTTGATAAAAGCCACCAATACAAGTGTCAAGCGTCACACAGTGGTCAGAAATAAGACAACAAACAAATTTTGACCCAGATATTAATAACTTCAAATGCAGAAATTAAACTCCGTTTCAGATTTTCGACGTTGAATCAAACCAATGGCTCCACGTGGACCCGTGCGAGGGCAAACTCAATACACCTCTCATGTACTGTCACGGATGGGGCAAAAAGTTGTCATACGTCATAGCCGTGTCACGGGACGACCTGCAGGATGTGACTTGGCGGTATACTATGGATCATAAGGAGGTGAGCACAACTACGAGTGGAGTGAGGTTTAGTTTAGAGTAAACTCAACACATCTCTCATGTACTGTCATGGTTGGGGAAAAAAGTTGTCATAAGTCATAGCCGTGTCACGGGACGACCTGCAGGGTGTGACTTGGCGGTATACTATGGATCCTAAGGAAGTGAGCACAACTACGAGTGGAGTGAGGTTTAATTTAGGGTAAACTCAACACACCTCTCATGTACTGTCATGGATGGGGCAAAAAGTTGTCATACGTCATAGCCGTGTCACGGGACGACCTGCAGGATGTGACTTGGCTGTATACTATGGATCATAAAGAGGTGAGCACAACTACGAGTGGAGTGAGACTTAGTTTAGGGTAAACTCAACACGTCTCTCATGTACTGTCACGGATGGGGCAAAAAGTTGTCATACGTCATAACCGTGTCACGGAACGATCCATAGAATGTGACGTGGTGGTGCACTATCATCATAAGTATGGCTTAGTAGTGGATTAAAACATAATACGAATGTACGTTTAGAGGTTTTGGGATAGATTTCATAATATATAATATATAAATAAATATAAATATTGGGAACAATCTTACACAAATCGACCTAGTCCCAAACTAAGCAAAGCTTGTACTATGTGTACTAGGCGACGATATAGATAGATACATACTTATATACATAGAAAACACCCATGACTCAGGAACGAATATCTATGTTCATCACACAAATAAATGCTCTTACCGGAATTCGAACCCAGGACCATCGGCTTCATAGGCAGGGTCACTACTCATTCGGCCAGACCGGTCTTCAAATTAAGGCCGCTTAATATACGATAAGTTGTTTTTTATACAATACATTAATCCAATAATATGAAAACGAAAATAATTGTACATTTGTAAACTGGATTTTCTAGATTTATTAGCGCCCGCCCCGGCTCCGGACGGGTTTGATTAATTTAACAGCCGTTTAAAATAAATTTTACATAATTTTCAATCGTGGCTGAATGCCGAATAGGTCTGTGCTTTCGATGCCTCACCTGCCAAGAAATTACAAAATGGCGGACGAATGTTTGATATGTCACCGTATTTAAGCATTGTTTCTCTTAAAATTTAGTTTTTTCTTCGCAAGTGGGAATTCTAGCTTTTTTTTATTATGTCACTTATTCATACAAACCAAGTAGCATAAATGAGTTTTACTTTTAACATACTCGTTTATAATTTAATATTTTTGTTTATGTTTAAAATTATTTAATTTGATTAATTTAACAGCCGTTTAAAATATTTTTACATAATATTCAATCGTGGCTGAATGCCGAATAGGTCTGTGCCTTCGATGCCTCACCTGCCAAGAAATTACAAAATGGCGGACGAATGTTTGATATGTCACCGTATTTAAGCATTGTTTCTCTTAAAATTTAGTTTTTTCTTCGCAAGTGTGACACAATGTTTTTCTTGTGTAACTCCGGGGGTAAGAATATTGCAAACTCGGGTCCTTAATTCCCTCGTATCCAGAATTTTACTTACCCCCCTCGTTGCACAATGTACTATAACACCTTATCATAGCTACTGTGAAAGATAGAACAAATAACTATCTAAACATTACAATATCAGAGAGTAATAAACTTTACATTATAAAGATTAAACCTCGCAAATGAGACAAACTTAGAGAGTCAAAGATGTCATCGGTCAGTGAGAGAGAGAAAAGGATATCAGCCAAGCACGTCTTAAACCTAGCAATGTGAGGGTCAAAAATTACACAATGATTTGTTCCAGGTGCTCACTCGTCGGAACCTGTGCAGCGAGAGAGAGTTACTGTCAACGATTCTGTCCCTCCGCGAGCACCGGCAGAGACAAGTCTCGTCGGCGCGGCGCAGCTGCCTCGCGCGCCGCACGCTGCAGGAGCTCGTGCAGCTCATGGTAGAGAGGTAAGCATGATGTCGTCGTCGTCGTCGCCTATATCGTCGTCGTATAGCATTTTATAACAGCTAATGTGGGGGGACCATATAGCTGGAACACTATACTCTGTGGTTTTCTTCATTTCCGTTAATTTCGGGATATGGCTAAGTATATTTAAGGAAACTGAATGGTATAGTTCTTTCTTTTTCTCAAACTTGCATTGAAATGTTGACATGACTTCAAATTAGGTCTGGAAATACTACATATCCGGTGCGATGAGTAAAGATGATATGTAAAGTCATTTCATACAGCCTTACACACCTAGGCCTGTAAGGCAACCTTCTTTTGCTTTGAAACGTCTAATTGTGACACGTCTTGCGTCTTGGAATTCAACCATAAAAAACCTATAAGCAAAATTCCGTCATTATGCTTTTCTTTCTTTTTTTTTTGTCTTTTGACTGTTTTTTTTTTCTTTTTTGTGTTTGTTAAATATTATTTCAGAGTTTCAAAGGGGAACAAAAATTTCATTCATCTAAACCGTGCGTCGTAGCGTAAAAATAATTTCATTTTTGTTCCCCTTCAATACTCCATGCACTGAATAACCTATTAATATACATGAAGACATGAAACAATCATCATCGTCATCCTATTTTTTTAATTATTATTTCATTGCAAGTTTGAGAAAAGCACTATACAAATCTCGGCGAGAAACGGGGTTGCCGGCCGCGTATCCCTATTCGACCTCGCTACGCTCGGCCGTCTATATCTACTTGGCCTGCAACCCTTCGTTTCCCGTCCTCTATAGTAATGTACTAATTCAAAAAAGCAATCCAAGGTGTTTTTTTTATTTCTAGAACGTTTGATGTCACAGTTGTTATACATGGTCATATTTGACCAACTGTCCCATATTTTTTTTATTGCACCTCATTTATTAAATGTCAAATAAGATAATTACAAGTCAAATATATCCAATACATTGTTAGTGCTTTATTTCTTGCCTGGAGAAATCATTTATTTTGAAGCAGTCAACATCCCTGTTGTTCCAGGAAGCCAAGTGAATATGAATCACACGGGCGAATATCTGGTGAGCGAGCGTGGCGAACACAGCGCGGGGAGGCGGGGAAGCACACGTTCAAACTGACTAGCAAGGGCACGTACGAGATCCAGTACTACTCCGCGCTCGACAAATACGAGGTGAGTAGCTGTGCCTGCGGCTCCGCCCGCGTTGGAATTGTTTCAGAAAACCGAGCGCGTATGAATCACACGGGCGAATATCTGGCGAGCTAGTGTGGCGAACACAGCGCGGGGAGGTGAACAGCATATGTTCAAACTCACAAGCAAGGGCACATACAAAATCCAGTACTACTCCGCGCTCGACAAATACGAGGTGATTATGATTACACTGATTTTAACTTTTATGATATTACACATGATAACTAATTAAAACGGAACTTCATCGCGCGTAAATAAATAAATAAATATTATAGGACATTACTACACAAATTGACAAAGTCCCACAGTAAGCTCAATAAGGCTTGTGTTGTGGGTACTTAGACAACGATATATATAATTTATAAATGATTAAATACGTAGAAAACACCCATGACTCAGGAACAAAATATTCATGCTCATCACACAAATAAATGCCCTTACCAGGATTTGAACCCGGGACCATCAGCTTCATAGGCAGGGTTACTACCCACTAGGCCAGACCGGTCGTCAAAACAATAACAAAGTTGTAATTATGTTATAGCATACAAATTTAATGGCAGAACCACAGGGGACTCAGACTATCACCCTGGAATATTCCTCGCTCAATCCTTATAAAATCCTGCGGACCAGGACGGTCATCCCCGCCTTCTGGTTGACGAAGGACTGTGGTCCACTGCCTCATACATGCGCTTAGGAAGGCTCTTAAAGCTGTATCAACTTTATACAGCTCTAAGACCCTCCCCAGCCATGAGTGAGGCACCGAATCATAGGCCTTCTTGTAGTCAATCCAAGAGGCTGAGAGGGTCCCCTTGTTTCACCGGATTTGTTGGCAAATGGTCATGTCTATGAGGATATTATTATTATTGGAGTTGGTGGACCTTTGAGTGTCACGTCGACCAGGTGACAGCCCTTTAAAGTTGCCCGTTGAATCCAGGAAATTCCAGATTCTTTGGGCCGTAATGTTCTGTACCTCATAGGGTAGCAATACGTGCCGCCCTATAATGTCCAGCAGTGCATCTGGGGCCGCCCCCGGTGTCGAGGAGAAGGCACCTGCCTGTTGCTGTTAAACAAGCCGTGCGTTGCAGGCTGTTTAGAGTTTCTATTGCCATCTTTTGGCTGGTTTTATTACACCAGACTGCGGAGGCGTAGGTAATAATTGGCCTCACTACTGCTGTGTATAACCACATAGCAATTTTGGGTTTTATGCCCCATCTTGCTCCAGCCATTCGACAGCATGACCACATGGCCATTTTCGCTTTTTGTATAATATTTCTCAAGTGAGGGTTCCAATTTAACTTTTGATCTATACCTATGTATGTTCTGATCATATCTTGCGAGCTAAATTAGATTCACTTCCGATAGTTCAGACTGAGCTGAAACTTCACATGATACATATGTACTCGTACCGTCAAGCTGATCAGGGTGCCTAGTCAAGATTCCAATCGTTTACGCTCCGAAGCGCAGGAAAACGCTAATGTCTCTATCGCATTAATATGGAAGAGTGATAGAGAGAGGTTAGGTACCGTTTCGTTCGATACGGCATCTTGATTAGGCACCCTGATGATGGACATAGGTGGTGGCCAATAGGTACTCTGTTTTGAAAGAAATAAGAAAAATACAGTCAGCGATAACAGCTTGTATCAAATATGAAATTTTTGCCAAAAACCTTATTTTTATTTCAGGTGCTGTTGGACGGGAAACTGATTCAGCAGATCGACTCCTGGGAGGCCGGCGTTTACGAAGTCCAAGATGTGTTCAGAAAGGTCGAACATGATTGGCACATGGTCTACCTGGCCAGAGAAGGTATATGAAAACAGCACATAATCATTAACATTAACAGGGGTTGAGAAACTGCAGCATTCGGGCATTCTCGGCTCCGTTCGGCTCAGCATTGCTTCGAGCAATTAATAGGGTTGCCTCAACTTGACGTCCCTTTGCGTGCACAACCATAGATAATAAGGTTGTTTCCAATTTTTTGAAACGCTTGTAATACGTTCTATATTAACCAAACGTTGCTCTAAAATTTAACTTTTACCCTAAAAACGGCTTCAAATATGTTAAATTAATAATAGTTATTTGTGTCCCAAGGGAGGAAAGTAGGAAATTGCGTGCCGCGTGTAAAATTGTTACCCGAGCCGAAGGCGAGGGCGCCAAACACGCGGGATGTAATGTCCTACGTTTTCTCCCGTGGTGCGCATACTATTTTTCTGCTCGACGGAGGCGGAAAGCGGAAACTTCGTTTAGCGCAGCGGGAGCAAAGTTGACGCTTTCCGCCCGGAGGGAAGAAAAAATATTTAAAATTTAATATTTACAAAAATATGCTCATTAGAGGTCCACTAAAGGTAGTTTAACATGTTCTTATAATCCATAAGAATTTATTGGGATACAATTCTGCCCTAAGATTTGTAGATGGAAACAACCCTATTACTTGAATTTTGACAACCCTAAATAGCCGATAGGAATAGTGCCATAAATTAGAAAGGGACAGCGCGATTCTTCCTTGAATCGCTGTCAAACTTCGGTTTTTGTTGGAAGTTTCTTTTCTATACGACAGTACTATTACTTATTCTGTGTTATTAATCGAATACTTTTGGCTACTAATTTTGAATCGCAATCGCAATCTTACGGTAGGAATGTACGACTTAGTGCCACTTGCACCATCCCACTAACCCGGAGTTAACCGGTTAAACCTGGAGTTACCATGGTTACCAGAACAAGTTGACACTGGGTTAGCGTTTTAACCGGTTAATCCCGGGTTAGTGGGATAGTGCAAGTAGACTGTTGTTTCTAACTTCTATTACTTTAGTGCCAAAGGACTCGTAAAGATATTTTTATGGTTGTAAAAATAGCATTCATTGAGTCATTGACACATAAATAAATCTAGGTAGTTCAGAACTGAGATCTAATTATTAGCTGGATATAACATATACTCATCTGGTTCTCTAAATCATTGCCAATAATTATATGACAGAATGTCATGTCGCAGCCAATTATTCGCATGATTCCATTTTGCCGAATGATCAAGTGGCAAGTTAACACAATAATTAGATCGATTTCCCGAACTAACTGTTAGCAACTGTATGTTTGGCTAACAACACCAAAACCACACTGTTTAAATCGCAACGTTTTATGTAGTACATTACTTCGTAAGTCTAATACAAAATATGTTTATTTTTGTAATTTAACATCATACCAAAAAAGTAGGTACTGGCGCGCGCTGTTTGGTCGCAGTTGACCTAATATGCTCCTCCTCGCTTCGCTCGTCGTCACGCCTAAACGATGCCCTTTTAATTATTTGGCGAATGAAACGTATTCCAAATCTTGTATGCCATAATAATAATCTACCTACTTCTTCTACCAAGTAAAACATTACCATAATAAAAAAAGTGCCGAATGTTGGTTGCCAAAGTAAATCATCTGCGAAAGATTGGTTGACAAGTGAGATTCGGATAGTAAATCTTCGGCGAAAAGGCAGAACACCTACTCGTCTATTGCTGGATCTAAGAGGTTCGACATTTTATTTAATCTACGGCTGCTAACAAATTCTAAGTCGAACCGTTCTATAGGTAGTACAGGTTTATCCAAGCACGCCAGGCCAAGGTAACTGTGTTGATAAGCGGAGCCGGCGGGCCGAAGGCCCAATGGTGACGCATCGAGGCAAGCAAAGGTCGAAAGCCGAGCTCCGCGTCTGGCCGAAGGCCCGGAGCATCTCATTGGATCGCCCAAGCACGTGAGGCCGAAGGCCTAGCTGCGGGTGTGCAGTGCTCGCACGCGGACCATTTCTTGCTAGCAAACGTCAAACTGCAAGTATGAGCGAACCTATGCTTCAAAAATGGGAAGAAAGAAGCTGATCGGTGTGATCGCTTCTCCTTAATATATGTTTTTTTATCGTAATTCGCATTTTGACTGGTTTTTTTATTCGGCAGAAGGCGCAAGTTCAGGCCGTGTGAGTTGGCGGCTCGAGGCAGGCGAGGGACTTACTTGTACTTCGTTAGAAGCTATAGTGCCGCGTACAGAATACGAGGACGGACAAGTCACAATATCACTGCGATTTGACGACGCGCCGCCTCAAACTGCACCCAAAAACGGTAAATAATATGGCTCTTTGCGCTATAGACCTTACAAATCTTAACAATTGCATCCGGTTTGTCTTTGGACTCCGACAATACGACCATATCTCCGCTTATCGCAAAAAACTTAACTGGCTCCCTATTCGTGAACGTCGATCCTTGCGTATTTTCTGCACTTTGTTTTCAATTTTATTTGATCCTTCAGCCCCTGATTACCTTCGTTCCAAATTCAAATTTGTTACTCCGCGCCCCGGCACCGATCTCCGAACCTCTCGTAGCCTTCAACTTATTGTCCCTCGACATCGTACAGGTTTCATGTCGAATTCCTTCAACATTCAGGCAATCCGGCTGTGGAATGATCTTCCTCTCTCTATGAGACAAGCCCAGAACAAATTCTCCTTCAAGCGCATGTTGCGCAAGCATCTGTTTGACAAGGTTCAAAGGTCGTCCTCATGATGTTTCACAATGGGTATACATGTATGTATGTATATTTATGTATCATATTATTTATGTACGTATAATTTTATATAATTTTGTGATATTTTTTTTTCATTTTACTCTGTATTCTGACCATGCACCAATTAGGATCTTTCGGTTTGGCTCATGATTGACTGGTAGAGAATGCCTTCTGGCATTAAGTCCGCCATTTGTACTCTTCATGTATTGTGCAATAAAGTTTAAATAAATAAATAAATCTCCATTTCTTTGCTATTTTGATAAATAAACTTTGACACAGTAAGTTCAACTGAGGCAATTAATGGGTGTATCTCAGTGTCAGGTGAGTTCAGGTCTCAAACTTTCCCGGTTTATATTATACAATAGTTTATATTTACTAAGCGTTATGCTTTTATATCATTATGCCTATTCACTGTTATGCACATCTATCAGCATAATCTATTTTGGCAATTCATGTTAGGCGTATTAAGGGGTACCCTATTATTGCTGTGCGGCTCACACAATGTCATTGACCGCCGCCATCATGAGCGGGACAACAATATATTTAAGCGCGTGCGATAGAATTATAGCACAATCGAAATAAGACCAACCTCGAAGTCTCTGGAACAGTCCTGAAATTTGGTATGTATATAAAGTAAAGGCCCCTTTTTCATGCCCACACCATTTGATATTTGGGAACCTCGACGAATCGCAGCCATCATGGAAAATGTGTACCATCCTTGAAAAATTTGCGTTTTACTCTAAATCTACATTCTCTATGAAAATATGTTGTAAGACAACATTAAAGTTTATTAAATTGTACACGAAATAGTCCTAGATAGATATCTTTGCGAAAAAATAAAAATCCTTGCTGAACCCAGATTTAGCGCTTATTATACCCTTTCCTATACTCTTATCAAAGGGGAAACAAACCTCGAAAAAAAAAATATTTTTGTCCTTTGTATTAACTTCTTACTAGACATTAAATTTAGCAAATTAAAATACTTTGAGTTCTCAAAATACTTGGTTTCTAATTTAAGGGTTCTCCATATAAGATAATGCTAGAGTACATACATACAAGAAGCGCTGGTGGCCTAGCGGTAACAGCGTGCGACTTGCAATCCGGAGTTCGCATGTTCAAACCCTGGTTCGTTCGTACCAATGAGTTTTTAGGAACTTATGTATGAAATATCATTTGATATTTACCAGTCGCTTTTCGGCGAAAGAAAACATCGTGAGGAAACCGGACTAATCCCAATAAGGCCAAGTTTACTCTCTGGGTTGAAAGGTCAGATGGCAGTCGCTTTCGTAAAATCTTGGGAATAGTTGTCAAGCGGACTCCAGGCTCACTAGTCAGTAGGTGATTTAGTACAACTTTTGATTTCTGAGCCATATATGTATGAGATGGCTTCGTTTCAGGGACATAGTGTTGTAAACCTTTTTGGTGTGAAATTTCATAAACTACATAGAAAAAAACAAAGTCGCATACTTTTTCTTATGCCGTCTGATCCTAGTAGTCCCCGAAGCTCAAATTTTAAGACACGAAAACAGGGATATCATATATGGTGTCTCTTTTTGTAATCACATTATTTAGCCCTAAACATTTTTCCTCCAATAATTTTAGTAACTTTGTATTGCATAGCACTCGTGTACCAATTATGGATCTATTGACAAGGGCGTAGCCAGCCAGTGAAATAGTGGGGGGGGAGGCAATTTGATATCGCCGGAGGCCTGTGGGGGGGTGGGGGGACGCACCGCAGAAAGTGAGAGTCAGAATGGCGGATGTACCTAAATAAAATTAAATGAAAACCATACCATATTTGTGTACCTAATTTGTACTATTTAGTACCTCCTTTAAAAAAATTGTACCTCACGGTACTTAAAGTTATCACCAAAAAACAGTACACCCGCCATCCTGACAGTCAGATTGGCGGGTGTACTTTATTACGCTATGTTCCCGTGGGCTTTTATAGAATTTATCATTCTATAAAAGCCAAATTTTTGTACCTTTTTTGTACCTTCATATTCAATTATCAATCAATTTTATTTATTTATTTATAGACAACAATGGTCCACACAATACAAATTATATTAACATAGGATTAAAATAGACATTATAATATGAGCCATTTTATTTGTGGTTTCCAAGTTTTACCCATTTTATATTTTGCTTGCTATTATATATCTAATGTTGCCTTACGCCATATTTTCATAGAGAACGTAGATATAGAATGAAACGCAAATTTCTCCAGGATGGTTCACATTTTCCATTACGACTGCGATTCCTCGAGGTCCCCAAATGTCAAATGGTGTGGGCATGAAAAAGGGGCTTTAATTTATATACATACCAAATTCCCGTTCCAGAGATTTCGAGGTTGGTCCTATTCCGATTGTGCTATGAGGAACAGGCGGGTCAATGTACCGTTTGTGTTTAGCGTACTTTAGTGTTGTTAACAGATCGGCTGATATATTCGTGCCGCTGGTCGTCGTGCGCGGTGTCGGCGGCGCTGGCGGGCGGCGGCGGCGCGGGCTGGCAGCGCGCGCAGCTCGCGCGCCAGGCCGCCGCCGCCGCCGCGCCGGCGCTCACTCTGCGCGCCGTGCTGCAGTAGCCCCTGTAAGTAGAGGCTGTGTTCACTGTCGACAGAGCGGCCGCCGTACTCGTGCCGCCGGTCGTCGTGCCCGGTGTCGGCGGCGGCGCGGGCTGGCAGCGCGCGCAGCTCGCGCGCCAGGCCGCCGCCGCCGCCGCGCCGGCGCTCACTCTGCGCGCCGTGCTGCAGTAGCCCCTGTAAGTAGAGGCTGTGTTCACTGTCGACAGAGCGGCCGCCGTACTCGTGCCGCCGGTCGTCGTGCCCGGTGTCGGCGGCGGCGCGGGCTGGCAGCGCGCGCAGCTCGCGCGCCAGGCCGCCGCCGCCGCCGCGCCGGCGCTCACTCTGCGCGCCGTGCTGCAGTAGCCCCTGTAAGTAGAGGCTGTGTTCACTGTCGACAGAGCGGCCGCCGTACTCGTGCCGCCGGTCGTCGTGCCCGGTGTCGGCGGCGGCGCGGGCTGGCAGCGCGCGCAGCTCGCGCGCCAGGCCGCCGCCGCCGCCGCGCCGGCGCTCACTCTGCGCGCCGTGCTGCAGTAGCCCCTGTAAGTAGAGGCTGTGTTCACTGTCGACAGAGCGGCCGCCGTACTCGTGCCGCCGGTCGTCGTGCCCGGTGTCGGCGGCGGCGCGGGCTGGCAGCGCGCGCAGCTCGCGCGCCAGGCCGCCGCCGCCGCCGCGCCGGCGCTCACTCTGCGCGCCGTGCTGCAGTAGCCCCTGTAAGTAGAGGCTGTGTTCACTGTCGACAGAGCGGCCGCCGTACTCGTGCCGCCGGTCGTCGTGCCCGGTGTCGGCGGCGGCGCGGGCTGGCAGCGCGCGCAGCTCGCGCGCCAGGCCGCCGCCGCCGCCGCGCCGGCGCTCACTCTGCGCGCCGTGCTGCAGTAGCCCCTGTAAGTAGAGGCTGTGTTCACTGTCGACAGAGCGGCCGCCGTACTCGTGCCGCCGGTCGTCGTGCCCGGTGTCGGCGGCGGCGCGGGCTGGCAGCGCGCGCAGCTCGCGCGCCAGGCCGCCGCCGCCGCCGCGCCGGCGCTCACTCTGCGCGCCGTGCTGCAGTAGCCCCTGTAAGTAGAGGCTGTGTTCACTGTCGACAGAGCGGCCGCCGTACTCGTGCCGCCGGTCGTCGTGCCCGGTGTCGGCGGCGGCGCGGGCTGGCAGCGCGCGCAGCTCGCGCGCCAGGCCGCCGCCGCCGCCGCGCCGGCGCTCACTCTGCGCGCCGTGCTGCAGTAGCCCCTGTAAGTAGAGGCTGTGTTCACTGTCGACAGAGCGGCCGCCGTACTCGTGCCGCCGGTCGTCGTGCCCGGTGTCGGCGGCGGCGCGGGCTGGCAGCGCGCGCAGCTCGCGCGCCAGGCCGCCGCCGCCGCCGCCGCGCCGGCGCTCACTCTGCGCGCCGTGCTGCAGTAGCCCCTGTAAGTAGAGGCTGTGTTCACTGTCGACAGAGCGGCCGACGTACTCGTGCCGCCGGTCGTCGTGCCCGGTGTCGGCGGCGGCGCGGGCTGGCAGCGCGCGCAGCTCGCGCGCCAGGCCGCCGCCGCCGCCGCGCCGGCGCTCACTCTGCGCGCCGTGCTGCAGTAGCCCCTGTAAGTAGAGGCTGTGTTCACTGTCGACAGAGCGGCCGACGTACTCGTGCCGCCGGTCGTCGTGCCCGGTGTCGGCGGCGGCGCGGGCTGGCAGCGCGCGCAGCTCGCGCGCCAGGCCGCCGCCGCCGCCGCGCCGGCGCTCACTCTGCGCGCCGTGCTGCAGTAGCCCCTGTAAGTAGAGGCTGTGTTCACTGTCGACAGAGCGGCTAACTGACTCGTGCCGCTGGTAGAGAGAGAGACAGACAACACTGTCGCTGCAACAGTCTTCTATCAAGATGCTGTGGCCAATGATGGTGATGATGATAAGCATCATTTAGTGCTAGCTAATATTCATTTTTATTCTTACGTCTGGATCAGTAATTTTTGACAGCTCTTGTATGTTTACATTAATTTAAATACCTAAAACTACAGAGTATAGACAGGCTGTGTGCACAGTGTTGGGCGCACCTGACGGGCGTAAAGTAGGTAAGCAAAGCATACATCCATCCAATGAATGAATTGGTAATTCAATGACTTATTTTTTTTTTTACATAACTGTGCCTAGACTACCCCACCCTTTCTAATTAATACAGTGAGAAAGGGGTAGTCTATCGCGCGCGCCGCTTCTGTGCTAGCCTACCGTCACTGCTAGGTGCCCCATTAGTTAGCTAATGTAACGTTCCTTAGTAGCTCATAAGTACAAACAGCAACACTTAAATGTCTATCGGTGGACCTTATGCCTTTTGTAATAAGGTCCCCCGATGAACAGTTAACAGTGCGGGCAATGGTACTTTCCGTTCGCTTCAAGTTAGCCGTTACCTCCCTAGCTCGCTTACCTGGGCTATAACCGCGAAGTTAATTAAAGTTCAATAGGGAGTATTACTGCAATGTCCTGCCGCCAGAGTGCAGCACTATTACCTATCGTAAACCATACAGTAACTTATAAGAACCGTGCGCGTTGGAGGGTCTGCCATCTTGTGGCCTGAATCGGAACCATAAATATGCACATATACACGTCACGTATTTTCTTGTGCATAGTAGGTTCTGCCATCTTGGGGGCTACATCGGAACAAAAAGCATCACATTTACGCCTCGCGCCAAAAATCTGACGGCTCCTGTGCTGCCTCCTACAGTTCATGCACGCTCCCTATAAATACTGTATCTTAAACTGTTTTTTGACAAGTTTTCACAGATATTAAAATAGGACATTGATGCATCAAGGCGGTTTGTTTACAAAGGGCCTACCGGGAAACGCTAAAATCGAAATTTAGATATTTGCGTCTTTATCGCTTGAATATGCAAGTGATAGAAAATTTCGATTTTCTTGTTTCGTGGTAGACCCTCAGATTTTGATGGATTGTGGTAGTGGCGCCCTCTACGCTGATTTTCGCCTAATATTCCCTATTGCGGGAATTTTTCTCTGTCACTCTAATTACGTGTTAGTAAGAGTAAATAATAAATAAATATTATAGGACATGGTTACACAAATTGACTAAGTCCCACAGTAAGCTCAATAAGGCTTATGTTGAGGGTACTTAGACAATAGACAACGATACCTATATATAATATATAAATATTTATAAATACTTGAATACATAGAAAACTCCCATGACTCAGGAACAAATATCCATGCTTATCACACGAATAAATGCCCTTACCAGGATTTGAACCCGGGACCATCGGCTTCATAGGCAGGGTCACTACCCACTAGGCCAGATCGGTTGTCGAATAGAAGTAGAATTATAGTAAAAGAGAAAGATCCCCACAATTTGCGAATTTCTGTATTCGCGGTAGGCCCCCTGTACTCACCCCCCTCTGACGCATTATTCACTATAGTATGAATTTTCTGAAATGAGTTTTACGCCTAAGACCCTAACTTGTTAAACAATTTAAACAAAAGCCTGTTTCTTTTATGCAGAGCGGTCCAGCTCCCGTGTTAGGCACGCAGCAAAGCAACAATATTGTTTTTTTTTTTATACCACGACGGTGGCAAGCAAGCATACGGCCCGCCTGATGGTAAGCAGTCACCGTAGCCTATGGACGCCTGCAACTCCAGAGGTATTACATGCGCGTTGCCGACTGACTGAAAGCAACTGTCGGCCCGATTCGAAGAATGATTAAGACACGTTTAAGATCTTGGAAAAATCTTTAAAAGATCGATAACTAAACGACATGTCAAAATTGACGTTTATTTCGATTCCGCTGTGATCCCTACCCCTATCTACGACATTTCTAACGTCAAAGTGACATTGGTTGCCCGAATCGAGCTGCTTGTGTTTATTATATGACATACAAACGATATCTAAATGAGAACTCATCTAAACCAGAACTTATCGTTATCGTAACTCATTCCTCGAATCGGGCCATAAATCCCTTTTTTAATTGAAATTGAATATACGTGGGATTACATACAATACAATACAAATATAATATTGCACACCTCAATACAGACTCAATACATATTAACATTACAATGTTTCAGATTACTGACATTCCCGTGCCTCGTCTGTCATCGAGTAAAACTTAAAACTGTTACCTCGATATATTATGAAGCGACCATTGCTATTGCCTAAATTGCCTTCCATTTAATATTAAAAACATAAGCACATAAAATAGTTTTACTACTCGTTAACTTTGAGTTACTTCACCTAAGTTTAATTGTATACCTACCTACTATTTAGGGTTCCGTACCAAAAAGGTACAAAAGGAAAAGGTTCTTGGTCTGTGTCTGTCTTTATACACTACTATGGTCCTTAAAGGTAACAGGACTGCTTGGCGAGATAGAATAATGTGAATAATATTTCACGTTTTCTCCATAGTAAATGTATGGAAAAAGTTTTCTTTGATTTGTGGCTTTTTTGTACATCACCCCACTAAGTTGACCCCTAGGAAACTATTGATACTGGATAGGAATGTAATCGATTGGTATAATAAATAGCATGTGAAAAATAAGTTTTCATTAGCATACAAATTGTATGGGAAAAGTTTTCCTTGATTTGCGGCTTTTGTAGCCGGAATTTTATTTTTGGTCCCATACAAGCTTTCGTTCCTCGATATGAATGGGATCGATCGATTGGCAAAAAAAAAATTATCAGAAATTTTTAATTTTCTCGCACCCTATATGTTTTTTCCAAAACCTGTAAACGCCAATCTTCATTAATTTGAAATCGAGGGGAGGTCTTCTAAGACCGTTCAACGGAATCTGGTAGCTGCCCTCACTGACCCAAAAAGAAAATCTACCCTGTATACTAACGTTACAACATAGTGGGGACGCGGACTGACAAGTTAAAATTCGACTAGCTACAGTTGTTTATATTATACTATTATAGGACATTATTATAAATATAAATATTATAGGACATTATTACACAAATTGACCAAGTCCCACAGTAAGCTCAATAAGGCTTGTATTGAGGGTACTTAGACAACGATATATATAATATATAAATATGTATAAATACTTAAATACATAGAAAACATCCATGACTCAGGAACAAAAATGCTCATCACACGAATAAATGCCCTTACCAGGATTTGAACCCGGGACCATCAGCTTCGTAGGTAGGGTCACTACCCACTAGGCCAAACAGGTCGTCAAAATTTATTACACAAACTGACTAAGTCCCACAGTGAGCTCAGATATTGTAATTTTAATTAAGTTTTATACATGATTGAATTTTAATTAAAATATTTTAATGTAATTTAGATATAAGTTGTATGCGTTATATGGATTCCTTATTGTCCGAAATAAATTAATTTTATTTTTTTATTTTAAATGAGGTTAGAAAAAATCATACATGTAATTGTGTCGTTTCATATAAAAAGACCTTATGGCGATTAATTGGTACTCACTTGACTTAGACAAGGATTGAGATCACCCCTGCACGGTTCCTTTTATACGGAATTACACAATTTATGGATTTTCAAGTCTATCTCGTCCTCTGATCTTATTCTCATAGAATTAGGATATGAAATTACCTAGCTATAATGGAATAATCTGATAATGAAATAGTAAGATTAATGATAGTAATGATTATATTGATTACAAGAGCATCTTATATGAAATTGTCATCATTAAAACATAAGAATGAATAAAAGGAAAGAACAGTAATAGTTAAAGACGTTATTTTAAAATTAAATTATTTTCTACTGTTTTTGCCCACTTGCTGGCTCCTTTTTCTTCATTTGATAAGCTCCATCTACTACATCATCAGGAGTCAGCTGCAGAATAGCTAAAGCCAACTCCGTTATTTTATTATCGATAGCGAACTCCAGAAGGTCCTCCAGGTTTTCCGGCGTTGCTGTGCGGGCCAGCTTAGAAATGCACGCGGACTTGAGATTGTCAATCAGGTAGTATCTAGCGATGAGCAGCAGTTGACGCAGCCCATCATCAGGCAGGGTGCCCAAGTAGATATACTGCTTCAGATGCTTAAGAGTCTGCAGCGTTACTCCCTCTACTTGTATATTTCCTTCAGCGGTCTCCTTCCACTCGTGGCCGAGCATTGTCTTGAACACTTCGCTGTGACTAGCGAGGTGAACTCTGTGCACAGCCACACGGCCTTCGGCTGTGCTGAGATGAAAGTCAGTAAAGTCGTCATCTTCATAAATATTCGGAGCGTTGAAACATTTCTCGTCAATCAGAGTAATATTGATTCGGAAAGCGACCAAGTAATTATCAACCTGAGTCATAGTCGGCTTTACCCCCATATCTTGCCAATCAACCCAATGCTCAGTGCATACCCATTGTTGGATGCACCCTAGGTCCTCACTTTTAACATCTACTTTTACAGTGATGTCCTTTGCTGAAGCATGTTTTTTTATGGACAAAAATGTACTCAGGGTATCAGTACTTGATACGAATTTAAATCGTACCTCCGCTAAGTCATCGATATTGAAGACCTCGCTTAACTTTTCAGTAGACGTTGCATATTTGAATATTATAGAAAAGCCGAGTTTCAAGTTTTTGCCTCGGTGCTGTTTTTTCGCCACACTGAAAAATGGAAAAAAAACAAAGCCACTAAGTAATAGTATGTGTTATGGGTGTCAGAGAAAATCGTCAGAAGTGTTTTTATCCTTTAGCTCACAAACATAAAACTTTCTATGTGTTAAACCGTCACCACTGTGTGTAGACTGTCAGAAACCTGATGACTTGTCTCACGTATTATTGGACTGCGTCCGGAATCCGGACTTGAGAAAAAGATTTTTTGGTAGTTTGGGCTCCATGCACAATGGACAAATCAATTGTTGGTTGGCAGAGCCTTTATCAGACATAGCAAACAGCTATACCACTTTATTGATATCTCCCTTGCGTAGGGAACTATGAAAGCACCCATGAGGCTGACATGTTCACCTAGACTGTCCAAAGCCTCAATAAAAATCAGATTTAAAAAAATAAAACATTACCTAGGCTAATGCAATCTTATTTCATTTGAAAATAAATTCAACTGTATAACAATTATTAATCTTAATATACAACTATAATATAATATTATTATATTATAGTTATTATATAATACGTGTATTATATAATACGTGCATACTATCTCACTGGTTCATTCTAAAAAGAGACTTTAGTTATTGCAATATTCAAAAATTTATAAACTGTATTAAAGAACTAAGCTTTATTGATGTATACAAATCAAATGAGCCCAACGAGGCCTTTAATTGTTTTAGCAACCAGTTTGAACTATTTTATAACTTGTGCTTCCCATTTATTAGACTGAAGGTATCAGCATTAAATAGGCCAAAGTGGGTGACCAAGGGTATAAGAAAGTGTTGTAAAAGAAAAAGGGCTATGTTATGGAGATGTAGAATGGCGCCGAATCATAGTAACAAAAGTGATCTGAAAGTGTACTCTCAACGACTTAAAAAAATTATATTATCAACACAAAAAATACAAAACGATTTTTATATAAAAAATGCGTCAAATAAATCGAAGGCCACTTGGAACATCATACAGTCAGCAAAAAATAATCGCGTAAGAGATAATATCTCAGAAATAATTATTGACAATGTATCCATTAAAGAACCTATCCAAATTGCCCAAAAATTTAATGACTACTTCACCGATATCTGCGAACTAGACCAATCAAATAAGACATACAGTAATTCCATTAATAATTATAATAATTCGAATGCTAATTTAAGTAATCCTAGGACAACTATGACATATAACTCATCCAATTCTATGTTTATGAAACCGTCTACTCCTGATGATATCCGAATAATAATAAACTCTTTAAAAAACTCAAATAGTACCGGTTATGACGGCATCAGCACAATAATAATAAAACAAGTTGCGAATATAATTTCATCGCCAATAAGCCACATAGTAAATCTGTGTATAGAACATGGCAGGTTTCCCGATAAACTTAAGGTATTCTGCGACCACTATATAAAAAGGGCGAAAAATCGTCGATTACTAATTACAGACCAATAGCTCTATTACCGGTTTTTTCAAAAGTGATCGAAAAATTTATATATAATAATCTCAACAACTATTTTGAGAACAATAATTTATTTTCACAGGAACAAAAGGGTTTCCGTAAACAAAAATCAATCAATATGGCAATTTATGACCTACTTAATACTATTATGACTAACATAGATAATAAGGTACCCGTAAGCGCTCTTTATATGGATATGACCAAAGCTTTCGATTTTGTTGATCATAAAATACTATTGACTAAGCTATACAGGTATGGAATCCGGGGAAATGTTTTTAGTTTAATTGAATCCTACTTAACCGGGAGAAAGCAATACACTCAACTGGACCATATATGCGTCAAGACCAAAAATCAAGTAAAGGCCTTATCCGATCTCAGAGAAATAAAAACAGGCGTCCCGCAAGGCAGCGTTTTAGGACCACTCTTATTTCTCATTTATATAAATGATTTCCCATTAGCTATCGAGGAACCCATGATTCTCTTTGCTGATGATAGCTCCGTCATATTCACAGGAGAAGACTTACAGACTTACGAGACAAAAATAAACAATTCCTTAAAATCGCTTATTGAATGGCTGAACAGTAACAACCTTCGCATAAACTTAGAGAAAACCAAAATAATGCACTTTAAGCAAAGAATAGACAAAGTGACGGGTGTAAATGTATCATATAATGGACATACAATTAATGAAACTGACGTTACAAAATTTTTAGGATTAAGCTTAGATAATAAATTAACATGGAAATATCAAATTGACCATATATGTAAGAAACTTAGTACATTTTCATATGCCCTCCATCATCTTAGGAAAGTAGTTAACAAATCTGCTGTCATAACTTCCTATCACGCTTACGTCACCTCAACTTTAAGATACGGGCTAATTTTCTGGAGAAACTCAACAGACAGAGATTTAGTATTTAAAAGCCAAAAAAAATGTATACGATCCGTATGTGGTTTAAACATAACTGACTCATGTAAAGCTTTATTTACTGAATTCAGAATATTAACTCTTCCATCGCTTTATATATATGAAACAGCATTGTATGTGAAAAGCAATATAAGTCAATATACAAAATTTAACAGTGCACGTAAAATTGACAACATAAAAAATAAACTATATAAAACAGCTCTTCTCTCTAAAAGTATATTTGGAATGGAACCCCGAATTTATAATAATTTACCCGAAAGCATACGGAAACTACAGGACATCCATACATTCAAAAAAGAAGTTTTCAAATTCCTAGTAAATAAAGCATATTACTCCATAAAAGAATATCTAGATGATTATGACATAAATAGTAATTATAACATTTATAACCATGACTAATGATATATTTTAATTTTATTGAATTTTGAACTGTATTTTAATTGTATTTGAATTTTGAACTGTATTTTAATTGTATTTTAATTTAATTGTAATGTAATACTCATTTTAATTGTTTTATTTTATAAGCTACAACATTGTGCAATTTTTAATTAGATTTTCGTTTCTTCTGACATTTGTATGCCGACCGGCGAAACATAGTGTTCAAAATGTATACCTAAGACCTATTTATACCTATGTTTTACAAATAAAGCATTCTGATTCTGATTCTGATTCTGATAATATTACATACAGGTTATGTAGTTGTAGGTGCCTGCCTAAATTGGTACTGTCGTCATCAGATATATCGGAGCGGATACGCAGCTCCAATATCTCTAATGACGACTGTACAATGTAAACGAGCTTACGAGCATAAACGACTCTTTGTTTCATTATTAGATTAAGTTTCTCAGAAATCCTCTTCTGCGCAGTTAATATTACAGCGTCACGACCACGACAGGTACCTATTTACAAGTAACTGCCATCAAAAGGATTATTAATATAATATGAAGAAAATTTAATAACGTTTTGAATAGGTAACTAAGTAAAAAAAACTTGAAATCTGTTTCTATCACAAAACTTTTAATTATAGTTAGGTACTTACATATTCATGATGGAATAGTGTTTTGTTTACTCCTCTTACACGATAACTTGTGGCGGAGGTTTTTATTTACTAATGTTATTTATACTTTTTTTAATAATCTGCTGTTCTCGAATAATGACGTCGGGCCGTCGGGCTCAAAGTGAGTTTACACGAACACAAACTGAAAACGAATGAAATGAACAATGAAAGATGATGAAAAAATTCGGGACTTCCCCTGTCAAGACATTGACATAATGCTTGAAAACTGTAACAGACGTGCGTACCGGACGCGACCTTGTCCGACCAGGGGGCCTACCGGGAAAATCGAAATTCGCAAATTGCGGAGATCTTTCTCTTTTACTCTCACTTAGACGTAATTAGAGTGACTGAGAAAAATGCCCGCAATTGACGAACTTCGATTTTTTCGGTAGGCCTCCTGCAATGGCCCGGGGACATACCGCAAAAACCGAAATTCGCAAATTGCGAGGATCTTTCTCTGTTACTCCAATGAAGGCGTAATTAAAGTGACAGAGAACAATCCCCGCAAATTGCGAATATTGTATTCCAAAGAGTAAAGTAAGTATAATTGCATTCTTTGGCCCGGATCGCCCCATTCCCCATTCTTCTGTCAAGTGAGTCATCTAGATCAAAGGGCCTACCGCGAACCACGATCGACGTGTTGCCTCCCTGTCACACTTACGTATGAATTTACAAGTGGAACAGAGAGGCAACACGTCGAACGTGGTTCGCGGTAGGCCCTCAAGAGTATAAAGACTATCACAGATGGACGAAAAAAAAAACCAAGACTGTCAAACCGTCATTCCCTATAAAGGCTATCTATAAACTTCATCATCCGTAGTATTGCTTTGTAGATTTTAGTAACTATTTAACTAAAATTGAGTTTTTAGTGCTACACAATTCACGACTTATTTTTGTGGTATACATCTTTACAACTGTATCAAGTTAGGAATTAAAAAACAACTGACCCCGATTGAAACCGTACAAAATGACTGAAGAGTGTATGAAATTGTAAGTTTATTTTATCGTATTTTTTTATTATCATACTGACTATCATAACAATGATATGAGTGAATGATGAATGATATATATGAACTTAGTAGGTAGCTATGAAAACTATCGTAACTATTATAGTGACTATTAAAGTACACTACTCACATATGCTCTTATATTATATACCACAGCTTTTGTCTTCCGTGGAACCAATGGCCAGTATATATCTAACAATCAGTTGGATATAGTTAACCCTTAATTTAGTTTGCTTGCACATTATTTTCAAATGTCAACCCTCTAAATCTATATGATTATACTTAGATAGGTTTTAAGGCAGTTCATTTGACAAAAGTGTTAATATCTATGATCTGACATTTAGTTAATATACAGAAAACAACCAACTCCATTTTCTTAATAAATAAATAGTTGGTCACTTTCTACAGAACTACAGTCTATTGTGACTCTTCTACGTACTTATCAATTTTCCAACCTAATATTGACATAGAACATTTAGTACCTCCATTTACCATTTAAAACACTCTGATCTTAAGAGCCTGGTCATAAAGTGTGTGTAAGGAAGTATATCCAGGGCCGTATTTAGGGGAGGGCAACCGGGGCTACCGCCCCGGGCCTCCACAAAAGAGGGGCCCCCCACAATAGAGAATTCGGTAAATTTACCATTTTATTTGGAAAAAATTTGGGGCCAGGGGGCCTCCACTCCTTTATTGCCCGAGGCCTCCAGACCTCTAAATCCGGCATTGAGTATATCCAACATGCACATGTTAAAAAACGGACTAAAATAAAACATCCTAGATAGATAACAATTACATTTTAATTTCAGGGTTGACACCGAGATCCGAGGTTCTAAATCTCTGATGCTCTCATTTACAATGAACAAATCCAAGTTAAGAGTCGATAAATATATTAGGAGTCGGGACTTCAACATCCATAATATTGCAGAAATAGGTTTTTTATTGAAACTACACAAAGATACTGATATCCATTATGAAATAATGGCAAGGAAACATTCTTTGGCTAAGAACCTACTTGTACAATTACATGTGGTTTGCGAGGCTCCCCAATTTGACAGTAAATTATCGTGCACAGAAGAATGGCCTGGAAAGACTATTATGGGTTGGGGAGGTGTAGGAATTAAGCATTTTCACATACTTATTAATATCTCTGTGAGTAGTGCAGGTATAATAAATATGAAGCTTTATGAAGATGAAGAATTTACCGACTTCAAACTGAGTACTGATGAAGGCAGTTTGCCGGTGCACAAAGCTCATTTAGCTGCTAACAGTGATGTGTTCAAGACGATGCTAAGCCGGGAGTGGAAGGAGACATCTGAGGGCCGAGTACAGATAGAAGGAATCTCTCTACAAACACTGAAGCATCTAAAGCAGTACATGTACTTGCGCACTCTACCCGATGAAGGGCTGCTTCCACTACTGTTGGTTGCTAGATACTACCTAATGGATAATCTTAAAGCAGAATGCCTTATTAAAATATCTGAAACAGTTACATCAGAAAACTTGTATGAGATCTTGGAATATTCATTTTTGAATAAAATACCGGAGTTGATGTTTAATGTAATTGAGATAATACCAAAATCTATTGTCAAAGATGCTCATGAAATAATGATAAAAAATCAAAAGAGTTGTGGACTAACTGAGGAAACAAAGGTGGAGGAAAATAATTTTAACGATGAATAATAGTTTATATTTTACTGAACTGATTATTCCTATCCTTTTTTAGGGTTCCGTACCCAAAGGGTCAAACGGGACCCTATTACTGAGACTCCGCTGTCCGTCCGTCCGTCCGTCTGTCACCAGGTTGTATCTCATGAACTGTGATAGTTAGCCAGTTGAAATTTTTACAGATTATGTATTTCTGTTTGCGCTATAACAACAAATACTTAAAACAGAATAAAATAAATATTCCTTGACAATCTCGAGGTTCACCGAAGTTAAGCAACGTCGGGCGAGTTCAGGACTTGGATGGGTGACCGTTTTTATATATAATGGTACGGAACCCTTCCTGTGCGAGTCCTACTCGCACTTGGCCGATTTTTTAAATATATTACCAAGAATCTTACATTCAAACTATATTTCGTGTAGGCCCGAAATATTCCAACATAATGTCATTTAAGGCAGGATGTAATACCGCGACTCAACAGTGGCTAGTTGGAACATCCTCTCTTTCACTGCTACGCCCCCGAACTCTCAAAACATGTACTGCACGCTGCCATACATTCGATTTTACCATCACAGCGTCACACAAAAATTGTCTGTTTAATACATTCCAGCTGCTTTTTAATGGGATAACCAAAAATTTTTTCGGGATTTCGGCATTGGTCCCATGATAAAAGTTGTTCAGTATGACCTATAGGGAACGGGCATGAACTGTAGGAGGCAGCACAGGAAGCCGTCAGATTTTTAGCGCGAGGCGTAAATGTGATGTTCATTGTTCCGGTTTAGCCCACAAGATGGCAGAACCTACTATGCACAAGAAAACATGTGACGTGTAAATGTACATGTTTATGGTTCCGATTCAGGCCACAAGATGGCAGACCCTCCAACACGCACGGTCCCTATAAAGTTACTATGTAGAGTATGCTGGTGATTAAAATTTCACCCGTATATCAACAACAGTGGCGTAGTTATTCTTATTAGGTACTAACTAATAACTAGTTATTAATCAGCAGGGGTCGGACAAAAAGTGCGAATGACGTCAAACCACTTATAGGTGATTTCAAATAGTATTTTTGATTTTCATAAACAATTATCACGTATCATTTATCAATCTCTTTATTGACCTCTTTATTAAACGATATCGCCACTTGAAATGAGTAAGTACGTTTTTGACTGACACATTGTCAATCAGATGAACAGTCAGCGTCAAATACTTCGTAGCAGTCAAAGTGGCCAAATAGTTCGGTACACCATACTAAATATATGGTGTACCGAACTATTTGGCTACTTTGACTGCTACGAAGTATTTGACGCTGACTGAACAATAAATTGACTTCGTTATTGTTTAGCTATTGTATCCTCACGATTATATTTAGCTAAAATTTATATTTACTAATATATAAGAAAACGCTCTAAAATGTCATCTTTACTCGAATATTGTGGCAATTTTCCGTTTTTGGAGGTACGTGACAAACACGTATACTGCTAATCTTACCTACTGTTCCCACTTTCGACTACCGTAAAACGCTGCAACTTTGCCTGGATTTTGACGTTTTTTTCTTATATCTGTGAAACTATTTTTCATTATGAGTTTCATGAGTATTAGTCGGAAAACATACCCTATGCCTTACCAGATAAGACTTAAATCTCATTACCTAATCATACTGTATTTCCGATTTACAAGCAATCAAAGTGGCAGGCAAAGTTGTAGGCCTAAGACGTAACTTTGCCTAGACGGATATCTCCATAAATAATGTGTTGCTATTTGCAATAATATTTACTCTTGTGCATGAGACATTATGCTTGTCCCTGACAGTCAAATTATTGCCATAAGCTTAATACTTTTTTTTTCACATGCAATAGGTAAAGTTGTAGCAGGTTCCACAAACTTTCTATACAAAAATATCGTTAACTGTAGGGTTGTGCCAAAAAATTATTATTATTAAAAAAATCTATTTATATTGTTAGTTACAAAATAATCAACAAACAAATGTAATATAATGTTGTTTGATTTATTTTTCTTTTAGTATTTAATCATTTGAACTTATTTTAATTTTTTTATTACAAGTACATTGCAGATACACTATTTTGCTAATTTTCAATGCATTATTATAGTGTAAAGTTCTATTTCATTGTAAAGTTCTAATCACCCATCACCTTTGAACTCCAATTGTAATCGACCTGACACCTGACAACCCAGATTTCGATAAGAAAGATAACTGCAAGACAAATCAAATGAGCCTAAATACAGTGGGTTAATTATGTGTAGTTTAGAAGTTGCTATCTTCGGTCTCCATCATCAGACCATCTCGATGGTACCATAAACATTGCATTGTCACCCAAGTTACATAAGTATGTCAAACATCTCAATTGGTCGCTAATAAGTGGTTGAAAATTAGATTGCAAATTTTGAACAAAAAGACAATTACAAGTAAACATACAACATAATTATAATACAATAAATATACAATTGCAAGTAACTACAATAAAAATAGAATAACAGATTGCTATCAGGTTTTTTTTATAATTTTCATTTTAATACCCATACGTCTTTTTTGTTAACGTTAGTTTATTATTGCATTGTCAGCAGATCTACATAGGTACCCACACTGAAAGTCGGTGAAAATCGACTTGCAAGATTTGACTTAAACAAACAAACATTGCAAGTTAATAAAAAGCTTGTAATAAATAAACTAATTTAAGCAGTTTAGGTAAGCTCATTTTTACTCTTTTCTGTACATTTATAAAATTCAGCTAGTGACAGCCCTAGACCCAGGCAAAATTGTGTCATTCAAGTTTCCAAAACACTGCCCAATATTGCCTAGTACGTTATTATGCTGAAAGCGTGTACTTTTCTTGAAAATATTAAACTTACGGGAAATAGACAGTCTTTACTTACCCTGGGACGTTACCACTTCTCAAAAAACACCTTTTTCGTAGATAAAAATTCAAAAGTTGCGAGACACTAAAAAAATGCTGCCACTCACACCGACTTATGATACGTAACTGGCGGAGCAACAATGGAGTTACCATTGTAAAAAAATGAAATATGTGTTGCCAGAATAATGAAAATTACTACCAAATGGTAAAAAACAAGAAAAAACTAAGCGAGAGAGAGAGGTCGTAATTTAAATGAAATAGGCAAAATTGAGCTTAAATGGCAAAGTTGCAGCATTTTACGGTATTAAACCTATTTATCTGGGGATCCCACAGACTTGTTCTAACTAATTTCAAATAATTATACCTTATGGTAACAAGTTTCGTGAAATTTATTTTATTCACTACATCACCCTACCACCTGTATTATTAATTCCATGGATTTATTTACGATTATTTTGTTACTTCATTAATACTACTTTGTTACTTGTCACATGTCACACGGAAGTTTAAATACAAACTCAAACATCTTTTTGTCCGACCCCTGTTAATCAGGCAACAGATAAATTTAGAATTATAAATATCTACGTAACAGCATTAAACCTTATCAACGCTTTTCCACACGTGTCAAGAAATGCCATGGACGCCAAAAAGTTAACTGGTGAAGAGCGAATATGAAGCTTAACTGACAGTAGGAAATTCGCTTTGACAACGTTCGCCATAGCCTTTTTAATGGTCATTGGTGTCGCGGGCACGACAGACGATGACCGTTTTAGTGGTCTTTGGCGTTGAAAAGGTTAATTTGGATAAGATTTGTGATGTTTTACAGATAGTATTTTACAGGTTGGTGTGAAAAATGTTGATTCACTTGGCAGCAAAGTTTTCTAATCGGCAACGCTCAATATTTCACATTCTAAACCAATGACCACACTTATGATGCTATTTTGGTATATTTGCCTTGTTTGATTCTCAATAAACAATAAAACAAGGAATAAACACATTGCTCCTAATCAAATAAATATTTATTTATCAGCAAAGAACAATGTCATAGTATTGTTGTAGATTGCATCTGCTAGCTCGTTGGCATCTTCATTACGAATAGCTGCCAAGATTTCCAGGACATGGCTGAAAAAAAAAGGAAAAACTTTAGAAATGCCCAATGCATGTTACCTAAAAATTCAAAATAAATTGTTAAATAATTTGATTGATCTGTTAGATATGGTATTTATTTGAGTTTATCACGAAAATTGGATGACGGAACGGCCTCATAGCCTAGTCGGTTTGGACCCTGCCTACGAAGCAGGAGGCCCCGGGTTAGAATCCAGGTAATGGCATTTATTTGTGTGTTTATCATAATTATGGATGTTTTCTATGTAATAAAGTCTTTATCTAATAAATAAATATATCGTCGTCTAGTACTATGGAATGCAATAACCGACCAAACTTCACAACCGGTTTCAGTTGCGGTTATGCCTGAAAAACAACCGATAATCGGTTACGGTTTACGGTTATTTTCGACAAAAAATGATAAATTTACAATGAAGTAATTATAAAATTACGATAATAAAGGTACAGTAGGTACGTAGGTATTTTTACTGAGGTGTGCCAATAAAGAGTATTCTATCTATCTGTCTTCGTTTTTTAATAAAATACACAAAGGATTTTGTAGTCATAAATAAATAACCGTAGCCGGTTATTCGAGTTTCTAATAATCGGTTATACGGCCTAGAGCGTGTCGGGCCACGCTCAGTGTAGGGAACAGTTAATTAGGCCCGTCCGTCACAATACGGGAGAAATTATAGACAGACCTAACGTCATGGAGTTCAGATGATGGGGTGTTGTAACGGACGGGCAAATACGGAACACTACACTGAGCGTTACCCGACATGCTCTTGGCCGGGTTTTCGACTAACCTATTAATTTCCAGAACCTAAACTAACAATTTATATAAGCAGATTCCTATCGCACTTATCCCAGCAATACAAAAACTGCAATTTTAGTTACGCGTTAACGAATTAACGTTGCCCCGCTTTGCTGTCTAGAGTGTCTAGTACCCACAACACAAGCCATATAGTAAGCTTTAAAGACACTCACACAATATTGGCAGGTTCATTCCTCCCCTTAACCTGACACTCTGCAGACTGCTTCTCCTTCTTGACCGCTGTGACCTTGGTGATCACATGCTTGTAGCCGGGGTGCGTCGGCTTGACTTCGCACCAGGGACAGTCAGTCTCTATCATTAGCCGGTCTTTGGGTATCTTTGCGGCTACAGCCAAGTTCTCCTCTGTTCGTAGTGAACTGTAAGTAAAAAGTTATTTTTTTAAGAGCTGAACCCTTGTAGTTTCTCTAGTGCGTCTGTCACAATCTATTTGATCTGAAACTATCAAACTACTAGACTAATTAAGTTGGAATTTGGTACACACGAAGGCTCGGAACCGGTTTTTAAAATACCGGTTTATTTCGGTTTTCCTCCGAACTTAAGAACGCGAACGTTTTAAGAACTTTATTGTAACCTAAAAAACGGTTTGTTAGACAAACGACGCAACAGCCCGTCGGCATGGTGGTGTGCCACGTAAACATAGACACTGACGTAGGAAAAAACTCATTATAAGAATCGCAAATTAAGATAATGAGTTATTTAAGAAAATAGCCACAAAAGGACTATTCCCCGCCTTATCTCCAAAACTACTGAATGAGTAAAGTAATCTATATGTCGGCGGTCGATCGTAAAATCCGCCAGATCATGAAATTCCTGCATATCGTGACACGTGAAAATCATTGTCTCGTTCCCTGATTCGTGGAGCCCCTATTTCTGGACAGTTTGCTCTTCAGGCATCTGAAGCAACCTAATGAACCTATCCTACCTGTCTCTTGGACAGGAACTTTACGAGCGGCCGCCGACATATGAATTACTTACAGGAAAACCTTATAAGCAATACCGTCTTTACCATAAGGGCACACGGGGCCCGTGCTCAGGGGGCCCGAAGGACAGACAATAACAGTAGAAAAAAAAATCGAATAAATAGAAGATCATAGTAGAAAAACGTTACTATCAAGGCTCGGAACCGGTTTTTTCTTCATACAAACAATACCGGTATTATTACGTTCTTTTTCGTTCTTTGGTTTATTATTTCATTTTTAATGGGACTATCTAATAATGCGAAGTTGTTACCTAAATACATGATCCAGTCCTACGTAAAGAGTATAGAATAATTAAAAAATATTTTGCTATTTCGGGATTTAAAAATAAACCGGTTCCGAGCCCTGGTTACTATAATTAGCTTTTTTATTTTCCAAAAGGGCTCCAAATTCTTATGTGCCCGAGGGCCCCAACATAGTTTAAGACGGTATGGCGAGGTTAGGGCCAATGTAGGTAGGTATCAGAAGGTTGCCTGCAGGACTTGAAAGTAAAATGCACGTAATTTATACAACACTTACTTGAGAAATGTAAGAAAGAGATGTATTTACAAGAAAGAGTGAGATAAATAATAGTAGTCGCGCGGGACGCACGGGGGGAGGTGCGCGGGCGAGTGCCGCGGTGCGTGGGCGCGGCATTTGCGCGCGCCGTGTCCCGCACCGTTGCTTGATGCATGCTGGTAGAAAACACGAGTTCGACGAGGATGCTTCAGGCTCCGGATATCCATAAACTGCCCTTAGGGCAAACTCGAACCTGCTCTTGTCAGAGCATACGTCACTGTTTCTCTGCTTAACCGTGTCAGGCGATCGAGCAATAAACTGTTCTTATCAGAACAATTTAATAATATGTATGTATGTTCCCACACCGGCCTTGCTAATAAGAAATATGTTTGCCACTGTTACAGTATAGACCAAAGAGTAAAGTAAGTATATAGGTTTACTCACCATCCATTTATGCCTATATACATCCCCAGCGCTAATATCTTCTCTAACGCCTGTTCCGTTCCATCGAAGGAGTGGACCACACCACTAACTACGGAGTCTTGGTTACGGTGGAGTATGTCTACCAGGTCGTCGGCTGCGGCGCGGCAGTGTAGGAACAGTGGTAGGTGGAACTCTTTGCTTAGTTGGAGCTGGTATTCGAAATATCTGGGGAAATAATAAAATGGCATGAAAATTTTAGTTTATAAAAATAGTGTTATGTAAGAGTTAGTCCAGCTTCCTATAACTGAGGAGTAAAGTTAATTAAGTTTTCTAAAAATCAAATTGTTTTTACATCTACATCTATCTATCTAGGGTTCCGTGCCCAAAGAGTAAAAACGGGACCCTATCACTAAGACTCCACTGTGTGTCTGTCACCAGGCTGTATCTTATGAACCATGATAGCTAACCAGTTGAAATTTTCACAGATGATGTATTTCTGTTGCTGCTATAACAATAAATACTGAAAAAAGAATAATATAAATATTTAAGTGGGGCTCCCATACAACAAACGTGATTTTTTGCCGTTTTTTGCGTAATGGTACGGAACCCTTCGTGCGCGAGTCCGACTTGCACTTAAGATAAAGCAGCTGCAAAATCTGAAGATACAGTTTAAATCCAGCATTGGCCATAGATTGGAGGACTTGTAACTTTTTTATGTAGTATACAGTTTATAAAATAAAATATGCTCAAATATCCAGTCACCTACTTGACTTGAACATCTTTATCACAGAAATGCAGCCTCTCATAGTCCAGTCCACATTCTCCGATGGCCACCACTTTATCCTTGTTGGCAGCAATGAGAGCCCTAAGATCATCAAGATAGGCCTGAGGGTCCTGGACAAATTCTGTGCACCGAGTTGGATGGCATCCTACAGTAGAGAACAATCTGGCTGAAAATTACCATTCCACATTTTTGAGTAATATAATTTACTTACAATTTAGATCTTTACAGGGTAACTGACTATCAAGATATGTTTTAAAACTTAATCACCAACACTACCTTCCTACAGTTAAATTATGCATGCTTAACACTTTGACCGCCAAGTTAAAATACTTGTTACAATTAAACAGTTACTATTTTACTAAGAAAAAAGTTAATAAAAATGTCTTAATTAGGATTAATAATTTGATATTGGCTTGTTCATTGTACCCAAGTTCTCCTACCACCTACTCAGAAAGCTAATAATATAAAATAGTATAAATTTAAATTCATACAATCCGTTTGGGACAGTTCAATGGCCTTCTTGCTATCAGTAACGCTGCCTCCGGTGATAATCATCCTGTCCATGCCGCCGGCCCAGGCGCGCGCCATAACCTTGTCCAAGTCAGGTTCATGCTTCTTTGAACCATGGTAGACCCCTTGGTACATATCATCTGTGAGGTTGGCTCCAATATCTGAAAATACACAGATTTGAACTTAATCATAGTACAAGTATACATTTTTTTTAACACGTTAAACACCTATATATAAATATTAAAAACGAAAGTTTAATCAAATATTTTTAAATCTTCACTTCGCACCTTACCGATATATTTTCTAAGAGCGGACATTCTTCTCATGTGGAAAGTGTGGAAACTGGGGTCAATCAATATTCACTATAAATAAATTAATCAAATTATTAGTTTTAGATTATTTTCTTTCACAATATATATAACTGACGAGGTTAGAGGTATCCCACCGACACGGCACTAACTTTGACAGCGTACGTTCAGAAAAGAAAAAATCTACTAGTTTAGTGACTCAAAAGGCCATTAGTCTGCCCAGATGGACAAAAAAAAACTATACAAGACCAGTTAAAATCATCTCATTGGTATTTATTTACATTTCTTTCTAAAACTCATTAAATATACAGTTATTTGAATAACAATATAATACAAAAATAATCCAGAGGCCGTGAGTTCAGGTCTCACGCAAGACATAATTTTTCCACTTTTAAATTTATTTTATAATATCTATTCTAAGCTTAATATCATCGTTCGCAGACGTTTCTGCTTGTTAAAAATTAATTTAATAATATAATACAAAGTGTAAATAAGAATTACAAGTGCATAATTGAACGCACGTCAATATTAAAAATCGCGCGAAAATTTAATTTTATAGCACCAAGAGGGCTTCTTCTCTATTTTCACGAGGTTTCTTTTATTTTCGATGTAAGTTTTATATTTCTTACAGTTTACGCAAAAATTAACAGTAAGTATTACACTAAAGTTATACCCATACTGTCTAGGCCTTCAAATTCAGTTGCAGTTTAGTTTCAAATTTACGAAAATTAATTACGACACTGTTTTTATTTTTAATATTTATTAGAAATATAAAACGTTTACCAACATAGGTAACTATTTACAGAAGTTTTGAGAAATTTACATACATAATTAAGTATACGAAATAAACAATTGGATCACTTCTGTATAATTACATATATAACAACCAAACTTATTTAAAAAGGTCTGCCAAAATTGCCTTAATCCCAATTTCATGACAAAAGTCTGGAAGACAAATTATTTATAAGAGTATATTCATTCTTCTTTCTTAGGCTCTTCACATATTGCCTCGCTTTTTCCATTCAGATCCTCACCCTTCTCAGGTTTCATCATTTTCTGATTAGCAACTTCAATCACATCCCTTGGCTGTGCTCGTACAGTCCTGAGAATGGCAAATGTCAGCTCTGGCATATTGTTCACATAGGAAAATTCCAAAAGGTCATACAGGTTTTCTGAAGTTATTGAATTAGCCAGTTTAATAGTACATTCTGCTTTTAGGTCATCAATAAAATAGAATGTCGCAATGAGTAGGAGAGGACACAGGCCTTCTTCGGGCATGGTGCCCAAGTACATGTACCGCTTCAGGCTTTGCAGGGTCTCAAGAGTGACTCCTTGTATCTCAATGCATCCAGCATTTGTCTCCTTCCATTCCCCGGAAAGCATTCTCCTGAATACATCACTATGTGCAGCAAGGATTGCTCTATGCACGGAAACACTTCCTTCTGCTGTGCTCAATTGGAAGTCTGTGAAATCTTCATCTAAATATATAAGGTCTAATACTGACTTGCATTTATTGACCCGGATTTCAACTTCCACTTTAAATGTTAATGTTGTATTGTCACATTCTAATCTAAATAATTTTAAATCCTCAGACCATGTTTCAGAACAAATTAAGGTGCGTTGAAATATTGGACTTTCACACTTTAATATGATTTCAATGTTTAGCATCATGGTTGATTCATGTTTCATGACAGACAAAAATAAGTTTTTATAGTAAAAATCCTCATTTTTTGTAAAAAGTTTCATCAGAGCCAACCCATGGACATCAAATACTTGTTCATGAATATATGAAGATGTGTAAAGTTCATCAATATGGAAATGAAAGTTGAAAGCTGTTCCACCCAGATGCTCTGTTTTAAGCCTGGAAGTAAGAAGCAAAAGAAAAATAAAACACTATATTAAAAACAAACAAGACTCAAGAGCCTTGTAGCTGACATTTTGCATAAGTCATAATCATGATATGTGTACCTTATGAGGTATGATATGTCATACACACTTTCATTAAAAACCGACGACCCTTCACCCAAATACGCCGTTACACCCGAAGTCGCTATATCTACATGTATCTTGTACTAAATTATGCTTTAAATTCATGGGACTTTGTATTAAGAGAGTACAAAAAGCATTTTTAAGGTGCCTCTATAAAAAAATTGCATGGGTACTATCCCTATCTATACCCTACTAAGTTCTTGCTTGGATCACTTGGCTTCAACTCTCTGGAGGCGTAATTACAAGTTTTTGACACGTATGTGTAGCATATTGAGGGGAAACAGTGACTGTCCCGTCTTGGTGTCAAGACTTGTAAGACTTTCGGTACCATTTGTGCCAAAGAACCAGCTCAGGCCGCGGTGCTCTAGTCTTTTAGCCATTCCTCTGGCGCATACAGTTTCCTGCAGAAACTCTCCAATTCTTCGAGCCCTCAGAACAATTAACGCGTTCTTGTCATCAGCCCCTGACTGCGATGTGTTTGCTAGCAGATGGGTAAATGTATGTCGTGAATGTTTGAAATACTACTACTAAGTATTGTTTGACATTAAATTTTATAATTGCATATTTTAAACCACTTGACATATTTTTAATTTATAATATTTGCACGACTTAATTGTAATTCAATAATTATGTACTTACTATTTTGCATGTATACATTTGCCAGCGCTTTGGTGCGAACTGTAATGCTGTGTAAATATATCGTAATAATAATAAATAAATAAATAATAAATTAACGTCGTAATATCCGAATGGTTGCTAAAACCGAAGTCGTAATAAATAAAATCCACTGTAATTATGAATATATCCTGTTTATTTACTTTTAAAAGTTTAAGTCAAGATAATAACTATAATAAGTAACAGCTGTTACAGTTTACTTATAATTATATAGACTTTTACAATGATGTTCTAAGCTAGCGTGTAAAAGAGTTACAAAAAATTAGAGACGCTTACTAGAAATTTGAAACTATTTGTCGGTTGATGATTATCGTAGTCTAGATTACTTACAGTTTTATACCACAGCGAGCCATTTTGTGAATTCCAATAGCTCCTACAATTTTCTTTTTATGGGCCCATTAATCACCACCAAGTTCAAGTATGTTTTATATTAATAACACTTTTATTCTACTGTTCTTACGTGCACTCAGCGTGCTATGGCGTTGACGATGGCGCTATAAATTTATGACACTAAAGGACCCGGTGTTGCCAGGTGAGCGCGAGAGAATTATGAATTATCGTATTTGAGTGTCAAAATCAATTCAAAATTATCGTAGCGATGAAAAAATTAAAAGCTGCTAATAAGCTACAGTTAGCACTTTTTGGGTGATCGGCTGCTTGGTTTACGTCAAAAATATCGAAATGTTCTAAATTTCTGAGTGAAAGTGTAATAATTGGTGGCATCGTCCAAGGGCTGGAATTATCGTACTTTTGTGATCGATAACGCTCTTTGGAACGTACATCGTACGGAAGCCCGAATTATCGTACATGTACGATAATTATCGTACGCCTGGCAACACTTAAAGGACCAATTACATTAGTCATATTACCACACTGGTATGGAAGGTAGAGGCAAGGAACTTCCTTGCCTCTATCTTCCATATATATAGTGAAACTAACCGTGAATCATTCAAAATCAAAATTTTATTGGGATGTCAGAAATGTTAAAACGTGTTTTTTGTCGCATTGCGTATGTTCTGTCCCTCACGGTCGCACGCGGTATAGTATAGCACTCTGTACGATTCTAGCCTACAGATGAAACGGAAAAATATTATTTTTAAGGCCGGAAAAATAATATTTTTCCGTTTCACCTAATATCAACACATCGTTTACAATATTTGAAATGTAAGAAAATGGTTCATATGCAAATATATCAAACATTGAACATTTTTGCCAATTAGAGACAAAGTAGTTTTTACATTTCAAATATTGTTAACGATGTGCTGATATTCCGTGAAACGAAAACGATTATCAGGCCCGAAATCCAGAAGTGTGGATGTTACTGGCGCTTGAGACTGAAACCGATTTTTTTTGCCGAGGTTCGGTTTTTCTCTAGTTACGGCCTAAAGCGCCATTTACATCCACACTAACCGATATCAGTCTCGATTTCGGGCCTGATAATCTTTTTCCGTTTCACGGAATATCAGCACATTGTTAACAATATTTGACATGTAAAAAATACTGCCCAAAATGTTCAATGTTTGAATATGAATATTTTTTTTACATTTCAAATATTGTAAACGATGTGCTGATATTTGGTGAAACGGAAAAATACTCTTTCTCGGGCCCGAAATCAGAGGGCCTACCGCGAACGACGTTCGACGTGTTGCCTCCCTGTCACGCTTACGTACGAATTTACAAGTGCGACCGAGAGGCATCACGTCGAACGTGGTTCGCGGTAGGCCCTCAGGCCTGATTAAATGCCGAAACAGAAAGGGTCTAGCCGCAATCCTATAGTGAAACTGCCCCTGGCTGAAATGTATACCTTTCTTAGAAGAGTTAATTGGTCTTATTATAAGATATCATTTTACAATATTTCAAGCCTGGAATCCCCTTGGTTTGGATAAAAAAAACAAAAATATATAAAATCTTTTTTAATTTTTCTAAGCTAAACTAATGGTTAGATTTTTTTTTAATTCGGATTATACATGGCACTAATAGCAATACATTTACAAAAAAAAAATCAAGGTTCTAACTTATTTACAATGGCCTAAAAAAATATATTTTTTTGTTTAAAAATTTTTTTTTATTACTTACAAGAGGGCGACAACCTCAATTTTTAGGTATTTAATGCACAATACAATATTGTATGAAATGTTTTTTTTTCATAAAAATCCATTTGTGGCAACAAGGTAAAAATGCCCCTCTTTTCGCCATCATACTTTATGAAGCATCTATATACCTTCTTAGACATATGCCGAGAATGTATCTATATTTTATGATTAATGGTCGTAAGACGAATGGCCTGCATTAGTTAGTAAGACATTTTTATCTTGTTGCCACTGATGGATTTTTATGAAAAAAATATATTTCATACAATATTGTATTGTGCATTAAATACCTAAAATTTGAGGTTGTCGCCCTCTTGTAAATAATAAAAAAAAAAATTAAACAAAAAAAAATATTTTTTTAGGCCTTTGTAAATAAGTTAGAACCTTGATTTTTTTTTGAAAATGTATTGCTATTAGTGCCATATATAATCCGAATTTCAAAGAAATCTAACCATTAGTTTAGCTTAGAAAAATTAAAAAAGTTTTTATATATTTTTGTTTTTTTATCCAAACCAAGGGGATTCCAGGCTTGAAATATTGTAAAATGATATCTTATAATAAGACCAATTAACGCTTCTAAGAAAGGTATACATTTCAGCCAGGGGCAGTTTCACTATAGGATTGCGGCTAGACCCTTTCGGTGGGACATTACCGAAAATACGGTTTTGGCGCGGCCGGATGGTTCGGTAGTTTTTTGCCCAAATCGAACCTTTCGTGAGAGTCAGAATGGCGTTGGCGGGTGTACCTAAATAAAAATAAATGAAAACCATACCATATTTTTATACTATTTAGTACCTCCTTTAAAAAAAATTTTACCTCACGGTACTTAAAGTTATCACCAAAATAGTATGTTTAAACTGTTAACTTCAAATAACTCTTGTACCTTAGCGTTTTTCTTAAAAATTTGTATAACATAACTTGAAAAATTATAACGCCTGCAAAATTGTAATAGCAAGCAAAATATAAAATTAGTAAAACTTGGGAACCACAAATAAATATTATAATTAAATATGAAGGTACAAAAATTTGGCTTTTATAGAATTTATCAATAACCACGGGAACATAGCGTAATAAAGTACACCCGCCATTCTGACTGTCAGGATGGTGGGTGTACTGTTTTTTGATGATAACTTTATGTACCGTGAGGTACAATTTTTTTTAACGGAGGTACTAAATAGTACAAATTAGGTACAAAAATATGGTATGCTTTTCATTTATTTTTATTTAGGTACACCCGCCATTCTGACTCACAACCTTCCGTCCTTGCACGAGAAAATTCTGTCGGACACTACACGAGAGTAAGAATACATATATTGGGCTGTTTCCTCCAAATTGAAAAGTTCAACAAGCGATAAAGGATGTTAAAAAAAACATGCACAAAAAATCACTAACAATATTTTATTGTGACTCCTTAAAGTAATTTCATACAGCACAACATTTATACTAACTCGTAACGGCTATGGCCAAACTAAAATTTCCAAAAACAAGTTGAGATTGTCAGCGGATGTCATTCCAGATCTAGAGCAGAGCCCAACTGGGGAAGTACCTCCACCTTACAGAAAACCGCAGCCAAATAACACTAGACCCTACTCATAGTGTTGTGTTCCTGTCGGTGAGTAAGGTTGCCAGAGCTCAACGAGGGTGGGAGGGGGTTAGGGTCGGCAACGCGCACGTAACTCCTCTGGAGTTGGAGGCGTACATAGGCTACGGATACTGCTTACCATCAGGCGGGCCGTATGCTTGTTTGCCACCGACGTAGTATAAAAAAAAAAAAGATTAAAGGCTAGTCCAGACGGGACAATTTTTCTCATCTGATTAAATCGTTTGATGTGGTAGGGCCGTAAAACTGAAATTGACTGCCGATTTCACTTGATAAGATTGTATGATTATGACCGGCCATGGGTGTTTATATATTATCAAAGTAGGTTGGCGTTTTAAAGAGTAATAATTGAAAATAGATTACTTTCGTTTACGTATAAAATTTTTAATTAAGGCCATTTTACTAAAAGGGTAACAATTTCTAATTTTATTCAGCGTCTGTAACACCACCAACCCTCCTGTTTTCAAAGAACATTCAATATATCTCAACCTAAATAACAAGTACTGATCTACAGCAAAATTATATTTTACAGAGAATATAAATAAAAATATTTTTTTGTGTAAACGGCACATTCATTACATATTACATCCACAGTTTTGAGACACATATAAATGTTCCCCTAGTATATATGTTCAACACACGATTAACACAAATAAATATACCTACTATAAAAATTAGCACTAGCGAACTGTCATAAATTTAGAAATCTTGCATAGACCGCCAATTTGGTACATGTTTAACCCGTGGAGCGCCTTAGTTACACACGTGTGATACTAACTCAATTTGGGTCGTAAGCGCCAATTATAATAATTATTGTTTTTAGGGTTCCGTAGCCAAATGGCAAAAAACGGAACCCTTATAGATTCGTCATGTCCGTCTGTCTGTCCGATTATTTAAGTTAGCTATTTATAAGTTGTCTTTAAGTGAAATTTCTGCAATTTCATAGACAATAAAGATTCTTTAAACCGAATTACATCCACACTTCCCGATTTCAGGCCTGATAATCGTTTTCCGTTTCACGGAAAATCAGCACATCGTTTACAATGTTTGAAATGTAAAAAATACTTTGTCTCTAATTGCCAAAAATGTACAATGTTTGATATTTTTGCATCTGAACCATTTTTTTTACATTTCAAATATTGTAAACCATGTGCTGATATTTGGTGAAACGGAAAAATGTTCTTTTTCGGGCCCGAAATCAGGTCCTGATAAAGTGTGGACGTAATTGGCAGTGCCAATTTGGCACGTATCCGACGTGTTACCACAGATCAATATGGGTCAAATTGCTTTGCATCGATTTGTTTGATGGTCGTTCGACGGGTTAATTATTTAATGCAGTATAACATAAATATTATATTCGAAAAATTACTTTAGCTCTTCGATGTTTAGTAGGGCGTGTTCGGGTAATTCCGAAACGGAAAAACACTAAGTAGTGGATACTTCGGAAATGGGACACTTATTACAATGAAATATGATTTTCGGGATTACCCAATTTCCGAAATTACCCGAATACACTTTACATATACTACTACTTTTACTATATTGATGTATGGTAAACTAAATACATTACTCAAAATTCAATACGGGCGTGTTCACACTAGGTCGTCTATCAACACAACTTTGACGGTTCACCTAGTGTGAACTAGTCCTAAAGATAAATTTACCTTTCAAGATTTTACCAACATAAATATACCTACTAATATACATAATAATTCAAGTTTTTCGAGCTCATAGGGTCAATAATTAATCGGCAAATCTTAGTGAAAGATTTGAAAAAGTATGCAATACTATGCGAATTCAATGATTAGTTAAAACTCAGTTCAGTCATTAAAATCAACGACTGGTGTTAAAATTGGACAAATAATTTAAAAAATGCATTGGGAATGTTTAATTTCATCAAAAATACTAGCAAATGCATACAACTATGATTTAAATTTCATGGGCGCGGTTCAAAGATATGATTTTTGAATAATAACATCTAAATGAAATGGTGTTTTGTTCGATTCAAACGTGTTTCGAAAACTATTGTACTCGATTTGAAATGTTACCATGTCTGATTTGTAAAGGGGTTTTTATAAACAAAATGTAAAAGTGGGGCTGAAGGGTTGCTCAATGTAAAAACTTAATTAATTTGTGCATGTGTCTCACTCCTAAAATTTTAGTAAATACAAAGAAGGAAAATTTAATTAATTTCGTTTTAAACCAAAATGTGTTTGCAAGACCCGCTGATAGTCATGTATAAGCTGTTTTTTTTAAACAATTCCAAATTTTTTTCTAAAATTAACTTTTAATTGGAATAAATGCATGAAAAGCTGTATAAAAGACAGCCATTAGAGACCATAGACACAGAACCAAATTGAATTGAAAACAAATTGATTACTACGTGCGACTTACCACCAGTGTGCGGGACAAGCATTTCTGTACTAAATATGCCTGTCCCGCACACTGGTGGAATCCCGCATTTACAGGAACTAAAATAGACAATGCACAGCGTATCGTGGGCCCAACATTTTCTTTTTGACAGATCTTGTCAATTATCAAATAACTAATTGCATTGGACACTGAAAACTATAAAGACCTTCAAACAATTGACAAAGATTCAGAAATGAACTTCAAACGAGCCCCTCCATCCGCACACGATGGTTTGGTGCGAGAGCAGCGCACTGGTCCTCAAGGTATGGCGGAGTACACGTCGACCTGCGTCCGGAGCCAGAGCCAGTAGGACGACACGCGCACGCGCGTCACGTTGAGGGCGCTCTGCGTCTTGTTCTGGAGCACTTCAGGGGCCCACTCGCCTCTGTTAACAGTCAAATGTGGTGTAAGTGGTGCGAGGAGATTTCCGCTGTGAAACAAAATTGCATCAGGACGAGGGTCAAATTCAAAAATCTGAATGTTGATCAAAATATTAGGTACATGTAAATTGTGAACATTACAGAGTTAGACCAAAGTATTCACTAAAACGCGTTTTTAGGGTTCCTGGTCCAATAATGGGTTAATCATGTAGTAAATTGATCTATCACTGTTGGTAAAAATCTCTTTTGAATCTATAGCCTACTTATCTAAAGTCAATAAACTTGGAAACAGTTTTTGCTGTGAATGTGAATCATAATAAGTTGCTCACTATTCATCAACAAAAATAAATTTACCAAGTTACAATAACAATCAGGCACTTACACAAAAACTTTGGTCTTCAAATACTCCGAAGTAAACTGGTAGTACTCAACCGAATACTTCTTCAACACTTCATACCCCGTTGTCGTGTATCCAACCACACTATCCACCAATCCGGGTACATAGTGTTCAATAGTTGCTACAACCACTGGAGTTTTCTCAACGATGTAATCCTTTATGTTTCCGTAGAGGATGCCAGCTTTCTTCAGACCGACTGTGAAGGCGTCTCTTGACAGTTGTCCGTATGGTTTGGCTATATCGGCCGCTTGTGCGTAGTAGATGGGGGTGTTGGTTTCAAGCCAGAGGTAGCCTCTAGCGGAGGCAGAGAGGGATTTCTGCCATGCTCGCTGACTCTGCTCGAGGACGCCTAGGTCGTTGAGTAGTCGGCCCGTTGCGCTCTCTGAAAGGATAGAGGTAAAGTATAAAAGCATGGGTTATGTAAAGCATTGAGATCTAGCCCTAGATCGCGCGGCCGCGGTAGGCCTGAGAAGCGCTGGCTTGACGTCGTGATAGAGGACATGGAAGAAAAAAATCTCAAACCTGAGAATGCCGAAGACCGGGCAAAGAGGAGAAGATTAAGTAGGAAAGCGGACCCTGGCGTTGGGCCGGGAAAACGCTAGGTTGAAAGTCATCGCCAGCCGACGGACTAGACGGTGGCAAGACTGGGAAGTTGATATTGCCGAAGACCAAGCGGCAAGCATTGTATGTAATATTAATTTATCTCTTAGCGTCCCTTGCATGTGCCTAAACGTGAACGGATACCCAGGTGAAAAATTAAGTTAATATAAGACACAAACTACAATTTACTTTATTTGCGATACAATTTAATATTTTGACAGCATGTTATATTTCGAAGAACTTCGCAGAGCGTTTTCTTATATTTCACGTATGAAAAGAAATCATAGGAACTCAAACATCGAAATTCGAAAAATGTCTATCTGTCACTCATACGCAAGAGCGATAAAGACGGTCAAATACTTTCATCAAATTTTGATTTTAGCTATACCCGTCTATATACGTCTATGACTTGGGTTAGTAATCAAGGAGACTCAGATTGACATTGATATTTTATTGATTACATGTAATTGTTTGCAATGTGTCGTTCTCATGCAAAAGCGGTTATTAGTGGTATAAAAAATGCAATAAAAAGTCACATATGCTATACTTGATACAAAACTTTATTTATTATGACGATTTTATTGCAATTTTAGAGTAGGCAACGAAAACGGGTATTTTTATATGGAACTTTCCATAAGAAGGGACCCGTTTTTCTCGCCCTTGAGTGTAGATTAAGGTCAATGTGGAAAAGACCGGCATTTAACATTTATTGCTAGAGAAAACCGACTTAGGGCAAGCAAAAACTCTCGTATTTGTATAGGTATATACGTCACTCTTTCATAGTCAGAAACATTGACATATATATCTAACGACGGGCCTTACGGACCATATGAATGGGGCCAGTACAGCGGTGTCACGCACACGAATTCGAGCCAATCGTGCAGTCTAAGGCCGCAATGCGATTGGTTGATGAGTCGCACCACGCGAGCGATTGGTGGCAACTAGTTCTGTTAGACTGCACGATTGGCTCGAATTCGAGAGTGACACCACTGAACTAGCGCCATTCTTAGTGCCCGTAAGGCCAGTCCTTAGATATATATGTCAATGGGCAGAAAGGAATAGCTTCACCCCTGCTCTACCGACCTTCTGTAAAGAGTATAATTATGTACATACTGTACAAACGCAAGAGTTAAAAGCGACGAAAGAGCTTGTAGATCTTCTCCACATTGGTCTTAATATAAATGCATAAATGATCGGTCAATAAAACGTTTTGGCCAATCATGTGCGCGTAAGATAAAACGTTCGAACCTCTGACCCAGACTAATTAGAAAGTATATATGTATCTTTGGCATTCATAGTTCACACTATTTTAATGGCACAACAGGTATGATAAGAAACAGATAAAAGGGCATTGGGTTCATTCCAGATATAATCAGGTAAATTCCATTCAAAACAAAGTCCGTTATCAATTATAACATGCAAACGTGACAAATCGAGATTAAACATAACACGTACGTGGCTCTTTATAGCTCGTGTCATCCACGTTGACGCGCAGATTTGTCAAATGTAACCTTTAATAACATGACAATATGAGTGCAGCACGTCTTCGTGAAGGGCACGATTAATAAGTTTATAAAGTCCACAAAGAAAGAGGTGCAAGTCAGGTGTTTTAAACTCAAAATATTTTTTTCTCAGGATTGCTTAGTTAACTTTTTAAAAATGAACTAGTTCATTTTCATCTAGGTTACTTTTAATTCCTTTAATCAAAGAAAAATTAAATAAGAGGATTTTCTAAGATCAAGAACCCCATAGTAAAGCATCTGTATGGCGAATTTTATCTCAGAAATCGGACAGATAGATTTACTGTAAGTACGTATTTTAAATTTTCTATGGTACATTTTAGTGATGGGTAGGACATCAATTTAAAATGAGTTTGTATGAGTACCTCATTCTCTAAAATGAGGTGTTACAATGTCTTACTTCAAATGAGGAGAGGTACTAGCAGTTTTGCAGCATCGACTATTCCATCAACTCCAACGGCAGCAAACCATATTTAATGTAAATACATATTTAGGCATTGCTAAACTTCCTTTTAAATATTTAATTGGAGTGCAATTCTGGAGGTTTAAAACAGAACTTTAACAACAGAACACATACAGTTAAGAATCAAACTAAGGAGTTAAAGTACATACATCCTATTGCAACTTAATTTGATGCTTTTATGAAACTTGTTCTAATTTAGCAGTTTATTATTTTTATTGTTAGATTGTTCAGTATCAATCCTTGCTACTTGATATCATTTTAAGTTTAACATTCATATATTGAAATAAATACTAACCATAAACTACCAAACAAACAATTAACAAACTAAGGAGAACAAATCCAATATTTTTTGTACCATGATTATATAGAAATTACTAACTTACCACCTCATAATTTATCAGTAATAATATCATTGTAATATGATAACAAACGAAAGCCTCAATAACGTTCGCGCGGTAATGCCACCGGCGTGTAATATACACTTGATTTTTGTATGCAAAAGACACAAAGAAAGACCCACAGGTATATTTTATCGCGAAAACAATGTTAATATATTGTTATTTTGGCAGAATTATAAGAATGGTCACTGATCACTATTTATAAAACACAACTAAAGATTACGAACAACTTTTTCGAGTTTCTCATACTATAAATATGTCAAAATCATAAATGATCGAAATACTATACGAAGCACGTTAACAAAAAGTATTACAAATTCAAATCGTTAAAATGTACATGTTTATTTCACCTATACAAATTATATATTTTTTTTTATTAATAAACTAATGTAAAATATCATATTTTGTGTACGCCACTATATTATATTTCAATAATTTAAATAATATTTTGGTCTCTTGAACGATAACTGTTTCTTAAGCAAGCTTCGTAAATGCCCAGTGAGACTTGGTTAGCATTTCAATCGCTTATCAAGTAACCATTTCAATGTCCAGTCTAATTGATTCAGATTATACATGACACCAGCAATATGAGTCTTGAGGTCAGGTTATACTGGTATGCGCGTTAGTACAATAATAGCTAACAAATATGGAGGCCTACCGCGAACCACGAAGTTTTGCTTTGCTGTCGCACTTACGTATGAAATTACAAGTGCGACAGAGAGAAAAAACTTTCTTCGGTAGGTTCTTTGATGACTTAGATTTTTCGCTTTTGACAAGTAACTTAGCAATGCTAGGATCAGAATGGCGTAATATGTATGTAAGCTTGCGGACGCTTACGCTTGTTTTCTTTCGTGTTTCATTTTTAACGTATTTTCGATGAGGTGTTATTGAAGCACGGCGCGTGTCTGTCTCACTCCCTCTTTCGGTAAATCTAATTCATTGTTTCATTTTGAAAGGATTTTTGAGGGGATGTCACAGTGAGGCGAGTGAATGTACAAACACAACGCATTTCTCGGTGGACCTTTTGTCCTTGCAATAAGGTTTGTAGTTGGGCAGTTGATAGTGTGAGCGATGAAGTATGATGACGTCAATGACTCATTTCTTCATTTGAATGTCGGCGAGCACCGAGCGCCTCGCGACTCTCTTGCGAGTTGTGAGGAACGCGAGTGAGTTTGAAAGGTTTGAAAGGCTGAGAGTTTTTTTTTAAATTTGAAGTGTTTGAATGGTTTGAGTGGTAAGAGCTGTGTGTGATGCGCGCGAGTAAATGAGTAAAATTAATTGAGGAGTGATGTATGACATTTATGCGGTGTGAAGTTCTGCGACAATTTAACAAAATGAGTGGTACAAATGAGGTGCCTCACGAGTGAGCAACTCAAATAATAGAAGTAGTTCAAAATTTCAAATATCTGGGTTTAACTATAGATAGTCACATGAATTGGAAAATACATATAAACATAGTGTGCAATAGGCTAAGGTCCATATTATGTAAAATAATTAGCTTAAAAAATATTGTAAATAAAAAAATATTACGTATGTTATATCATTCACTGGCTGACGCTGTAATTGGATATGGATTGATAGCCTACGGACGTACTTTTAAAACCTATTTAAACCATGTGCTTAATTTACAACTGAGACTGTTAAAAAATATTACAAACGAAAATACCATAAAAACCTGTAAGAATGATAACGTAGCCTTATTCAAAACATTAAGCGTCTTACCAGTGCATGACAAGGTTAGATATTTATTAGCAACTGATCAGTTTAATTGTTCTGAGTTTAAAACGCCGCGAGTGTACACACGACCGCAAAGAGGGTTAGACCGCCGTAGGTACGCGGAGCCCACCGCCAACAACTACTATGGTGAACGAACGCGCAGCTATCTCACACCGCGAATTTTTAACAAAATTTCCTTTGAAGACGAGTGTAGCAGCAAAAACGTGTTTAAAACGAAACTGAAAAAGTTGCTACTAAATACCTCAACTCAAAACGTGCCTCAACTTAAAAATAAATAAATAAAATATATAAAAAGATCCCAAGCTTGGGCAACTAGTTTTTTCAGATAAGAAAAACAATACACACCTACATACATACATATAATACTTAGAATAAGTCATATTCATAAATACTTAGATAAATAAATAGTACATAAGATAAGATCGGGTACACAAAAACTGTAAGTGAGTGCAACATTCGCCGATAAACGTTATGTTTGGCGAAATATTATGTAAATATATATTGTACCAACTTTTTTTGGATAAATAAATTAAAAAAAAAAAAACACTAGTACATTTACCCTTCAGGGTAGAGTTGGACGGTGTTGACCCATTCGACAATCCTTGAAGGAAGTTGGTCCATGGACTGCCTGTTCCTTTATACTTTTTTTTTTTAAATAGCCTATTTATAATCTGGCAAACCAACTTACTCAGTAGAAGAAGGCGCAAAATTCTATCCAATCCAAGTGGGAAGGTTTAGCAGCACAGCGTCCTGAGTGGCGCAGGCTGGTGCACGACAAAGCATGCGATTTCGAGGAGCAACGTAAATTTGATCTCGACGAGCTGAAAACACGCCAGCCTGCTGCCATGTACTACGACTAAGTGGCTGACATGATGCTCTCAATGTGCGCGATGCTTCACCTCGAAGATCGGCTACATCAGCCATCTTCAGGCCATGAGTGAAGCTAACTAGGAGTCAAAGTGGTCTCCATGGTCGAAATCAGCTGGTAGGATCACCATCATCACAATTACAGAGAAAAAATGTCCATTAGTGTTTATTTATTTAACCTTAATCCCACACAACGTGGAGTGTTTGTACTTACTCGGGAAGTTTCCATTAACGGTTGATACATCATAGGCGATCAGTCCAGCGATGCCCAGCAGTAAGATGAAGCTCGCCCACAGCCAAGGGAATCTTCTAGTGCTCGTCATTCTGTCTAGAATATCCTGTAAAATACATAAAGAGTAACATTTAGACTTAATTTTAAACAAAGTTTATTTTATACTTAAGTCCTTACAATTCACCTTAACTATGAAGAAAATGCCATATATTAATAAATCTAGGTCTTTCATCAGTGCCAATAATAATTAGGTAAATAATCTTCAAAGCTAAAGTGGATAGGATTATTTGTCTAATCTGGTTAAAGGTCACCAAACATAAGTTATGAGCGAAATTTATTAAGTTAAAAATGGCAAGACTAGTAGAATAAATAAAACCAGCCAAGAGCATGTCGGGCCATGCTCAGAGTAGGATTCCGTAGTTACTCTTCCGTCAAAATAAGCTAAACTGGAGCTTAAAGTATGGTAGATTGTTAACCAAGGGATGAACTGTGTGTGTACGTCTTTTTACTATGAAGGAGAAACTTTTTGCGATAACTCAAAAACACCTAAACTGATCATATCCGCTATAGTTTTCATTTAATGTCTTTCTTAAGCTCTACTTTCAAGATTTTTTTCATATTTTTTGGACCTATGGTTCAAAAGTTAGAGGGGGGGGGACACATTTTATTTTTCTTTCGGAGCAATTATCTCCGAATATATTCACTTTATCAAGAAATGTTTGTTGAAGACCCCTATTAGTTTTGAAAGACCTTTCCAACGATATCCCACACTGTAGGGTTGAAGCAAAAAAAAATGTTCACCCCCACTTTACGTGTAGGGGAGGTACCCCAAAAAAAATTAAATTTTTAGATTTTATTGTACGACTTTGTCGGCTTTATTGATTTATATATCCATGCCAAATTTCAGCTTTCTAGCACTAACGACCACGGAGCAAAGCCTCGGACAGACAGACAGACAGACAGACAGACGGACATGGCGAAACTATAAGGGTTCCTAGTTGACTACGGAACCCTAAAAGCATCCAATCAAGAGCTGTTATCAACTTTCTAATGGAATGTCTCTTTACTTTCAATTTAGTTCTAACAATGAAGTCCCATTATAGAGTACTATAAAACTTAATACTGCCTATTCAAACTAAAAAGACGGGTCTTTCGGCGTTTTTTTCAATACCATGTTGGTGGTAAACAAGTATACGGCCTGCCTGATTGTAAGGAGTAATAAGTCTGCGTTGGGAACCCTTTAAAAACCTATACAGACTCTTTTAGAAGAAACCCATACAGTAGCCCCTGGATAAAACCTAAACAGGGAGCTCATTCCACAGCCGCAACGTCCGCGAGAGAATATTACTCATAATCTGCGCAGTGCATGACCATTTAGTAGAGTTTAGCCGCTTTTTAGTTTAAGAATGGCAGAATATTACATGTTACTATTCTAAGTGCACAACACAAAATACTTAAAAAGTTTATAATTATTCTTGTTTTGTGTTAACACTTATTGTAAAAAAACTGTTTGCTAAATAGTATTTTTAGCATTTTTATAAGCGTAAAACAACATAAAAACCATTAAAGTATAAATAGATGTCTATTTGCATCATAAGAACAACAGTTGATGCAATTAGAATCACTACATAAATAAACGATAAATACCGCATTTTACCTTGAACGCTAGCTATGCTGCACAATGTATAAGAAAACAGGAAAATATCTAGTTTCATGCGAGAATAATTCTATTAATAAGCGTTTTCACACCTCCTTGATTACAAATAGAGCAAACTGTTGTTTCATAAGATGACTGCCAAATATGAGACGGACTTGTGAGCTAAGACTAAGCTTCTTATGTTCAAAATGTATACATATACTGCTTCTCTCTTAGGGCTCAAGCAGGGACCAAACTTATTTACCTGAGGGCCATATTGTACCTCAGAAACTCACTCGGGCCACCATCGGATTTTTTGTTGCTGCTGTTAGGAACAGGACCCATTTAGTGATCTTCCGCAAGCTGGACCATGGGTGTCCACGGGCCAGATTGGAATACCTCGCGGGCCAGGGTTTGGAAACCACTGGCCTAAAGGATAACTATTAGAGAATACCATTTGACATTAAGTTTGCCTTTTGGATCTGTATATTTTTTTACTGCGCAATAAAGTTATAGCCTGAATAATGTACTTTTTATTAAACACTTTGTTAAACTTATCACCTTGAATATTACCACTACAATTCCATGAATTTAACTGATTACATATTGTAATTATTAAAATTGGTGCAAAAAATTACACTTTCAATGAAATATTCTTTGTTAGAAGGTTAATCATGATGTTAGGTGAAAGAATTTAAGGTTGATTTTTTCTTTGAGTGATAGTTTGCGGGAAACAAGGAACACTATACCTAGTCCAAAAAACAGCCAACATTAATTGTATGACTTTTGGTTATACTTATCATTCAATGTAAACAAACGCAAGTGTTGGCAATGTAGACAATACTATAAATGTAAGGACAGTGTAAATGATTATTTAAACACCTAAACAAACTTCACCCTAACTAATGAGATTAATCGATTCAATAATTACTTTAATAATGACCTACCATCAAACGCAATATGAGCTTAAATTTAAAAAAATATCAGAGGTTGAATGTTGTCTTACGGAAATAATAGGAAAAAGATTTTGTGATAGGTACGTGGACCCCCGCCAAGTGCGTATACACCACATCAGCGGCCCAAAAACGACGCTTTTACAGTTATTCACGTTGGGTGTTAGCTACTCAAGTGGTTTTTCTAGTTCCGAGACGTTTACAAGACGATATTGCGTTTTCTAATTACCACCCAAAATTGTTTGCATTTTACAAATATACAAAAAAAAACAATCATTCACGAACATTTACTTTCAGATAGAAAAATATGGATTACCTATTCACAATGATGACTTTTTATAACACAAAAATCACGGCTTCACGCTAATTCATTAATTTTTTATAACAGAAAAAATGTCGACCCACCGTCAGAGATGATGACAGACACTAATTATGTGACCAGAGCAAAAAAGTATAATAATAAATATTTAATGTAGGCAACACTGAGGACAAAGGGCAATAGGGCTGCAGTAAAAATAATTTCGATAAAATACCGGTTTTTAAGGGTTTGTTCAATTTAAATAATTTTACCCGTGCCAACGATATGATATGACAACATTTATAAATATAGTCTGGCAAAGCCACTTGTCAGTCAGTAAGAACCAGGAAGACTATACTCACCCTTCCTTTGGGCACTAGTCTAGCATAAGACAAAGACAGTATGATTCTCTCAGTCTATGTTTGAAATGACACAGTCCTGGGCCAAACTATATTAAAAATTGTACCGAAGAGTTATTTTTGAGAAATTGCATAGTTTTAGTAATTAGAAATAAGAACTTACCTGGCAAATTTTATTGGTCTTTACAACGGTTTCATCTTTTTTCTTTCCTTTCAGAGTTTCAACACTAATCTCTTTATACTGAGTTACTGTCATTTTCAAGGATTTTTGCTTTAGCTTTGGACTGATTTCTGCCCAGTTAGAATCTGAAACAAAATGAACATGAAAGAAAAACGTTGTTTTAGGCTAAGCTTATGCTGAGACGCAGGCGATGCAGTTACACGCAGCGCAGGACAGAGCAGATTTTATTAAGTATGGAACGTCCTTGCGCCGCAGCGTACGTAGCTAAAGGACGTTACGGAAAGGAGAATATATCGCTTAAAATGTTTTGTATAACTTATCTGCCGATTTATTAAAAATATACCTTTATTCAAGTCCCAAACAATCGTTAGAAGACTATATTGACAATATTACAAACCAAAGGACTGAACAACAGTGGGCGCTTAGATCCTATACTTTCTACAGCGACTTGTTAGCACCTAGTTTTGGATAACTTCAACTAACATTGTCTTATACACGTCACGAAGCCTATAAAAACCGTTCCATTGTATTTTAAATCTTCATTTTGTAAGTTTTATTGCAAATTTTGATTTGCGATTAGAGAATAAACTTACCTATGTAATCTAGAAGAGTGGCAGACTGCTTAGGACAGCGATGGAACAGCTGCCTCCACGTCGCGTTACAAGAGTCGTCCCGCTGCAAACAGTTTACTAAACTTTCCACTAGTACTCGGTTGTAGGGGTCCAGGTTCGAACCGCTCAAGTACTGGTTGGGCAGTTTCTTTATTATCTGGTTAAAGGTCACTTGGAGTTTAGCGCCACTCTTATTGAAGTATATATCCTGAAACAAACGAAATGGGGATAATTGCACTACGCTTCATGCAGATGGCGCTGCAATCGTTAAAAAAAATCGTTACGCGCTATCCTAGGAAACAAACCACGGATTAGATTACACTATATTTGAATCTTCTAGAGTCCGTCTAAGCTAACTCTGCACTGACTCGAATTACATATTCATCAACAGTTACACAATTAATTTATTTAACTTACCTTATATTTACTTAATTGCTTCATAAGGTCACTTGACATATCCTTAGACAGGCCCTTCTTACTGTTCACCATATCGAACATCGCCAACAGTTGCTCCTGGCTCACTGTGGCGTCCATCTTGGCGTGCCGGTCCAGCAACTGGCTCAAATACCCTACCACGTACTTAGAATAATTCTTTAACTCTATTATTGGAAGGAATAGTTCTTGCCACGCTGCAACAAAAAGGAAAGCATTAATATTTTTAATGTTTTATACTTGGTAGAAAAAAAGAAGGGTATAAAAGTAGCACTCAAACGACGTTTATTTTTGCAGAAAAGTGCTGCTGCCTTTAAAATAAAGTTAAAGGTGCCAAAAATAGAGTAGTTTACACTACTGTACATAATTCTAAAATTTATATTCTGTCCCTGGCTATACTCATTAAATGTATGATTCACTGGTTTCTATTCCAAAATTAATCCGGTCTAATGTCGACCACACTCTCGCATTTGTACACAGCGGTGTGCTGGCACCATCCTTGGTGCCCCTAAAGGGGCCCACTGATTAACAGTCCGCCGGACGGTATATCGGCCTGTCGGTTGTTCGGAACTGTGAACTTTTTGTTCTAACTGACAGGCCGATACAGTCAGTCGGAGAGTAAGAGCTATTTTCCACTGACCGTCAGTCAGTGACTGACGTCCAGATTTTCGCGGGTACAATTTTCTGCACCTGCAGGATCCCGGTTTAGTAGTATACGTGCTAATATAGTAACGTTCACGAGAGCATTCTGTTTGCGGGATACTGCGCGCATACTACAGGGAACTGAATCCTGCAGAAAACCGTACCCGGAAAAAACTGGATGCTCTACCTCAAAGTTTTGGCACGAGTTATCCTGTTTCCATCAATGCCAAAAAACGCACGTAATAATATTTTTTTAAATTCACTTAAGCCACGCGGACGGTACCATTTCACAGAAGCTACTGCATGTAGTATTAAGATAAATTCATGAGATGTTATCTCGGTTTGGCCCACCTTGAGAGGTGTCATATTGATAACGAGTGATAAAGTGCCGTAACCTGAGAACAATAGTCTAATCGTTGTCTAAGTACCCTCAACACAAGCCTTATTGAGCTTACTGTGGGACTTAGTCAATTTGTGTAATAATGTCCTATAATATGAAAAAATATTGTCAATGTATTGTCAAAAATAATGTGTGTAATAATGTCCTATAATATGAAATAGGCTTTAAAGAAGTTAGTATATTGTTATATAAAATTATAAATGAATCGGCATTATTAGGTATGGGTAGTTAATGGAAATGTAAATTGAATTTTTTATTTATATATATTGGCAGGTACTAAAGTGTTTAAGACTTATTTATATTATGAGGAAAACAAATCTACTGAGAAGTCGCCTTGCCCAAAGAAGGGACAGTCCAATAGGATGTCGGGTCTGGTAAGAATTCCGTCGACTTGCGCCTTTTTACACGGATGCCACACACAACTCAGACTACAGCTCTTTGTCTCACTATCCGTAAGTATTCTTATCGAACGAGCAAGCGAAGCGCAGTGAAGTCCTTACATTCAACTTAGAGCACACGGCTGGCTAGGGGCATGTCCCGGCATTTCTATCAGAGGATAGTTTGATGGACAATAACTTAAGTACATCTGTTCTAATTGAAATGAAATTGGGTAAACGCGTAGTTGAGGGCATTATATTTTAGTCATTAAATTATGAACAGGCTCGATCAAGGAGTTATGGAGCTAGAAGAGCCTACTACTAGGTCTTGCTATTTTGGTCATCCCATTTGCATGAAAGTGCTTGTTTTACACATTTATAATATTGTTATTTAATTTACGATTTTAAAATAATTAGCAAGATAAAAACGAGATATTATAAACATAATGTAAGTATTTGACAAGATTACAGCTTACCATCAGATACAGTTTATAGATAGGTTTCTTAAATCTATCAGTTAAGGGCTCCACAGACCTTGCAATAAATCGCACGCGGTTTTCGATCCTTTGCCGACTAAGGTGCATTAAATTGATCTATCTTTTTGGCGAACCGCGAGTTCTCAATTCGGGGCCAACTATTTAATGAACTGTTTAACTAACTTCATTTTTTCTAAATCTTACCTTTCAAACCAACTGAGAAGTCGCTGAACCCTCCCTGCCCGAACGCCCAAAGCAGGGACAGTCCAATGGGCGGTCGGTTCTGGTAGGAGTTCCGTAGACTTGCGCTTTTTTGTAGGGACGCCACACAGAACTCGGGGTATTCCAGCGCCAGCATTTGGAGAAGGAGGCGGTGCCCGTTTACTAGTTGCCCTAGGGGAAAGTAGGTTAATATTATATGAACTTAGCATTATATATATATTCAATTCAATAATTTTAATTCAGAAAATAAATTCCATACATAAATATGTATATATATATATATATATATTTTATACTACGTCGGTGGCAAACAAGCATACGGCCCGCCTGGTGCTAAGCAGTCTCCGTAGCCTATGGACGCCGACCCTAACACTCCGCACCCTCGTTGAGCTCTGGCAACCTTACTCACCGGCAGGAACACAACACTATGTGTAGGGTCTAGTTTTATTTAGCTGCAGTTTTCTGTAAGGTACTTCCCCAGTTGGGCTCTGCTCTGCATTACATTACAAACGCGAATTTTCTAAGGATTTGCAGGTACAGTCGCCATCAGATATATCGGAGCGGCCGACGTACTCAAAAATATCTGAACACGCACTCTAACGCCATGACAATAGAGTCGTGTTCAGATATTTGTGAGCACCTCGTCCGCTCCGCTATAACTGATGGCAACTGTGCAATTTCGTTTTCTGTGACTAATTGGTAAAAAATATGCATAGAAAAATGATCGCCTGCTATAAACACCAAAAAAAAGTTGCAACACAAAAAATAAAATGCGTCCGTACGGGACGGCCCCTGGAATGCTCCTTGTATACCTAAACATAAATAAAACATAACCATATCTGCGGCGGTATCATGGTCGCATTTTTATCACTTGTCATGTCATGCGTCACTTTCGCACTTACATACTTGTTAGGACGTGACAGTCATGATGACAGATGATAAAAAACCGACCATCTTAGCCCTAAAGCAGGTGGGTATAAATTGGATTGGATTGATATTGGATTTGTATTTCATTTGTTATTATCAAATAAATAAATGAAAGTAAGTAATTTAATTTAATCTTGTTCTCAACTATTTACCATCATCCTAGTTGTACGAATAGTGTGTAATTGTTTTAAATTGAAGGAATTACTGTTTTTGTGTATTAAATGAAACGAATCGACATTTCAAGCTACTTTATAAGCAATGTTTTTCAATTAGTGAAATAACGCGGTTTCTTATCAACAATATGCTTTTGCATATTTATTTGCACATACATGCATTGCATTGATACAGGTGTTCCATTTGAACATATAAGTAAAGTTTTTTATTTGAACATATGAAAGAACCTTAAAACATCTGCATCTGAATGCACTTAACACTATTTGTTAATTATGTAATAAATAAATAATTCAGCCTGTATACGTCCCACTGCTGGGCACAGGCCTCCTCTCATGCGCGAGAGGGCTCGGGCTATAGTCCCCACGCTAGCCTAATGCGGATCGGGGACTTCACATACACCTTTGAATTTCTTCGCAGATGTATGCAGGTTTCCTCACGATGTAAACAAATAAAATTATAATTTTTAAACATATTATTAAGCATGTTAACGTTATTTTATGACAAACTACATTTCTGCATAAAAAAAGCGATCAGCTAACTGCTGCTGTGGAGTGTACTTCTTTTTAAGGTTCCGCACCCAAAGGGTAAAAACGGGACCCTATTACTAAGACTCCACAGTCCGTCTGTCTGTCTGTCTGTCACAGTTGAAATTTTAACAGATGATATATTTCTGTTGCTGCTATAACAACAAATACTAAAAACAGAATAAAATAAATATTTAAGAAGGGCTCCTATAAACCAAACGTGATTTTTTTGCGTAGTACGGAACCCTTCGTGCGCGAGTCCGACTCGCACTCGGCCGGTTTGTTTTAATATGTGTGTTTTAGTATGTGGGTGTGTCAAAAACATGATGTCATCAAATGTAAATTTAAAAACGGCATACCTCTGCTCATATCATTAGCTAAAGCGGTGAGAGTAACATCAAAGAACAGCTGAGCATTAGCCTTCCCAGCATCAGTCAGCACTTTCTCCAATGAACTCTTTATTTCCAAAGGCAACACCGACAGAGGATACAAAGGGTCTTGGGCAGAAAACGTTGGGTCTTCAACTTCTATTTGAGTTTTGGAGTTGAGGAAATTGGCAACTTCTTTCAACCAGACAAGGGGTGCATTGCTGAACCGGATTTTGTTGGTTGTAATGATATTTGCTAGCTCAGTTGTGTCAATCTGAAAATAATATTGATATTAAACATATATTCTGGTATTAAGATAAGTTTTTCTCCTGCTTAAGTTGGTATAGATCGTGTCATTCACGCATGTTGCGTGCCTTGACCCATATTGTGATTTTATTAAAGGTTTGATTTGACCATGATTTGACAAATCTGCGCATCATTATGGCACAAACTATACATATGTTGAACAGTTATGCTCCTAAGTCTTAAAATTATTATGTGGCCTGTTTAATTACAATATGTATGATTACTTTTTTTACTATGATGGAAGACAATCAAATCTCTAGAAAACCATTTCTATAATTAGTCAAATTTTCAAATAATCTTATGTAAGTATTTCATATAACACATAACAATATGAGGTGTTTCATTTTTCCAATATGAAATTTAAAATATGTCTTATCTACACTGCAGTTATGCCAATCGACTTATTTGCAATTGCCTGCTGATAACATTCACAGGTAATGTCATGTGAAAACATTATAAGCAAAATTATGAGCCACCTCACACTAGCGTTTCCCGAGTGTCGCAATTGTCAACTCTAGGGCTGCTGCTTGACACAACTGTGCAGCGACACCTTTTTCCATGGGCTGACTAGACGCTACACTCAAAAGATGCCAATGTGGGGTAGCCCTAAGTCTTTTTTAATCTTCAAAAACACTTGACATACTTGATCTAGGAATAAGACATAATGGAGAACATTTTGTAACACCATTGCGTTACTTAACTGCTACTTAAGTAACAAGTACAATGCAACTTTAAAAAGTGAAAGGATTTCTTGAATAAGAGCCAAACAAAATGGTATTTGTAAAAAATAAATAAATATATCTAGAATATGGGCCAATACGTGGTTGATGTGTACAGACCTCGAAAAATATAAAATAATTAGTCAAATGAGATTATTATCATTAGAAGCTAATGATGTAACTTTGTCCCCACGACAATTATTGTTAAAAATAAATGTCCTATTTTTACAATTCAATATTATGAAATACGAGAAATACTTACAGCTTCAAATGCTCCTTCAATGGTTTTCGGCGGTTTCGGCTTGGGCGGTTCAGCTTTCTTCTTGTTTTTGTTGGCCTTCTTTCCGTTTGCCTTTGGGTCATCGATCTCCATACCGGCATAATACGATTTAGTCGGTGGCGCTGAAAAATAATTTACACACAAATTAATTATAATCTTGTTTTACTAACGTATACAATTTAAGTTATCTGGGTAATCAACTTACCAACGTCTTCAGGCTTCGGTCCATTACGAGTCGGCTTCTTTTCGTCCTCCTTTATTGTTTTTACTTTTCCATTTTGAGACTTCTTGTTCTTACCTACAACTTCCCATTGACCGCTAGACATTTTGGTGTATAAACGATTTTATTTATGTAAATTACAATTGTTGTAAATAAGGCAAACGCGACAAGGTACACGTCAAAATCAAAATATCCAAAAACGTCAAAAATGAAAGCTCGTCTGCTATTGGTCCATGAAATTCCACATGACAAGACGTGGCAATGCATTCCGTTGCACTAATTGCACTGTTGTAAATGCAAATTAAATAGTAGCACACAAACATAAGAATTAAAAAAAATAGCAACAAGTTTTTAATTACGATTTGATACTATTCTAACAATTTCAAATTGTCCTTTTCCACGTAAATGTTTTACACACATTTTAGAAACACCTCTTTTGATACTTTTATCGGTTTTTGTGGCAACCCGGATAGAAAATTGAAATGGTACATCACTACTTCAATCAGTCGTTTTCCGATTCTTCGGAGCGGGTGACGGATGGACTGAGCAAATTTTTATTGTTTTCGTTTTCGCGAGCCGTCACAGGCAAAATTACAATTTATAAACAAATAAAGGGACTATCGTGTTCGTGCTGTGATTTATTTTAAACTTTGTTCATCGTGAATTAACAGTGATTAGATATGGAGGACAAGTTGATGTTAGGCGATGTAAATAGCACCTTGAGAGAAAGGGTGTTTTTTGCAGCCAGGGACGGGATGTCCTTAACTCTATACGCGTTATTATACGAAAAAAACACAGACGAAATAGATGACCTATTGAACAGCGTAAGTAAACATTTGCGTTTCTTTCAAAAAAGCAATAAGATTGCGAAGTGTTTTCGGTTTTGTCATCTAGGGAGCTAGAAGTCACGTTACAATCGTTACATTCTATTTATAACACGGTGTACCTTCTACGCGTTATGTAGTTATCTGTGCGTTGTTTAATTATTTTACGCGTCTCTATCGTGATATTTACGCCGTTATTTAGTGGTGTTGGGTAACCTTGGTGTGCTTGTGGAGTTAGACAGCTCGTAGATTGGTTTGGCTCCAAATTGTTGCTTCCTTTGTGATATTTTGGTGCATTTACAGGTAAACGACATGTCATTGAACTTGCTCAGACTTTGAAATTTATATTTGTTGTGATGACACAAAAACATGGTTGCTCGCTTCTTTTTTTCCTGCAATATTTGGGTGCCAATCATTAGATAAGATAAGGCAGCCTGTGGTCAATGTTATCAGATCAAAGTATGCTTACGCAATATTTATCATTTAATTGAAACATGATTATTCAAATGTATGAATGACTGGGCGGAATGTGGTATTTTATAACTCCCGTAAAGATAACATGTTAATCTATCATAGACAACAGTAAAGCAATGTGTTTAGTCATTTACACTTTTAAGCTTATAGAATTTTATAGTAATCTTATGGTTCTAAGGTGAAAACTGCACTGATAAGAGATTTTCTTTTAAATCTTAAATGTAATTGAAAAGTATAAGTTTTAGTCAATCAAGTGATTTCATGAGTTCTATCTATTGTTATCAGTGTCCAGAATTCAAAACTACTGGAGTTAATTTGTTCTTTTAATTATAAGGGCAAATCAACTTTTAGATTGATACTACATGACATTTAAAAATACGGAAAATTTCATTTGTGAAATAATTTTGGTCTAAAAGATGATTTGCCCATAATGGTGATATAATGAAAATATTATTTTTTATTGGTAGTTAAATTCAGGTAGTTCAGGTATTACAATCTGGTACGTTTTAAAGTAGGCAATATCATGATTCACAATGATCAACACCTGGTAGCAATGTTTTAATGAAAGTGGATATGATTCCATTTAAATTTCATGCGCAAATTATATACAAATGTATGCAGTTTCTTTAGTTTGTCAGTAGTTTTGTTTTAATACGTCAAAATTAAAAAAAAAATATTTTTTTCATAAACCCATATGTGTGCCCCTATGGATAGGTCTTCAAAAATGATATTTAGGTTTCTAATATAATTTTTTTCTAAACTGAATAGCTTGCGCGAGAGACACTTCCAAAGTGGTAGAATGGGTCCCCCCCCCCCTGTAACTTCTAAAATAACAGAATGAAAAATAAAAAAAATATATATAATATACATTACCATGCAAACTTCCACCTAAAATTGCTTTGAATGAGATCTAGTAAGTAGTTTTTTTTTAATACGTCATAAATGGTACGGAACCCTTCATGGGCGAGTCCGACTCGCACTTGGCCGCTATTTTTTAATGAGCAAATTTAACATACTGTAAGTTGGGTGACGATGCAATATTATGGTATCATTGAGCTGATCTCATGATGGATACTGGAGGTGGTCATAGGTTTTCTATGATAAAATAATGCAACCTCATTGTGTTTGTTGGGATTGTATTGATGAGTATAAAATTGTCTGTTGAAAGAGAAGTACAGTCGGGAATAAAAGCTTGTATCAGAAATAACATTTTTGACAAAAAGTTAGCCTGAAATCATCAGCACAACTCATTCTGTGAATTATAAATATAATCAAATGACTTAATAGTGATGATTCATGGTTCTGAATGTTCGACTATATTTATGATAACAAAATCCGGAATGTGAGTAAATCACATCAATAAGATCAAGATTACTCAGAGCATCAGCATAATTGCAAGTTGCGACCCAATTTTTTGGCATGCATACGCATTCTACACTTTTAATAGGGATGGATGATTCACATTGCTGTAAATGTTAACTTATTTCTACTCACACATAGGTACTTAAATGATTATTTGACCGGCACAATGTCGCAGCTCGCAACATATGAGGTTTAGGTATATAATTTTAAGTTTATATTGTATACAGTATGCAATAGGGCAGTTTCATCTATCGAAATTAAATTATGATGCATGTTATTTAATATAGTTTTTACCATAAGAAATACGAATTTAATCCTTTTGTGTTATAAAAACGTGAAATATATTTTTAATTTATTATTATTTGAACTATTATGACATTACAACAATTAGGCTGCGTTTTTAGCGTGAACATGAATCGTTTAAATAAATAAAAAATCTTACCCTAAGTGATATTATATTTAGGAAATAATAAGGTTTTGGCAAAAAAATCTTTTTGGTACAAGCTTTTACTTCCACAGGCAACTAATACTCATTGAGTCAATTCTAACAACCCCAAACACAATTCGTTTGTTTTTTTTTATCACAGAATTCCCATGGCCACGTCCTGGCTCCATCATCAGATCAGCTCCATGTCATCATAATATTGCATTGTTATCCGATTTACATATGTATGCAAAATTTCAGCTCAATCGGGAAGTGGGTCAAATTAAGCATCCAAGATTTGACCCAAACTAACTAACACATTTACTTACTAACAGGGCAAGTCAGATATTACTCATAATTTGTAAAAATACTAGTTATAATAGCATTACGAACATTTATAAATTTAATATATTTAAAAAATATGTAGAATATCCGATTATGCCCCAGTTTAATTAATTAAATAATAAAAGTAAGAGACCGTGCGTGCGGCACCGAAGCTCTTGAACAAACTCGACTGTGCAAACCGGATGCGTGTGTAGTGTGCGTGCGTATTGTAAATTGAAATGCATGACATGAATCCTTATAAGAGACGTCACACAGCACCGCACGCAAGCTTTTAACGCAACAGTGAGACTGACTGATTGTCAGATATAAGTATTACAGAAGTTCTATCTTTCTTAAAAACAAGTACCCGTCAAAAATATTTTTGACACACACTTTTATTGCCGAGTGCACTTTCTAATTTTTGTAAGTCTATCAAGTACTTCTTGAGACCTTTCAAATGAGCCTAAACTCAATGTGTTTACGTTTTTCCATCGAAGAGTTCCTTTGGCTACCTTCCGACTGCATCATCAGATCAGCTCCATGTTAGCATACTATTGCATTGTCATCGGAAATACGGAAGTATACCAAATTTCAGCTCAAACAGACACCAGGAAGTGGTTCAAATTTAACTTACAAGATTATATGTAGATTTATACAAAGAAGATACGCGGTGAAGCTAAATAAAAGTGTGTAAAAAAAGTGTGTAAAAAAGTGTGTAAAAAAGTGTGTAATAAAAGTGTGTAAAAATAGTAAAAATACAGACTGGTTTCAAAAGTGCAGCACTTTAAAAATAATCCAAGTTCCTAGCTGATTTGGAAAGTGAAAGTTTATCTAAATTATGATTTATGTAGATAACTGTCGTGCGTTTTGACAAGTTGATATAACGGCTTTATTAATGTTCATAATAAATTATTTAGCTTGCTTATACTTGGCAGGCATTTAGTAACTAAAGTTTAAAGTGTCTGCAGTGTTTTTGAATTGGCCATTGTCATTATAAATTCCAACGCAGCAGCGCTAAGTCTTAATGCGGTTATAAAGCATTCACCTTTTTTTTTAGCATGCATAAGAGGGTGAGAGGGATATAAACTGTATTTGGTGATCAATTCTACCTACAATTTTTATTACTTTGCTCAAGTTCTCAGTATAACACCAATGACCACTAGTGTCAATGATGCCTTATGGCATTTATGTTCGCCTCTTAGATATTACGTATCATTTGTGAAATCAACTATAATTAAGTGGAATATACCTCATGCCGTTTTTGCACACAATAGCATAGCATACCCATCAAGCACTTTTTAGGTTATAAATCTCTTACATAGCTCGTTTACACGATTGGCTGCCTATCTCTACATCGGACTCTATTGAGTACTTTAAATATGAGTAATTAGGTAATCTATAAAAATATTTCCTTCAGGATGTCTGCTGCGACGGCGTCAAATGCACACCCCTCATCGCATCAGCGCGACACGGGCGCGAAGGAGCCGTCCGGATACTACTCGACAAGTTCCGGCCGCCAGTCCGGTTGGAAACCGAAGGCACTGTAAAGTTCGACGAGTATGTCATTGAAGGTGAGTGAACGCCTCATTGCGTCAATGGCGCCGTCCGCATGAGTGCCAGGTGCCAGGGCTTGGTCCGTCATGTGGAGCCCCTTTTGAGTGCGAGGCCGTGAGCGAGGGCCGCTTCGTCCAAGCCTAGCTACGCCACTGAGTGTAACTGGCAAGGTATGCTCGCTGGGTCGCCATGTGAGGTAGGGCTTTGATGTCAATCTGTCTAAAAGTTAAAAGGATATATGAGAGTTTGACATATAAGGCGTACGCCGCGTACATATTTTATGCTTCTTATCAAAACTTGGAATCTGTTTAAAAAGAGGTTTTCTTGAGAACGCTTATGTTTAAAGAACTTTATTATGACCTAAATATGTAGACAGGCAAGATATGTATTAAGACAAGCAAGGGAGAAGAAAGCGGGCGGGTCGGTAAATTGCAACCTTTACCGACACGCCGTTTTCTTTGCAGCCTAGCTCAGCATTTATTGTTATTGTTTATCACGTCTTTTAATAGTTCAAAACTCCCTTTTAATCGTACGAATAGATTCCCAACGACGTTAAAAATACTTATAGTTTCGTAACCACGTAGTTCGGTAAGATCTTGCTAGGTTAAACTTTTAGTTCGAGCATAATAATTCCTTAAAAAACCTTTAACTGGAACAATTTTTGTCTAACTCAGCGCTGTCATATAAGCACTTACAATTATTAAAGCGTTACGCTTCTTTATTTTGTTTTGTAAACATAGTTACGAGCAAGTATTTACGTGAGGGAATGTTAGCCTGAATCGCGTCGCTCTTAAATATTGAAAAAGTGTTTGCGTAACTTGATTGGATTTTGCGTAGGTATTGTGTTATAAAACTTATGAAGTTATAAAATGAATAAAAACTGCAGTTTAATCTAATGGTTATGGACATTGTACTAGGGAGCCTAGCCAAGTGATAGTGGGGTTGGCCGGTCGAAGGATTTTACAGATGGCACCAGCATAGGTTTTTTTATACCACGACGGTGGCCATCAAGCACACGGCCCGTCGGATGGTAAGCAGTCACCGCAGATGGTCGCCTGCAACTCCAGAGGTTTACTTGTTAAACCCTAGAATTGTGTCTAATTCTTGATTTTTTTTGTTTTGTTCTATTGACATTATATTTTACATTATATACTTATGATTTGTCTTAAAAGGTTAGTTAAAGCCAAATCTCACAGTTAGAATAGAATCCAATATTGAGAGCTCTCATCTAAATCCTTTTTGTACCTACCTAAAAGTATTCAAAAGGTTCTTCTTCCCGAGACGTGTGACCCTGATCTAGTAAGGCTTTACTGTATCTGCAATAATATCTTGCACAAGTACAACGAAGCGCGCAAAATTATGACGCAAACAAATGTGTAAAACCATAATAGCGTGTTAATATATTTTTGCAAGCTTAGTTAGTTGTACATGATATTATTGTAATATAAGAATGTATTACTCTACTATTCGTAAATATAAAGCACACGTGTGTAAGCGCGACACACTTAAACTGACGTCCAATTGCTGACTACTGACATATTTCTGAATAGGTGCGTCATATGTAGGCCGGCACTACGATTTTATGATATTCTCACCTATCGCGTGGGAAAGCTAAGCATCTCTTGACAGATGAATGCTGTAGGCAGTTATCATATTAACGCTGAAATCGGAAACCGCAAGTGAGAACCGCTTTAACTTTCTGTAATAAACACGTTCATTAGACTTAATTACTAGTAGCTTGTGTTTTTTCTTAATTTGTGATTTTTATGCAAAACAAACAGAATAAAGTTTAAATTTAAATCTCACCGCCCGTGATATAGACTAGTCCAGGGGTTCCCAAAGTGTGCGCCGCGGCGCCCTGGTGCGCCGTAGAAAGTAAAGAGGGGCGCCGTGAGTTCTATCATTATACGAAACCACAAATATTCGCGGGTACCTATTTGAGCGCTCGCATCGGCAAATAATATAGCGTCGTGTCTCTCTTTTTCGACCGTGATTTTAAATTTACAAGGGCGCCGTTGAAAAATACTAAACTTGTAACTGCGCCGCATGTTGAAAAAGATTGGGAACCCCTAGTCTACTTTATGCTATAGTTTATGATGATAAATTCGAAATAAAAAAAGTATAAAATCCACCTCACACTACCCCTAACTGGAGGTAACCACGCGTTTTATACCGTTAAGACACTACTTTCATTTAAGTATTTATTTATATGTTTATATCTACCAAAACTCCTGAAAATTATGTTCCTTGGCCGTGAAGTGTCAAAAAAGAAACAGTCGATGTGAGCGTACAATTAGTCTCGCTTCTGGAAATCCAGGTCTAAATATAACGCGCCACGTGCTCCGTCACGTTTGTAACAAAAATGCCCCGAACTGTTCTTTGTTTGGGTCGACTAAAACCTAGTGCCGCAGACAAAGGAAAAAAAGCGCCCCAAGGTCACCTTTTTTCATAGACATTGTATCACAACGAAATTTATGGAACAATACACTTTTTCTCCTTCTAGGATCAAAAGAATTCGTCGTCCTGAGTATAAATAACAAACAATTCCTACATATAAAAAGTGTACTTACAACTTTAAATAAAAAATCAAAAATATAATAGCTGCATTTTTTTATGATATAGTAGGCAAACTAGCAGACGAATTGCGTGATGGTAAGCGATTGGACACCCGCCACACCAGAGAGGTTAAATTTGACAGTTGAAAGCTGCACCTACTCAGTTTACACGTCACGTCAGTTCATTTTCAAACAGTTATGAAATGGTCTTTTAGCTAGTTTTATCTGTAGGTATCAACGGCCAAATAATGCTATTTAAAAGACTATTCCTGTTAGTACCTCACAACATATTTACAAGCGGAAATTTAATTCTATATCTACTTTCACCATTGTTAATGCCGCCAATGAAGAAAACTAGCCTATATCAACATAACTATATACAGTATCTAACAAATCCATATATATTCACGTGACATACACCGTAATAACTGATAAAATCTATCCAGTAGATTTAAAGATTTAAAGTCCGACGACATAGGCGTCAAAAACATGACCGAGTCTAAAAATGCCGATTCACGTGTCTTTGTTTGGGTTTACACTTGACGTCACCTGTAATAAACAAGAAAAGGAAAGAGAACATGATTGGATCTCTTTAGTTTTCAGTAAATTGTGGTGGCATTGGCCAAAGAAATGTCTTTCTTTTATTTTCTCGTTCTGCTTAATTTTGCGTCTAATTGTGTGCCTTTACGCAGGTCATTAATTTTGGTTGCTTTAAAAATGTTCCAAATCCAAACAATGCTTTTGTTTGGGTCGATCAGGCACTAAAAAGTAAATCATCATCTGCTGGTCTTTATTACTTATTGAGCAAGATGAAATTGGTTTTATTTTCAACTGCGCGGCAAACGCCTGTTCTTCTAATTTATCAGCGTTCGTCTCATGCGATCTTAATATAATTGCCATTTACGAATGAAAGTGATATTTTAAGCCACTCGACTCGTTTGAAACGGTAGTTGGCTGGATTCCAGAAAGTTCTTTGTTCATGCGTTGATTTACTCGAGTAATGCCTTGGGATCAGCTGCTTGTCAGGTGTGTGCGACATATAATTAAATGAACCGGGAGATATATTGCTATTGTAGACATTAGCATTGCAAGTATGTACGCAGAAGTGGAAAGCTTCCTTCTTCTAGCCCAACTAGGCTTTATAGAAAACTACCTTCTGCCTGCAAGTGTGCATGGAATGATTTTGATTGATAAGATGTCCTTCTCCGAGCCTCGAACTATCTCTTAGGCATATCAAATTTGGTTGACAGACATTTAGACGGACATAGTTCTTTTCGCATTTATAATAATTATAATATAATAAGTTTCTGGTAAAAAAAATCATTTTTGGTACAGACTCCCATCACAGAGCTCCCATTGGTCCCTCCTTTTGCCATCATCAGATCAGTTCCATGTCATCATAATATTGCATTGTCATCCGATTTACATATGTATGCAAAATTTCAGCTCAATCGGAAATCGGGAAGTGGGTTAAATTTAGCTTCCAAGATTTGACTCTCACCAACAAAATAACATACATACATACTAACAGGGTAAGTTAAATAAAAGCTTGTAAAAATAACCTACTGGTTTTTAGGATCGTTTGTAAACAAAAACGAAGTTTGTTGACACCGATTGGAATGAGAATTTAAAAAAGTGTGCCACAAAAAGAATTGATAAGACAAACATTCAAGTTTTGCGACGATATACTTTCACAGCATAGTATTGACGTCTTTTGAGCCGTTGATTATTTTTTTCTGTTTCAACATTTTTAAATGCTCTTCTGTAATGTTATTGATCATTTTGAAAAAGCAGAAGAATTTCGGTTAGATGTTAGATGTTGATTTGCAACTAATAAATGTGTAAGTATATTTTTTTCCGTCCACTTTTATCTAAGAATTAGGCCTACATGAATCTCTGTATCGCCAGGTTTTTTAATGTTATAAACTATGATACATAACTGACATGAAATATGTATGTAAGTAATTAGTGGCCAATAAGATTAATTATGCAACGCTAACTCATTGTATAAACAAAAACCGGCCAAGAGCATGTCGGGCCACGCTCAGTGTAGGGTTCCGTAGTTACTCTTCCGTCACAATAAGCTAAACTGGAGCTTAAAGTATAGTAAATTGTTAACCAAGGGATGAAACGGTACCTTTCACCCGAGTTAAACAAATAGGCAAATTTGCATAATCAGTACCTAATTAAAGTAAGTCTTTTTACTATGAATGGAAAACTTTTTGCGATAACTAAAAAACAGCTAAACTGATCATGTCCGCTATAGTTTTCATTTAATGTCTTTCTTAAGCTCTACTTCCACGATTTTTTTTATATTTTTTGGACCTATGGTTCAAAAGTTAGAGGGGGGGGGACACATTTCTTTTTTCTTTCAGAGCGATTATCTCCGAATATATTCTCTTTATCAAAAAATGTTTCTTGAAAACCCCTATTAGTTTTGAAAGACCTTTCCAACGATATCCCACACTCTAGGGTTGAAGCGAAAAAAAAAAATTCACCCCCACTTTACGTGTAGGGGAGGTACCCTAAAAAAAATTAATTTTTTAGATTTTATTGTACGACTTTGTCGGTTTTATTGATTTATATATCCATGCCAAATTTCAGCTTTCTAGCACTAACGACCACGGAGCAAAGCCTCGGACAGACAAACAGACAGACAGACAGACGGACATGGCGAAACTATAAGGGTTCCTAGTTGACTACGGAACCCTAAAAAACACCATCGCGCCCCTAACCCAACAATCCTGCACTTCGTTTTTGCGGGATTTTGATGTTCATATAAAAAACCTAATTTTAATTATTTCGGATAAAGCGTAAAAAAAAACATCGGGTTGCACTCCGGGAGTGCCGGCAGAAGTGAACACTTGAATATTAACGTTGTGCTTTTTTGATATTTTGGAATGGTTAGGGAATAATTTTGCACGAATTGATTTAATTATCAGTATAAAAGTACTATCATTTATGTGGTAAAATACACAAACATGACAATTAATATTACGTTAAAAATTTAATACTTCAGAACTATTACAATTATTTAACATTAAAAAGTTTATCTCAGAAAAATTTAACTTCCATCCATAATTTCAACGACTACGTCACGTGGCCGTCTTACGAATTTTCAATCTGTCGAATCTGTCGGTCACGTGACCTGTCGCGGGTTTAACATTTTTTCCCCATCACAAAAAGTGCACAGCGCCGCTAAAGAAGTTTTCACTTCAAAAGTTTTCCATGCAATAGTGACATAATTATATGCAATAGTGACATATCTATATTATTTTATGTATTTTTCCTTCTTGTCTGTTACCTTTCGTGATTTTTCTCACTTGATGGTCTCATCGGAAGATCAGCGCTGGAAGCCACCAGCAACATGCTGAGATGAGGCCATTTCGTGGCACTTTATACTTCCTTTGTTTTTGTTATATCATGTAATTTAATGTGTCTTGTTTGTGTCTACGAATAAAATTATTCTATTCTATTCTATTCTATTCTATCCTATAATTAGCTTTCAAATCTCAGCACCATTCAGCATAAACATCTGTGAAATGTACCCTGACATTATTCTTGAATTCCAGGTGCCACAGCCCTCTGGTGCGCCGCGGGCGCCGGCCACCTCGGCATCGTAAAACGCCTCGTCCGCGCCGGCGCCAACGTCAACCACGCCACCAAAACCCTCAGCACACCGCTCAGAGCCGCCTGTTTTGACGGAAGACTCGACATAGTCAAGTATCTAGTCAGGCATGGAGCCGATATACATAAGGCCAACAAGTACAATAACACATGCCTTATGATTGCAGCTTATAAGGGACATTTGGATGTGGTAAGTGTCTAGTCAATAACACTTTTAAAGACTTGATTTAGTCAAGTATTTGGTAGCCGAAAGTCCTACGTCACAAAAACAGCATACCTACCTGTCAGAGCGGCCTGCTTTGATTGATAGACGACTGGTTTGGCATGGGGCATACAGCAATACAAACAATAGGTACAACACATGCCTTATTTGCCAGTTCATAAGGGACGTTTGGATGTGGTGAGTTTCTTTAAATGTGGCCCCACATTTGTCTACGCCAATCGCATTAAAACGGTTGAAAAAAAAAAAGCTTGCACGCTCGATACTGACGCCACAAATATATCGTCGCTACGCTTGGAAATTCCGATATGTGCTTGATTTTTCAAAACCGAAAGGAAACCCTGAAAACGCTACATAAGGTTTTCTTTCCTGTGACAGATCTCATAAAGGAATTTACAAGCGCAATGAGGATATTGCGGTTAGCGAGCGTGCACGCTTGTGACGCTCGGGAGTGTTCGTTCCGCTGCCGTGGAATAAGTCATAAGAGCGATCGCACGTCTCTTTCCATCTCTTCTAGACTTGTGTAGTACATGTACTAAAGTCAAAAAGACTCAATTCCCTGCACTGTACTAGACCGAACTATTCCCAAATTATTCTGCTCTTGGTTACACTACACGCAAAACGGAACGGGAAAGAGAAGTGATAGTGAGCGATCCGAGTGATCCGACCGAACTAACGCCGAGCGCGTGCGATTGACGATGACGTGCGAACGGTTCTCGGCTAATATGAGCGAGATAGCACGTAGCCGTCACTCCGTTGCAACTGCACGGAAGTAAACGAGACAACTAATTTCGAATTGTACTACTTTACATATCGCCCCGAAAAACCGTTCCGTGACATTATTATGCTTAGTTTGTCTCGGTGTACTACTGTACTAAAGAGCAAACTAGTACATTTGTGAGATTGTACTAGTTTGGAGCGATCTTTTCAATTAACGAGCACGCACAACTCTAATCTTTTCCCCAAGACGTTATTTAGCTTAAGAAAGACGAGAAGGCCGAGTGTTATTAACCCTTTTCCAGGCCGCACCAATCTACAAGGTTTTCCCAAAAAATTCAAATATATACCAATAAATCCAGCTTTGATGATTCATTTGAAGACAAGTCACATTTTCCGAAAGTGCAATCTAATTTGAACCTTAAATCGGATGGCTAAGGTTGAAATTCTTTTGGTGCGTATGTGGTCGATAAATCGTACTATGCCTGGAAACGGGTAAAATCAAATTTCGACATGTTGTCACTCGACTCCATTCGCCTAACTGCTTTTTCCGTCTATGAATTAAAATAATACCCATCGGTTATCTTTCCAGGTCCAATTCCTTCTAGATAGTGGTGCTAGAGTAGATGAGCGGGCACTCTGCGGCGCCACGGCGTTACATTTCGCGGCAGAATGCGGGCACGCTGCGGTTGTCTGCGCGCTTATCGAGCACAACGCTAAAATATTGACAAATGAAAATGGTAACTGTCACTTTTATATACTGACTTTAATATTCCCTGATCTCTCGAAGGATCAGGTCAGGTCAGGCCATGATCTGATGATGAGATTCTAGGGAAATTGAGGCCACACTTCAAACGCATAGCAACATCTTTTCACGGAACATATTGGTCGCTTTTCAACTTAGCCCAAGTTTTTTTAATTGTAATTGCTTTGGCACATTGACCATAACCGTTTTTATTGACTTTTGAAGCAGTCGGCAATCGGTTTTATCATTATTAAAGATGATTAATCTTATAATTTTTTTAGGTATGACACCACTACAATGCGCAGCGGAGCGCGCGCGGGCATCCGTAGTGGAGCTGCTAGCGGGGAGGCCGGAGGTCACGCGGCCGCAGGCCATCGAGGCCTTCGAGCTGCTGGGGGCCTCGTTCGCCAACGACAAGGAGTACTACTGTCTCAGGGTACTACTAAACTCTATCTATACTACAATGTGTAGAGACCGGAGCGGAACTTCTAGCGGGGAGGCCGGAGGTCACGCGGCCACAGGCAATCGAGAGGCCGATTTGTGAATTTCGAGAGCTCAAGTTCGTCACTCGAAAATCTATGGAAAACGGCAAATTGATATTTTTGAAATACAAGCAATATAAATTGGGAATGTAGTGGTATAGACTACAAGGCTCATTTTCAATAGGGGATATTACGCAAAACTCTGCAAAGGGGGCGCCTCTAGTCCATACTACCGTTAAACACGAAAATCGAAGTATCGTTATCTGCCTCTCTATCAGTCTTGCAAATAGGGTTGTTTCCAATTTTTCGAAACTCTTGTATTACGTTCTATATTAACTAAAAGTTGCCCTAAAATTCAACTTTTATACTACTTACTGAAAATAGCCCATAATACTTTTCACAATGTCGGTGGCTGTAATAGTGCCTTGGCTTTTCCATTGTCGGACGAGGCCAGAGCACTGTTCAGACTCGTAAATATAGGTCTTAGTAAGCGTTAATGAGTGTTATTGTATGTTGATTATATGGAGCGACATAATCGCTAAGCGATAAAGCTCTCTAATAAAGATTAAAAAAAAAAAAACTTTTATACTAAAAACGGCTTTAAACATGTTAAATTAACAAAATATATTTTGACAGATACTTTCGCGCCCAAAACACTCTTTGAAAATTGTGTGATGTCACAGTTTACGGTTTGACACATAAGTACATACACACGTAGACGATACGAACTGTCAACTGACATTTGTCATTTTTAGGGTTCCGTAGCCAAATGGCAAAAAACGGAACCCTTATAGATTCGTCATGTCCGTCTGTCTGTCCGATTCTGTCACAGCCACTTTTTTCCGAAACTATAAAAGCTATACTGTTCAAACTTGGTAAGTAGATGTATCCTATGAACCGCATTATGATGTTTACACAAAAATAGAAAAAAAACAATAAATTTTGGGGGTTCCCCATACTTAGAACTGAAACTCAAAAAATCTTTTTTCATCAAACCCATACGTGTGGGGTATCTATGGATAGGTCTTTAAAAATGATATTGAGGTTTCTAATATAATTTTTTTCTAAACTGAATAGTTTCCGCGAGAGACACTTCCAAAGTGGTAAAAAGTGTGTCCCCCCCCCGTAACTTCTAAAATAACAGAATGAAAAATCTAAAAAAAAAATATGATATACATTGCCATGCAAACTTCCACCGAAAATTGGTTCGAACGAGATCTAGTAAGTAGTGTTTTTTTAATACGTCATAAAAATTTAAAAAAAATTTTTTTTTCTTCAACTCATACGTGTGGGGTATCTAAGGATAGGTTTTCAAAAATGATATTTAGGTTTCTAATATCATTTTTTTCTAAACTGAATAGTTTGCGCGAGAGACACTTCCAAAGTGAAAAAAAGTGTGTCCCCCCCCTGTAACTTCTAAAATAACGGAATGAAAAATCTAAAAAAAATATATGATATACATTACCATGCAAACTTCCAACGAAAATTGGTTTGAACCAGATCTAGTAAGTAGTTTTTTAATACGTCATAAATGGTACGGAACCCTTCATGGGCGAGTCCGACTCGCACTTGGCCGCTTTTTTGTTTATCGCCTAACTGTCAACAGTGTCAATCCGAGAGTTGTGACGTCATCAGAATTTTCAAAGACGTTTCGAGTTTGGTCACGTGACGTGTGCCAAAAGATATTTTAAATTCAATATTTACAAAAATATGGTTATTACAGGTCCCCTAAAAGTAGTTTAACATGTTCTTATAATCCAAAAGAATTGGTACAATTCTGCCCTAAGATTTGTAGATGGAAACAACCCTATTCGAGTGATAAAGAGGCAGTTAACGAAATTTCGATTTTCGCTATCGCGGTACGCCTCTGTAAACAAACAAATGCATCAAAGTCATAGTGAAAACTTCTCAAAAAACTGTTTAAGGCATAGTATGTATAAGTTACTCTATGGTTTAAAATATATGATAGTGCTGCTCTCTGGCGGCAGAACATTGCAGTAAAACTCCCTATTCTATTAGTAAAATTTAAATGATTAGTAGTGGAGATATATTGAAAGGAAATCGAGCGCCCGAAATTCAAAAACAGCTTCCAGATTTTTCATTTCAAAGTGCTAAGAGATAATTAAAATATTTTCTACTCACAGATGGCGTACCAATACCTACGCAAAGCGATGGCGATGAGATATGACACACGATACGGATTGTTGCTGAAAAAACCCGCGGATCCCATACCGGCGTATGATAATTGGAAAGAGAGCACCACATTACAGGTAAGAACTTTCACGAATATATCATCATCTTCCTGACGTTGTCACGGCTCATGGGAGCCTGGGGTTCGCTTGGTAACTAGTTCCAAGAATTGGAGTATGCATAAGTTTACCGAAGGCGACTGCGATTTGACCTTCCAACCCAGAGGTAATCTCGGCTTTATTGGGATTAGTCTGGTAAGTTCCAAACAATTCAATTGTACAAGCCGGGATTTGACATTTGACCCAGCGATCCCCGGATTTAAGTCGCACTTGCAACTGTTTGATGAATATAATTTTATTTATAAAAAAAAAAATGTTCTTGGGTTTCATTCTGGGGTATCAGATCAGATCTAATAAATTTGTTTACGTTTATTTTTCCACAGGAAGTGGAGCGCCTACACGGCAACGCCCACGGCCTACACATGGAAGGTCTAGCCGTCCGCGAGCGGGTCCTAGGCCGACGCTGTCCGGACTTGCCCCACCCCATCGTGTTCCGCGGCGCCGTCTTCGCGGACGAGGCGCGCTTTGACCGCTGTCTCGCACTATGGCGACACGCGCTGCTACTGAGGCAGCATAACTCGGTTAGTTCCGTTTTAGACGCTTTACGCACTTGCCTTACAGCATTTAGATGCGTTTGGATAGCTACATGATATTGTACAGATATATGACATACATTACTCTTTAGTTTGAAGCAACATGATTCGGTCAATCAACCTATAAAATAGTCAATTATTGTTAGGTATTGTATGATACGATAAGAAGGGGTACGATTCGTATCCCTTGTTGCATTTACTCTACACTTTGTTACACATGGAAAGCCAGGCGAAGGCGGGTGCTCGGTTAATGCCGTCCGGACTAGTTCCTCCTATAAGGATCGTACGTGTTGGAAAGTCTTATGCCAATATTCTGGGGGCTCGGGTGCTGCACTCTACGGTTCCTATAGTTTACTAACAACAAAATAAAAATGTGAATGTACTTTGTTACAGGTCTCAGTAGTAAAGGACTTGCTAAGATTTGCTCAGGTGTTCTCGCAGATGATACACATTGGAATTGAATTGCCATTAGACAAGGTTAGTATACTATGTAATTTATTTTTTAAATAACGTTCAAGTCTTTTTACTGAGGCCGATATAATTTTTCCGAAATTCTATTCTTATAAAAATCAATGTAGAGAAGACAGCAGGCATTATACAATTTTTGGTTGGAGAGACCGTCATAGGTACTATTGTATTTGTATACTTCACAATCAGAAAAGAAGAGCTTCGCTCTTTCTGCTCTACCGACCTTCTGTAAATGGGGAAGCATACAAACGCAGGAGTTAGAAGCGACGAAAGAGCTCGTAGACGGTATTACCCGATAGACGGTCTTGTCCACATTGCCCTTTTACAAATATCGTTATATAGTTTATAACGATGAATGGACGTCTGTTATGGTCAAAGGGTCAAGTCTCCAAGAAAGCCCCTTATCTCAACTTTAACTCTTTCAGTTCCAGAGATCTAAATCTGCCATTTGAAACGACCAATTGATTTTCAATTTAGGCCTGAATTTTGTTTGTTGTCTCGATATGGCTTCTTAAATAGATTTAAAGGTTAAATGGGGTTTATTTTATTTTCATCACACTTGCTCGAAAAAGATCTTATTTCATGCAGGTATACTGAAGGGCAAAGGCATGTATTGTTCCCGCGGTCTGTTTAAAATATTTATACAGAATTTTCAATCGTGGCTGAATGCCGGATAGATCTGTGCCTTGGTCAGGGTTGTCAAAGAATGACAATACGGCGGATGAATGTTTGAAATGTCACCGTATTTAAGAATTATTTCGCTTACAATTTAGTTTTCTGCCCTCCGGGCGGAAAGCGTCAACTTTGCTCCCGCTGCGCTAAACGAAGTTGCCGCTTTCCGCGTCCGTCGAGTAGAAAAATAGTATGCGCACCACGGGAGGAAAAGTAGGACATTCCATCCCGCGTGTTTGCCACCCTCGTCTTTGGCTCGGGTAACTAACACGCGGCACGCAATGTCCTACTTTTCTTCCCTTGGGACACTAATAACTATTTTTTTTCGCAAGTATGACAAAAAACATTGTGAGTAACTCCGGGGCGAAGAATTTTGCAAACTCGAGTCTTTAATGCACTGCAGCCTGCGACTGTCGTGCATCTAAAGACCTCGTTTGCAAAATTTCACTTACCTCGTTGAACAATGTACTATTGTCATATTTCTTAATGTTGATTAGGGTTTTTCGTTTTTCTCAATTTTCGTACTGATAAAAAATTAATATATGCCAAAAAAAAAAATCGGTCAATTTTTAGAGGTTGCACAACATCAACAAAGATTTTCTCAATTAGCCAACGAATCCACATCGGTGGGTAGAAAATGGCTTAAGCGGCTACCATCAAAGCGAAGAGTAGTGAATTATATATGTAGGTAGTGGCAGCAGCGGAGGAGGTAAATGATAAGAGGTCTGTACTACAGAATAGAATATATTGGGTGCAAAATTACAATAAAACCTTAACTAAGTGTCCGACCTAAACGATTTAGGTGTAATGATTGGCCCCGAGTCAAGGCGGCGCTCCGCTTTTATTGACCACAAATATTCGATATATCGATTTCACAATCACTAAATGCAACGGTGCATCGGCTAACTACGTATGCTGGCGGTGACGTGGTGTGACGTGGCCCGACGTGAAGGGATGACGTAGCACGGAGGCCTGACGTAGTAAGCCGTAGCGTCATGCCTGACAAGTGTGATACTGAACCTCCTACATATAATCAAATTTTAAAATTAATAGTAAACTTGTATTTTGGTTACTCTGTTCTAATTAAGATTTATCAGTTTTTCCACACGTTGTGTGTGTGTTAGTGTTTTAATCCCAAAATTCAGTTTTTTCATTCGATTTTAGTATCAGTTCATTATATTTTGTTATTTTGGAATAAAGTTAATTTTCACTTAATGTATGGGGTTTTCTCTATACCTTTTCAATTTGTATTTCTCCATACTAAAGTGAAACACCTTAATGTTGATTCCATTTCTTGTTTAGGTATGCTACGTTCTAGAAGCTTGCGCGGAAGAACTCAGACGGGGCACCAAAAGGCTTGAAACACACCAACCGAACCACGACCCGGAATCTTTGATAGTGAGTCCTCTGTCCAATACGCTGTGTCACGTTTCCATACCATTTGTGTCTGTCGTAACCGCGAAAGAGCAGACAAATCATTTACCCCCTTATTCATAAACGTGTACTAGAGTTACGATGCTGTATGACTGAACTGACTGAAAATACCCGGTATTTTAAAATAAAATATAATTTATTTATTTAAAATGATAGTTTGAGTTTTACTGTGCACTGGTTATATAATCTAATGCTGTCTAGTGTCTATACTTAAATACGAATGCCTACATAAATCTGTTATTTTGAAATCAACTCAAAATCCATAGTTACATTATTCAGATGTATGTATATCTTAGTCTAAATGCTTAGGGATGATGAGTATATAGTCAAAAAAACTCGACCTGCCGGACAAAAAGAGAGCCAGAGGATGCCCTCCGTCCACATGGTGGACCAGCATGGCCAAGCTCATTGATAGGAATAATCTGCCTGACCCGACAACCCTCGACAGAATGTCGTGGCGCACAATAATTAGGAGAGCCGACCCCACCTAAAGTGGGAAAGAGCAAGGAAGAAGAAGAGGAGATGTATATCTTCGTCTAAACTAACTTTGCACACTTGAATCGAAGTGAGGGATTGTTATTGCAAACCTCATGATTTCATAGAAATTAGACATTAATTATGACATTTCCACACTTTGTACTGTTTCGCTTTAAAAAAAATACATAGTTTTTATAAAACCAACGTATAAAATGTGACTAAGATGTGATCCCCATAAGGCCTAGTTTATACCCTCTGGGTTGGAAGGTTAGATGGCAGTCGCTTTCGTAAAAAGTAGTGCCAACGCCAATTCTGGGTATTAGTTCTCAAGCGGACCCCAGGCTCCCATGAGCCGTGGCAAAATACCGGGACAACGCGAGGAAGAAGATAAAATGTGATTAAAACTTGGTCGAATTAAGCCGTTTATTTTATAAAAACTTTTTTTAAGGTCGAATTAAACCGTTTGTTTTATAAAAAACTTTTTTTTAAGGTCGAATTAAGCCGTTTGTTTAATAAAAACTTTTTTTTTTAAAGCGAAACATATAAAGCTAGAATATATTATGCTGAAGCGATCTACATTAAAATCAAAGTGATTTGTTAAGATTTAGTTAGTGGAAACCGTTTTTTCCCGAAATATAAATTTTATCAAAAATGTACGTACGTTCGGTTGGAATCGCAAAGCTATTCTTCCGTCATAAAGCAAACGTTACGTAAGCGACTCGTACTCATAATTACACCAATACTTTGAGCAATAATTAGGTATTGTTTAAATAATTTGGACCCGGGTATGTCCTTAAACTACGTCCACAAGAGAGGTATGGGCATTGTGAATGTCATCTCGCTCTGTGTGGTAGGGCACAGCACAGCGGATGTCATTCCAGATCTAGAGCAGAGCCCAATTGGGGAAGTACCTCCACCTTACAGAAAATCGCAGCCAAATAACACTAGACCCTACTCATAGTGTTGTGTTCCTGCCGGTGAGTAAGGTTGCTAGAGCTCAACGAGGGTGGGAGGGGGTTAGGGTCGGCAACGCGCATGTAACTCCTATGGAGTTGCAGGCGTATATAGGCTACGGATACTGCTTACCATCAGGCAGGCCGTATGCTTGTTTGCCACCGACGTAGTATAAAAAAAAAATGAATTTCGTTAAAAAGACTCGATGAAAAACTTTCCGTTTTCATAGAATGCTCCTAGTACAGCTGTGGAATAACCTATCATAGGCTATTAGCGTTCTTCCCACATTGGATTAGCCTGTGACTTGTATGCTCTTTCATGGTTATATGTAAATAGATAGTTTATGTAAATGTTGTACAGTACTTTAGATTAGAATTTGTCTGTTATCTAGTGGGCGCCTTATTCCGTTGCATGATTACTAGTATTAAGTAACTACTTATGCGTAACGCAAGTTATACAACCGAAACGGCACTTGCACATTGTAGTATAGTCGAAGTATATTTTAAATGAATAATTCTCTAACTAAAATGTCCTTAACACAAAAAAGCCGGCTAATTAGGAATGTGTCCTTAAGGCCGCGTACTGGACGCAGGCGGCGGGCGGCGTTTATTAGTAGTTAATTTCTTAGTTTTAATATTGTTTCCTTAATATAGCGCTAGTAGAAATAGAAATGTATTCTTAGTTTGCCCTTCTATAGTCGGAGCGCCGTAAGAATTGTTTTTGACAGTTATGAATTGACCCCTACATAATATATATGAATTTATTTAGGTGGAAGGAACAATTAATAACTATCAAAAATCACTTTATGTTACTACAACTATATATGGATAATGGTGCTTATATACTGGCTGTTATATAATATCGTGTGACATGTACAACATGATAATATTGATACTGTTTTATTATGTTTTCCCTATCACACGATGTTATATAACGTTATATATTATAACAGTCAGTATGGGATCACCATTAAACAGTCCCCATGACTCCATAAAAGCGTCCCACATCTCGACTCAGATTGCACGCATGCATAATACTCCACCGCATGTACTAACGCCCGTGTGGTACAGTCGGCCGCACGTGTATTTAAGAATCTGTGTCGCGCGCACGTGTTGCAGGAGGAGTACGAGAGCAACGTGCGGACTGCACTGTACCTGGTTGCCGTCGCTGCTAGATTGCTAGAAAATGATGATAATAATGAGGTAAGTGATGATATATTTTATAAATATACATTCATCTTATTACAGTAAAATGCAAGTAATTAAGTATGCTAATACAAAACAATACTTAAATCGAATTACAGAAGACTTCCCCCAAATCACCCCATCACGACTTGGTCGCAAGAACGCCAGTGGCGTTGCCCCTCTGCACCGCCAGACTTATGGCGTTATTCATAAACGCGTTACTGGCTTGAATTAGTTATGAATCGTTTGTCTTTATCTGTCATTTTGGATATGTATTTGTAAGAAAGGGATAGAATATAATTTAACTAAATCAGGCCCGTAAAGTTTTATGACAACAAACAATATGCAACAACAACAATAAACAATATGAATGGCGTTAGGCCTTATGATCGCCTGAGATGCCCATCACTTCTCTGCCAAAATTCTTGGTATCGGCCGAGTTCAGGTCCAACGTTTCCATTGCAAGTGCCGCAAACTTTTGATCTCCGAAACAACCCAGGTTTCAATATCACGGCTGCTCATTTCTTTGGACACTGTTTGGATAAATCGCCTCAACATTTCAGTGATATTTCTGGTGGTTTAGGAGTAGTTAGGAACTTCAATCCGACAATCAAAAATATCATCAAAATATTGAATCCCCTTTACCAATGTAGCTACTTGTATTCTATGCTACATTACATGCTTCAAGTTTTTTTTCTTTATTTTTTTTTTCTTTAGTAAAAATATTGAAACACTTTGACATAAATAAGTCCAATCAAATTAGGGGGACAAAAACAGTCTGATATTGAATAGAATACTCACACTCGGATAATTTGGGCGAAGTCTTCCATCATTAAACATAAGCTACCTAACCGCTATTTTTACGTGGGTTTAATAGGTTTTGTTATTTACAGTTTTAGCAAGCAATAATAATCATGCACTCATTTCTTCAACAATATAAAATTACGAAAAGCACTAGTTTCTTCTACTTTGTTCTGTATTAGCGAAATGTTTATGTGATACCCATTAATATGAATGTATTTCTCTAGGAAACCACTAGCGAGGTAAGAAGAGCAATCTTCAGGCTACGCGACGCGAGGCTGCGGTCCGGACAGACGCTCTTACACCTGGCCGCGGACAGACGGACGCCGGTCGATGACTTCCATACTAGCGATGTGTGCCAGTAAGTATATAGAGAAACGTGTGCCGTGAGAAACGATCTTTAGGCTTCGGGACGCGAGGCTGCGGTCCGGACAGACGCTCTTACACCTGGCCGCGGACAGACGGACGCCGGTCGACGACTTCCATACTAGCGATGTGTGCCAGTGAGTATATGAATAAACGAGTACCGTGAGAAACGATCTTTAGGCTTCGGGACGTGAGAATACGGTCGGTATAGCGCTTAAGCTGAAAGGTTTTTCAATAACTCCTAAAACTCTGGTAACTCCTAAAATGTTATGTAAAGAAAGACTTACTTACCTGAGTAAACCCTATTTTGATCTAAGACTTTAATATATAATTTGCACCTTTACTCGCGGAAATAATAAGTGTCGATTCATTTAGAGTGAGCCGTGCGGCGTAGGTATTACTTACCGGACAAATGCTATGACACCTTATTGCGTCGAAATACGGTTTATTATTGGCCGGGGGACAGCTGTGTTGTCGATATATGGTTCTTAAGCAGTATTATTGTTTTAGTTTTGGAGCGCATCGCCAACAAACTTGTTTTACAGTTTGGCGAAACTTTAATTATAGGTACATTGTATATTGTGATTTGTGAAATAAACTAAAAAAAATAAAAAAATAATTAAAAAAAATATCTTGGAAGTTACCACGCGATGTACTACAGTTGTACTCACTTGCTTACTTACTCCGTTGGCTCAGCGACCCAAAATGAGACTTGGCCTTCGACACAAGGCAACGCCACTTTTCTCGGTCCTGTGCGTCTTCTCGTCAATTGTTGACTTGAAGTTCGTGCAGATCCACCTCCAACATGTCGCCCCAGCGATAGGACGTTCTCTTGCTGGGCGACCCAGGTGCGCTCTTTTCGCTTTCCGATCTTCATCCATTCCAAGGTGACATAACCAACGGAGCCTGTGAGATTTAGTTCAGCCACTAGGTCTTCAATCTCAGGGTTCCTAAGGACTGTCCAACTTTCATACGGTCTTTGTTTTTGACCCAATATCTTACGGAGGATCCTCGCAGCTATTTTCTTCCTTGAGTGTTAGTTGTACTCCCAGCCGTAAATTTGCATGATACTTTATTAGTACATTGTGCAACGAGGGGGGTAAGTGAAATTTTGGATACGAGGGAATTAAAGACCCGAGTTCGCAATATTCTTACCCCAGGAGTTACACACAATGTTTTTCATCATACTTGCGAAGAAAAAACTAAATTTTAAGCGAAATAATTCTTGAATGCGGTGACATATCAAACATTCGTCCGCGATTTTGTAATTTCTTGACGGGTTAGGCATCGAAGGCACAGACCTATTCGGCATTCAGCCACGATTGAAAAGGCTGTTAAATTAATAAAATTAAATAATTTTGAATATAGACAAAAATATTGGATTATAAACGTCAGTATTTTAAAAGTAAAACTCATTTATGCTATTTGGTTTGTATGAATAAGTGACATAATAAAAAAAAACCCTAGGGAGTTCTAGCTCTTTTTACACAATCCATAACCCCCGCGGGAACAATGTAGGTCTTTGTCCTTCAGTACACCTGCATGAAATAAGATCTTTTTCGAGTAAGTGTGATGAAAAAAATAATTAATTCATAATCATAAGGTGATCTGAGTTTAGGTACATTGTAACCACCCGAAGCTAACTAATTTTTTTATTTTAGTATATGGAAAACCAACAGCGCTATATATACCTAGAACTTACAATAGACTAACAGGGCCAATTACAGGTTCTCACTTATAGAAATATAATAAATTATAAAAAGTTTTTGCCCATCTTAATTTACACATACAAGTTCCTACAGCATAAGAACAGATCTATATCTATATATGATTCATTTTTACAAAAATAAAAAAGTAGTTGATCATTATATATATCACAATTTATAGAAACTTTATTTAAACTCATGCGTGCGCTGCATATGAAAGTGTTTTTCCTATACCTAGTAGTAGCTCGGTAATGACTAATGGGACGAGTTGGTAATTACTATTTAGTTGAGGTATTACAAAGTGGTGTATTGCGCAGGTTCCCCTGCCCGCGCACCACCCGGCTGCTGCTGGAGTGCGGCGTGGCGGTGGACGCGGCCGACGACGCGCGCCGCACCGCGCTGCACGTGGCGCTCATCTCCTACCAGCTCATACCAGGTACTTGTACAAATTTTAATATTGTACCCTTCTGATAGTAGGAAGATTTTTCATATGTCTCTTAATGAAAATTATATATTTACGTAAATATGATTTCCCCTATGTAAATTCTAACACTGATTTAGCAGTAAAAATCGAGTATTTTATTTTTTTATTATTTTTCCCAGAATCAGTAAACAATTATGTAACATACACCGTGTTTTTTTTGATTTGCGTTAATTTCGAGGGTGCATTCCTGAGCTTAAATTAAGTAACTTTCTCAAAGACACCGATATTGTAATTAACTCCATTTCGGAGATAATCAATCATTAATTTTTATCTTATAAGGCCCTTACGAGCGTGTACACTTGCCTTAAGGCCTGTTTACTTATTGATTAGTGTTTAGTGCGAGTTCATACATTTGCTACTAAACGTAAGTACTATCTCGGACGATCGACGTTCGAAATGACATTGATATGTCACAGTTTTCAATTGTTTGGTTGAGTTAAATGTAATGCCCGTGTTACAACAACGCTATATGCAACATTTAGTTACTTTTTATAAAAATAAAAATAGTAAAAAAAAACAAAAAAAAAATTTTTTTTTGAAAATTAACTATGCCATTTAGTTTCCTTAAACGTACTTACCATGGATGTGTACTTACCGATACCCCGAAGTTAACGAAATTCAATAAAAACACGGTGTATATTAATTTCAGGCAACAATAAAAAGATCATGCATTTAAGGGTTAAAAATGATAAAATGTTTGGTGGTCGCAGACAGCCGAGCGCAGTGGGCGGCGTCGCTGCGCGGCGTGGTGTTCGAGCTGCTGGCGCGCGGCGCGCACGCCGACGCCGTGGACCGCGACGGCGTCACGCCGCTCGTCGCCGCCATCGGGGGTGAGGCTTCTTACTACGAGTACATGTTCCGTGCTCGCAGACAGCCGGGCGCAGTGGGCGGCGTGGTGTTCGAGCTGCTGGCGCGCGGCGCGCACGCCGACGCCGTGGACCGCGACGGCGTCACGCCGCTCGTCGCCGCCATCGGGGGTGAGGCTTCTTACTACGAGTACATGTTCCGTGCTCGCAGACAGCCGGGCGCAGTGGGCGGCGTGGTGTTCGAGCTGCTGGCGCGCGGCGCGCACGCCGACGCCGTGGACCGCGACGGCGTCACGCCGCTCGTCGCCGCCATCGGGGGTGAGGCTTCTTACTACGAGTACATGTTCCGTGCTCGCAGACAGCCGGGCGCAGTGGGCGGCGTGGTGTTCGAGCTGCTGGCGCGCGGCGCGCACGCCGACGCCGTGGACCGCGACGGCGTCACGCCGCTCGTCGCCGCCATCGGGGGTGAGGCTTCTTACTACGAGTACATGTTCCGTGCTCGCAGACAGCCGGGCGCAGTGGGCGGCGTGGTGTTCGAGCTGCTGGCGCGCGGCGCGCACGCCGACGCCGTGGACCGCGACGGCGTCACGCCGCTCGTCGCCGCCATCGGGGGTGAGGCTTCTTACTACGAGTACATGTTCCGTGCTCGCAGACAGCCGGGCGCAGTGGGCGGCGTGGTGTTCGAGCTGCTGGCGCGCGGCGCGCACGCCGACGCCGTGGACCGCGACGGCGTCACGCCGCTCGTCGCCGCCATCGGGGGTGAGGCTTCTTACTACGAGTACATGTTCCGTGCTCGCAGACAGCCGGGCGCAGTGGGCGGCGTGGTGTTCGAGCTGCTGGCGCGCGGCGCGCACGCCGACGCCGTGGACCGCGACGGCGTCACGCCGCTCGTCGCCGCCATCGGGGGTGAGGCTTCTTACTACGAGTACATGTTCCGCGCTCGCAGACAGCCGGGCGCAGTGGTGTTCGAGCTGGATCTCAAGACGTTTAAATCAACTATTTTTCTAGCTATTTAAACTACATTATACAATAGTAGATTGTAAAACAAGGACTTAAAGTTATCCATATTTATCCGAGGCAATTTATTGGTCGGATAAATATGGATCAGTATATAGAAAAAAAATTTTGGTCAGAGCGCAGCGAGGACCAATATAGTCGAGGATAAAAATGAACATTTATGCTTGTGTTATACATTCTGCTTTTCTTTTCGATTGCGAGAAAAATATGTATATAAAGTTATTTTACCGTATCTGTTCAAGACTAAAGAAAAACGTACTCGGACCGGTCGGGGTGCGCCCGCAGGGCTAGCAGTTTGTGAGACAGATGCAAAACTTTATTGCTAAATTAAGAGTCGTAATAGATGATTTTACTGCACTGCTCTAGAGCATAATATCAATTTTACGAGCATGATAAGATGTTATATTTATGCAAAATATTATAATTCTTCCAACTTTTAGGTCAAAAATGATATTATTGCTAATCTTGATTTCATTTTGTTCTTAAGAGGCTGTCAACGCCCAATTTCCTTGAAATTGATGTTACTTAAACAGTTTTTTAAGAAAGACTATTTGTTTTAGTCAAGTAAGAAAAATATATGTTCATATTAATTATATTTCAAAGACTGTGGTTGTACTCGATACATGATTGAACGAAATCGGCTCGATAGAAAATAATTGCAAAGATTGGTCTTATAATCATAATTATCTTATCTTATCTTATAATTAATTATCTTATAATTATGTCTTTATTGTTTTCACTTATGGATCTGCATTTAAAATCACAATTTCAAAACATTTATATCTAAACCGTGGTTGAGTAAATAATCCACTTTTTTTTTATTTAAATATTTTTCTTATTATTCCCTTGCCCAGGCCCGGTAACATGCGACAGTGCTATCTCATTTACTCCGATACAAATAGACAGTGTGCGCGCTTTAGGTATTGACAGCCTCTTAATCTTACCTGTTATAAGATTGAATCTTTCCCCAGGTCCAGCCGAGACCGTGGTCCGCGCGGCGCTGTCCCCGCGCCTGTCCTGCCTGGCGGCCGCGGCGCTGGCGCGGCACCGGCGCCGCTACCCGCCCGCGCAGACCCCGCGCGTGCTGCACGCCTTCCTGCACATGCACGGCGTGCAGCCCGCCAGGGAGTGCTGAGCACTGCGCACGTCACCGGTGCTTGTATCCTCTCTGGAAGCACTTCCGGGCCGCGCTCGGCGGGACCGGCCGTGTTATGTGCGACGACCCGAGTAGGGGTCTCTATTGTTTCCCATAAAGTTTTAAGCCATAATGTATTGTTTGTCCGCATTTTCGTTGGCCATACTTTTGGTTTTTCTCAGAAACGCGTATTTTTTCAGGGTTGCCATAGAACAAACCTAACCTAACGTATCTATAGGATAACTTAAGGAAATCCCTGAAAAGTTAACGGTTTCAGAGTTATGACTAATGATAATATGACTATCATTACATTATGACTTGCGATAATTATGCGAAAGAAAGGGCTCCGGGAGTAGGCCTCTTATAGCTTATTTACACGGGTTTCATTACATTGCGGTATTCGATTGGTCAGCCGAATTGGTTGTTACCTCAATAGTCCGCAATTTAACTAAAATCGCTTTCCTTTGCCTATGTCTGTACGCTCGCCATCAGATATATGCGAGCGGCCAAGGCGCTCACGAATATCTGAACACGCCTCTATTGTCATGGCGTTAGAGTGCGTGTTCAGATATTTGTGACCACCTCGGCCGCTCCGATATATTTGATAGCGACTGTATGTAGAAATAGCCTTAAGTACAGATAGCAGTTTTAACATGCGTTCACAAAAAAAAAAACACTACAACACTAGTCCATCCAAAATGAATGTATTTTATAACGAATTCGTGACCCATTTTTATTGTTATAATAAAATTAAACACGCGTTGCACGCGAATAGGTAGTGTGTGAGAACACTAGGGAGTAGTGTTCTCTGTCACGCTTACCCACGTCAGGTAGATGTGATAGAAAACACACTGTACTCTGTATTTTAGGTATTCAAATAAAAGTAAACAAATAATTTGTACATTTTCGGGTAGTTATAACGTTTATTGGTTAACAAACCAAATACAAAACTGCCTGGATCTGTCTCTGAACTGACTTTAACTAACATTATTTGATCATGTAATGTTTTCATCTACCCTCAACTGTTAACTGGCTTAAGGAGCCATTTGAGGGTAGATTTTATTTACCTTAAGTAGAGTACACGTATTCGCGTGCAATGAGTGGTTGGTTCTACTATAGTCTGTTATGTTAATTGTATACCTTAATTCACAAAGCATAAGGTCTAAAGTAGAAAATCGAAAGGAACAAGCACTCTTGATAGTCCTCAATTAATTTAAGAATATCCCTAACTTTTACAAACTCGTATCTTACTCTAAGACATACGAATCTGATTCATAAATTCATTAAAAATAGTTATGAAATACGAGTTTTTAAAAGTTTAAATAATGCCTCTGAAGAGGTTTTTAATGTTGCCATTACATGAAAGTAAACTAGTACTTTGTCAATGAGATGTAAAACTTGATCGAAAAATGTACATATATCGATAGGCGATGGTGTCTTGTAAATATTATGCTGGCACTCGAAAAACGACTTTATTTCTATGTTCCTTAAGTTGTATATTTAAGTTTTGATTATCACGAAATCTTTACGATGGAATTGTTAATAATAGTTAAGATTCTTTGGTTGTGTAGGTATGTAAAGTCTAAGGATGATCTGTCCAATTTCTTGGTCCAATTTGCGTCTCACATTTTGCTTAATGAGAGAGTGAGACGCTATGCACATAAGTCTTAATAAATAATAAGATATTGTCTCCGAGTTTGACAGCTAGGCGCCATGCTTTGTGGTAACTAAAAAATAAAACGTTAACTTTTGACAACCGGAGAAACCACATAATGCAAAGAGGTGGATTGTGAAAGAAAACTTTGTAGCCACAGTAAATTTACTGCCATCTTTCGACACATGATTAAAATTTTAGAACGCCATTTGACTTTGATCCTTATTCTTTCACTGATATGTGTTAAATAATGGCAGTGTGTCGATGGCAGTAAATTTACTGCGGCTACAAAGTTTTCTTTCACAATCCACCTCTATTTCAAATTTTCTTAATTGTAAGGAGCCGTAGAGCGCTATCTACTTCTGCCAAATGGGTATGGCCTAGGGCCCATTTCTCGAACGGTATTAGATTAATATTATTAGTCCATAAACTGTCAAATCGTATAGGTTACCATGGCAACGCTATACTAATAATATTAAATACCGTTCCAGAAATGGGCTCCTGGATGCTATCTTTGAGTCAAATTTGAGACAAAGACAGGGAAACCTATGTGGGCGCCATCTATGCATACCTTTGACAGTTGTCAATCCCATTCAAAAGCGCGAATTGATCTTGAACTTTACACATCTTATACAATCGAATAATCTTTGATAATAGCTTATCTAAATGTAAATGCAATCTATGGACTTATTATTGTTTAATTTTCCGACGCTATTTCGCGTCATGACTTATATTTTGTTGTCCGATGTAAAGCATTTATCTCGGAATTTGTGTATTTTTACTAAAAATATATAATTATAGAACACAGGGTTGTATGTGTTCAAGCTTTAGATGTGGCTCAAAATATTTAATTTTACGAATTGTAGGGGTCAAGTAATACATGTGATAATGTAGATGTAATGTAGGGTAGGGTAAGCTCCAGTGCGGTTATCGGAGCATTTTATGAACTGTTGTATAATAATAAACGGTGTTAAGTCAGTAACTTTGAACTTTCCCCGTTTTTGTACCAAATTTTAAAAGTTATTGGTGCAACAAGAGAGGAGTAGGTTTTCCTTGCGAATGTTGATTTTGAGTCCCGAGTAAGCGAAAGATTCTAAGAATCTTAGTTAGAATCCTGAGCGTAGCGAGGGACTCAAAAACACGAGATGTAAAATACTTAAGAGTCCTTATTCCTACAGACGAGCGTATTTTGTAAAATGCTTCCTTTTTCATTCAAGATTACGACGTAACTATTAGTATTTATTCAAAAACTGATAACGTACTTAAATAATCGTTTCCTAAACTAGGGGCTCCAACAGTTCAAATTTTCATTTTCTCTTTTAAACCTCTTTTTTAATGAGGTTTTTTGGGAGTCTTTTCCAAATTTTGCAGTGAGATGTGGCGTTTCGGTTCTCAATTTTGCTATAAACAAGAATCATTTGGTACATGAATGACTACAATTTGATTCAACATATCTCGTACGAGGGGCTGGAATGATTAACAATCGAAGATTCATTTGAAAAAACTGATAAAATACCTTCCGAGTTTTCTTCATTTTTTTGGCGAAAACAGGGTTTTATTATATTTTATTTCCGCAAATTGTAGGCATATTTTGCTTTAAAAATAATATTATAGCAAACTGTAACTTTATGTTAACCTATAAAAAAAAAATCGTAACTATGGGACCTACATTGCCGTAAATTTATATTTTTTTAAAACACGTATAAATCACGCAGCAGCGACGCCCCGCTCTCAGTCCGCGCGGAGCGCGCTTAGAGGATGGACCTGTGCTCGATTGTCAGGCATTCGTTGCGATCGTAATCAGCTACGGAGTTCCGAGAAGTGCTATATACTGCGATTAGAAAATCTTAATAAAAGTTCATTTTTTACAGTATGCCTAACAGACTCGCTTATTGATGGATTTTCAGTGTTACTTTTTTTTTAATACTAAGTCGGTGGCAAACAAGCATACGGCCCGCATATGTACGCCTGCAACTCCAGAGGAGTTACATGCGCGTTGCCGACCCTAACCCCCTCCCGCCCCTCGTTGAGCTCTGGCAACCTTACTCACCGGCAGGAACACAACACTATGAGTAAGGTCTAGTGTTATTTGGCTGCGATTTTCTGAAAAACGCATTTTCACTTGAAATTACGTTAGGGTTTGCATTATTATTTTTGACCCGGATGAAGTCCAAGTTCTCATGATGGAGTCAGGTGTTGGTCACCAGAACTCCTAATCTACTAATTATAATCCCATCGTGTTTGGGCTCAAAAGATTTGCCCTGACGAACACCATCGATCTAGATGAGGTCCAGGGTCTCATGATGGAGTCAGGAGTTGGTCACTAGAACTCCTAATCTACTCATTATAATTCCATCGTGTTTGGGCTCAACAGAGTTGCCCTGATGAGCACCTTCAATCTAGATGAGGTCCAGGGTCTCATGATGGAGTCAGGAGCTGGTCACCAGAACTCCTAATCTACTCATCATAACTCCATCGTGTTTGGGTTCAATAGAGTTGCCCTGACGAGCACCATCAATCTAGATGAGGTCCAGGGTCTCATGATGGAGTCAGGAGCTGGTCACCAGAACTCCTAATCTACTCATCATAACTCCATCGTGTTTGGGCTCAATAGATTTGCCCTGATGAACACCATCGATCTAGATGAGGCCCAGGGTCTCATGATGGAGTCAGGAGTTGGTCACCAGAACTCCTAAACTACTCATCATAACCTCATCGTGTTCGGGCTCAATAGATTTGCCCTGACGAGCATCATCAATCTAGATAAAGTCCAGGGTCTCATGATGGAGTCAGGAGTTGGTCACTAGAACTCCTAATCTACTCATTATAATTCCAACGTGTTTGGGCTCAAAAGATTTGCCCTGATGAGCACCATCGATCTAGATGAGGTCCAGGGTCTCATGATGGAGTCAGGAGTTGGTCACCAGAACTCCTACTCTACTCATCATAACTCCATCGTGTTTGGGCTCAATAGAGTTGCCCTGACGAGTACCTTCAATCTAGATGAGGTCCAGGGTCTCATGATGGAGTCAGGAGCTGGTCACCAGAACTCCTAATCTACTCATCATAACTCCATCGTGTTTGGGTTCAATAGATTTGCCCTGATGAACACCATCGATCTAGATGAGGCCCAGGGTCTCATGATGGAGTCAGGAGTTGGTCACCAGAACTCCTAATCTACTCATCATAACCTCATCGTGTTCGGGCTCAATAGATTTGCCCTGACGAGCATCATCAATCTAGATAAAGTCCAGGGTCTCATGATGGAGTCAGGAGTTGGTCACTAGAACTCCTAATCTACTCATTATAATTCCAACGTGTTTGGGCTCAAAAGATTTGCCCTGACGAGCACCATCGATCTAGATGAGGTCCAGGGTCTCATGATGGAGTCAGGAGTTGGTCACCAGAACTCCTAATCTACTCATCATAACTCCATCGTGTATGGGCTCAATAGAGTTGCCCTGACGAGCACCATCAATCTAGATCAGGTCCAGGGTCTCATGATGGACTCAGGAGTTGATCACCAGAACTCCTAGTCTATTCATCATAACTCCATCGTGTTTGGGCTCAAAAGATTTGCCCTGACGAGTACCATCGATCTAGATTAAGTCGAGGGTCTCATGATGGACTCAGTAGTTGGTCACCAGAACTCCTAATCTATTCATCATAATGGTAATTTGATGGTGCTTGTCGGAGTAAATCTATTGAGCCCAAACACGATCGAGTTATGATAAATAGATTACGAGTTCTGGTGACCAACTCCTGACTCCATCATGAGACCCTGGACTTCATCTAGATCGATGGTACTCGTCAGGGCAAATCTTTTGAGCCCAAACACGATGGAATTATAATGAGTAGATTAGGAGTTCTAGTGACCAACTCCTGACTCCATCATGAGACCCTGAACATCATCTAGATTGATGGTGCTCGTGAGGGCAAATCTATTGAGCCCAAACACGATGGAGTTATGATGAGTAGATTAGGAATTATGGTGACCAACTCCTGACTCCATCATGAGACCCTGGACTTCATCTAGATCGATGGTACTCGTCAGGGCAAATCTTTTGAGCCCAAACACGATGGAATTATAATGAGTAGATTAGGAGTTCTGGTGACCAACTCCTGACTCCATCATGAGACCCTGGACTTCATTTAGATCGATGGTACTCGTCAGGGCAAATCTATTGAGCTCGAATACGATGGAATTATAATGAGTAGATTAGGAGTTCTAGTGACCTACTCCTGACTCCATCATGAGACCCTGGACTTCATCTAGATTGATGGTGCTCATCAGGGTAAATCTATTGAGCCCAAACTCGATGGAGTTATGATGAGTAGATTAGGAGTTCTGGGGAGTTCTGGTGACCAACTCCTGACTCCGTCATGAGACCCTGGACCTCATCTAGATCGATGGTGTTCGTCAGGGCAAATCTTTTGAGCCCAAGCACGATCGAATTATAATGAGTAGATTAGGAGTTCTGGTGACCAACTCCTGACTCCATCATAAGAACCTGGATGGACTTCATTCGGGTCAAAAATAATAATACAAACCCTAACGTGATTTCAAATAACACTGAAACTCTATAGCACTAATGTGCGCAAACGATTGGCATCTTGACTACGCAGCATGGGTGCGTAGCCACCATGCCAATCGATACGACAACGAAACACTATCTGTCTCTCTCTCGTACTAATATGCACAAACGATTGGCATCTTGGCTGGGCAGCATGGGTGCGTAGCCAACATGCCAAACGTTTACGATACGACAAGGAAACACTATCTGTCTCTCTATCGCACTAATATGCGCAATAGATTGGTATTTTGGCTAGGCACTAAGCAAGTGTGTGGCCAACATGCCAATCGTTTACGATACGACAACGAAACACTATCTGTCTCTCTATCGCACTAATATACTTTATTTATACCTGCAGTAATTTAGTAACTTCTTCATTTTCCATTGGTGTGAAAGAGACAGAATAAAGAGCAAGGGTTATAGTACACTCTGTAGTCTGTACACTTAGTAGTAGTGTACATAAAAAAAAAACTACTGTGCATATACAATAAAATAAAGAGTGCCCATATGATATCATATGACAATAAAATTAATGTTGCTTGAAATTATATTGAAAACTATCAAGATTATTCTAGTCTGCATTGAAACGCGCGTCGCGTTGCCAGCGCTCGCGTACCGAGCGCCAACGCCATCTATCGAGCGTTATTTCGTGAAATCGGAGAACGCTCCAAGGATTAAGGGCTCTTAACTTTGCTCTCGTGTGACACATACAACTTTTCACCTTAGTAGTGAGAACATATAAAAGGTTAAAAAGTTCAACATCAAGTACAGTTAACCACATTTATTTACATTCATGAATGAAAGGCATCATCATTATGACGAAAGCTTTTTGAAATATTCTTGTATTCATGACCTTCTCTAAATTAAAAAGCTACTTTGTCTAGTGAGACGGGGAGTGCCCTGGAGTGACGAAAGTCGCACGTTCCTCACTCCCTGGAGTGGCGAAAGTCGCACTTTCCTCACTCCATGGAGTGACGTAAGTAGGCTTGTTCGAGCTGCTGAGGTGAAAAGGTTTTGGTTAGGGTGACTGCTATAGTTATTGGCACTCCATAGTAATTGGCCACTCTTAAGAGGGAAGAATAGCTTTGCGATCCTAGCGAAATAACGGTACTTTTTCTATGAAATTCCTTTTCGGGAGAAAACGTTTTCCACTAAGTAAATCTTAACAAATCACTTTGATTTTGATGACGATCGCTTCAGCATAATATATTCTAGGTTTATAGGTTTCGCTTTAAAAAAATGTTGTTTTGTTTCGCAAATAAAATAAAAAAAAAACCTATAAACCCAGCCCTTCATTATTCATGAAGAATGCAAAATATTTAGAAGTAGAAAAACGTATTCTCTTTTTGTATGGACGATCACACAAAACCGAACTTCCTCTTCTAATGTATGGCACTATCCCTTTCGGCTATTTAGGGTTGTCAAAATTCAAGTCATAATCTTATCTGTAGTTGCGCACGCAAAGGAACATCTAGTTTTGCCAATAATTGCTCGTAGCAATGCTGAGCCGAACAGAGCCGAGAACGCCCGAACGCTGCAGTTTCCCCCACTGACTAGACTGAAAGTCTATATACACTTAACCGAATATACGGAGTTTAAAATAATAACTATAAAATAGTCATAATAGTTGCTGGCTCTAACTACGTAAATTTTTGTGAAAACTTGTTCAAGAAATGCTCCTAAAACGTATTCAGATTCGCAAATATAATCCCAATCTGATTAATTCCCAGATTGGTGTAATATTGTACATATCTGTATACGCTTCTTACCAAATTGAACGAGATGAGTTTCAGTTTTGACTTAGCTCAAGCGTGGGTCTTTGAGACCCCATATATTATGGTCACATTGAATAGCCCTACCTTTTACAACTCTCAATATTCTTAGTATAATCAAAGAAAATTTGAAATAGAGGTGGATTGTCGAAAAAAACTTAGTAGCCACAGTAAATTTACTGCCATCTTTCGACATACGATTAAAGCTTTTATAACGCCAGAACGCCATTTGACTTTGATCCTTATTCTTTCACTGATATGTGTTAAGTTTGTTAAATATTAAAAAAGTGGCGCCATCTAATAGATCAATGACTAAAGGTATGGCAGCATCGTTTCGAGCGATGGCGCCACAACCTTTAGCCGATTCCCGGTTAGACGGCGCCACTTTTTGATATTTAATAAATTTAACACATATCAGTGAAAGAATAAGGATCAAAGTCAAATGGCGTTATAAAAGCTTTAATCATGTGTCGAAAGATGGCAGTAAATTTACTGTGGCTACTAAGTTTTCTTTGACAACCCACCTCTATTTCAATTTTTTTTGGTACGATAGATGTGTTAGAATAGTCTAGCATTGACATTTGATTCATTATAAATAAAAATAATTGACACAATAGTATTGGATTGCCTCATAGCTTGGTCACTTAAATATTTGTTTATAACAGTACTGAAAATAAGGACATTGGCTCGCCTGTTCCTATCTCTATCATACGTGCATAATTATATTGCCGTCTCACTCTCCCAGTGGCATTGACCGCCGGCATCATTGGTAGGACAGCAATATAATTATAAACCTTATGTCTATGTTATAAGGTTGCGAATTGCTAACTAAAAGTGATATAACAGTGGATAAAAAAAATCTTGAAAGAAGTTTACATACATTGCTAGAATTTTTGTAAATTCGTACAAGTCTTACAGTAGTTTTGTTCTGGGGTTAAAAACCGTCAATTGCTCACTAAAGAGGGCGCTGTTTTCAACTGTGCCACTACAATGCCATCTATTGAGCATTGTGTTGGTTTAAAATCTTTTTACGGCCCGGCCACGAGATCGCGCGGGGGCGGCTGCGTGCTGTTTCAGGTTGGAGTGAGACACAGTGATCCGACCTTTCGTTCCCACCTATGCGCGATGCCGGCGCCTGAAGGCAAAATTACTGTTTAAAAAATATGACATTACTTAAATAAACACGACCAAATGAGGCGGCCGAAAGTATATTGTAAATAAAATTCAGTGGAGTATAGTTTTAATGGTAGCTTGTTATTATATTATATAGAAACGAACGCACAGAAGCGACTATAGTATGTATAGATTCATGTCATATCATCAATTAAAACATATTTTTAAATGCTTAATATAGTAAAGGCCTTACCTAAAAATTATTGTCCCAATGAAATAACTTAGAACATATGCGAATTATATCACATAAAATTATTAGAGTCAATTGTACATTGATTTTGAAATGTATTTTCAGATTTTTCACAGAATTTGTTATTTCAGATAATTTTTATTAGGTGGGTCCACACAGAGCAAGCATACACGGCGCGCTCAGGCAAGGAAACGCGCGCGCCGCTTCGGACGAGGCACGTCTACACTGGCTGTTTTCTGTGCGAGGAAATTGCCTCGCGCGTATGCTCGCTCTGTGTGGACCCGCCTATTAAGATTTAATCAACGACCTTTGATAGATTTCTAGTCAAAACTTTAGTTTTATTAAAATTTTCTCTGTAAATAAATACTAAAATATTTTGTTAATATATGCAAAAATATGTCACTTATTTAACTGACGAGAATTATTTTTGTATAGCATTCACTATTTTTATAACACCAACACAATATCGTACGTACTTATTAGAATGGAGGTACCTGTTTGTCTAATAAATAAATAAATATTACAAATTATTGTATTCTATACAATTCTCACATATTTTTGCATTACCTATTCTAAGGTTATTTTGATCAGATTAGTAACATTAAGGATTGTGTCAAAAGTGTTGCAATTTTAATCTTAAAATAAGAGAGCAAATACCGCACAAATCCTTTTGTAACGCCGCTGCTAAATTCGCTTGTGAAAAAAGAACTCATTGTATTTTGTGGGTTATTCCCGTTATTACTCTTTTCGGCAATGGTTAACTGCATATTACTTTTTTTTTTGATAAAAAATATAAGTTTATTGCACACATAACAGTATACAGAATTGGCGTGACATCGGGTGGGTGCATAGCATAGTTACATAAAAGGAGTTTCCAAGGGTCCCCGCACTAGGCTAGGCCTGTACCGCGGGAGACCAAGTATGCATTTGTATGTCATGTGTGACCTAAACATACATTATTTTGTTAGTCAACTAAATAAAACTACGTTACATTAATGTTTTACAGAAACTACTTTCATAATGGACACAGGTATAGATAGGGTTAACCTTAAACTACCCTTACATTTACTAAAAAAAAACAAGCTGCGTTAAGAAATACCTTCTCCAGCATTAGGTGCTTTTTTTTTTCTCGCAGGGGTAAATGCATTTACGCATCTCACCCCCTGGCTGGGGAGGCCAACTTGGGGGGTGGTATGTGGGACTCGCTCCTCCCGGTACTCCCTCTGTTAAACAGAAGGAGGGGAAGAGAATACCCACTAACATCCCCTGCGGCGTTGCCCGCTCTACCGTTATTGGGGGACGCCACGGGGTCGCGAGACCATTCTACCGTGCCGTCCCCCCGGCTGCCCTAGTTAATATAACGGGGACACCCGCGAGCATTAGGTGGTCCGCCAGGTGACCCTGGTATAGCATAACACAGTCAACTCACATACCTTGCCATCCGAAACTCACTTCGTGTTCTTTTCTTACTCTCGCTGAGCGTTATGTGCGTGCGGTACTGTTGATATCATGTTTTTGAATTTTAATATGTTTTAACAAAAAGAAAAGTAATCGATGAGTTTTCTCAAAAATCAAATTGTGCAGTTTTAGAAGCAATTTCCATATTTTTATCGTTTAGGCATAAATTGTTACAAAAATTTTAAGTGTGTTTTAGACCTATGTTCGTGATTTTTTTTTCTATCAAGCGAAAGTAATTAGATCAGGGTTAGAGTCGATCAAGTCACTAGAGAAAATTTTCAAGATAGCTTTTTAAAAAAGCTGTACGAATTTTTAAGACCTCCCCTCTCTGAACCTCATATTCATCTTGCGTCCCGGGACTACAAGGCAAAACCCTCTTTGTAGCCCTCATAAAAAAGGTTGAGGATGGCTGTTCTACTCGTACTACTTCGTATTTTCCTAATTTATTTTGTGCAAGAGATGATGACAATCGGTCAGAAAATGCGCCACGAAAGACAGTAGCATCAGTCAACACTTATTATTATTATTTTAAACTTCATTGCACATCAAAAAAGGTACAAATGGCGGATTTAATGCCTCATGGCATGCTCTACCAGTCAACCATAGGACCAAACAGAAAAATTTCAAAGTGGGTGCAGTGAGAAGCGTTTAGAAACAATCAAGTGATACAGAACACTGGTAGTAATGGGAATAACCCTCCGTTTTCACCTTAACATTCTCATTGCTAATTAAATCTCAGAAATGCCAAATTAGAATAAAACTTTTGACATAGCTTTACAAATGTTAAAAAGTACACTCTTTTGAATAATGCAAATTTGTGTTCATTATTTTACTAATCGTGGTTAAAAAAATAGAAACTAACCGTACTTCGCATTCGTTTAACCTTTGGACTTGTATAATAGGAAATCATACTGTCAAAAATAATCCGAACTTGCTATATCTATATGTCGGCGGCCGATTATAAAATCAGGCAGATCGTAATGTTCCTGTGTAATGTTTTGACGGTAGTCACATTAAACCAATAAATAAGTAGGATAGGTTCGTTAGCTTGCTTCAGATGCCCGAATGGGAATGAGACCCTATGAGAATGATTATCACAATTCACGATATGCCTAGGAATTTCATGATCTGCCTGATTTTACAATCGGCCGCCGACATATAGATAAATGCATACTAAGACCTGATGTACAGTCAGCTGCAGGGTGATGACCTCCCCCCCATCCCTGCATAGACGCTGCAGCTGATTATAGATGGCGCGGATGTGGATTGTCAAAGAAAACTTTGTAGCCACAGTAAATTTACTGCCATCTTTCGACAAATGATCAAAAATTTTAGAACGCCATTTGACTTTGATCCTCATTCTTTCACTGATATGTGTTAAATATAAAAAAGTGGCGCCATCATACCGGGCATCGGCTAAAGGTTCTGCTGCCATCGCTCGAAACGATGCCGCCACACCGTTACCTTTGATCTATTAGTTGGCGCCACTTTTTAATATTTAACAAATTTAACACATATCAATGAAAAAACAAGGATCAGTCTTTATCATGCAATTGAGGCGTTCTAAAAGTTTTTATCATGTGTCTAAAGATGACAGTAAATTTACTGTGGCTACAAAGTTTTTTTTGACAATCCACCTCTATTTCAAATTCTCTTTGGTCTTGAGTCACACACACCTAGCCGCCGCCATACAATCCATTCTGAAATAACATGAAATTTGATATGGACATTCATTATCTATGGCTGGTACAATAGAGTAGTGGCAGTATGTAAAACCTTTTCTCGCTCTATTTTCTTCTATTACGATTTTAAGCAACGGAAACTTACCAGACAGATATATGCTAAGTATCACGAAATATAAGATTTTAAAATTAGAGCGTAACTTCGATTGTACCGTCGGCATCACATGTATGGGAGCGGTCGAGGTGCTTCAAAATATCTGAATACGCACTCTAACGCTTCGACAATAGAGGCGTGTTCGGATATTTGTGAGCACCTTGACCGCTCCGATATATCTGATGGCGATTTTTTGCAGGCGGGTTTGTGTGATTCTTAAACCTTCAATACTTTGCACAAATATACGGAAAAAACAGTATGGTTACCTAGAAACCCACATTTTTTCCAAATGATATACGCATAGCATACTTGATTGTCAGCGAAGCTGTTATCGTACAGTCACGAATTAAGAGGAAAGGGGACGGCCCGTTTCTCCTTACAAACGTAGTCCCCATTTTCCTCTCTGGATATTGACATTATGGAAATTATTTTTACATAATTTGTTGTATATTAACCATAGCTATGCCTCTACGTTTGACTTTTTTCGTGTTTTTGATTATTGAATAAAATAGGATCGCAAAACAGAATTCATACAAATTTTTAAATGTTCCTAACTCTTATAATAATTATAAGAGGCATAGCTGTGGTTGATATACAACAAATTGTGTCAAAATATTTTCAATAATGTTAAAATGAGGACTACGTTTGAATGAAAAGGTGATTTTGCGTCTTAAAGACCGTGACGTCCATGTACATGGTAGGATATCTAGAGAGACTAGGTAATTACTTTTAGACAGTGTTGGAACTGTATAATGATTGTATATAAGATTATTTATCTGTGCAGATAGACGGAATATTTTGTCAAATGTGCGACAAATAAAATGTTCGATCGAAATGTATGTGTTTCTTTTTTTCACGAAATGTTCCATAAAATAGGTCACCAATCAACGACCAATACAAACGAAATGTCGTTTAGTTTTACTTAAATGAGTGGCTTTTATGGAAGGTAGAGGCAAGGAAGAAAATCTCCATATACCAAAAAGTGTCCGACAAAATACCATAAATAGGTGGCGCTACAATACCTAGAATACTTGAGAAAAATCAAATCATGGACAGCGCACTTCACTCCGTCAATAACGCCTAGGTTCTTAGCTACTCTAGCGCTACTTTGGAGAGATATGGAAATATTATTTATAGCTGACAGCTGGACACTTTTGCAACAATTTTGCCTAAGGAGTTTCTGTGCCTTGCCTCTACCTTCCATAGTGGCTTTTAAAGAATATCAGAAGGCCACTTTTTTAGCGATTAGCCGGTTCCACACAGAGCGAGCATACGCGCGAGGCAATTTCCTCACGCACAAACCGGCCAGTGTAGAGTGCCTCGGCCGAAGCGGCGCATGCGTTTGCCTCGCCTGAGCGCGCCGCCTGTTCCCGTGCACCCGGCTATTCAGTAGTGATGCATGCGTAAAAACAACTCTATTCTTGAAATACTTTATTTCTACTTTCTACGTATCTTATTTTGTTACGCAAATCATTTAGCTGTTGCTGGACATACGTAAGGTGATCCAAAAGTTAATCAGTAGCTTAATTTTTTTTTATATTATTTACAAATACAAATTTTAAAATTTTGAAAACCGTTAAATTTTTTCGTTTTTATTCTAATGGAAAATCACATTTTCTTCTTGGAGTAAAATTCCACCGAGGTCATTTTTATTTCTAAGGAGCAATGTTGCTAATTCGAAAATATTAAATATAGACAAAAAATATTAATTGAGCTCGGATGCGCAAGAGCCTATGGTAAGTGGCTAAATATCCATCAGCTATGAGACCTTTTTTCCTGTGGCACAAATAATTCTCTCAGTAATAAGGTCCCGTTTGACCCTTTGGGTACGGAACCGTAAAAACAGACTATAAATAAGTCAAGGTTCCAAATTCAAAAACGAAACTAACGATTCTGGGACTAAGGATATATTGCACCGACTCGAACAGTGAACGTCATATTTTCACTTACATATAAATTTGACATTAATTATGTCATTACCACACTGGCATTGCAAACTCCATGCAGAGTTACTTTGGTCTGACTCTAAAGGGGTACCTGCATAAATTCTTTATTATTAACTAGTCTTGACGTAAATGCCGAGCACGGCGGTAGTCCCTCGGAATGCGACTTATGCGACCTGCCTTTCTCGGATTCTCGCCGGACGCCAAATTGGATATTTCGGCCATTGTCAAACCAGACTGCATTTTACGACTTTCATGTCATTTCGTAACTTTCAGTGCTTTTGACCGCTGTAGAAGGTTCTTAGTGTAGGCGTTATTAAGCATAGTTTACATAGAGGGTATATTTTTGGAGATCACAAATTGGTTTTATTACCACGATAACTATTATAGTCGTAGTAATGAAAAAGAATAATTTTGACAGTTGTCAATTGTACCTGAGGCTAAGGTTAAAAGGCATAAACGGCCAAGCTAGCTACATATTTTGACTAAGGTGTAGTTTGTGAAATTAGGGCTTGTAGCGTTGGAATAAGCTTGGCTCTACAAGAGATCTGATAACTGTTTGACAGTGCGGCCTTATGGTTCGTCTTGGCAACATTTTACATGAAAATGTTTTTGGCGGGATTAGGATTTTTCAAATATTTACCCAGAGGGCTCAACTAACCACGCATCCTAATACCTAATTGAAAAAACACCAAACCTTGCCATGCGAAGATGTTAATTTTATAGTTTTAAGCAAAGAGAAGTCATTGGATGCACCAAGTTATGATCAGGGATTAATATGGTAATAAAGGTATTACCTAATGCCGGTAGCATCAGGGAGGGGCTCAGTCACTTTCAGTTTCTATGGCACAGTCGAGCCGCGAGCACGCGTCACTTTACGCAACCAAGTCCCCGGTCCGACCCGCATTCGAATGACATACTTTTTATTATCTATCTTATCCATTTCGACATAGATATTAGTCAAATTTTAAATTAAAATCTACAATATTACGCAATCAATATAGAAAATAAAACTGTACATAATTGTATTGGAAAATTAGTAAATAATCGATTCACCATAAAGTTTTCGCGCAATTTCGCCAGCGCGCCGTTTCGAAATTTAAAAAGTTGAGTAAATATTGGGTGTTTTATGATAGACGGTACGTGCTTGATAAAACATTCAAATATCTGGGTTACTGTGTTACTTTTTATTTGTATTTTATAACTATGTGCAGAACGGAGTGTTTTATACATGTGTTGCGTGATGTGTTTGTTTAGTGAAGGTATATTATCGGAGGCACCATCTGTCGAAAAGTGAGTACCAATTACATTTTTATAAGTTTTTCGAAAACCTAATTTTATTACTTTTTTTAAATTTATTTTTTGTAGCGTTGGCAACACGGCGATCAGCTTAAACATAAATACAAACATTTCCTTAACTACTTACAAATACATAAACAACTTAACTAACTTTATTACCAGTATTACCACAAACATTTTACTTTTTTCTGTCCGCTAACTTAACAATAATGTAAATTGAATAAATTTAAATATGATTGTGATTATTTATGCTTAAAAAACCCAATCACACTAAGAGGACCAATTAAAATAACGAAATAATTACCGTTATTTTTAATTGGTCTAAACGAAATCTCATGTTCTATTAGCATATTTCGTAAAAACACAAGTTGTTTTGTAATTATTCATAAAAACGTGTAAAATAGAATCAAACGAATTACACTAAAGTTGCCCAAGGGTACAAATTCGAAGCAGATTTCATAACTATTTTATTACATGTGATATTCTGCAAAGTGCAAAAAATTGCCAGTATAAGAAGCGCTAGGTTACGTTTGTAATTAGATGTGACAGATGGGCCAAGATATATTCACTAATAAGTAGGCAATCATTACCTAAATGTCAACAGCTTTTTACCTGGTATTTGATTACATGTTTGGAGCTTTAGAAATAAGCATTATTAAAATACCCTGACAACCACTTTTTTACAAAATGTATTTAATCGAAGTAGGTAAGTACCAAGTGAAGAAGTTATGCATAAAAAATATTTCATTCCATATTGTCGTAAATTTTTTTAGGTATATACATCATTGTCACTCATTTGTATTACACACTCTCCTACATAATGTAAACACTGAAAAAAGTTTGAGTCTGGAATACAAAAACGTTATCTAAAGGCCAGTCCAGAGGAAGACAATTTTCGCCCAATCTGATTAAATTGCCCGATCAAATCAGGTGGTGCGGACGCGAAATTGAAATTGGCTCGCCGATCTTACTTTATTCAATTCTTAGATTTTGGTCGATCATATGGAGATGCGGACGTAAGAATACGAATTGACGACATATCTTAACTCTATGACCGAAATTTAAAAATTTCGGAAGAAACAGTTAACTACCACTTTTTTTGAGGTAATAATTAGAAACGTACATATAATCACGCCTATTTGCGGAGGGGATAATGTTCCTCATACATGCTCGTCGGTTTAGGGTGCTCTTGGCCTGGCCTTTCTTCAGGATTTCCCCGATTTGATCAGAGAAAGTTCACCGAGGTCTACCCCTTCCAGCTCCCTCTTCTACTTCTCCCTTATATACTCTCTTTGTTAACCTTCTTTCAGTCATTCTTTCCACGTATCCAAACCCTCTCAACATACCTTTCTCAATTTTTGTCACTACATCTTCGTTCAGTCCACACTAGTCCCTTATCACACTGTTCCTAATTATATCTTGTTATTTCACACCACACACACTTCTCAACGTTCTCATCTCCACTGCATTCACTTGGCTCTGATGCCTCTTCTACCATACCCATCTTTCGCTACCATAAAAAACCTTACCATACCATAAAAATTCTAATTCTTAAAACATAAACGGACAAACAGATGGACATGACGAATATATAAGGGTTCCGTTTTTTGCCATTTGTCTACGGAACCCTAAAAACGGAGTATAGTGGCATATTCGCCAGATCTTCTCTTTCAAGAAGGACGCACTTCTCATTCCTTCAATCACACGTGCAATGTGCCATGACTCGATTATCTCATTATCGCCGACTTCTGGTCTAGTGGCGTATAACGGAACAATTATATTATTGTCTTGTCAATCTCACGGCAGACTCATTGCATTGACGAGAAAATAATACAGAATGCTATCATAAGCACCATTTTGGTTTGCTCATAAGTAAATCCCTAAAATGATCTTATATGCTTACCTACCTACATCAATTGTTGTTTGTGTACGTCTAGATAAAGAATCGAAATACCGCCTTTGGGCAATTAAACGATAAGTCGTAGCGACCAAAGGCATTTTTTTTGCAAGCTTTTATATAACTTGCTCTGTTAGTATGTGGATGTTGGTTGGTTAGTTAGTTAGTGTGGGTCAAATCTTGGAAGACCTACTTCCCTATTTCCGATTGAGCTGAAATTTTTTCCGATTTTCCGATTGAGCATAATGTACATGAATTGTGATTAATTAAAATTATAGAGCTCATCCAGATCTTGTAAATGTGTAAAGCAACTGTATCAATGAATTCATTCATAATTTCTCCATGCAATTTCGAAGCGCACTGTTCCTACCTCGTTTTTGCATGTTAGGTTTTATATAGCTGTAAGTCTTAACATTAATTTTTATTTTTTACTTTGTATGTTACTAATACACATATGGGCTGTAAATGCTTATTTAATTTAATTAGTCGTTCATAATGACGCTAAGATTAAAGTGACACTAGTGACATAACATACTCTTTAATTACCGAGTGTCTGCATACAGGCAGTTCCGAAGGATTAAATCGTAAATCATTAATTTCTCCGTTAATACTGTAGCGTTTGGAATGAGATTTTGTACATAGGTTAGAAATATCCTAATCGACATATTCATCTATCTATCAGAGGTTAAAGACACGTTGTGTAACAATGACAAGGAACGTGACTTTGTATTTAGGCTGACAGTCTTTATTCTAACTTGTCGTCAGTTTTTGCTGATCTATAAATGATACGGTTCCGAGCGGATGTGATACCTCGGAGTCTGGAATGTACTCTACGTTTTCTATTCGTTGTCTGTTGTAGAATGTCTTTATAGTCAAACCAAGATAATTTGGCAGCGATTTTTATAGCCTAGAAAGTGCACGAGTTATTTTAAACGTTAAACTTCTATGAAATTATGACCTTTCCTTGACACTTGCACCGTCAAAATCAAAATCGTTGCCAACTTATCTTGGTCTGACATGGCGTTGATTAAAACCGAGTCCACCATCCAATGGCGCCTTCATTAGGGAATTGTGCTTTCAAATAAACCAATTAATTTCTGTATAAATCGGTATATTAATATTGTAGTCCTACTTATTCCCCAACCTATGGAGTGTGGAATTAAAAGGCGGAAAATCTCTTATGGCAGAACTATTGCAAAAAAGACCAGCTTTCAGCTTTAAGTAATAGTTCCTAATCACTCCGGTGGCGCTAGGTAGGCTCATGGATTACATGAACCATAGAGGTATAATATAGAGATGAAAATAATACAGGGACGACAAATTACGTACGTTGTTTATGGTATCTTGTCAGGAATGTTAAAACGTGTTTTTAATTTTGTCGCATTGCGTATGTTTTGTCCTTCACGGGCGCACGCGTATAGCACATCTATATAAATTCTTGGTCTTTGACATTTTATTTCGGTGTATTGTGGCTTGTGGCGCCGCCTATTTATGTTTATTGATGGACACTTTTCATACATAGAGATTTGCCTTCTTTTAGGCCTGTAAGTTTTCATAAACCTAAAAAAACCTTAAAAAGACCATAGCAAACTCGGCGCCCTCGACTGGACAGAAACGGCTTTGGACAGAGAAGCATGGCGGTCTTTGGTGTCGGAGGCCAAGATCCACTTCGGGTCGCTGCGCCACAGCAGTAAGTAAGTAAGTACCTAAGTAAAAATGAAATGAAATGTTTTTTATTCCAGAAATAATATTTCATGGGTATGTACAACAAAATTAGGCTATTTAAACTAAAGTCTATAATTAATAATACGACTAAAATAACGAAATAAGACAATTATAATAGGCCTAGGAAAAGTCTTTCATAAGAAAATTTGGCATTAAAGTCCATTTAATCTACGATATGCACAGGAAAGACGCATAACACTAACTCATTGTGGTCTCTAAAAGATTTTGAGAGGGCTATGATATTCCATAGATATGTTTGGTATTGAAAAATCTTTAATAGAATAAGTTTTTGGCAAACAATTTTTGATACAAGCTTTTACCGCTGTTTGTACTTACCACAGGCAACTCGTAATACTTATCGAGGCAATTCTAAAAACGCCTAACATACCTAATTAGGTTGCGTTGATTCATCCCATATTTTTTAAGGCCACCTCCTGTCCATCATTAGATCAGCTGGATGGTACCATAATACTGCATTTCACCCGACTTACGTATGTATTCAAATTTTCAGCTTAATCGGAAATCGGAAAGTGGGTCAAGTTTAGCTTCTAAGTATTGACCCACACTAACTAACAATCCGACATACATACTGCCAGGGCAAGTAAAATAAAAGCTTGTAAAGAAATCTACTTGACAAAACACTTTGAAATTCCATTTTAACCATATTTACTACCATAGTGCATCTCACAACAGTTACAATTTTGAATAAGCCTAGCCTAGGCGTAAAACTTGTCGTCAAGGATTTCTAATCTGGTCTTCATGAGCAGTTCCGTTTCACCAAATAGCACTGAATGTAAATTATTGGTTTTTAGATTTAAAAAATCGCTATGAATATGCTTGTAAAAGTTGAGGAGTTTCTTCAATTCCTCATGGGATCCATCATTAGAATTCGACATTGAAAAAAATTACGCTTAAAACCTTACATATTAAACAAATTTAATGAAGTAGACATATTGCCCAACATAAAATACCTTTTGTTGAGGTGTTTCATTCTGGTGTTCATCAGCAGTTCCACTTCATCAAAATGTGACTTTTTGAAATGTAAATGCTTGAGTTGTTGACTCAATGAAATAAATGATATGATATGATATAAATACAAAAAACACTGCATGTATCACACGTCATCAGAACTAGATTTTGACAAAAATGGGAGGTGTCGTACGAACAAGTATAAACTTTCAACAAAAATAATAAATTTCAAGGTGATAGGGATTCTAATCAATATAAAAAAAAAACATACAACCAAATTGAGAACCTCCTTTTAGAATTTTGACTTTGAATCTTGACACAAGACCGTAGATAAACACTATATTGTTCATTATACTGATATTTATCTGAAATATGAGCCGTTACAAGGATTATTTTAATGGAAAATAAGACATAATGAACTCTGAATACGGTGGCAGGAGATAAACTACTCGGATTATCACCTTGCGAAAGTATTAGCATCTATTAACATTTTCAATTCTGGACATAAGTACCCTTGTCCCTTACTATGAGTTTGAACTCATACGTAGTGATCGCGAAAATGGCTGTTTCATATATGTTTTGACAGATTAGGAAGGAACCCGGTTCATATTGGTTGGGGAGCAAAAGATGGGATTTTGGGATTCGAGCGCGTCTGACGGTTACAATGTGTAAATCGGGCTTCTAACTTGTGATCGTCAGATAAAGGAAATGCGTACAAATAATTGTCAGATTGAGTTACAGAAAAATAATAGTACTAACTTTTTGTTTGTACCACAATATTTATGAAAAAAACTTGGAACAAAATGACCAAATCCACAATCTACTTAACGATTTCTTTAACCCTCCACCAACCCTACGAAGAAAATAGACGCTTCCCTGCTCGTTGGAAAAGAAAACTTTATATATATATAACCTCTCTTTCTTCCTATCATCTAATCTTTCGATTCCAATACGTCTCTACGACGCTCAAGCAACTATACATTTAGCATCGCCATTTTGATTTAACAAATTAATTATGGATTTGAACTAATTCGACCTTGAAGATATATCACGCGTCACGCTGATTGGAACATGCAAAATGACGTGAAAATCGTGCGTAAGATGCGCGCCCATCACCAAGATGGTCGTATCAAAACCAGTTCAAACCCATATCAAATTGTTAAATCGGAATCGGACTCCTGATATATATGTTTTCTATCGAAGAGCAAAGTTGTTCAGTATAACCTACACGTTCATTTCACAAAATAAGTATTTCTCTTGTCGATACTTTTAAGCGCGCGGTTGTTTTACGCGACAAAAGCAGCGTTGACCGCATGCGATCACGGAATGTAGGGAAAATTACAATACGCTTACCGGTGCGTATACCACATAAAAAAACGTTTATTAGATTATCAAAAAAATTAAAATGGGTGTGCGGTAATCGCATCGCTTTTGTCGCTGCGTTTATCGCATAAAGCAACCGCGCGCTTTAGGATCGAAAGTACCAAAAAGCTAAAAAAATTACAGTCATTAGATTATCAAAAAATGTAAAATGGTCGTGTGACAAACGTAGTGTTGAACGCATGCGATCATGGAATGTAGGGAAAATGATAATACGCTAACTGCTGCGTATACCCCGTAAAAAAAAATCTGTCATTATATTATCAAAAAAAATTAAATGGGTGTGCGACAAACGCAGCGTTGAACGCATGCGATCACGGAATGTAGGGAAAATTACAATACGCTAACCGCTGCGTATCCGCGTAAAAAAAAATCGGTGTGCGGCAAACAACCGCGCGCTTTAAGATCGAAAAATACAGGTGAGATTGACTTCTAGTGAATTCGCTAGCATTTACGTGCGCGGTAAACACATGGTAAGGTCTGGTCGGCTGCACATGTAGGAGTAAAATAAATACAATATTTATGTGTATATTCGTTTTGGATATGATTGTGGCGCCGCCCTGGCGGGTAAGGGACACATTACTTGTGACTTTTGACAGCGAATAAATAGTATGAAGATGTCGTCCCATGAAAGCTTTAATTTTCGATTCGTTTGAGTATTTTTTCCACCACGCAATTCGCACAATAGGAATTTATTTTGCGCACTATTTGCCAACAAACTTTTTTTATATACTACATGCGCGTTGCCGACACTAACACCCCGCACCGTCGTTGAGCTCTGGCAACCTTTCTCACCGGCAGGAACACAACACTATGAGTACGATCTAGTCTTCAGTTTGGCGAAAATATTGTATAATTAGTTGTAAGTGTGTTTTATAAATAAATAAATAAAATAAAAAATAATAATGCCGAGAGTACGTGCATATGTAGAATGTGCTAGTGCTGCCCTCATTTTGTTGGTTTTTCTACGTTAACTCTTATGGACTAAAATTAGTTCCAACGGCTGCCACTAAGCACTAATGTAAGGCATTCCATAAGATTACGTGTGTTTGTGATAATCAACGCCACTTCTCCCTCCACCGACTTCGCACCAATAAACGATAAACTTCAGAGCTTATTCTATTGATATATGTATTCATAAAGTATATTACGTAGATTCTATAGGTAGGTAACTTTTTCATACGATCTGCATCCAAAGCGTCCTGAAGGATTTCAATTTTAAGTATGGGGTGTCGTGCAATGCAATTTAGACACTATTAGTAATAATGACATGACCTTCATGTAATGATATTACTATTGATAGGATAGTGATTGAAATTAAATAAATTGAAAATGTTAGGACTAGTTAGGCTATAAGGAACGCAACTATCGATTAGCCATAATATCCTGTCTACCTCTTATGAAATGATAATATCGTTTCTACATAGTAAGTCAATCATTTGTATCATAAATTTTACTACATCGACTTGGTTGCTCGGGGAAGTCCAAAATGAAAGTAAACCAGACATATAAAGTGCTCAATTGATATTTTATATTCATAGTATCGTGTTAAGCCTAAGATACTGTTACTTACACACAAGGCGATACTTATTTACGCTAAGATACAAGGTAAGTATATTTTAATGGTGTGGTTTACGTAAATGTTTAATAGACAAATTCTGTAAAATAAGTAATTATCATCAGTTTTTAAACACTGGCAACATTTTACCATAAACAGGATCAATAGAGCTGTTTAAGTTTGGTGTCTGTTGATTTTTTGACGTGATAACGTCTTATAAATTGATGAACACCGGTAGCATATACTTACCTTACTCTTTGACCGGTAGCATACATGAAAAAGTGTCACGTTGTGGACAGATCTCCATGGTAACGTTACAGCCACGTTGTATTATACAAATAATGATAATTCAGGGATAATAATTCAATTCAATTCATAAATAAAAGTATGGATTTTTCATCCATGTTTTCTTATGATGTTATCACGCAAAATTATTTTCCGTAAACCGACTTTACAGACAACCATTTTTTTTTGTTTTAAAATTAATGACGTCATACTGTCCATGAGCAGTGGGGCGACACTCCTCCTTTCGGTCATTCTCGGCTCCGCCCGGCTCAGCATTGCCCCGAGCAATTATTAGGGTTGGCACAACTTGACGTCTCTATGACATTCCCCTATTTTGATAACGCTAAATAGCCGAAAGGGATAGTGCCATACATTAGAAAAGGGTAGCATGATTAGTCCCTGAATCGCTGCCAAACTTCGGTTTTGTAGGAAGTGTCATTTCTGTACGGTAGTAGGTACTATTATTTATTCTGTGTCATGGGTGGAGCAAAAAAACATAGGTAGTTTTAATTTGTTAATAATATTGAAACCAATTGCAGTATCTTTGATGAAATACATCGAAAACATAAAGAACGATTAAGAATATACACAATGGATATATACTAGCTAGCTTAAATCTAAAATAGGACCTTGAGGCATTGTACCAAGGATGCTGGCGGCATTTCCTCGTTGTATCGCAATACTTGATAAGTGACGAAGCGTGTAGTAGTGCGATAAGCTTGATTCTTGCCTAAATTAAAAAAAAGTTTAGCACCTTGTCCTACCAAGTGTCAATGAAAATGTAGACCAAATTAGCTCCGGAATGCTTATATTGACATATATACAGCATGATTCAGGAGACGTGAGCAGGATCAAGCCTGCATTATTCAGTAAATTATCAGCAACTGTTTCGTACCAGTATTTGTGAGATTAACGTTAATTTAATTTTTACTATTAAAAAAAAGAGTTTTATTTTATTTACGATATTTATGGTCACCCTCTTTGTTTTATCCATAATAAGTGACAAATTGAATGACATCGGAGTGTGGTTACTTTTATAAAATCGTATCTCACTCAAGTGTGACATTTTATTTTCTTCATAATCAAAGTGCTGTCATAACGGTTAAAGAGGTTTTATCTTTGTTAATTAAGTGTTGTAGGGTGTCCATGATTGTAGATAATCAAATTTGTCCTTAACAAAAAGTTAAATAACAGATAAAAAGCGTGATTGTTTTACTTAAATATGGTGGTGAACGATTCATTAACATTTACTGATTGTGTAGGCTTAGTCCAGCTAACGTCTCATGAATCACCCTGTATAGAACGGGCACTAGGAATGGTGCTAGTTCAGCGGTGTCACTAACGAATTTGAGCCAATCGTGCAGTCTAACGTAACTAGTTGCGTTGCGACCAATCGCGCGCGTGATGCGAACTCATCAACCAGTCGCCTTGTGGGGTTAGACTGCGCGATTGGCTCGAATTCGTGTGCGTGACACCGCTGTACTGGCCCCATTCTTATTACCCGTGAGGCCCGTCCATATATACATGTCAATACATACCTAGCAGGTTTGGCGTGCCGCCACGCCACCGTACCATATCCAGGGGGCCTAATTACACATTACTACAATTACAATTTTTGCTTTTTTTTGGCATTTGTTGATGAACCATCATGTTGGCTAGGACGCTAGGTCTTTGTTAGACATCTAGGCATTATGTCGTTAGTAGCTACGGGACGTAAATGCTTATTATTATAAAATTTACAGCTTTTGCGTTGCGCAAACAATAATAATAACCGCAAGGAAACATCACGATCTGTCATCACGGATTACGGTACACAGTTAACAGCGTGTTCTTGATCAAAGGGGTTTATGGGGTTTATGTAGGAACCTAATCAAATAGTAGTTTATGTGACGGTTATATAATGCGTGATTATGGACAGTGTTGTATTCATACACTGCTTTATTGACACACATAAGTTCTCTATGATGTGTTTGTGTAAGGAAACCTATTTTTACATGCTTTTATTTACTTTCACCTGACCGTTGTCTGTTTGTAATCAAATCTTGCAAGTTAAATTGAGCTGAAAATTTGCATACATATGTAAGTCGGATGACAATGCAATATTATGGTACCATCAAGCTGATCTGATGATGAAGACAGGATGTAGCCATAGGAACTCTGTGATAAAACAACGCAACCACAACACAATTGTGTTTGGGGTTTTTAGAATTGTCTCGATGAGTATTAGTTGCCTGTGGAAAAAAAGTACAGTCAGCTATAAAAGTTAGTACCAAAAATTATTTTTTGCCAAAAACTTATTAGTGCCGTCTGCTACAACATTGCCTAACCATGCCCAACATTGCCTGGCTTGAAAAAAGTGGTACTCTACTAAATCGCTATTTATATACGATGAAATTTAATCGGTGATCAGGAGTTGAAAAATATTAATTACCATTGTAAATACTTCACAGTTTTAATTCATTACAATATTGATATCGTTAAAATTAATAACCACTGGGTACATCGACACCCTATTTTTCTTGGGTGTACGTCAAGTGCCATGCCTTTGGCGGGAAATTTGACAGTGACAAATTGATAGGTTATTTATTTATTTAAACTTTATTGCACAAACAAAGAAAAATGTACAAATGGCGGACTTAATGCCAAAAGGCATTCTCTACCAGTCAACCTTTGGGTCTTATTGCTGATAAGGCTTTAGTTTTTTATGGTTGTTACTTTAAAAAGAGGTTTTTAAACTTTACGACCGGATTCTTTTTGACGGCCGGTCTGGCGTAGTGGGTAGTGCATATGAAGCTGATGGTCCCGGGTTCAAATCTTGGTAAGAGCATATATTTGTGTGATGAACACAGATATTTGTTTCTGAGTCATGGGTGTTTATTATTATTATTTATTTAGAAACAAACAGTCTTATACAAAAAGAGTAGATGTATAATGTTTTATTGGTAAAAGAATAAAATGAATTTTAATAAGTAAACTAAAACTAAAATATGACTAAATTAAATCTAAAATAAAATAATGTTTTAATTTAAGACCAATAGTTACCTAAATTTGTTATAGACTTTTACAATGAAAAACAGCGAGTAACTAATTAATAAATTACATTAAGATCAACAAGTGATACGTAAGTGATGCTTATCCATACATAGGTAATAGCAATCTATACATATATTTCAAATAAGTGAGTTTTGAAAAGTTTTCTATCGGTGTATTTGTTTGCAAACTACGCAAAAACTACTACAAAAATCAATCTGCAATTCAATAAGTAGTTGATTAGTGTTTACACACTAATAAGATGAGTAAACTAATTTTATAAATTACACCAGGTATTCTGTTGTTATCTGAAAACATGTTTTAGGGAAGTAACACTACAGTTGAATGAGTCAATTTCTTGAAGTTTTACATTATCAGTAAATATGTAAGTAGTCTGCAGGCGCGTCCTATGAACACATTTCGTGCATTACAAGTTGGGTTTTTTGCTATGGAAAATAAAACTTATTTTCTACACTGGCGCTGACAAACACGAGGGACTTTGATTTGGATTTGATGGGGCAGTGAGGAATCCATTATGTTATGTAACACTTTAAATAACATGATGGAGTCTATATACTCGTAATCGCGACGGTCACTGAGCGTTTGGAGTTTATAATAATTTAGTGAGTCCTGTACCCCTAGTGTAAATTTGATCGACATCATAACGTGACGAACTCGTTTGCGTTAAGTCTCATTTTGTATAGGATTTTGAGTTTCCAAAACGTCCCACTTGGCGCGCTCTTTCTAAATCCAATACAAAATGAGACTAAACGCAAACGCGTACGTCACGTTTCGAAATCGAATTTATTTACACTAGGGGTACTTATAGCTAGTGTAAGTATGGCCGGTTCTATAATCGAGGGCTTTGATAAACTTTTTTTGTGTATGTTCTATTCTTTCAATATGAGTGGCGTGGTAAGGTTTCCAGACAGAAGAGGCAAACTCAAGATGGCTGCGAATAAAACTATGATGAACTATGATATTTATTTTATTTATTATTTATTTACACTAAACCATTGGTAGGGTACAATATATTTCAATTCAAATTGAATTTCAAATTAAAAATTGGGTTTGATAAAAAATAGCTTGGCATTGTGTTGGTGCTACAGATATGTGATCGCCATTGATTTTAGAGGGCCAAATTTAACGACAGAGGTAGGGAGTTTCTATATCGATAAACTATTATCGATGTTTTTTCAAATATTTTAGCATCGGCTAGTATTTGACTGATCGCCAGATATACTAAATTATAACGTCAAAAACAAAACATTTTTACCGACAAAAATTGTAAATGGTCATCAAAATTAAACTAAAACTCTATTGTAATTTGTAATGTGAAGTTATAACCAAAATTTCAAATCTTGCTATCCCATTAAAGCAAATGACTCCAAACTAATCATTATTAATCCAAAAATAGTTAATGACCACCAACATTTTTACCACCACATATTAATTTAAAATGTCATGCAAATATTTAACATGTCGTTATCCTATTAAATTAATTAATCCACTTTCCTGATAGCAATTCGTTTCTGTACGAATCGCAGTTCTAACTTAACCCACTTTTCTGTTAGCAGTTCGATTCTGTGAGGATTGCAGTTCTAACCTAACCTAATCCTCTTTCCTTGTAGCAGTTCCGTTCTGTAATGGCAATATGATACATTTTATGGCTATCAACTATGATAGCCAATACGCTACAACTATGCTATTTTCAACTAAATAGGCCACTAGGTTTATTCAGTTGACAATAACGTATGAATTTGCTTGCTGATATTTATCATTAATTATATCTGGTAATCATTAATTATATTTAGGTCTGATTTTTGAAACATCAGATAAAATTATCTGACACATAATGTTAACACCCTCCCTTTCTTTCACAAGCAAGATGAAAAAGAGAGTGTTATCTTTATCTGGTTTGAAAAATCAAACCTTAGTGTTGAATACAATTTGAAGTCAGTCGTGACTAAAATAGCTAGAAGTGTCTATTTTTAGACTTTATTTTTTTTGTGTTTAGTATATTTTATTGGTGTTGTGTTAAGTATATTTTTTTGGTAAGAAAGCTTAAGGTATGAAATTATTTTTGGTAGTCATTATAATTGTTGCCTTTAGTATGTATCATTTTGGAGACAAATACAAACTTAATACACAAAACTTATTTTAATGACCGTAAATGACCGGTACGTTACTGAGAATATCGAATACCTATTCTTTTAGAATAAAGAAGAAGACAAATAATCTATTTTGGCTTCATTTTTATACTTTAACCAAATTATATTTAACAAACAAAACTTGCAGCGATCACTTTTATATGGGAAAAGTATCGATAATTGATTTTAGGGATATATGTAAAAACGTGCCAACGAGATATGGCATTAAATTTTGCCCCCAAGAATCCGATGTCTGTTTATAAACATCTAACTGTCGAAAGTGAACGAATCTTCAGCCCGATTTAGGCAGTCAGTTGTTATGAAAGAAGATTCTGTTTTTAAATCACTGGTCATGTTTACGATCAATTTCGATTCGGTTCATAGTTTCATCAAACAAAGGTGAAGATGTTTGAGTAAATATCAGTGGTTGCTTGTTATTATTATGATGACAGGCACTTGTCTTGGTCCCGATGTCTCACTAGACAGTAGATAGGTATGATCGAGTTCACAAACATCTTTACAAGCCAACGTTCTAAAAATATATTGACTCAACCATATTGTATAGAATAGAATAGAAATAATTTATTCAGAAAACACATCAGTACAAATAAACAATTTTACTGCTCTGTCCATTTGGTGCTGGAAGGTTATTCCAGCACTTCGTAGTAGCGTAACAAAAGCTGCCACGGAATGCTGCGGTTCTGTGCCTTGGGCATAGTAGTCTAGGAGCACGTCTGATGTGTTTGTTATTCATTCATCTTTTAAAATTAACAACCAAAATCAATGATATTAAGTGCTACCTCGCTCAACAGGAATCCTAAAAAATGAAGCAACTAAAACAGTTGAAATCAAACAACGTGCAAAAAAAGAATGATAAATAGGCAAGTAACAGACATCGCATCACTCCTTGACAGCTAACCTAACCTCAAATCATATCAGTCAGACTTCAACGCTAACCTAGCCTCAAATCATCAGTCATACTTCAACGCGTCAACACGATCGCTGGCGCCCATTTAATTTGATACCGATCTCCGAGTAAAAGTAAAGGAATGCGTACGCGAAAAAGTATAAAAAAATCCAAGGTCAACCGTAATGGCGTAAGAGCATGTCACTGGTAACTGGAACACGTGGTTGATATAACCTAGGATTAAAACGCCGTAAGTCTCAACGAAATTCCTACCGTTGTCGACGCTTCTGTTTTGGAATCTTAGAAGTGAATTTCTGTGACCACCACCCAAAACTAGTATCTCGCTAGCGTGCTTAAGGAAAAACGGACTTATAACGAAGTTTTAAAGCTTATTTTTAAACGAAGGACGGTTATTATTACGATTTTGGAAGGTTGATAAGTGGATTTGACGATTTGCTACATTTAGCCTTAAGTACTTTTTGATTACCGTATAATGTTCGTACTTCGTTTCGAGTGTATTTTTAAACTTCAGTGCAGTTCAAGTTAGGGTCTCCGTAACGGAGTTTTCCTCATAAGGAGTCATAAAGGTTTACACCAATTTTATACGTGCGAGCATGCATTTTTGGGTCAGAGCATGCAGTTTAGAGGACATTTTTTTAAACACATGTGCATAATTATGGTTACACGTTAGGTATGTCTTCTTATCAAATGTAGAAGCCCGTGGCAAATTCATCGAATGGGAGCAATGGGCCTGTGCTGACGGCCTCAAAGCTCGGTCAAATTGAGGTCCCTCACGAGCCAGGGGGCCTAGCCAAGATGACAGTCGTACATCGACAAACAAAAACGAAAAAAGTATCGGAATGACAGATGTTACACAAAGTCACGTGACCATATCCATATATTATTTAAGTAAGTTTTGATTGACATTTTCTATTAACAATTGTCATCTTTGCTAGGCATCAGAGGCCTAAACCGACGAATCATGTACCCGTTCAAAAGTATATCTTTTAGAGTCTTTGTTGTTCTATATTAAACACATCACTTTTTGTTAAGCTGTTACAGAATGTAGATACTTATGAAGCGTTATTTGACCCGCTACTTTTGATGCTGACTGTACACAGTGCTTTTAAGAAACATGCACTGCGTATGTGGTATATTGCATATTTCTTTTTTCTGTATATAATTAGTTAAGAATAGAAGAATAGCATTTTAAAATTATATTATAGGTTATTTTTATTTTTAGCGCTGAATATGACTTTGTGTGAAAGAGCGAATGCCTCCTAACACAAGTTTTTAACTTAAGGACGATTCGGCACCTATTGGCTCCTCTACACGATGGCCCAGCGTAGGCCAGTCCACGGGACGCATTTTTTTTATTTTATTTAGGGAGTAAGTCATATTGCTATCTCATACCACCGCATAGCTGCGTCCCTTAGGCTGGCCTACGCTGGGCCATCATGTAGAGGAGCCCTATGACTGTATAAACATTTGTTAAAAATGAATAATGTGGAATTTCGATTTTTTTTGGAAATGTTACATTTCTAAATAAATGAATGTGCTAAGCTCCCAACAAATGTCTAAAAACATTTTACGTGAGAGTTACTCCATATAAAAACAAAACTGTCATACAGACCATCATTTGACGTGAGAGGTATTACCACAGAAACCACATACCACAGAATAAGTAATAGTACTACCATACAGAAAGGAAACTTCATAGAAAACCGAAGTTTGACAGCGATTCAGGGACGAATCATGTTGTCCCTTTCTAATGTATTGCACTATCCTTATCGACTATTTAGGGGTTTTAAAATTAAAGTCATTATCTTATCTGTGGTTGTACACGCAAAGGGACGTCAAGTTCTGCCAACCCTAATAACTGCTCGAAGCAATGCCGAGCCGAATGGAGCCGAGAACGCCCGAAAGCTGCAGTTTCCCCTGGTATTACCTAGTTTTATCTTTGCGTTAACACCTGTCATGTCAAGGTCATTCCAATAAATTCTGCTGACTTTCGAAGATGACATTTCGCGCTTATATGACACAGACAAACGTCTTTATGTAATGTTATACGTAAGCTTTTTGTTTTTTAAGTGGAACTCCAAAAGCTAAAGAAATGACCAGTCTTTCTCGTCAAACGACTAATGTTTACAAGAGTTATGACACCCGGCCTCATTTACTTAGTCTGACACTTAGCAATTTCACACTTGTGAATAATGTGCAATGTGGTTCATTATAACTTTATGGTAATAGTACCTACATTACTATAGAGGCCGGGAAACGAAGGGTTGCAGGCTAAGGTGATATAGATGGCCGAGCGTAGCGAGCCCGGATAGGGATAGGGATACGCATACGCGGCCGGCAATCCCGTTTCTCGCCGAATGTATATATTATATTGCTTTTCTCAAACTTGCAATGAAAAAATAAATTCTAGTCAATTCGTTTTATTCGTAGGTTTACAAAGCTAAAACAAATTACGAATTTATTTTGATGGTTGAAGTTCTGTTACAATTTGACGTTTAAAAACAAAAGAAGGTTGCTTTACAGACCTAGGTGTGTAAGTCTATATGGAATTCCTTTACATATCATCTTCACTCATCATACCGGATACAGAGTACCGGACCTGATTTGAAGTAAGTCATGTCAACATTTTATTGCAAGTTTGTGATAAATTAGTTTAACGGCCCTAGCTGAGTATGTTTTGTGCTTATTTGTATCTGGAACAAGTTTATATAGCGAGAGATGACGATAATGAAATTGATGAAAAAAGTGATTAAACGAAGTGCTATACACACTAGATCTAAGAATTGAAATTGTAGGGGATCCCCGCTTGTCCCTCCTCACCACACGTTCGGTGTACCTACGGCGGCGCATCGCACACTGCCCTGCATCTTCAACACAAAATATGTCCCGAGCATAAGCTCGAATAATACCGACATGCTACATAATAAATTTTTGGTACAAGCTTTTGTCGCTGACTGTATTGAGTACTCTTCTTGCCACAAGCAACTAATACTTATCGAGACAAATGTAACAACCCCAAATACAATTAGTTTGCGATGTTTTATCACAGAGTTCCCATGGCCACCTCCTGTTTCCATCACCAGATCAACTCCATGTCATCATAAAATTATATTGTCATCCGATTTACTTATGTATACAAAATTTCAGCTCAATCGGAGATCGGGAAGTGGGTCAAATCTAGCTTCCAAGATTTGACCCACACGAGCATATATATAGCAGGGCAAGTTAAATCAAAGCTATTATGAGTGACTGAAAATCTATCAAGGTGACATTACGATATCAACTGCGGCTGCGTTGCTGTTGCAGCGTCGGTGTCGCCGCCGGGCCAGGCATTCATAAAATGAGTGACGGAATGAACGTAATAATGCAGTAATGCGATCAAAGAACTTGACAGATACAGAACAGACAGTAGCAACAGTAATGCAGCTGCAGATGATATCGGAACCACATTTAGGGTGAGCGGTGCAGAGCTTCTAAGAACTCCAATAGCTGATTCTGGAATTTCTGGAATAACCACTGCAAGATTCAAATTACCTACATAAGATAATGACAGCCCAATGTAGTTACGGAACATGATCAGGATTTCCATTGTAGTACATATTTATAAGTATAATAAACAGTATTCGAAGGAATTCTCAAAATTTGGCACGGCATAGAAAGAAGTGGAAAAAGCAAGGTCTTTAGAAATCCAAGGAGTAAGGCAGGCTTTTATCCAGCGGTGGCAGCACGGTTCCATTTTTATCACTTGTCACTATGCCCGTCACTTTCGCGCCGTTACTTGTTAGAACGTGACAGGTATAGTGACAAAGGATAAAGAGCCGACCATCTTAGCCTTACAGACTACAGTAAACAGAATTAAAAAAGTTACTTCCCTTTGTTCTACTTTATATAAATCTAATCCGTATGTCCTAACCTTAGGGTTCCTTTGATCTGAAGCTGACATAGAAACAAACCCCGTTTGCGTTTTAGGGTCATATTGCGGTCAGTCGGTTTCAATGTCGCTTGTATAATGTGCCGTAACCGAGTGAAAAGTTTGTATTGCGTCAGCGCGGGACGGGTGTATGCGAAAGGAACCATTATTAGTTAATTCAAAGTACGTATGTGTTAAGTGGTCGTGCCATATCTTAATTAATGAAATTGGCAAGATAGATAAACTTAGCCTTTTGATCAGTGTTTCGCTTTCTTCCAGTTGCAACGGCTAGATTCTGGATCTTGGTGCTTTGATACCAAAAACGTTAAAAAAATAATAATTAGAATAAGCTTGAGGGTAACGCTTACCTAGGGTAGCACATATTTCGCAGATTTACGTGAAGTAGGTAGATAGCAGTACTCCCGATGATTACTTGTGGGAAAATATAGGTAATAAATATCCAGACAATAAGTTTTTATTTTTATTTTATTTTATGTTGATATACATATAATTGGTAACTAGTGGCTGTAAGCTATAGACCTCGCAAACCCCCACGAGTCCGCCTATTGGAATAAATACAAAAAGCTGATTCGATAAATAAATACCTATATAAATTAAATTAAAAATTCCCAAACATTTCACGAGAAAAATCTTCGGTTGAAAAATGAGATTTGTAGAAGAACAGCCTGACATACGGAAGCATTTTTGCCCAAGCAAAACGGAGACTCGCTCAATTAAAATATAAAACTTGTTCGCTATTTAACTGGTTTACTTCTAAATAAGCCCATCCATCGCAATCTTACTGCATCGTCCGCGCACGTAAACTTTCTCTTTGTTTTGTTGCCGGCCCGTCAATATGACCGCCTATAATTCTGTATAATTCGGTTATGAGCGGTAATCAAAATCATAAACGGTTCGGAAACAGTCTGTTACATAATTTGCGAATATCGCTTCGTATCGTGGTTGTTAAAGGGATGTTATTAGTTAATATAAAGGGTAATCAGGCTATAATCCAGGCGCGGATACAAGATTTGGCTTAGGGGGGGGCCATTTTGAGAAAATCATATATTTTTGCACAGAAAATAAGGTAAAAAAAAAATTACTCAATTTAGTAATGTGAGAGCCAGGGTTTTAGGGGGGGCCATTGCCCCTATGGCCCCCCCCCCTTGTATCCGCGCCTGCTATAATCATGATTAATTTAATATAAATTACTTAAATAAACATCAGAATAAAACATACGTAAAACTATTTTGACTGTTTTGACAAGCTTTTATTTAGTTTCACCTGTCCCGTTGTCTGTGTGTGGGTCTGTAATCAAATAATGCAAGTTAAATTTGACCCACTTCCCGCCGGTTTCCGATGAAACTGAAATTTTGCATGCATATGTCAGTCGGGTGACAATCCAATATTATGGTACAGTCAGCATCAAAAGTAGCGGATCAAATAACGCTTCATAATTATCTACCATTCTGTAACAGCTTAACAAAAAGTGATGTGTTTAATATAGAACAACAAAGACTGTAAAAGATACACTTTTGAACGCGAAAAGTTATCCGGAATATCAGATACTTTTGGCGCGTTATTTCATCTGTACTTTTGATGCTGACTGTACCATCGATCTGATCTGTTGATGGAGACAGGAAGTAGCCATAGGAACTCTGTGATAAAATAACGCAACCTAATTGTCTTTGGGATGTTACAATTTTCTTGATGAATTGCCTGTCGAAAGAAAAGTATAGTCAGTGATAAAAGCTTGCACCAAAAATGAAATTTATGCAATAACTTATTCTTTGTTTCCTTCAACATTTGGCCATAAAAATACGCAGAGATTATTTGAATAAACAAATTGAATAGGAATAAAAAACAATGTTTTTTTTTGACCTGTCAGTCTCATCAATCTCATCATTCGACCTCTCATTTCAGAATATAAATAATTTGAATTTTTGCTTTGAACATCGCATGTAAAGCTGTTCTGGAAGTTCGAATCTTATAAAAAGAAAAGGTTTTCTCCCAAAATATTCTTCGTATTTTTAAAATGTCCAAGTCAGTGTTCATTATCTCCCAAACAAATAATTCCTAGGGATCTTAATGATCGAGTATGATAATTTCTATTCAAGGCCTAACTGATCATGCTGATGGCACAGTGGACGTAACATTTGGGTCATCGCATAACTTAGCGTGTTTATTTATACTATGCTAAGTAGCGTCCAAGTCGGAATAAATTGTCATCAAAATTTGTTTATAATAGTGATAAAACAGTTTTGATTTATTAGGGTTAACGTTGTTTTTTTACTGTTCATTGGTGGTCTTCATGGGCTATGACTATTCTACACTAAGACGGGCCAGCGTGTAGAGAGGATAGTGGTGTCAAATGGCTTATGGCGCGACGGGATGGCGATGCCACGGTTTGGGTTTTTCGTCCGCACATCAAACGTAGTGATCCAGCGATGGTGCGTACGCATGTACACGTGACCCGTTCCATAGTGCGTACTCTCAACCATTGCATCGCCATGTCACTGATCCAGCGCTGGGCCATAGTGTAGAGGATCCATTACCATCGTATGGCCATCATATCTCGTCAGTCATCGCCTCCCGGCTGATACTTTGTCAGATGATAGGTTAGATGCTGTTTTAAATTTAAAAAACCGTCAGCCGATTGTATCGCGGTGGAAAGACCGTCAGCTGTAAAATGAACATGTTAAAAATATGCGCCTTACCACTTTATGTGCGGCAAAGAATGCGTAATGTGTAAATTGCGTAATCTGTCGATGGCTGGAAATGCTAAAATCAAAATTTCATGGTTTGTTATTCTAACTATCATTTGACAAAGTATCAAACGGGAGGCGATAACATTTTTTTGTTTTACGTGTTTCGGTGGCTGCCATTCCTCACCCCACCAACGGAGCGGCAGCTGGCGTCCACGAGGGTTCAGCATACCTAGCCGTTAACCACTACACGAGTTTTCGGCCGGGAGGCGATTGGTCATGGAAATCTGTTTCTGGCTTGCGGTCTATCTCGCTTGTCAAGCCATCGGCCATCGTGTAGAGGAGACATGGAGTTAGTCTTTAATAAAATAGGTAGGTGCAAATTATTGAATACTATCAAACCTTAACAAGTCTGGCTAAGTTGGCAATCGAATCTCAATTATGCCAAAATGAAAATGATACAATACTGCCCGCGGTGACGTCCCTCGTGCGCATATATTGTTGAATGTGATAAACAAGACCAAGTGCGGGTAGTTCGAAAAACTTGCGCGGCTAGAAGATGTTGATTATTGATGTGGACTGTAGCCAGCAGTCTTTTGTGAGACCACGGGGACAAAGCCGTCTTAGAAACGAGGGAGGTAAATTTAAAAACTTGAAACTTAATTTTACGCGATTAAGTCCCGTGTTAGTAAATAATAATAAGAAAATTAAAAAATATCATTTTCTTTTTCAAAATTTTAAGAAGTTGTGCAGTCCAGAAGTTGGTCACCTTACTACGCAAAATTTTATACTTTGATTATTATTTTCCATAATTTGCAAGGCCTAAGTTTAAAAACTGACATTTAGATGGGAGTTTTTGGAAAATAGTGTACACAATTAGAGGGAGTTGTTAAGAAAAGTTAACCACTGTCAGTTAAGTAAGGATAATTAAGCATTAAGTTTTGATGGTTTTGGTGTTCATTTCATAAACTACAAGCGATATTCCAATGTAAAAAATAACCGGTCAAGTGCGAGTTCGTTTACCTTGCGAACCGAGGGTTCCGTCAACTTTCAATGTTCTCATGAAAGACTTTTGACCAGAAGTATACTATTTGTATAATTGTGTACAGCGCCATCTATGGGCGAATTGGCTAACTAATTTGTGCGATCTGTATGTATGTTGGTTTTTCAGGGATAATTCTTTATCATGTGAACCGATCTCAATAATTTTTATTTTATTTGAAAGATGATGCCTTTTGTGTAATCTCATAGGAATTTCAACTATAATAAACACCCGCGAATGGGATTAAATTGCAAATTAAATTTCAAAATGTTTTTTGTTAATTAAAAAAAGTTATCAAAATAGAGGTCTGATTTTATTTATCCTGTAATCTTATGATAATGTTATTATTAAGTAAAAATTTCATAATTTTTCATTCGTAAACTTCGGAGATAAGGGGGAATATGGTATTTTTTTTCACATTTTCCTTCATGAGTCAATTTTTCATTCCTGTGGAAAAAAAAAGTTTTGTAATGTTCAATTTGAGCTCTTTCAAATGACACCCCACTTGACCTAGTAACTAGACTTTGAAATTTTGCCCCCTCTTTATATTGGGAATTTTCCATAATGAATACAAATAAAAAAAATACACTTCCAATATGTTTGGGTTAGCGTTATTTATTACTATTCAAAATTTCAAATCGATGGCTTAAGTAATTCTCGAGATATTTAGTAATGTGACAGACGGACTGACGGACGGACGGACAGAGTCGCACCATAAGGGTTCCTTTTGTACCTTTTTGGTACGGAACCCTAAAAAGGCAAAAAGTTGATTCTCATAATGATTTCATGCTTAATTGTCGTTACAAAACTGACAGCAATTAACTTTTCTTAACAACTTACTCAAATTCTGTACACTATTTTCTGAAACTCCCAGATAAGTAACATATGTTATATACACATATAATACACCTATATTATTCTCGTTAATAAGTTTGTTAATGTCTTTATATCTATAAAATGAAGTCACTAATATGTAGATTATGTAGATTGTTTAAAACGAACAAACAAACGGATCTATATCTAATTTTCATTCATATATGCAGTACAAGGTGGGCCGTTAAAACATCTAATCACCTAAGCTAATCTATTTGCCTTGGATTATATCTCAATCGCGTATTACAATAGCCAATGCATAACATTCAATATTCATTTATTTAAAAATGTATGAGAAAATTAAAATCAGGAGAACTTAATAGCAGAGGGCATACTGCAAACGCTAGCGATTGAATTGTTCTATCTTCAGTACCCCTAGTGTAAACTTATTCGATAGCGAAACGTGACGTACGTGTTTTCGTTAAGTCTCATTTTGTATGAGATTTTGAACAGCGCGCCAAGCGGGACGTTTTGGAAATTCAAAAATCTCATACAAAATGACACTTAACGCAAATGCGTACGTCACGTTTTGCTATCGGAAAAATGTACACTAAAAAACAGACATTAAAAAAGCAAGTTTTTAAACATGCATATTTCGCGTTCTACCTAGTTGATTTTGTTTTCTGTTTCATCATATTTTCACCCTTATAACAAAGGAAAGATCATTGTATTCCAACATTTTATCGACTTAAAAAAAACATTTGATAGTATTACCATAGAGTAATAAGTAAGCTTAGAGTGCTCACTACATACATGAGTTTTTTTACTTAAAATTCCACAGCAATCTCATAATGCAAACGTAGTAGTTACGGTCTCATTTTAAAACGACTGGCTAGATTGCTCTGAAACTTTGTACTTACAATAGGATAAGGTATATCTGTAATTAGTTTATGTAGCTACAGAATACTATAGTTAAATAACCGGCCAAGAGCATGTCGGGCCACGCTCAGTGTAGGGTTCCGTAGTTACTCTTCCGTCACAATAAGCTAAACTGGAGCTTAAAGTATGGTAAATTGTTAACCAAGGGATGAAACGGTACCTTCCACCTGAGTTAAACAAATAGGCAAATTTGCATAATCAGTACCTAATTAAAATAAGTATTTTTACTATGAAGGGAAAACTTTTTGCGATAACTCAAAAACAGCTAAACTGATCATGTCCGATATAGTTTTCATTTAATGTCTTTCTTAAGCTCTACTTCCACAATTTTTTTCATATTTTTTGGACCTATGGTTCAAAAGTTAGAGGGGGGGGGACACATTTTTTTTTTCTTTCGGAGCGATTATCTCCAAATATATTCACTTTATCAAAAAATGTTTCTTGAAAACCCCTATTAGTTTTGAAAGACCTTTCCAACAATACCCCACACTCTAGGGTTGAAGCGAAAAAAAAATTTCACCCCCACTTTACGTGTAGGGGAGGTACCCTAAAAAAAATTAAATTTTTAGATTTTATTGTACAACTTTGTCGGCTTTATTGATTTATATATCCATGCCAAATTTCAGCTTTCTAGCACTAACGACCACGGAGCAAAGCCTCGGACAGACAGACAGACAGACGGACATGGCGAAACTATAAGGGTTCCGTTTTATGCCATTTGGCTACGGAACCCTAAAAAATGCAGCGAATCTAAGTTTTCCATACAAAACTTATTTTTGCTCTATTTCGTTTGTTAGTAAGTTGCAGCTATATAAACTATTTACAGAAATAAATATACCTCTTGTGATAGTATGTGCAAAGTTTCATTACAATCCAACACGTCGGTTTAAAAGGAGAACTAAGCTATGTTGGTGTGGGAAGATGAAATTTGGCCAAGCTTGCTGCGGACTCTTTATAATAATAAATTGTCTGGGAGGGTCCATACCTTCCAAGGTGTCAAAAGTATCTACCATTCTGTAACAGCTTAACATACATGGATGGTTCTATATGTAGAACAATGAAGATTGTAAAAGATATACTTTTGAATGTAAATTTTGGAGATTTATCTATATTTGGAAAAGTTATCCGAGATGTCAGATACTTTTGGCGCGTTGTTTCATCCGCTACTATTGATGCTGACTGTATGACGCATCATTAATATGTTTGAAACTCGCTTAAAACTTAATACCTATTTATTGAGCTTACATTTTATTACAAATAAGTTTTCGCAAAGCTTAAAACTTATTATACCTAAATGGGTTTTTATCTATGTACGGAGTGATCACTCTATACTGGGTGATTTTGGGGTCATGATCCCGAATGTCAAAATCTTCGAGCAATACCACGAAGGGAGACGGCATTCATACTATTTCCCCTCTGCCCAAGCATAGGTACCTCATACCAAAAAAGAGGTGTTGCCTTACATCAAATGAGGTAGTTCTATTTTTTATACATATTGGTAGTTATGAAATAGTAATGACAAATCCAAGTTTTCCACCTCGAAAGCCCTTCGGATCATTTTGTGTATAATATACAGTACAGGGAAGGAAATTGTTATGACTCGTATCTCTTGTATATTTTTAATGAATCAGGCTGGTCCTCTGAATCCACAGCACTCCTTTTGGGGCCAGCGTGTGTGGTAGCATTTCTTCGTCAACCTGATCAGGCCGATCGAAGTTGTCATTTGATTGTGGATTTTCAATTAATGATTTTTCAATGTTGGCACAAATCTCCGGTCCTGTATATTCTAGCACGATTGACCATTGATGTAGTTGCAAACAGCTGAGCATTTGCATTTCCTGCAACCACAACTGCTAGTACAACTTTTTTTGAGTTAAAGTTAGTTCAAAATTTTACAAACCTTTGAGAAGCCGTATCTTATGAACTATTTGGCTTACTAAGAAAAAAATATAGTCAATTCATTTCAAATTTCTTCTTCTTAAAAGTGTACATAATGACTTTTGCCGTAACTCCAGATTTTGGTGGAAAAAAATTACAACAACTGAAAAAAGTCCTAAAATTTAATCGATTTTCATGTATTTTTCAATGATCCCAAGGGCTTTTGAGGTGGAGAACTTCTATTTGTTATTACCATTTGATCACTACCAATATATTAAAAAAACAGAACTACCTCATTTGTTGTTAGGTAAAATGTACCAATTCCATGGGCTATTTACTATGGCGGTGCATTTTGTGACTCGTCCGTACACAAACCCGTAGTTGTTTGACGGAGTATAATAGAGCGATTTGTGTATTTGATGAGTACACGAGATCTCTTCGGCCTCGTCCTTCGTTATACTCAAACCCTTCTTTCAAGAGCTTATCATAATACGTTCAGTAGGTGTCGAAGGGATTATTTTTTAGTCATTTTGCATATCTATCAGAGGTCTGCTGGCTTTGAATGCAAGGACCTATTCAACTTTTCAAACTAACATACAATTGGTAATCATTATAAGATGATTTCATATTTCGTGTGGTATCTATGTAAAGATAGGAGTTTTAGCTGTTTTAGTATCAAAACTCCGAAAGTCTCATCGGAAGACGTTACCAGCAACATGCTGAGATGAAGCCATTTCGTGACACCCTATACTCTATGTTTTTGTTATAATATGTAATTTGTTTTGTTTATGTCTACGAATATAAATAAATAAATATTATAGGACATTATTACACACCAAAATTCCACCAAGTCCCACAGTAAGTAAGCAGTTAGAGGAAATCTCGAAATGGAGTCGCAGTTTTGGCCTAAAAGTTAATCCGTCTAAGACACAGACTATTATAATAGGTAGCCCAAAACTGCTTCCCAGAATCGACTTTAACAACCTCTCACCTATTTACTTTAATGGTGTTTTGATTCCCTACTCGCAGCAAGTAAAAAACCTTGGCATCATTATGGACAGTACCTTATCGTGGGGACCTCAGGTGGCCGAAGTTAGCAGGAAGATGTTCGTGGCAGTTAGCTCACTCAGGAGATTACGGAACTTCCTTCCCATTCCTACGAAAATTGCTCTCGCACAAACTCTTCTCCTCCCTATTCTGGATTACGCTGACGTTGCTTATCTCGATCTCACTGAGGAGCAACTTAATAAGCTTGAGCGTATCTAAAATGTGTGCATACGGTTTATATTTGGGTTACGCAAATATGACCATGTCTCTCACTTCCGTTCGCAGCTCAAGTGGCTCCCTATTCGCTTACGTCGTAACTCTCACGTTTTGTCCCTTCTGTATTCCATTCTTTTTAACCCCGCGACTCCCCGCTATCTCAAGAACCGTTTCAGCTACCTCCGTTCTGTTAGGTGCTCCCAGAACTTGCTTCTTTCTGTACCATCATCCTCTTCTAAATTTTATAATAATTCTTTCACGTTTCAAGCTATCCGACTATGGAATTCTCTGCCTATAGACTTAAGATATATACTTCCTAATTCTTTCAAGAGACTCATTAAACTTCACTTTTTACCTGCTCCGTAATACTTTTATCTGCTTCCTTTTCCATACTTATGGCTGGCATTTATTATATATATATAATATGTATTTTAATATATGTATGTATATATCTTTTTTATATTTTTATATGATAATTATATTGTTTAGTTTTGTGTTTATTCTGTGCTAGACTTCTTTTATTGCATCTGGAACACCTACTGACATAACATTTTTTTTTTTTTTTAATTCCGCTACCTAAAGGTTGTCTGGAAGAGATCGCTTTTTAGCGATAAGACCGCCTGTTGTTTACCTCTTCTTTATGTGTTGTATTATTTGTACTGTTTCTGTATTGAGGTGTGCAATAAAGTATATTTGTATTGTATTGTATTGTAAGCTCAATAAGGCTTGTGTTGAGGGTACTTAGACAACGATATATATGTATATATATATATATATATATATTAAATAAATATTTATAAATACTTAAATACATAGAAAACACCCATGAGTCAGGAACAAATATCCTAGGCCAGACCGGTCGTCAAATAATCCTACCTACAAACTTGATATACTTGGGTTGGGTTTATCAACTCTTTGATCTTTAGGGTGTTCAAGAAAAAGTAATAACCCCTTAAGAATACAGGTTACAGACATGTACAAAATAGGTTACTTATGTCGTGACGCGCATGGAGTTGCGCAAGCGATGCTAATTACACGAGCGATTTTAATTGAGTTATCCAATTCAAATGATATTGTTCCGATCAGATGATTCCGAACTGTAATGGTTGCGTTTTAATTAATTCGTGACTTAGGTAATCTTCGCAATAATCGCAATGTTGTATACGTCTTATAGGTAGGTACGTCGGCGAAGCGTCTGGAATATTAAAGATAAAAATAGTTTATTATTCAAGTAGCCAAATTACAAGGCGCTTTTATGAACATCAAATAAAGTTACACCGGCTCTAACCCTATACCCCTGACCTGAAATCAGTCTTTGTTAATCAGTTTTACTAGTCTGTTCTGGCGGCCTAACCAAGATGAGAATAGTTGATAAAAAACTCCAGTTCAAACTTATATAACGTATTGAAACAGTAGCGTGACTTTTCATGGCATCTATTAATGATGTCATCCTAATTAATTTTTGTTGGTCGATGTACGAGTGACAACGTTTAATTTTTTAAGTGGACTATTTTATGTTAATCACATATATCGAAACAAAAAACAATTAAGGTATACGTGTTTTTTTTTCACCTGGAATCAACTGTCTGTCTGTTCCTTATACATACTTAAACCGTTTAGCCCATTGACATATATCTAAGGACGGGCCTCACGGGCAATAAGAATGGGGCCACTACAGCGGTGTCACACACACGAATTCGAGCCAATCGTGCAGTCTAATATCACAACGCGATTGGTTGATGAGTTCGCATCACGCGCGCGATTGGTCGCAACTATTTAGTCCCGAGAAAGGACATACCTATGATAGTTTTCATCACAAACAATATATATTTATTTTACACAAAATAAGTCGTGGAAAGAGGCAGTTGTGAAATTAAGTACAAATTAATAAATCAACCGTCTGTTCATCTAAATGTACAGAAGGCGTCAAGTACAAAGCTCCCATAAATCACCTTAATAAATCTTTCCATGAACAAATGATGTACACTCGACCTTATATTTGCACTAATCCAATCGTAAATCACAATCGAATAATCGCAGCCTAATCGATTGTAGCCTAATCGATAGTTAATCGTAATCGTAACACGTTGAACTCGTGTTGCAAGATGGCCTTATGATGGGTCAATAAAAATAGTGAATACTTTGGATGCCGAAAATGGAAGATTAGAGTTATTAAATTACAGATGCGGCTGTTTTACTAGAATTTTTATTATTCAATTACTGAAAGTAAACTTCTTATGTACGTAGATAATGTGTAAAATGAAAGACTTACCTATCTCAAAAATTATCATATAGGAGAAATAAAAAAATTGGCCGAGAGCATGTCGGGCCATGCTCAGTGTAGGGTTTCGTAGTTACCATTCTATCAAAACAGGTCAAACGGGGGCTATTATTAAGTATCATGTACATTACAAGCATAAGGGACTAAGGGAGTACCTTCAAAAGGAGAAGAATTTTTGGAATAACTCAAAAATGGCTGGACCGATTATGTTCGCTATAGTTTTCATTGAAAGTATTTTTTAAGCTGTTATTTCAGGTTTTTTTTGGACCCATGGTTCATAAGGCAGGGGGGGAGGGCACACGTATTTTTTTTCTTTCGGAGCGATTATTTCCGAAAGTTCCGAAATTATTAACTTTATAAAATGGTTTGTGGAGACCCTAATTCAGTTTCAAAGACCTATCCAACGATACCCCATACCATTGGGTTACAGCAAAAATTTATATTCAATTTTTTTTTCTATTTTTTATTTTACCGTTCTGTTGCCATGCATGATTCATGTTTCCATGCCAAATTGCAGCTTTCTAACGTAACATGAGGGACGTTTGACTTTTTTAGATTTTATGATTATTGTAGAAATTTGGAGCGAAAAACCGATTTCACACTAATTTATAAATGTTAGGAGCTTTTATAATAAAAAAACGAAAAAACCTAACGTAGGGGTATAGCTGTGGTTCATATACTTAAACGACAAATTGTGTCAAATTATTTTCAATTATGTTAATATACAGAGAGGAAAATGAGGACTACGTTTGAATGAAAAGGCGATTTCGCGCGGGTACTCCAAGGGTTTGATTGAAGTCTGCCCCCCATATATAGTTTAATAGTTTCCGTATCAATTTTTTTCGTAGCATTTGCTCTTGATTCAATAAAAATTCAGTATGAAAACTACACTTTTTCTTTAACCCCCCTTTTAAATCCAAATGAAAATATATCTAAGCGTAATAACTTACAAATCTTACATCATTATTTCACCTTGCAGACCTCCTATAGGGCCATTCTCCGTTTTTGGCGAATCATTATCGAATCTATACCTGCAAGCTATCTATCTTGTGGCGTGCCCGCAACATATCGCACATAATAAATAAATCAACATTTCATAATTGTGGAAGATCTCGACGATTATTTATGCAAACGAGTTAAAATGTCAACTGTAGAAGTATTAAATTGGTGTTTAAAAATTACTTGGTCCTTGCCTGTTGTGCAACCACACTACTAATGCGCCGTCGGAACATTTACAAAATTGCTAAGTTTCCATTTAATAAATTTCTCATATCTTTGAATTGGAATCGATATCTTCCGTTTTCAAAATTAAAAAAATTCCTATGTAATATTTTCTGAAATTTACGACAATATTTTTGGAACTTAACTTTCTAAAACTCGCACATCTGTAGACAAAACAATGAATAGAAATTAAAACAAGTTATTATGAATCAGAATCCAAATAGAAATAAAAATTGACCCGTATTCATTGCTCTTTACTGTAAAATATTTTTCTTGTATGGTGAAATTCAGAATTGACCGTTATTTTTATTGTAAAGTGAATTTTTTACACCTAATGCTGCTTATATAACACGATGATGTAAAACATTTTATAACAATGTGCCAATGTGGGAGCACCATTGTCTAAAATGCGCGATTTTAGAGGAATTTCCTCCCACTTTCACGATCTATAGGCTACTGTATGTCTTATCTTAAGCGGTTTATGTGCTCTTTTACCACCGACGATAAAATTAACGATATAATGAATTAACAGAGCCGTTTGTGATTTATGATCACTATGATCAGGATGAAGAATCACATATTCGTCTTATATTAATTATAATAATTATACATACTTATAACTATTATGGTTCAAATTGTCCGTGGCCTGGATTAGTAGATTAGATTTCCGTAACCAATGGATTCTTGAGGAATTAATACATGTCATTGCTAACAATATCTCCTTGTTTGTGATTTCAATCGGGAGGTCGATTTTATAATTTGTTATTGTTTTAATTTTGTTATGATACGACAATGACACGGCTCGTAATACGTGCGAGCGAGATCCAATGACACGACTCTATGACGCGTGCTCGCGGGGATCAATTGGCGTGAGCGATTGTTAAGGTCTTATCAAAACAAGATACATAATAAAACCCTTAACAAATTGACATTCAATAGTTATCGAAACCTTAATAAGTCGTTAATTCCAAATCGGCCCCCAAGAGCTCTTGTATGCTATTGTTTTATGAAAAGTTTCAATTAAATGGTTTTTTTTTTTATATATTTTCAAATACAGTAAATTAGGTATTAATTTACCTGTACCCCTAGTGTAAGTAAATTCGATTTCGAAACGTGACGTACGCGTTTGCGTTTAGTCTCATTTTGTATGTGATTTAGAAAGAGCGCGCCAAGCGGGACGTTTTGGAAACTCAATATCCTATACAAAATGAGACTCAACGCAAACGCGTTCGTCACGTTATGATGTCGATTAAATTTACACTAGGGGTACTGGTTATTCAACGAGTATGTAACGCAATGAGTGTGGACATTATTCATATTTTGTTTTATTTTACTGTATAATAAAGTACATACTAAGGTAAACGTTTTCTTATAACAGGCAGTCTGTTGTTATCTACTGCACAGTGCACGCTGCACTAATAACAGTCCACTGTTTGTCAAGCGTTTTTATTACCTGACCCCCCTTGGCATAAGAATTTTGTAACCCTTTTTTTATTTCGAAATCCCGCGTCAGCCCTTTAGGATTGGGCTAGGATTCACGACCTCCTATAGAGTCACCAGCCATATATTGAAAAACACTCTTCTAATAACCTGGAAACGTTATTGACATCACTTAGTGTAAACTCAAATATAAATGATATTAACATAACTAATTTGTCGAAGGATCTAGATATTGACGTTTTTAATTGCTCAATCCCTTAGTGTAAGGCGCAATCTAGTCAATCAGTGCTTCTAAATAACATGTTGCAGGTAGTGATACGCTATGGAGTGTGATTTGTAACTTTAATGTATTTGAGCCCGGTCCATGTTGTTCATCCAAATGCGAATATAAGTTGTTTATCTTAGTGTAATTTCATAAATTATAAGTGTTCTTACGTATTGTTCATATAAATTTTTTTGTCTCTCTATTTTTTTCTAATTGTAACTTTGATATATTTCATATTGTAATATCTTGTGCCACATGTGCTTTTATATCTAGTGTGTATTTTGTAATTATATATACAGTTTCTATTTGCGAGTTCCTGTAATTGGCTCTGTATTACTATCTAAAACGTTTAATGTATTTTTTATAGCTGTTGGAATTCCTTGTATAAATAAATAAAAATTACGAAAGAAAAAGTCAGTTCCCATTCCCAAGGCTTCGATCGAATCATCTTGACAAATTATTATAATTCAAAGCCATCTTAGAGTGTTTTCACATTGCCCGATCCGATATCGGATGTCGGATGATCTTTGGAGGAAAACAGTGCAGAAAATGCTCTTTGGCATCAAATAATTTTATTTTTGCATTAACGCTGTCATTCAAACAACAAGAAAATTAAGGTGCTTTTTTTGTTTTTCTTCTTTGTGGTTGTATCCGACATCCTTTGTCGAATCGGAAAATGTGAAAATGCTCTTAATATGCAGCGTCTCGCTCTGGTACAATAAAATAATTTAATTTCCTACACATTTTGTACTTTATCACAGTTACAATAGTATGAGGTCTCTAGCGATTTTCATATTTATTGGCACTGCGACAAGGTACTAAATGGGTCGAAAATTAAATTCATTGAGTGTACATGTATACCTTGCAGGTATCTTTGCATGATCCAAATGTTTGCACGATTCCGCATAATTAGAAAAACAAACAGAATTTAGATTGGTCAATATTTGGGTTACGCACTCGAGCGTGGGATTGGAGCGGTTTTCAAGTTTATCGAACTATTTGTGATTTTGTTTGATCAGATCACCTACTAGAACTTGCCCACCCACTACTTGGGGCATTTAAGGAGGCTTAACACAAAATTGTAGTCTTTGTGTAAAATTTTTAACACGTTTTTACCTCACATATGCATCGAGTATTTTTAGGGTTCCGTACCAAAAAGTTACAAAACGAACCCTTATGGTGCGACTCTGTCCGTCCGTCCTTCTGTCTGTCTGTCTGTCTGTCACATCGTAAAATATCTCGAGAACCACTTAAGCTATCGATTTGAAATTTGGATTAGTTATGAACAACGCTAACCCAGACACAGAGCGTATTATTTTTGTATTTTATTTTTATTAATTATGGAAAATGCCCAATATAAAGAGGGGGCAAAATTTCAAGATCAAGTGGGGTATCATTTACAATAACTCAAATTGCACATTCTAAAACTTTTTTTTTCTTTTTTTTATAGAGTAAAAAAATTATTTATGAAGGACAATGTGAAAAAAATACCGTCCCCCCCTTATCTCCGAAGTACACCGACGAAAAATTTTGAAATTTTTACATAATATTAACATTACTATAAATTTTACAGGAAAAATATAGTCAGAACTTTTTTGTGATTAACAAATGACCTTTCCGAATTCAGTTTGCAATTTAACCAAGTTTTCGTGTGTTTATTACACCTGAAATGTCTATGAAATTACATTAAATACACCTATTTTCAAATAAAAGATCAATTTTTGAAATGGGTTCACATGATAGAGAATTATCCTCGAAAAACCAACATACGTGCATTACATCGCGCAAATTAGTTGGACAATTTGCCGATAGATGGCGCTGCACACAAATATACTTAATATAGGTACTTCTGTTCAGAAGTCTTTCGCCTTTATAGATACACGAGATAATGCAAAGTTTGTACGGAACCCTCGGTGCGCTAGTAAAACGAACTCGCATTTGACCGGTTTTTTTCATTACAAGCCTTTATTTAACTTGTACCTAATGTACCTTATATGCTTATGTACGATTATGTAAGTATTTTTGTACGAGTCAAATCTTGCAAGTTAAATTTGACCCACTTCGCGGTTCCGATTAAGCTAAGAATTTTCATGTATATGTAAGTCGGGTGACAATGCAATATTATGGTACCATCGAGCTGATCTGATGATGGAGACAGGAAGTGGCCATTAGGAAATCTGTGATAAAACAACGCCACCTAATTGAATTTGGGGTTATTGGAATTGTGTCGATGAGTATTACTTGCCTGTGGATGGCAAAGTAGTCAGCGTAAAAACTTGTATCAAAAATGCAATTTATGCCAGAAACTTATTTTCAAATAGTTTTTTTTTTTTTTTACAAGGTTTTATTTAACTTTTTTTTTACTACGTCAGTGGCAAATAAGCATACGGCCCTGACGGTAAGCAGTCTCCGTAACCTATGGAAGCTTGCAACTACAGAGGAGTTAATTGCGCGTTGCCGACCCTAACCCTCCGCACATTCGGTGAGCTCTGGCAACCTTACTCACCGGCAGGAACACAATACTATGAGTAAGGGTCTAGTATTATTTGGCTGCGGTTTTCTGTAAGGTGGAAGTACTTCCCCAGTTGGGTTCTGCTCTCTAGATCTGGACTGACATCCGCTGTGCTGTGCCCTACCACACAAAGCGAGATGACATTCACAGTGCATGTACCTCTCTTTTGGACGTACATAGTTTAAGGACATACCCGAGGTTCAAAACGTGCAATGTATGTAATTGCAAGCTAAATAAGACCCACTTCGATATATTTTAATTTTTGTATTCAACATCAAATCAAGTAGATATTTTTAAAGAAGTAATGTGGCTTTATGTCTTAACGTATTACTTAACACGTGGCAAGTGGGCCGAGGGCGATGCGCTCGGCCGCGCGCGCGACAATTGCGTGTGTGCGGCTGGACTAATACTAGAATTAGACATTGAGGCCAAAGGACAGCCTAGAGTCCGTCAGCTCATTGCCTCCGTATAACGTGCAGTGTCTTACGTGGTGACGCGGACTGTCCAGATCTGGTAGCACGAATTGTTCAGATTGCCATCCCATTTGTGCCCAAAACTCTCCTGAGGCCGCGAACTTACAATCTCTTGGCAGTCCCAACCACACGCACTGTACCGCACAGAAACTCTCAGGCCGTGCGAGCACTAAGACTCTTGAACTCGCTTCTGTCATGGGCACCAGAGAGTGATATTTTTGCAACTCCCTGGGCAAATATATGTCGGACATGTCAGATGTATTGTGAAACTCTGGATGTCACTTGATTTTATTATGTTCCTGTTATTTCTTGTATATACTACTTTGTCTTCTATTAATTAATTTGTTTAGTGCCTTAGTTTTCACTGTAATGCTGTACAAATTTTGTATGTAACAATAAATAAATAATAAAATAAAATTGCACAAACTTGACACGTGACATTTTGTTGCAGTGCCTTAATAATCGTCAGGTTTGAATCAAAACTCACATAGAGGCCGTCAGCTAAGTCTACACTGACTTTGACGTGACAAATTGTAGTAGTGCCTCAATAATCGTCAAGTTTGAATCAAAACTCCTACTACCAAAAGTTCAGAGCCATCGTTAACCGTACTAGTATCAAAACATGGTTGTATTTTTTTTCAATTTGTGAGTTTTGTTTGACACACTTTTTTTTGGTCGACACTTTGATATTGCACGGTCTGTGCGGAGTTAACTTGGTCCTTGGTCCCGTAACGGATCGAATAACGAGCGAAATCCGACTGAAATTACGTGAACGACCCATTATACTTCCTCTTTTAATAATTTTGATGTATTTTTGATATCAACATAATAAATATCTTTCACATCCATGCAGCCAAGTCTACTCTAATCGTTCTCAGGAAGACGCTAGATTCATCTCAAATCGAATCAATTAATTAACTAACCATTTGTGAACCTTGTTCCAACGCAATAAGGCTTACCAAGTGTATTATCAACTCCAAGTAGGGTTGCCATATGAAAAAAAATATCCTGACATTTACTGGACGATCATTTGTACAAAAATCCGTGAGTTTTTCGGGCGCTTTTGTACTCGTACCCTTTAGTGTAAGGCCTGAGTGGACGCTCGAGTTGGGCGTTCAGCGGGGCGGGGCGTGCTGCGTGTGCGTGCATGTTAAACAAATGCAAACGTATAGGAGCGGCCTTAGTGCATCGTGTGCTTACATCGTGAGCCCGACGCCACGCTGCACGCCCCGCCAAACGCTCCGCTTCGAGCGTCCACTCAGGCCTTACACTAAAGTTTACGAGTAAAAAAGCGGCCGAAAAACTTACGGATTTTTGTAAAAATGATCGTCCAGTAAATGTCAGGATATTTTTTTTCACTTACCGTAGTCGTCAATGATAACGACACGATTTATCGTCACGAAAAAGCAGGGGATCTACATGTATGAGATTGTATACAGTCGCTTTTATACTATTTTGGACGATATCATCTACAATTTACCGTTACTATCATTACTATAAAGTACAAAAGCGCCCACTTTCATGGTACAATATCCCGTTAACCCGCCATTATATGCTATAGTTACTGCTTAACTTTTCCTGTCCTTTGCCAAACTCGGAACTTTTAGCTAGCTTCTAGCACAAACTAAATAGCGGCGGCGCGCGCCAGAGCAGAGAGTTCGCTCAGTACAAAGTGCCATTTTCGCCGCACACACACAGACATGACATTTACGCACACAGACGTTACATTTACAGGCGTTCTCGGGCACTCTCGGGCAGAGCTTAGTCGGGCTGTGCGCGTGTTGCTCACTTGACGTCCTCGCCGCTACGTAGGTAGCTACTGTCATGTAGTGATGGGTAGGACATCAATTTAAAATGAGTTTGTATGAGTACCTCATTCTCTAAAATGAGGTGTTACAATGTCTTACTTCAAATGAGGAGAGGTACTAGCAGTTTTGCAGCATCGACTATTCCATCAACTCCAACGGCAGCAAACCATATTTAATGTAAATACATATTTAGGCATTGCTAAACTTCCTTTTAAATATTTAATTGGAGTGCAATTCTGGAGGTTTAAAACAGAACTTTAACAACAGAAGACATAAATTTAAGAATCAAACTAAGGAGTTAAAGTACATACATCCTATTGCAACTTAATTTGATGCTTTTATGAAACTTGTTCTAATTTAGCAGTTTATTATTTTTATTGTTAGATAGTTCAGTATCAATTTTTGCTACTTGATATCATTTTAAGTTTAACATTCATATATTGAAATAAATACTAACCATAAACTACTAAACAAACAATTAACAAACTAAGGAGAACAAATCCAATATTTTTTGTACCATTATTATATAGAAATTACTAACTTACCACCTCATAATTTATCAGTAATAATATCATTGTAATATGATAAGAAACGAAAGCTTCAATAACGTTCGCGCGGTAATGCCACCGGCGTGTAATATACACTTGATTTTTGTATGCAAAAGACACAACGAAAGACCCACAGGTATATTTTATCGCGAAAACAATGTTAATATATTGTTATTTTGGCATAATTATAAGAATGGTCACTGATCACTATTTATAAAACACAACTAAAGATTACGAACAACTTTTTCGAGTTTCTCGTACTATAAATATGTCAAAATCATAAATGATCGAAATACTATACGAAGCACGTTAACAAAAAGTATTACAAATTCAAATCGTTAAAATGTACATGTTTATTTCACCTCTACAAATTATATTTACTTTTTTTATTAATAAACTAATGTAAATTATCATATTTTGTGTACGCCACTATATTATATTTCAATAATTTAAATAATATTTTGGTCTCTTAAATGATAACTGTTTTTAAGCAAGCTGCGTAAATGCCCAGTGAGACTTGGTTGGCATTTCAATCGCTTATCAAGTAACCATTTCACTGTCCAGTCTAATTGATTCAGATTATACATGACACCAGCAATATGAGTCTTGAGGTCAGGTTATACTGGTATGCGCGTTAGTACAATAATAGCTAACAAATATGGAGGCCTACCGCGAACCACGAAGTTTTGCTTTGCTGTCGCACTTACGTATGAAATTACAAGTGCGACAGAGAAAAAAAACTTTCTTCGGTAGGTTCTTTGATGACTTAGATTTTTCGCTTTTGACAAGTAACTTAGCAATGCTAGGATCAAAATGGCGTAATATGTATGTAAGCTTGCGGACGCTTACGCTTGTTTTCTTTCGTGTTTCATTTTTAACGTATTTTCGATGAGGTGATATTGAAGCACGGCGCGTGTCTGTCTCACTCCCTCTTTCGGTAAATCTAATTCATTGTTTCATTTTGAAAGGATTTTTGAGGGGATGTCACAGTGAGGCGAGTGAATGGTACAAACACAACGCATTTCTCGGTGGACCTTTTGTCCTTGCAATAAGGTTTGTAGTTGGGCAGTTGTTAGTGTGAGCGATGAATACGATGACGTCAATGACTCATTTCTTCATTTGAATGTCGGCGAGCACCGAGCGCCTCGCGACTCTCTTGCGAGTTGTGAGGAACGCGAGTGAGTTTGAAAGGCTGAGAGTTTTTTTTTTAATTTGAAGTGTTTGAGTGGTAAGAGCTGTGTGTGATGCGCGCGAGTAAATGAGTAAAATTAATTGAGGAGTGATGTATGACATTTATGCGGTGTGAAGTTCTGCGACAATTTAACAAAGTGAGTGGTACAAATGAGGTGCCTCACGAGTGAGCAACTCAACACTACTGTCATGTACGTCAAAATGCAGTCTCTAAGGAATGTAAACATGATAAGATGTCTGTATAAACGAATCGATGTATGTATGTCTGTAAACTTATATTACCTACTCCTTTTTAAAATTCGAAATTAATACAGAAGCAACCCTAGTGAGTGGGGTAAGTTTAGGTATGTATTTTCAAGAACGGCGGGAAGGGACCTTCTGTTTATTTTTTATTTTGGGCTTCTAGTGATAGAGGTTAGTTAGGGTTTCTAAAAAACCTTGATGCTCACCAAAATTGGGGGGGGGGGGGGGCATTTTGACAAAGGACCAAAAATCCTGAGATGATACGAAAAATCCAGACATATCGTCGGCTGAGAATACGTTTGTGCCATATTCATTTTTGACCAGAATAGTTTTTTTTTAATAAATAAATAACAACATTACACAAATTGACTAAGTCCCACAGTAAGCTCAATAAGGCTTGTGTTGTAGGTACCTAGACAACGATATATACAATATAATATACATTACAAATACTTAAATACATAGAAAACACCCATGACTCAGGAATAAATATCCATGTTCATCACACAAATACGAGTAAAGGAACCCGGGACCAGTTTTATTAATGATTTCTAAAATAACAAAAAATTGTTATAATTAACACTAATTGATTTTTAAAATAAAATATTCAAAAATGTGTCATGTCCTCGTTTTACTGTAGCATAATTAATTACACTCTGTTAACAGAAAATTATTACAAAATTCGTTACATATCCAAAATTTTGTGTCATGTTAATACATTGTACGGATTTACTCATCAACAACGGACATTGCAATAATATAAAATGCTTTTATTTCATGATAACCACTATATTCAAAATATTTGTCTAACCTATGTGCCTAATTGATCAATAAGTTCAATATTTCTTAAATTTAAAACTTTAAGACAATTTTTTTTTTGCTTCTCATCGCTCTCCTGCAAACCAATGTAGGTGGCGTATGGCATAAACGTATTCTCACCCGACGATATGGTAACCCTAACTCCAAGAGTATAAACACCGTGGGCTGATAAAACCCGACAGATTTTAAAGGTGTATTCTTGACCGCATTTAGAGACTAAAATGTGATACAAAGTTTCCTGAAATCGGTCTTGTTTTAGAGATACTGACAATTTTTGTAAAAATTGTTTCTGTAATAACTTAGTGTAAAACGCATTTTTGGCTGCGACGCTGCCACTATGTGACTTGGTTTAGAGATATCTGTTGGCAGAAAAAAGTTTTATAAGAAACTCGCAATTTTTAGTGTAAATAAAAAAAAACTTTAGTTATTCGTTGTAAATAATTAGTTTTTTTCTCGCCAAGATGCAAGAAGAAATAACGTGCCGTATGAAGAAAAAGAAAAAAAAAATTTGTCTGATAAAATTTTTTGTTGCCGAATTTTCCCAAAACTTCTCCTCATGACCTCAGGAATGCGTGGTTAAAATCTGTCGGGTTTTACCAGCCCACGGTGTATAACATTGTAAAACAGTGTTCACGCATGGTACTTTGATTGGCGGAACACAAAGAAATGGACTTTATGTCGGATCGTTATTTAAATGAACACGATGTTATCTGGGGAAACAAAGCTATGTTTTATGCGCCGCTGTTAGATTCATCTTATTTTAGACAAGGTTGTTTTAAAACTAATTTTTAAGATTAAGATTTCGTACACCAAACTATAATTGCGTACTTTTCATGCATGGGCTCCCAACTAAACTATAATATTCATTTCGAAACGCTGTAGTCAACTATAAAAAAAATTGAACAATCAGGTGCCGCCGCGCCGCGCTCCCATAGAAAAGACAAAACGGGGGACGAGCGGGCGGCGGTTTCACGCGTTTATGACTTTTGTACTACATTTTTGTCTATTGAGATATTTATCATTTTTCATTACTTATTTAGGCTTATTAGTAAAAAAAGTATTATTTTAGATGACTCGTATAAAAAGTATGCGTACGAGATTGAAATGCTTGATCAAGCTAGCTTTCCATCTCGTACTTTACTTAGGCAACTCAGCAAGCCCTGTTGCCTAAGCACGGTACTCGACTGAAAAGCTCTCTTTTATATCATGATTGTATAAAATACTATTTATAAAGCAGTTATATCTGCGTGCGTTACTTATATTATATAAAAAAAAATATATACTTCACCGCTTCCGGCAAGACTCGAATTCGCGACCGCTCTGAACACCGGTCCGATCTCTCATAAATATTAAACTATTGACCTACCGAACCTTGGCACGCTTCTGGAGCCCATTTCTCGATCGATATTATACTAATATTATTACTGTGTTGTTACGGTAACCCATACTAAATGACAGGGGCCCATTTCTCGATCGGTATTAGACTAATAATATTAGTCCACGAACTGTCAAGTCGTATGGGTTACCATGGCAACGCACTAATAATATTAGACTAATACCGTTCGAGAAATGGTCCCCTGGTGTTAATCATTCCATTGGACCTGCTGGTTGGACCCTTAAAGGCATATAAATATTATTAATAAATAAATAAATATTATTAATAAATATATTATAGGACATTAGTACACAAATTGACTAAGTCCCACAGAAAGCTCAATAAGGCTTGTGTTGAGGGTACTTAGACAACGATATATATAATATATGAATATTTATAAATACTTAAATACATAGAAAATACCCATGACTCAGGAACAAATATCAATGCTAATGCCCTTACCAGGATTTGAACCTGGAACCATCGGCTTCGTAGGCAGAGTCACTGGCAGGCCAAACTGGTCGTCAAATATTCAAACATTTTACTCTTAAAAGTTGTACAGTTGTTGTGTTGTATGATGAAAGCCTTGTACTACCCAAATCGTTTACTTTTATAAAGTTCACAGGAAATAACCCCGTTTTTTCGAGCGTTTTTGACCCACATACTTGTTAGAATAACGATCAATACTTGAATAGAAACTAATCCGTTACTTTTCGTAAGATTGGGTAAATCGGTAAGGATTGATGATTGCTTTATTCGACTAGAATAAAGGTAACGATTATGACCATGACATAATTACAAAATATAAATACTTTATGCTACTTTAATTATATTTGTTAATTCAATCGTTCACTTGTGCCAATACGTGCGTGAATTTTAATCTCCATATATAAACTACCTGAATAGTCAAATGAGAAAAGTTAAGTTATACGTAATAATAGTCGATATTGCTAATGATGTAGTATTTTTATAGGTATTCTCAATTTTGGAAAACGTATCTGTTGTAAGTTCCAAATAGGACGTAAAACTTACATAAAAACCGGCCGAGTGCGAGTCGGACTCGCGCACCCAGGGTTCCGTACAATACAAACCTGTAGGTATATAAGTAAAAGTTCACCCATCACGACAATCGAGTCATATCAATTATTAAAATATTTATATATATTGCGGTTTTTCGCAATTTTTCCTTTATGTGTGCTATAAGACGTTGCTTCGTACCAAATTTCATGATTCTGAGTTCACGGGAAGTACCCTGTAGGTTTTGATTACCTTGCAAGTGTCGAAAATTTGCGGCATAAACGGCTGTATCTTTTGATTGCATTAGGTTAGAAGTTTGATTTTTTAAAAGCTCCAAGGGACAGTAGACCTGAGTTTTTGATATAAATTCCAGCTTGATACCTCCACGCGTTCCTGAGAAAAAGGGTTTTGACAGACAGACAGACGGATGGACGGACATCAAAGTGATCCTATAAGGGTTCCGTTTTTTCCTTTCAAGGTACGGAACCCTAAAAAGGTATTAGATTCATTAACCAGCATTTTATATTTTGTAATAGTTAACAAAATATAATTAATGAAATATAATAATATTATGTTATAGAACATTATTACACATATTATATTTAACATATAAATAACACGCAACGAAATTATATTTAACATATAAATAATAAATAAATATAAATAAATAAATATTTTAGGACATTATTACACAAATTGACTAAGTCTCACAGTAGTACAAATATTTATAAACTCTTAAATATATATAGTACATAGTTGTAGTAGTGTAGTAACTCAGGAGCAAATAGATATCCCGTCTCGCCACACAAATAAATGCCCAACAGGATTTGAACCCGAGACCATTGACTTCATAGGCACTACCGACTAGGCAGGCTAGTCAAGTAGGATAATAAAAGTTAATATCAATTGTAATATATATATATATATATATATATATATTTTAACAAACTTATTTCAATAAACTTTACAGTCGCGACCAATGCGTCGTGAAATTATATAAATTAACAATAAAACTACACAACAACACTTGAGGGCCTAGCAAATGAATGAGAATGTAAAAAAAAGGGACTCATTTTAAATGCTCGTGAGTGTATCAAAACTTAAATAACACATCTGCGTTTAACTGCATCTTCATTACGTAACATTGTTGGTGTAGATCAAGATGTTTAAATTGCATTGCCTTATTTAGGACCTTGCTTTACGCTGGGTAATGAGCGAAAAATTTAATGGATTATGTTTCTGTTTATTATTTCGAATACGGCTGTCTAATTGTATAGATACTCTTTTGAATTACTGCATAAAATGACTATTATTACTACTATTAGTTATATTATGTCAGGTTGATAGCAGGTAGAGTTAGACCAAGATTACTCTGCAGCGTCATAATTTAGTTTGACGATTAAAATAACACTTGCACATTCTGGGCTAGTGGGCTATCAACATCGCAGCAGAATTATCTTGGTCTAACTATAGGCACTTTTCGCCTCGCAAAGCTAAACTATGGAATGAAGTGTCGCCCGCGATATTTCCGGACCTTCAAACCTAGAAAATAGCGTAGTTCCGTCTTAAAGGCCGGGTACGTACTTGGAACCGCTCTAGTGTTACAGGTGACCATAGGTGACGGTAATGACTTACCATCAGGTGATTTGTTTGCATTCAGTATCTTCAAAAAGTGATATCTTAAAGAAAATACATAAGTTTTGATCATTGAACTATTATTACTAGGTACGTTTAGAAACGGCACAGAATACCAGTATTTTGCGCCATGAGTTGTTGTTTTAAAAACAAACCAGACAAGCGAAGTTTGAACCTCGCGACCTAAACGCGTAAGCGCCATGAATTTAACGGCGCTTGCGACGTTTTGGTCGCGTGGTACAGGTTGCGAGTGCGACAATTTCATTGATATGGCTTCTCTATAGTAACAATAACTAATGGGTTTGATTGGTGTTTTCTATAAACGATTGCATTCTTTAACTATAAGCAATTTTTGTGGTAATCACGGTTCATATCCTGGTCAATGTAAGTTTTGCGCTGGTTCAGTTTCACGACCCGAAAACAATACAAACGGTAATCACGGTTCATATCCCGGTCAATATAAATTTAGCGCTTGTTCAGTCTCACTAGACCCGATAACAATACAAACGGTAATCACGGTTCAAATCCCGGTTAATATAAGTTTTGCGCTGGTTCAGTTTCACTAGACCCGATAACAATACAAACGGTAATCACGGTTCAAATCCCGGTCAATATAAATTTAGCGCTTGTTCAGTCTCACTAGACCCGATAACAATACAAACGGTAATCACGGTTCATATCCCGGTCAATATAAATTTAGCGCTTGTTCAGTCTCACTAGACCCGATAACAATACAAACGGTAATCACGGTTCAAATCCCGGTCAATATAAATTTAGCGCTTGTTCAGTCTCACTAGACCCGATAACAATACAAACGGTAATCACGGTTCATATCCGGGTCAATATAAATTTAGCGCTTGTTCAGTCTCACTAGACCCGATAACAATACAAACGGTAATCACGGTTCATATCCCGGTCAATATAAATTTAGCGCTTGTTCAGTTTCACTAGACCCGATAACAATACAAACGGTAATCACGGTTCATATCCGGGTCAATATAAATTTAGCGCTTGTTCAGTCTCACTAGACCCGATAACAATACAAACGGTAATCACGGTTCAAATCCCGGTTAATATAAGTTTTGCGCTTGTTCAGTTTCACTAGACCCGAAAACAATACAAACGGTAATCACGGTTCATATCCCGGTCAATATAAATTTAGCGCTTGTTCAGTCTCACTAGACCCGATAACAATACAAACGGTAATCACGGTTCATATCCAGGTCAATACAAATTTAGCGCTTGTTCAGTTTCACTAGACCCGATAACAATACAAACGGTAATCACGGTTCAAATCCCGGTTAATATAAGTTTTGCGCTTGTTCAGTTTCACTAGACCCGATAACAATACAAACGGTAATCACGGTTCATATCCCGGTCAATACAAATTTAGCGCTTATTCAGTTTCACTAGACCCGATAACAAATCAAACGGTAATCACGGTTCATAACCCGGTCAATATAAGTTTTGCGCTTGTTTAGTTCAAATCTTGCAATTTGAGTGAAATTATCCATATTTAAGCCATTAATTTTAGTTTGATGATGGAGACTGAAGGCTAAGGAAAACTTAACACTTTGTTTGCACAGGTACTTCTCAGGTTCCATTTTGAAGACTACACATACATATGTAAAGTATAGGTAGATAGGTACTATAATACTACTACTACTGTTTACTAATTTTTTAATTTGGTACTAATGTTTTACTCGTATGACCAAAATAGCTTTAAGCGTGAGAAAAATGCGATTACGGCGCTAATTTACATAAATTAGATTAAATTCTCATCAATATTTATTTTTCCTGTCTATTATAAAAACTAGACTTGAACAAGTAACCTTTAGTTGAGTATTTTATACTGTGTCGTATGTTCAAATATTTACACACTGAAATGGTTTTTAGGGTTCCGTTCCTCAGAAGGAAAAAATATATTTTTTGGTATACAAGCTTAATTTTATCGCTGACTGTATTTTTTTCTCACAGGCAACTAAAAGTCATCGAGACAAATGTAAAAACCCCAAACACAATTAGCCTGCGTTGTTTCAACTCAGAGTTCCTATGGTCACCTCCTGTCTCCATCTTCAGATCAGCTCCTATCTCCATCTACAGCAGTGATGGTACTATAATATTGCATTGTTACCCGACTTACATATGTATGCACATTTCCAGCTCAATCGGAAATCGGGAAGTGGGTCAAATTTAGCTTCCAAGATTCGACCCACTAAGTAACAAACCAAATGGCGAAAAAATAAAAGCTTGTAAAAACGGAACCCTTATGGGATCACTTTGTTGTCCGTCTGTCTGTTTGTCAAGACCCTTTATCTCCGGAACGCGTGAAGGTATAGAGAAATTAAAACCATATACTCAACCTATCATGACAAAAACCTATCATGGCTGATGCATCGTGCCTGCATTTAATTTTATTTTAAAGTCAAAATTACAGTCCCTTCCGACTTCGGGCCTTGTGCATTTGATTTTGTTGTTTACTTTTTTTTGACCTAGAACTATGACATTATGCAAGCACTTAATATCGTCGTATACTACAAATATAGGGAAAAATCTGAAAACTGTACATACATTTGTAACTAAATCATCAAAAATATAGATGTACCTATAAATTTCTACGGAACCCTCGGTGGGCAAATCCGACTCGCACTTGTCCGGTTTTAATAAATACTTTATGCGAAACCGAATGTAGTAAAAATATTATACAACTTGCATAGAAAAATACATATTTAAGTACATTATTTACGGATACAACATGGTCTACTTACCCGTCTTGCACAATCTAGTGATAGAGAGGCAGATATCAAAATTTCGATTTTCGATTTCCGCGCTAGACCCCGTGGGGCCCAATTCTCTAACGGTATTAGTCTAATATAATAAATGTGTCGCCATGGAAACACATAAGACTTGACAGACCTTATACTAAAAGGGATTCTGTGTAATAATCACACAATCTAAGTTAATCATCATTACGATAGTTATTTAGTTTACTTAAATCCTTGAATTGTACAATAGTACATTACGATACAAGTGCGAAAAATAGGAAATTCGAAACGAGTGGCGATAAATTAAAACAGGACCGAAGGGAGTGTTTTAACTTGACACGAGTTGCGAATTACCTATTCGCACATGTATCGTACAACGTTTTACAGTACATATGGCCCTTTAAATGTTCGACACAGTAACGTAATATGCTAATTTTCGCACTAGTGCTATAAAGTAGCACCATATGTACTGTAAATAAATAAATAGAATTCATATTTTAGCCATTTTAGTATAAGGTGGCCAGTAATTGGAGGGTGGCCAGTAATAGACGGTTTACCCTACCGTTCCAGAAATGGGCCCCCGGCCAGCGTTTACGAGGCGATAGAGTTAGACCAAGCTAACTTGGCAGCGATTTTGATAGCCCAGACTGTGCAAGTGTTATTTAAACGTCATACAGCGGTATTCGAACAATGCTTCTAAGAGTCACTGCGGTAATAAGACAACGATCTGTCAGTGTCAAAAGTGACGTTTTTGTTTTTTTTTTTATGGTAGAGGAGGCAAACGAGCACACGAGTTCGAATTGGGCCGATGATCTCATAGAAGTTTGACGATTAAAATAATAGGTACTTGCACAGTCTGGGCTATCAAAATCGCTGCCAACTTAGCTTGGTCTAACTCTATTTTTTATGCTCGGTTCAAAAAAGTTGTAATTAGTTTTTTTTTATAAAAACAGTATTTGCTTGTCAATTTTTCGAGTGTTTCCATTTTACCATTGCGTGCAAATCCTCTGCTCTGCGTGAGATCCGTCTATTAAGAGCGTGAGTCAAAAAAAGGCTAATGCTCTTAATGAACGAGAGCTAGTCTTGTAAAATGGTCAACGATTTCAAGAGCAACAAAACAAGACAGCATTTAAGAAAAAAAAAATAGGTCATATTACACTTTCATAAAAAATAACAATAACCGAAGTTAATCTAAAAAAACAAATAAAATGAAAATTTACCCATCGGCAAGGAGCTGTAGCTTTACTTCGTTGAATTGCAATACTAATTCGTTATGCGAGGAAGCTCCACAGTCCCCGATTGCATCCAGCAGCCTCTTTGATTAAGCCCTGAAATAATAAGACATTAGAATTTAGATAGCTATTTTAAGCTAATTTCAACTCTCACGATTTTCACACATTATTAGCTCATAGAAATGGGACTTAATCGCGTATTAAGTTTTTAATTTATCTCCGACGTTTCGAGGACGGCGTTGTCCCCGTGGTCTCAGAGAAGACGCGATTAAGTCCTCACCACTTAGATGGTTGGCAGTCCTCAACTGTGCGTTTCTCCAGAAACTTCCTGCCTCACACAGCTAAACTGTGTAATGAACTGTCGCCTGCGGTATTTCCGGACCGATACGACCTTAAAACCTTCAAGAAAAGAGCGTACTCCCATCTTAAAGGCCGGCAACGCACTTGCAACCCCTCTGGTGTTGCAGGTGTCCATGGGCGGCGGTAATCGCTTACCGTCATGTGATCCGTCTGCTTGTTTGCCTCCTGTTTCATAAAAAAAGCCCCGTTTCTATGAGTTAATAATATATTATCATTATATTATCCTTATCCAGGTCTCTGGCAGCTGTTCATCAGTGGAGGTCAGAAAATGGTTTTGGTCTAGGATTAGGGGTAATTATGGTATTAATTTAAATATATAGACAAACAAAGACGGCACATTTCACGTACTTATATTCATTTTGCCAAACGCTAGACGCCCGGGTCTAGTAGATAGATAGATAGATAGATAGATATAATACTCTTTATTGGCACAGTCTCGCAGAAGTCGCACACCTCAGTAAAAGATACAGCTTGAAAAAAAAAACAATTGATTAACCTCTTCTTAAAACTTTGGTAGAGGCAGACAACAGAGGGCCTACCGCGAACCACGTTCGACGAGTTGCCTCTCTGTCGCACTTATGAATTCGTATGTAAGTGTGACAGGGAGGCAACACTTCGAACGTCGTCGTCCATTTTCCGGAGTTAGCTCTTTGCCTATAAACGCAACGATAATAACGAATTAATAATCGTCATGAGGGTCTCTTACAATTCATTATGAAATGCCATTGAAGACATAGGACTAATTGTTTCCTTATTAATATTACGTAATTAGCAGAAGTGGTTATTAGCAAACCCCATTATTAATGTTTAAATTTATTGAAAGTAAGGGTTAGCAAAACTATCTACCCTAACTCGTTAGTGCCCAACTTCGCCCAAGTAAAATGATAAATAGTATTAATTTTACTTAAAAATACATACCCATTAAATCCACAATAAATAGAGCTGCTAAAATTTGTTTTATATTAAGAAAATAAAATGAAATCCTAAAATAACCGTATATGTATAGGTATTTAGAAACTACTTGATATCGATATCGATAACACTTGAGGTGAAATTGAATTTATCACTAGCACTGGTACGCTTTTGCCTACAAAAATCCGGGCTATGCATACATCCCTGTTGCCCTAGCACAGGAGAAGCGTGATATGATACATAGTATTTTGCCCGCGAGATAGACTACCCACCTTTTTCTAACCGAATTAATTAGAGAAGGACGGGTGGTCTATCTTCCGGGCAAGATACTGTCGCGCCTAAATAATAAACAGTGGCCTATCGCATAATAAAGAGTGGCCTATTGCATAATAAACAGTGGCCTAATGCATAATAAAATACAAGCTAATACTATTCCTGATTTTGTATGTAAAATTACTAATAATTACTTACAGATGGCAACTTAAGATAACGAGTCTTTAACTATTTATATCTTTATTTTATTTTTGCATGACCTCCGGGTGGGTTCAATAATCTGTGATATTTTAAGTAAATGCGTTGATCTTTTGCACTTCCTTATTTAATGTAAATATATATTCAGTAGGTATTAATTACATGCGTTAATGATATTTTTTGTTATACATTTTGTTAATTATGGAACGAGATCGCGCTGAATATTAATTGATTTTAAAGAAGCTGATAATTTCCATATGTAATTGATTTCAAAAAAAAAAATACAAAATACAAAATTTCTTTATTAACAAGGTAGAGTTGATTAGAGGCAGGGTTGACAAAAGTAGGTAATTATAAATTTTATATTCATTGCGGTTAGATTAACAGTAGCCCGTGTCGTGAGGACTTTGGTGAGACAGTAACAGCAAAACGAATTAACAACTAGGTGGTGCTATATAATACATGAGAAATTAAAAAATTACAAACTATGAGGTGATCAACAAAAATAATTAAAATAAGTTACATGCAGATAAAGACTATAAAAAGGAGAATGAGTGAATGCAGAACATTACTTAATATTAATAATGATGAGTAATACTACTGTTTGTGCGTGTGTGTATGTGCGTGTGCGTGTGCGTGTGCGTGCGTGCGTGCGTGCGTGTGTGTGTGTGTGTGTGTGTGTGTGTGTGTGTGTGTGTGTATGTGTGTGTGTGTGTGTGTGTGTGTGTGTGTCACACAATCTTCCATATAAAAATGTATTACATATTTACAGTTTTGAGATTTGTCACTGTACTTGCAGTGTAATAGTAACTATAGAGGACGGGAAACGAGGACGACGCACGATTTAGGAGATACAGCCCTATAAAGATTTCTGCATGACTGAAAAAAAGGTACATTACTTGGTCATATAATTCTAGGTCAAAGGGAAGTACCCCATACATTTTGATTCCCTTGAGAGTGTCAAATATAGGTTTTTTGCGGCATACACGGCCGTATCTTTTTTTTACGTTAACTTAAAAGTTTGATTTCTTTACAGCTTCAAGGGACCGTAGACCTGAGTATATGGTTTTAATTTTAACTCGATATATCCACACGTTCCGGAGATAAAGTGTCTTGATAGACAGACAGATGGTTAGACAGACGCCGCGTGCGTGTGCCCGCTTTGAAAGCGGGGTAATTTTGAAATGTTTGCGTTGCACTTATGTCTGGCAATCCGTTTATTTTAAACACATGATGGAATGATTCATGTCATGACTTTGTTATTAATATAATAAAAAGGTAAAGCGTTTTTTTACATGTCTTTCCACCGCGATACAACCGGCTGACGATTTTATAAATTGACAATAGCATCTGAACTATCATCTGACGATGTATCAAATTTTGGCGATGACAAACTTTTTTATACGTGTTTCGGTGGCTGCCATTCCTCAACCCACCAACAGAGCGGCAGCTGACGTCCACGAGGGTTTATCATACATAGCCGTTAACCAATATACTAGTTATTGCTTCCCAAACATTACATATACATATGCAAGTTGGGTGACGATGCGATATTATGGTACCATCGAGGTGATCTGATGATGGACACAGGACGTGGCGTCTGGTGGAACTCTGTGATAAACCAACACAACGTAATTGTGTTTGGATTTGTTACATTTGTCTCCATGAGTAAGTATTAGTTACCCATTGAAAGAAAAATGCAGTCAGCGAAAAGCTTGTATTAAAAAATAATATTATGACAAAAAACTTTGCCTAAGACTTCGCGATCGCAGAACATACTTAACCTATGGTATTTGTTTGTCCGCAGGGTGGAGGGCGACGCGAGTGCGGCGAGGCGGGGCGGTGCGCGTGCGACTGGCGCGCCCCTCCCGCGCCGCCCGCGCCCCCTCACCCCCTCCGCGCGCTGGACGACACCCCGCCGCCGCTACTCAGGTACAGGTCTTTTATAATGTTCATGATAGGGCAGACATGGTATCATGTTCGGTTAAAGAGTTTGCATGCGGGTGGAAGGCGAGGCTGGGCGGTGCGCGTGCGATTGACGTGCCCCTCCCGCGCCGCCCGTGCCCCTCCCCTCCGCGCGCTTGACAACAGCCCGCCGCTGCTGCTCAGGCACAGGTCTTCTATTATGTTCATTACAGGGCAGACATGTTGTATTAAAGAGTTTGCACAGTTGTGAAAGGCTAAGCGGGGCGGTGCGCGTGCGACTGGCGCACCCCTACCGCGCCTCCTCACCCTCTCCGCGCGCTGGATGATACCCCGCCTCCGCTAATCAGGTACAGGTCTTCTATAATGCTCTCGGTAGGGCAGACGGCAGACATGATATCATGTCGGATTAAAGAGTTTGCATGGCGGTGGTAGGTGAAGCGGGGAGATGCGCGTGTGACTGGCGCGCTCCTCCCGCGCCGCCTGCGTCCCCTTACCCCCTCCGAGTGCTGGACGACACCCCGCCGCCGCTAATCAGGTACGGGTCTTCTATAATGCTCCCGGTAGGGCAGACGGCAGACATGATAACATGTCGGATTAAAGAGTTTGCATGGCGGTGGTAGGTGAAGCGGGGAGATGCGCGTGTGACTGGCGCACCCCTCCCGCGCCGCCTGCGTCCCCTTACCCCCTCCGAGCGCTGGACGACACCCCGCCGCCGCTGCTCAGGTACAGTTCTTCTTTATCATGTTCACGGTGGGGGAGACATGATACCATGTTGGAATAAAGAGTTTGCATGCGGGTAGAAGGCGAAGCGAGGCGGTTCGCATGCGACTGGCACGCCCCTCCCGCGGCGCCTGCGTCCCCTTACCCCCTCCGAGCGCTGGACGACACCCCGCTGCTCAGGTCAAGTTCTTCACTGTATCATGGTCACAGTAGGGAAAGAAATTATAGATTTTGATAGCCTAAGCTGTGCAAGTATTATTTTAAATATGAAACTCAACGAGGGTGCGGAGTGGTCTACGCGCATGGTTTCGTGCGAGCGTCACGCTCGTGCTAATACCTACTTGTGCGGAGTTGCAAACAAGTCTGAGCGAAATAAACGTGCGAATGACAGCTAACTGATATGATTCTAATATCATTCTAATATCAGTTAGATGTCAGTGTATCACGTTCGAATTGGTCTGTAATTTTGTTATCCTGTTGTGGTGCATAATCGTAATCTTCTACTGCCTTCAGTCTTGGGCAGTTTGAACCCCAATATTTGCTCATGAGGAAATATAAATGTGAGAGTGTAGTAAATGACCGTACGACAGTGAAAATGATTAGGTAATCAATAAAATGTAATTAAGTATGTCTAGCTTAGCATAGCAGCAAGTGTCATTGGTATAACCCGTTCTTGTGAAGAATTAAATAATACATAATCCAGGTTAATTTCTAAATAGGCAAATCAACTTAGAATTTTTCGAAAAATTAATTACCGCAAGCTGGAAATCGTTTTACTACCTTCACATGTCCTAAATGCGTGTAATCCGAGTTTGCTTCATCCCAGGAGGAGTGCCTACGTTTTTGTTCTTATTTAGTTTTTTGCTTGTAGATCAAAAACGGTACATACGAGGGACAATTTTAATCTGAGGATCCGAAAGGTACGAGAACTTTAATATGAATTCGTAGTCAAAGTTTGTAAAAACTGACCGCCTCTTTGAATTTTTTCCTCCCAAAATATATGTACACCTCCTGGGACAAACTTGGATTTCACGCATTTACGACCAAATGAAAGTATTTAAACGATCTCCAGCTTGCTGGGAATTAATTCCACCAAACTCTATTTTCAGTTTAATTTGATTGTCCTAAAACGTACTATTTCAACTTTAATGTGTACAATTATATTAGTTCCCATAGAATTTAACTCCAAACTAATTTATACATGGAATGTTTATACAAACAAAACAGTAAATCAGCGTTTGTACCTTATACTCATAGAAATAGAGTTCAAAACGGTTACGCATTGTCTCCTTTGATAAATGCATTGCAAACCGATGTCCATATAAGCTTTATTATCCCTTACATAATCTCACTCACGCACAATGCATGCAAAATGACTAAGTCACTGTCAAGTCGTTGACCTTATGTGAGGACCACATATTAACCACCATGTTGTTCCAAATCGAACCTTAATCCCTTCTTATTAGGATTTCGGAAGTGCAAAAAATGTGGTGAAATGAAATCTGATGATTCAAGAGATTTACCTTTGTAATAATGTATGATGGTAATGGTTTGGAATTTTTATGTTGAAGTGTTCAAATGATGCGTGGTTGTCAGTAAGTTTTTTGAACGTAATTGTTGTTATTTTAGTGTAGGTACTTATGCAACATTAGTGTACTTTCTTTAAAAAAAGTGTGTGTGTGTGTGTGTGTGTGTCAGCCTTGACAAACGACTGTAAGTACCTGCCTTATGGTTGTCTTTGTAAAATCAATAAAAAGCAGGTTGGATAAAAAACAATCTACTCAAATTACCCATTCCACGCTGACGAAGTCGCGGGCAAAAGCTACTTCAATTAGTTCTTCAATAAATTGCAACATGGTATCAATATAAAAGTTAATTTATATAACTCATAACGGGGTTAACATGGGGTAGAAATTGCAGACGGAGGCGTGAAAGGTAATGTAAGGTAAGGTGGGATAAGTCTATCACTGGGACAAGACAAACACTTTTATAGACTCCTCATACTGTTTGTCTTGCGCTGAGCAAAATAACTATGTTCGTCTTAGTACCTTACCTTATAATAATGTATGTGTTCTGTTGTATTGCAGATCTAACCCACTGTATACCGAGGAGGAGGAACAAGAGGTAGTGATAATCGTGGACTCGCTGGAGGAAGAGGACACTGTGGACGGAGGGGTTCTTGCAGCCCCTTGCCCACCCCGCCGTGCACCTTCTACCTCTTCAGGTCAGAAACGCCTTAATCCCGAACTTTTGAAATAATTAGAGGAAACATTCATTGACTGGGACGAGGCTTGGACTTACGGCTCTGAGGCATCGGTTCGCGCTCTACCAGAGCTAGGAACACTTATTTCTAAGAATATTTCCACCATATCTTTCAATTCAATATACGTCTAAAAGGGCATAGCTTGATGCCCCGATGATTAGCCCCGAGGTAATAGGTACCTAACTCTCGCACAAACTTAACGATTTGGTCGGGAAATCTCAGCAGATAAGCAAAGAAGAAGAAGACTTTCTGAGACCCCCTAAGACGTCCTTTACTCATTGTCTTTCTTACCCGATTCCTCCTCTTCCTGGTCTTTCTACGATTGGCTCGCATATAATATCTCAAACGGTGACATCCATTATTAGGAATAAGTATCAATTGTATGTTTACAGTAAAAAATCATCATCATCACCATAATCATACAACAACAACACAAGTTGCCCTATACACATGCATGTTTGCATTAGGTATAAGTTGATAAATAGAAATATACTCTGTCGCAGAAAAATAAACTTCTATCTTCTAACTGTAAATTCCGAGTAATATTCTTGAAACTGATAGTTTCCATTTCTCAGGGTACGGCAGCGGCGCCGGCAGCAACGGGCGGGTGTCGCCATCATTACCAAAGACCGAGGCGGAGCTACCCGACTCGAAGCACGAAGGATCTCAGACGTCAAGAGCTTCAACCTCTGACACGGACAGCCCAGGGTGTACGCTGTCGCGGAGCCTTAAGGAGGACATCAGGGCATGTTTGGGAGGTTGCAGGTAATTTCTTCATAGTAATGTTAGACTCGAAGCATGAAGGATCTCAGACGTCAAGAGCTTCAACCTCTGACACGGACAGCCCAGAGTGCACGCTGTCGCGGAGCCTTAAGGAGGACATCAGTGCGTGTTTGAAGGATGCAGGTACTGCCTCTATACTAACAATAGCACTGGACTGGAACTACGGTCGCCAAGTACATAAAGATAAAGATAGTTTATTATTCAGGTAGGCATATTACTCTACGACTCTAACTCTACATCTCTGACCCGAGAAGATTTAAATCCCCCCTCAATTGGAGGAGGGTATCCCAATATGGACCGGCAAGAAACTCGCCGGGACACATCTTTTCAAAACATTACATCTTATTATTATCATGCATTAAATTAGAAAAAAAAATACAATTTAGATTTCTATAGAAATCATGCAATTACATAGTTTCTAATTTTCTTTATAGAAATTTTATCAAAAAAAAAATTATCAAATCATACAAATACGTAGCTCTTTCAAAAAAAAACAAAATTAAAAATTCAAACTAGAAAACAAAGACTAATAGGTGTCTCGGGCGACCACAAGGCGGGCTCCTTCTTTGTCCAAAGATTAAGCCTGGCAGTGCAAAGAGGAAACGCTGCCAGCATCCTAGGGAGCATTCCAGAAGCGGGTATCTTTGGGGAGGTATTTTATATTTAGTTTTTATGTATAAGTGTTATATAAAAATATTTAGTTATATGTAAAAAATCTTATAAATAAATAATATATAACTATTAAAAAAAGAAATGAGAATGTACATTATACATATAAATCAGACTGATAAGCCAAGCAATAAGAAGATATAGAGGGTAATGCCTAGAACTCAACCCTTGACCGAGCAACTTTGCTTGGACCAGCCAGGAGGTAAATGCATTAACAGTCCCCATATGAACATTCGGACTCGACTTCCGTCAGGAGGGATGATTTTAGGATTGAAGTAGTGTCTCCACAGTAGCAATAGACTAGAAGCACAAAGGATCTGTGATGTCACGAGATTCAACCTCTAACAAGGATAGCCTAGCTCTTCTAGCCACTACTACACCCCAGAAGAAGAGTGGGGTGGGGTCTTTAGATATTTTAGAATGGCTGATAAACATCTCCAATTTTTTCTAGATGGGAAAAAGACGTCGGCGACGTAGTAGATGCCGCAGTGAAGGGCGCCGGGGGTATCACCGCCGCCCGGGCGAGGCTGCACGCAGCACTGTTGGCGCTGCATGAGCCTTTACAAAGGATTCCCAACCGCGGGCCGTCTCTGCCGTACTGCGGGCCCGGCGTGCGGCCCGGTGACGTCACCATGATGCCGAAAACTACAGAGATGTCGCTGCTGGTGAGTAGTTGCATTTTTATGTCACTGATGGATACCATATATAGAGAGACAGCCTAGGAGGGAAAATCTTTCGCTTACACACAAAGAAAAGTAGTATAAGTATTTAAAAATACCTTTTTTTACTCGAAGCTGCCTCTTCGAGTTGAAAGAGTCCGTTGGGCGTGATTATTTGGGCGATGGCGACTAATGAGAATGTAGCCTCCTTATGACTGTTAAAATTAAATATGATGAGTGTTTACTGACAAATCTGTTAATTCTTTTTTAATTAAACTAAAGTCAAATCAAAAATAGGACAGTGAAACAGGTTTCCTGATGTACTCAAAAGGTAAGCTTATTGCAATGTTCTTTTCTCGGGGAATAAGATCCTAAATTTGTTTTATGGAAATGATCATATCTCCGAATTCCGACCTTGATAGTTCAGTCATGTTTTTAAGCACGTTTTCAGCTCTCAAGAATTCACCAATCTGCCAACTGGCAAGTAGCCGATTTAAACAAAGTAAGTTAAGTAACCAGTGGAGACAGCGAAGATATCGTATAATCCCTCAACCAAAAGTGGGTCAATCACAAGCACTTAACAACACTGTAACATTATATTTCATACACAGAGGCATTAGCTCGTAATGAGGCACCTTCGTCACTATCAAATAGCTATAACCCTTATTGTCAACGCATAAGGTCCACCTATGATCAATTAAGAGTGTTTTTAGTAGAAAATGTAATGAGATAAGTACAAAAGCCGTTATGTAAGTAATTGGAGCTATGATCGTATCGCGAAATGTAGGTGTCTGTGTCGTGTGATGAAACTGGCCACATATGACTTTGAGTGGACATTCACTTAACGTAAAACAACTCGACTATTGTCCAAACGCTTAGGCCTCCGCTGACGCGGACGCCCGCCGCCTGGGCACTTTCGCGGGTCCAGGGCGGCTACCGGGAAAATCGTAATTCGTCGATTACGGGCATTTTTTTCTGTCACTCTAATTACGTCTTAGTGAGAGTAAAAGAGAAAGATCCCCGCAATTTGCGAATTTCGGTTTTCGCAGTAGGCCCCCTGCTCCCAGGCCAAATCAGTCGCACGCGCTCGCGCCAGTTAGCGCTGTTCATACAATTTCTTATTAGACCGGAAGGCCGTTCCGGATAATCCGCGTCAGGTAGCGGAGGCCCTAAAACTTGAAATGAAAACACAAATATTACCCTTTCGTATGCGCCTGTCAAAAATTTACCATTTATTTAGCAACCATGGCATATTTATGTTTAAGTTGAATTTGGTTGAATATATATGGAGCAGATCTGCTCCTAAGCTTATTTTTTTTTTATTATACCAAAGGATACTTTTAATTTTTCATGCTCCGAAAGAAGCTAGTTGTTGTTCTAAAAAGTGTGCAAAAATTATACGTTTTTGCTCTTGAGCGCTGTAATTTCTAAGTACGTTTTTTTCTGTTTTTTTTTTTTTTTTACGATACGATCTACGTTAAACGATTAAAATTTTGGTTTTAAATGGATTTGTTGTAATATTTCCATTCTGATAATTAACTCCCCATTCCATAAATAACGATATTTTTACCTAAATTGTTAATTAAAAGTACCCTCAAGAAATACCACTGATGTTTATACTTAATCGTGTTTTTTTTAAATGCACATGTACTTTACTTTCTTCGCATTCGAAATGAAAAGTAGTGTTCAACTCGGGGAAAAGCACCATTTCACTATTTGCGCTCTCACTGCGTCAAAAAGTTAAAACATGTAAAAATTCAATATTAAAAGTACAATTTTCGTACAGTAGTACAAAAGTACAAGTCCGCAGCAAGCTCAGTACCCCTAGTGTAAATATTTTCGACAGCGAAACGTTACGTACGCGTTTGCGTTAAGTGTCATTTTGTATGAGATTTTTGACTTTCCAAAACGTCCCGCTTGGCGCGCTGTTCAAAAACCCATACAATTGAGACTTAACGCAAACGCGTACGTCACGTTTCGCTATCGACTAAATTTACACTAGGGGCACGGTTCTCCATACAAACGTAGTTACGCTCTCATTTTAAAACGACTAGCTATATTGCTCTGAAACTTTGTACGAACAATAGGATTAGGTAGATATCTATTCAGATTATTTAATTATTATTGTAGTTTGTGGGCCTTTGAGTGCCACGTCGACCAGGCAGTGATCTATTGTGACAGCCTTTTAAAGTTCATTACTAATGCCCGTTGAATCCAGGAAATTCCAGATTATTTGGGCCGTAATGTTCTGTACCCCATAGGGTTGGAATACATGCCGCGCTAAATGGGTACTTCTTGTTGACATTAGTGGTCCACAGGAACAGAGAATGTGCATTGCAGTCTCCTTTGACTCCTGGCAGAACCTGATAGCTTCAGATATCATAATAACTATTTAAAAAAATACCGCAAATTCAAACTTTTCATACAAAATGTGTTTTTAGAATAAATTTAAAAGTGAAAAAATTCCGAAAAGGTAAGCATTTGACCACAATCTCACCTGATTCATTTCATTTGTTTTATAAGCTGGAGTTATATGCTGGACTCTTAATCTAACTTTGTGTAATTAAATACGAGTATAAAGCCTGACCAAAAATATATGATCATTGTCAAGAGGGCGCCGTTATTCTCATGTATGGGGTGACAGTTCAGTTTAATACGAAAAATTTAGTTCCAAAGAAATTCCGCAATATAGCGCGTGATCATATACTGGTCAGGCTTTAAAATACGTAGCAGAATTGCCTTGAAGTAAGTCTTATATTTAACGCCAGAAAGTGAGCCATGTCCAAATACTCGTTAGTCAACAATTACTCATTACATTCACTGTACTTTGCGCATAAATGCATCCGTTCTAGTCGACATTAAAGACAGGATGGTGACTAAGTAGCTCGAATATCTTGATATACTTATTCCGGTTCAAAAGTTGACAAATGAAATAATTAACAACTTGATAAAAAATATACATTTTAATAAAAAAATATAGCATAAAGTCAGTGACCAAGAAAAACCCCATATCGCTGTAACTGCTGAATATAGTCTGGCAAACCCAATTTGTTAGTAAGTAAGAAGAAAACTTCTCGATTTCTGATTGAGCAAAAAATTTTGCATACATATGTAAATCGGGTGACAATGCAATATTATGATGACGGAGCTGTTTTGATGATTGAGCCAGGAGGTGGCCATGTAAACTATGATAAAACAACCCAAACTAATTGTGTTTGGGGTTGTTAGAATTGTGTCGATGAGTATTAGTTGCCTGTGGAAATAAAGGTACAGTCAGCAATAAATTCTTGTGTCAAAACTGAAACTGAAAAATATAAGTTAAGTTTTGTACTGGGCCTAAGTACTTTTGGTGAATAGTTGGGTGATGTTTATGTACCGTGAAAAGGTGGGTGATGACGTTACCAAGCTAAAATGGAATTGCGCTAGATATGTTGCAAGGCAGAGTGATGGCAGGTGGACCAAAATGTTGACGGATTGGTGGCCGCTTTCGGATGAAAGAAGCGCCTGGCGTCCGTTGGCTCGTTGGGTGGACGACATTAGAAAAATCGCGGGACATTTCTGGATACGACTAGCCTAGGATCGGGATAAGTGGTGTACACGAAGAGAGGCCTACGCTCAGCAGTGGGCGACTGGAGGCTAAAATGATAATGATGATGATGACAAAGGTTAATGATCACATTGTGCAATTTAAGTACCCCACGTTCTAAATCCGTAGATGTTCGCGCCCATTTAAAATTGATGGCCAATTTCCGATAAAGACCAATAATTGGCCCTTCGTCGGCCCTTGGCGTTAGCAATTAGAAACACCTGTGAATGTTATGAAATATTACAAAGCTTTTAAAATTAAATTTATAGCACGATCGCCCTTTCTGTTAGAGCGCTGGTTCGTGAACAGCGATTGAATATATACACGATGTTTTTTTATACTTCGATAACTTCGGAGTATGGTTAAATACATTTACGGAAACTGAATGGCACAGTTAAAATATTATTTTTGTAAAAAAATAAATAATAGCGTTGTTATTGTAACACGAACATTATGCAGATTGTTTTTTAGTCACCTGCAATAATTTACAGGGTATAAGGTCATTCTGATGACTTACACTACGGAATCGACCCCAAAATCGCGAAAAAAAATATTTTGTCGGCGAGTCAACCACGACACATATTCTTAATATTGAACTTGGCTCTCATTTCACATATAAATAAATAAAATTAAAATAAAAAAGCCTTTTATTCTAAGCAAATTCATGATATTGAGAATAATTTAAAATTAGGTTGTGGTTTATAGGTTTACGTTGTTCTTATGTGCATTAGACCCCTTCTGACCTCCTCCATCGACTTCCACTTATCTCTATCCTTACCTATATGGAGCCAGTTTGGTCCAGCTGTTTTTTTTAATATCCTCGTCCCATCTTGTACATGGTCTACCCCAACGACGCTTGCCTTGCGGGCCACTCCCATTTCACATATATGTAAAATACTTATTAATGCTTATCTGCATCCTTATAACGTTTATTTTCTGATGCACTGGTACGTTCACAGACACATCTACGGTTCGAGCTAATTTGGCTGTCAATACTAACGCTTTGACATCTCCAATGTATAGTAAACCCTAAATAAATCAACAATTAATGTCCGTGACTGTACCTAGCGTTTACTAACCCAAAAAAAAATACTTTGGTACAGCGCAAGCAAGTCCTACCAAAAAAAAGCGTGACTAAGTAGATATACCTATTGCCAGATTGCCACTTTTGTTAATCTCTAAATGATGCAACGAATATCCTGTAGTTGACTCTGTTCACCCAGCTCAGATCACCCGGGTCAATGAAGTAAACTAAAAATACACTTAGTTTCCTATTAACCCTTGGACTGGTTGGCCGTCGACTCCCTACCGATTATGTCATTTAAATTTCTAATTTGATTAATTGAAATAAAATCTAAATTCCAACAACTCATATGCCACTTGAAGAGTTAAGTGCCTAGCCTTTATAGCTACAAAGATAATAATACATATTTTGCACTCCACAAGGCCAAACATAATAATCCTATCGTCTAGATCACTCAGGACATCCTGGCATCACTCTACTGCGGAACAAATGACTGTTCTTTGTTCTTAATATTAGGATATTAAGATAAGATAATATCCTCTGTTGAGGCTGAATGTTGCCGGTAATTAAGCTTGAAGTAATATAGATGGTAATCTAGATAAAATATGCGTTAGCGTTAATCTAATTATTCATTTTGTGGTTTAGATTTGCATTTGAAAGGGAATTAACACAAAAATTTGGACATTTCTCTATAACAAATATCACGATGTGAATTAGCATTACGTAGGCACCAGCGGCCGACAGGAGTCTATATAGCCTGTCAAGCCATTTCCTCAAACTTAAAAAAATTTGGCGCGAAGGGTTATCGTATCATAGAAAGTTTGAATTTCGCGCCTTTTACCACTGACAAAGTTGTTTCTCAGACTATATATCCAACGCTTTCATTTATGGGAAGCAGATTTTTTGATAAGTATGGCCACGCTGTGCACATTTTTTACTTAATGTCGTGAGGCATAGTCTAGCTAAGTCATAAAAATACAATAAAACAAATAATGCAATAATACGATAAAATCAGCCAGAATCTTCATTTGTGTATAGAGTCTGTGCGGAAAGAGAAGAGTCGTGGAATGTATGGGGCCCAATACATTCCACGACTCTTCTCTTTCCGAACAGACTATATTATGTTTAAGAGCTTCGTTATGCAAGATACCATTGCAGGTGTCTATACCAACTTATCGAAAGTAAGTTTCGACATTTATACCGGGTGTGGCCTGTAACAGGAGCTATAAATGTAACTATAGGCTGCACTCCTCAAAGGTTCAAACTGACCAACATTTGTTCAGCTACTTTTAAACATGACTTGTGTTTTGAATTTTAGTACACTTTAAAGTTTATTCTATATAATTTAAGGCGCAATTTCAAAGCGATGTTAATTGTTAATCACAATGATGTTAGTGTACATTGAAGACAATATTTATTTTGTATGAAAAATAGAAAGTCTAAAGGATTCATAATTATATATGTTTTAATTATATGCTCGTGTTACAGGCCATACCCGGTATATTTAGCACCTACTAGCTTTTTGGTAAATAATATATTAAACTAACCGACCCTGATTTGCACGGGTATAACCTTTAATAAATTATACACCTAAATCTTCCTCAAAAATCACTCTATTTATAGGTAAAAACCACATGAAATACCCGCGAACATACATACATACAAACAAACAGACGCGGTGGGGGACTTTGTTTTACATACATGTAAGGTGTAGTGAAGTCCATAGAATAAACTTAGTACATTTCAAAGAAAAGAAAATGTTGGTTATGTCGTGTGTTAAAATTAATTGATCGCCCTTAATACGTGAAAATCTTGTGACATTTATTACTTGTAGTACTTAGGTATATCCCTTGATCTTATGTCCTTAAGTAATCATGGATGGTCAAGGTTTGACAGATATATTTAGGCCACTATGCCTTAAGGTGCAGTAGGTGCAGCCAGCAGAGTTTTTGATTAAAAATCGTTGCGCTCTTCTAGATCACAATACGGTTGCCAACAATTTTATTGTTAATCTTAAGGCCTTTCTCTAGTTATTTAATCGATACGAAACCTGATTTCTTGACTTTCGCTCAAAAAAATCACGAAAATAGGTCTAAAACGCACCTTAAAATATTTGTAACAATTTTTGCATAAACACTGAAAAAAATAGATAGCCGAACTGGTTTTGTAACTTTACTTATAAACTTTGCATAAATTTACAAACTTATTTTGTAGTGTATACCCAGTACCTGAACACTGATAGCCAAACACGGTTTTGTAACATATAACACATAGTTCGCAAGTCCCAATTTTTGTGTAAACAGTAACCAAAATTTTGTTACAGTTATGCAAACCATTTCTTTCAGTGAAAGCTAATAATATGAAAATAGCTTCTAAAATGCGCCGTTTTATTTTTGATCGAACTCATTGATACTTTTTTGTTGAAACTTACAAAAAATAAAAATCCTGACCACGAACAGCCGTCTCGCTCACACTTACGCTCAGTAAGTGTGTGAGAAGAACCTGTACCCACGGAACCTTAATCAGGTCAATACAATAGCTACGCTTCATTAGCCTGTCAGATCTTCATTTATTTGACACCAACAATCAATGTAGGTACGAGTACAAGCAAAAATGGTTTTTAACATGTTCTAATACAGACTTTTCTCGCATGGAATTAATAAGATTGTCTAAAAGGGCTCTAAAATGAAAAGGGTCATGATCGATTGGCAGATGAGGCCGTCGATTTAGAGTTATTGACTTTAGGGTCATCTTTATAATGAGCTTTATATTACTTCCCTTTTACAAATGAAGACCTATTCAATTTAGGTACATACATACATAGGTATTCTTGACTAATTTCGCAGTAGCACCGGAATCATTGGTAATTTAAATATACAGCAATTAGGTACACGTCTCTTATGTGGATAAATCCAAATGTCCAACCTCTGTACTTATGTATTTCTTAGTTTTATTTCTTCGAGTAACACCAGGAAGGGAGGCGGCATTCGTACTATTTCCCTTCTGCCGAAGCATAGGTACAACTGTACCTATGGCGATGCATGTTGTGACTCGTCCGTACACAAAAAGAGATTGAAGTGTGCAAGATTTATCTTTGACGTGTGTCATTTTCTATATATTCGGTTCATCATTCATTACACAAGGGATTTTGTATGTAGAGAAGAATTGAATGTCTTCGAAGCCTGGTTACTTTTGAAAAATCGTATCTCATTCAAGTGTGACATTTTATTTTCTTCATAATCAAAGTGCTGTCATAACGGTTAAAGAGGTTTAATCTTTGTTAATTGTGTTGCATTGTATCTTTGTGTTGTTGGGTGTCCATGATTGTAGATACTCAAATTTTTCCTTACCAAAAAGTTAAATAACAAAAGAAGCGTGATTGTTTTATTTAATATGATGGTGAACGATTCATTAACATTTACTAATTGTGTAGGTTGTAGTCGTGCTCACGTCTCATGAATTACTTTGTATATGTTATATATTAACACTAAAATTCGCATTTCAAAATATCTTCCACAATCAAGTTTATTTACGTAGGTATAATAGAGAATTATCTCTTTTTATAAAACTGCTACTCAATTTCTCCAAAATATCAATAATGCACAACGTTAATATTAAAGTTTTCACTGCTGCCGGCACTCCCGGAGTGCAACCCGATTTTTTTTTCTTAATCGAATTTTAATTGACGTGGGACATACTAACATTAAAAATCCGTAAATTATTAATCCGTAGAATTAGTTTATTTTTTCTTAGTTTCGATCACTGTAGAAACATACAGGTGAGGTCTCCTTATACCCCCCTCCCCCAACGTGATCTCTCGTGATTTTTTCGTGACCCCCCTCCCTCGAACCTCGCGTGATTTGTGCACAAGCCCTAACTGATCATTCAATGAACAAACGTTTGGCCTAAGCACCTTTATCAGAATACGAAACGCGCGCCGATTCGCCGAATCCAAGCCAACTCGGTCAATGCTGGGAAGTGACGTGACCGTTGTAGCAAGAGCTTCGAGTCTTTTATATTACCGCCAACAGTTTCTAATTTTAACTGTCAGTGTATTGTGTTGTCTGGAAGAGATTGCTTTTTTGCGATAAGACCGCCTGTTGTCTGCCTCTATCGTTAATCAATTATTTGTCTTTAAGCTGTATCTTTTACTGAGGTGTGCCAGTAAAGAGTATCCTATCTATCTATCTATGTTAAGAGCAATTCCTAGCTGAGCAACTTTTCAAATCTCGAATTTTTGAAGCTATGTTTCTGTCGCGCTGCGGTGGGCGGGAGCCGGAGCTATCTAAGTGTGAGTGCGCGCACACAGACGCGAGACTCGTGCGCTCGCTCATTGCGCGCCGTTCCGTCGACATCGCCCGCGAGTCAGACGGAATTTATTCTGCGCTGCCCGACGCAAGTTGTTTTTGTTGTTACCACGTAATATTGTTTTTCATTTTTATATTATACTGTATCTATTACACCCTAATACCAAACACCCTATCACCTGTACTAAATGTATTTTACACCTATGATGACGAAATAATAAATGATTTATTGATATTAATTACCATATAGGTAAAAACCGCAAAAAAGAATGATGTCTCAGCTTCGGTTGTCGTCGTACAGTCAAGTGCGAAAATATGTATCGAAAAAATCGTCTCATAAAAATGGTACTACGCTCTTATTACACTGGAATAAGGTGCTATGGGACATATTTTTGAGTAAGATGTGATGTGGACATATTTTTACACTTGACTGTACCTATCCGTATCAGTAAGTTGGGAGTGATCATGGTGTGTTGTGAAATTTTGTAAGTAGGTATAAATATACCTATGGGTAAACTACAATCTATTTAACTTGTAGTACGATGGGGCTAAACTTGGGCCGCCTTATTGAAGAACGTATCGCAATAACAATCTGGGTAAAGTATGTTGAGATAATGCCGGACAATTTTGGGACCAATTGAGAGAACTCGTGAAAAAATGTTTTTACGAGATCTCAACACGTGATAGATTCTTGAAGTACGTAGCGAATCGTTAAATAATAACCGTAGATTCGGCCTGAATTTTGGTAATCTTCAATATAGAACGGTTTTAGTTTTGTACCTGTGTAAAGATGAGACATACTTTTTTTTAGGGTAACGAGTGTTTTGCCATCAAGGGAGAACATTGGATGGTGAAAAAAAGTTGCTTCTAATGGAAAGAGAATAAGGTATCACAAAGAAATAGGTCCGGTGTCTACCCTTTTGTATCCGATCTTAACCCTGATACAAAAATTGGTAAAATTGTGGCTCTCAAACTTTGATACCTATGTCATAAGGCAATTTGATAAGTAAACAATGTGCTAAGAAACCTCTTATTGTAAGGTTTACCCGAAGTAATAAAAAAAACCACTAAAATAATAGATACGTTGCGAAGTTTTGACAATTTAAGATTTCGTGAACTGTACAGGTTTAGGGAAAGTGTAAATGTATTATTTATTGAATGGAATGTACTGGAAGATATTAAGTACTTAAGTAGGAGGGACAAAAACCAAAATAAAAAATAATCGTGCCCAGTCCATTTTTAATGAAGGTCGCCAAAAAAATAAGAATCAAACTTAGAAATCAAAAAGACTAAGTAGTTCTTTAAAAAGGTCAAGGTCACTGAGAGCCCATCTTGAAGTATGGAAAATAATTAAAATTGCGATTTTGTTGGTTTAATTTTGCAATTATGTATATATAGTTGATATACAATCTTTTTTTTTTTATAAAATGTAAGGATCGTATGTAAAGAGTAAAGTAAATATATAGGAAAAGAGAGCCCTCTTGAAGCATTTTAAGGAAACTAATTTCGAAGCCCTATCTCTATTTTGTATCCGAAACTAGCAATGTATGTATGCGTGCACATCTACATATGCATCCGTATGTGTAGGTACTTTATTGCGAAAAATTGCTCATTTGCTATCTGTTTTACTCGATTTTGTTATAAATTTCAACATGTATCATCATCCCTATACAATATAAATACTCTTTATTGCACACCTCAATAAAATAAAACAATACAAAAGAAAACATACACATAAGCACAGGTAAACAACATGCGATCTTATCGCTAAAAGACAACCTTTGGGTTGCGGAAATTAAAAAAATTACATTGTCAGTAACCGTCGCGTTGGTAGTGGTACTGGATAAAAATAATGGTACGAAAGTGTGATCAAGAAAACAATAAATGTGATAATTAAGGTCAGTAGGTAAATTGAAGAAAATTTAAAGTTTGATAATCACTGCTGTTTTTTAAATAGGTAAAGATCTGATTGTTTCTGGTCCGATCTTTACCTGGAAGGGTCAAGATCGGATATCGGTCTACAGCAGTGCTAGGTCTGTTAACACAATTACAAAAACAAACACAGTTTCATCACAATACGCAAAATAAATTACAGAGCGAAGATCGGATAGAAGGAAGAATTCGCGAAATGAATGACTCTGTGATTGCACATAGCACAAGCCCGACTCCCTGAGCGACGCGGGGACACTGACAGTCGAGGCGCAATGAAATGGCGTCTTACACAATGTTGCCAACATTAAAAAATAAAGCCAAATTAGGGGGAAATGAATGTCCTACGTTCTTCACCCGCATCCGGTATTTACCCAACATACCTTAATCGTTGAACCGCTGCATTTCAAAATGACCCTTATTTTGATATCGGCTAGCCGTAATGTAATACGGCGGATTATACAATACGACTGCGATACTTATATATAAATCCCCTCGTCAATGTAATTTCATTAAATTTGCTATCTAGTGGCAAACATCAAAGTAGTAGGTAATCTTTTACTTGTGACGCACAAGTGTGAGCAATGTAAAATACTATATTTCAAAAAAAAAATTGCCTGCTACGTAATAAAAGAAAATGTGATTATTAAATAATAACACGAAAGGTGGTCAAATCGCAAAATGCTGTCGTTTTATTTAAAATAATGAAATAATTAGACCAGTTCCGAAAGTACCGGGAAATCCCGGTTCTTTAAAACAGTACCGGTTCTGCAATCCCTAATAAGGATGTTATCCCCATCACTATTCCTTCTGTGTACGTATATTTAGAAACTGTCTCCGCCTCCAATTCGTGCGATAAGGACAACTGCAGCTCGGACCGAAATTCACTCGCAAAAAACTCAAAAATCGAGGTTTCGCTCTCGACTGTTTCCTCCTCCAAAACGCAACTAATCATTATGAAATTTTGGAAATTGCAAGAGGAAGAAATAATCTATGCCGCTATGTTTTGATTTTTTGGATATTTTTTGTCATATTTGTATACTGTGCCTTTTTTTACAGCCAATTCAATTTAGCCGTTTTTGCGATTTTCGAGGCGCTGTATCTTTCTTCAAAATAAAATAATCCAAAAAAGCAAAACATAGCGGCACAGATATTGATGATATTGATCTTATTTAAAAAAATCACTGCTCTAGGTTAAAAATCCAGGGAGGAATCAGTCGAGAGCGTTTGTATGGAAAAATCGCAACTAGGAATTCCTCTTAAGGCAATCTTAAAGGTGTATAATAAGGTGGGTTCTGGTCAAATTTTAGTCATTATTTTCTACTCTATCCGGCACGACTAAGATTTGAACTCTCAATTTTTGACCACACGCATACTAAAGGCTAAGAATCACATAAAGAAGTAATTGTAATACGAAGGAAATAGAGCGAGTTACATATACACACAATTTTTACTTGCTCTGTTTTCTTTGTATTACTATTTTAGTCATTAAGACTAATAATAGTACTCTATAGAAATATTAAAGTGCACTTTGCTCTCGTCTCCAAAAATCGTGCCGAGCGAGATAGCTCGAATGAAAGGTCAGCGTGATCTGCGTCTGCCTTTAGGAACGCCAACCGCCCTCATCGGACGGTAGGCGGATGGGGGCTAGGCCAAGAAAATGTAAGTTTGTTCGGTCACGGCCACGGATGTTTAAATTTTTTTGAGAATAAGAAGCCTAATTTCATGGACCTACGTATATCCTATAGCGGCGCAGTATAAACAGGTGATATAGTAGTTAGATCTGTAACTAGCCTCCAACGGCTTATCCTTTGTCTATTGTTAAATAAAACGGCGCGTGCCACTACCTGCAAAAAAAGGGCCCGGTCACTTTAACCGGTTATTTCATTACAACTCCTATGGTAATTGAAATAATTTTCAAAATGAAGAAATGATAAAATAATTTGCTATTTCTTGTGTGGTCCCTATACGGTTACTGAGTGCCGGCGAGTCGAACGCTACCAAACCAGCCTAAAATGTGTCCTCGATATGCGTAACAAAGGCGCGTTATCGGAGAGCACACCTACACTTGTTTTTTGAGCGTTGGACTAGCCCGCGCTCAGGTGCCAATTAGAATTATTAGGACGGCCTTAGACCCCTTTTTTGCAGGTAGTGGTACGCGCGGTTTTAGTTAACAATAGAAAAAAGATCAGCCGCTTCGGGCCAGCTTCAAATCGAACGACTATAACAGCGACGATCCGGGTTCGGTGCCCGGGCATGTATACAGATATTAATTTTTGTATTTTTTTACCACTTGAATTTTATATTTTTGATTGACTAAGCGAGTGTGAAGCTCTAAGCGTATCAGTTTCAGCTTGTACTGCTGCTTGTAATAATATGTTTTCTTATGTATAGTTGTTCTCCCTGAACTGATTTGTGAAATTTTGTGAGTTTCGATAATTATTATTTTGTCCATTAAAGTTTTTTTTTGTATTTTATAATCAATAATATATACTACGCTTACCAATAATAACACATTCGATACCAACGTTTTCGTAGCGCTACGCTAGCCGATCCCAGCGTTTTCCCGCTTTGCAGAGGAAAGCGACTACGAACAGAGAATAATCTAAATACTCAATGTGATAACATACATACCTACTTTGTTCCAACTGAGTGTTCCACGAGACTCACGCATCTTTCTTTAGGAGATGTATCTATGCAGTTCGCGTTCAAAAATATCTGCGACGCTCTTTTTGTGTTACAATTACTTATATCAATATTAAATATACGTACATATTTATTTTTGTAAAGCTGTTAGACATTTGCTACGATGAATTAGCCGTTCCGATATATATGATGACCACTATACATTGTAGTCTCTACTTGCTTTATTTATTGTTCACAAAGTGGTATGTGAACCTGCCTGTTAGAAATCGAGCCTCATCTATCAAAACCAACGTGAGAGCTCCTCCCTTTTAACGCAACACTTACAAAGACAGCCATTACGGTTTGCTTAAAAACCCTGCAGCAGTAATGTAATTATTAGAGTTCAGTATTCCCAAAAACTAAACCTCAGTCATCTGAGGGCCTACTGCGAACCACGTTCGACGTGTTGCCGCTCTGTCGCACTTGTAAATTCGTACGTAAGTGTGATAGGGAGGCAACACGCCGAACGTAGTTCGCGGTAGGACGTCTGGGCTATAAACGCGAAAATCGAAGTTCGTCGATTGCGGGCGTTTTTCTCTGTCACTCTGATTACGTCTTCGTAAGAGTAAAAGAGAAAGATCCCCGCAATTTGCGAATTTCGGTTTTCGCGCTAGGCCCCTTGGTATTATTAGCTAACCTTTACAAGATAGGTATGGAGAATATTTTTTAACAAGAATTCGTACCTATTGCAACAGGTTTTTCTTAAAAATTTCGAGCTACGAAGTAGGTATTCTTCCTGGAGATTTATCGTAGAGTAGCATGTAATAGTATATTACGATACAAGTGCTTATTATATTCTATATAAATAGGTTGTCTGGAAGAGATCGCTTTTTAGCGATAAAGCCGCCTGTTGTTACCTGGTTCTATTTTCCTTTAAAATTTAGTTGTAGTTTTACATGTAGATAAAATGGATAATTATTGGTGCAATGAAGAATATTTACTTACTTATATTTCTGAATCCCTTCATTTACTAACTCCACTCGCACTTGACCGATTTGGATTCACATGGGCTCTAGGCTCAGAGGGCCGCACAGGGCACGGCTCAACCTTTGTGGCATTATCTATGATTATTTTAATTATTTGTACGCAATAAATTGCTGGTTTCGTAGCTTTGGATTGGGGCCATGGTCTGGTAATCGTTTCCTGAGTCGAGGTGACATTCTTCAATATTGTATAAAAAAACCGGACAAGTGCGACTCGGACTCGCCCACTGAGGGTTCCGTACTTTTAGTATTTGTTGTTATAGCGGCAACAGAAATACATCATCTGTGAAAATTTCAACTGTCTAGCTATCACGGTTCGTGAGATACAGCCTGGTGACAGACGGACGGACGGACGGACGGAGTCTTAGTAATAGGGTCCCGTTTTACCCTTTGAGTACGGAACCCTAAAAAAGATTTTTTAACAGGTTCAAACTCCGGCTCTTGCCAAAGGGTTTTTCGGAACTTATGTACGATGCATCATTTGATGTCTACCAGTCGCTTTTCGGTGAAGGAAAATATTGTTATGGAACCAGACTTATCCCGATAAGGCCTAGTTTACCCGCTGGGTTGAAAGTTCAGATGGCAGTCGCTTTCGTAAAAACTAGTGCCTACTCCAATTCTCGGGATTACCTCGGGGACCTCGATTGCGTGCGTGCGCCGCGCCTGTTCGCCCTCCCGACCGCGCGTACCAACTTAAAGTCAGACCAAGCTAAGTTGGCAGCGATTTTAATAGCCCATACGGTACAAGTGTTATTTTAAACGTCAAACTTCTATGAAATAATGACTTAACACGTGTACTGACGTGCACCGACTGGGCCCTCAAAATCGCTTACCTCTAATCTAATCGCCCTATCGGCTAATCGCCCACCTAGGCTTGGTCTGACTCTACTGGCCAATTCACCTACTGTCAGGGAAATATTTAATGTTGAATGTAGTCTCCACCAAAATAGACTTATTTAACTGCACCCTGACTGAGTTCACAGAACCCACAAGCCGGCAACTATGGTATTTGATAAATATTTAATGTTCAGCTTTGTTTCATTCTGATATTGTAATATTTTATGCGTTGTTCATGTTTAGTTTTTTTAATTTAATATATCCCATCCAAAATATTTTCATGTAAAATGTAGCCAAGACGAAACCATAACGCTCGCACTGTCAAAAAGTTATCAGATCTCTTATAGAAAACAGCTTCTAACACTACAAGCCTTAACTTCACAAACTCTACACCTTAGTCAAAATATATGGCCAGGCCGTTTCGCTAGTCACATGGGCGTAAAGGGGCCCCCTGATTAACAGTCCGCCGGACGGTACCGGCCGGTCAGTTGTTTGGAACTGTCCAATTTTTGTTCTAATTCTAACTGACAGGCCGATACCGTCCGGCGGACTGTTAATCAGTGGGCCCCTTAAGGTAAAAAAAATGTTCACTATTAAAAAGTAAAAATTTTTTTTTTTTCTATATTGTTTAGATTTTATTTTATTTTATTTATTTTATTATAATACTTTTTGTGTTGTCTTAATGTGCCATGTCTGTGTGTGTTTTAAGTTATTTGTAAATTCTATGTCACTAACCCCAATTTTTTTTTAAGATTCTCTGTACTGTACTAACACTATATGGATCTTCCTGGATTCGAAACAAATAAATAATTGAATTATACTGTAAAATGACTCCCCGTCCGGTAAACCTAAATCAGTCCTAACTCTATACAAGTTACTGTAATGTAGGTATACATTAAAGTAACTTTTCTTATATTATTTTTGAAGTAAAGACCACAAAATATATGTCTGAAACATCTTATACAAAACAAGGTTAAGATAAGATAAAGATAGTTTATTATTCAAGTAGGGATATTACAATGCGCTTATGAACGTCAAATAAAGCTACACCGGCTCTAACCCTACACCTCTGACCCGAGAAGATTTAAATCCCCCCTCAATTGGAGGAGGGTATGGTATCCCCCCAATATGGACCGGCAAGAAACTCGGCGGGATACATCTTTTCAAAACATTACATCTTATAATTAACATGCATTAAATAAGAATAAAAAATACAATTTAGATTACTATACAAATCATGAAATTACATATAGTAGCTACTTTTCGTTATAGAATTTGATAAAAAAAATGTCATATCTAATCATACAAAAAACAATAAATAACAAACATAATAAAAACATAATTATATAATTCAGAAAACATATGGAATTCTTACAAATTTAACAAGAGATTTGAGTTTAAACGAAGGTATATTTATATAACTCGAGCAAAAGGGATTTTGAAATTGGAACTATATGTCACACTCTTATGGATCTAGAAATAAGATCGTAAGTATTAGATATTTTGCGCCCTCCGTTGTGTAAAATATTAGTGCAGGTGACTGTACTTGCAGTTTCGCATATTTACCTACTTGAAATTCATTCATTAGTTTTCAAATAATGTTTAGCTTAGCACTGGCTTTCTAAAGTGCATACGAAATACTAGCTTTATTACCGCCAAAATACATTTTATATTCCTTCTATAAATTACTCAGTTTCTGAATGCCAGAGGCAATCATCTCATTCAATAATGTTAACGATTATAATTATATGGCTATGTGGGCCGCGGGTATTTTAATTCGCTATTTTATTGACCAATTAAATGTATCATACTGATATTAAGATATAATATTAAGTATGCATCATTTAAAAATAAGAAATACCATATGTATTTTAAGTAGATTTTTTATAAAGGGTAATAATTACAGTCAAAGTAACATCTAAACAAATACGTACGTATTTTTGGAACTTTTGCGCCGGGTACGTGTGGTCTCGGGGATTAACAGGGAGGCGTAGGTAGTTTTAGGTTTTTGGACAAAGCTTGTTGCGGATTTTATGTTGTACCTACATTTATGACGAAGCCTGTGGCGGATTATCACTTATGTAAATTGGACGAAGTTTGTTGCGGATTCTGTTTTGTATCTATGCTTTTGACGAAGCCTACGCTGTGGATTAGGATGATGGTTGTTGTTGTCCTAAAGCACCCCAGAGGTGCAAAGGGCCTTCACAAGCTCGCGCCACGCCTTCCTATCTTCAGCTCGTCTTCTAGCCTCGCTCCAAATCTATAAAAAAAAAGTACGTAATATAACGTATCATTCGAGGCTCTTACAAACGAAAGGCTGCTGAATGTCCGTTTAAAGATTTTTATTTCTCAAAAAAATAACAATTATTCACTTACATGAGAAAAGCTACAACAATCAATTTAGTTAGTAATTCAAGAAAATGTTGAATAATTGCCAATAAACATTATGGCCCATGAAATTGTTGGTCGGAAAAAACTCAATAAAAAAATCAATATAAATAATTCAACGTTTTCGTTTCAGCTTGGGTATTGCGCAAAATGCTTTCATATATCCGGATCATATACTTGTTAATTATTCTTTCAACCTTTTTACTTGTATGGTGAAAAGGCAATCATAGATTGAATATATATATTTTCATGCAAAATGAATGTATTTGTGTAGCTGTATTGTCAAATTCTTAGTGAGAATAAAGAATCTTAAACCTAATACATATACCGAAGATAAATGTGTAGATAATTAGTCCACATTCTGCACCTACTGCGCATCATTTAACAAACGCTATTAGTAAATGCAACCGTTATAGAACGCACGTAACACGTCATATGAAATGTACGATATGCGAGTCGTATGATATACGCGTGTTATAGATTAAGAGCGTGCCCCGGAAAATGGTATTTAATAAAGAGACCAACGGAACCGCCCTAGTACTATACAGGTTGGCCCAAGCATACATTGATAAACGTTTTTTTAGGAATAATTTTCATACCTGTTTTACAAAATGTCATTGAAAACTAAAACTACTGTCATATAACTGAAACAAAGAACATGATCTTCAAAATATTCTCCTTTTGTTTTAATTGATAAACAAATGCAAAGCTTTGTTCAGGCGGTAGGTTAATGTTCTTTTCTCACTCTCATTGAGCGTAAGCTGAGCGAGATGGATGTGCGGGCTCGAGATTGCGGATATCATGTTTTTGTATTTTAATTTGTTGTAAGTTGTAACAAGACAAATAAATCGATGACTTCCCTCGAAAATAAAATTGCGCATTGCGCGTTTTAGACCTATGTTTGTGATTTTTTTTCTATCGAGAGAAAGTCAAAAACTCTAGGATTCTAATCGGTGACGTCGAGAAAATCGTTAAGATTGATAATTACCTACATTTTTTTTTTCGTATGGCTTTTTGTTACTCTACTTCAAAGATTTACAGTTTTTAAGTACTGTACCGCTTCTTTAGTTAAGGTGGTAAAATCTTCTACTTACCCATGGTATTTGGTTAGAGGACAGTCAAATACCTACATTTATGGCAACCGTATTGTGATCTAAAGAAAAGCGGTACGATTTTTCAAAAACTCTGCTTTCCGGCACGTTAAAATAGTCAACGTTTTTTGGGCCACCCGTATTTATAGTGCTATACTATCCTTATTACGGGAAGATCATAACTATTACTAAATAGGGATTGCAGCGTATTCCTCAACATTGAGGGTCGTGACCTCCCTTTTGTATCACTTTCTCTTTCTTTTTTGGTCTAGTGACCATAAAAACTTTTCTGTTGGAAAAAAAGGAATGCCAAAGAAAAAGAAAAGTCCCGAAGTTCTCAAGTTCCGAAGTCTTATTTATAAAGGACTGGCCGCCCTACATTTTAGCATAACATAAACAACATTACGCAATCGCGGAAACAAACCTGTTGGCTATGATAATGAATAAAGTTAGACACCACTTGGCACTTGTTTCCTCTAACAGAGAGGTCTGAAAATGTTATTTTTCAATGAAATACATAACCCAGCTGCCCACCCCAAGAGAAGGTAAATATCATGAAATAATATTGCGTTAGACCCGTTAAAATTACTAAATATGTATACTAAGTAAACGTGAGAGTTTAAAGAGTTAAATACATAATTTCCCTTGATCTTCTTGTCTCCTTCAAATGGCCTGCTTTCGTTGACATTCAATAATGTACAGTTTTTTTTACAACAGAAAAGTTTTGATGGTCATTCACTCTGACCTCCACCGAGAAATAACTGCTAGACGCCTGGATCAAGTAATAAGGATCGCACGTCGCTCAAGTGTGCGAACGAGACATCGCTATATACGTGCATACTGTGCTGTCACGCTCATACAGAGCTCATAGAGAATTAGCATCAGTGTGATAACCGCGTAATTATCTAGTTTAAAATGAATTTAAGGAGTGCCCCCGGTACTGGTTTTCTATACAAATATATTTAGTACTGGAATCGGGTAAACTCAGTACCGGTAGGATTCCCTTTTCCTACTTGAAATCATGTACCATTTTCCGGGGCCAGCTCTCGGTCTATTATGTTATGTTGAATAATATCACATAATAAGTGTTGTAACAGTTACGATTCGCTTGTTATTCGCTTATCTTCTAGTTACATCTGATGTAAGAAACTTTTTCTTAAATGTGTGCGAAATTAATCTTGTGTTTGTGATGATAGAGCGCGAAATGCTCAACAATTATTAATTAGTAAGAAGAGATTAATTATAAATGAAGATACAGAAGCCAACTGATTTACATATTGTAAATTAAATTAGTTAGGTTTATAGAACTTTATTTTCTCAAAGAAATTATACATTTCACTTCAGAGAAATTTAGCTAATACAGAAATAAATTTTAAGTAAGTATAGCGAGTGTGTACTCACTTACAAAGCACTTAACTAAAACTTAAATCTAGACAAAAACTACAACGTATGTTTGGTTGTTAAACAAAACAAAGTTTCTTACGCGCACAACGCGTAAGAAACCCCTTTAGTATAATACTTGCAGATTGTTTAATTACCTATTACCTATACAAACAATAATAAAACAATAATTAGTTAACTAAGTATAGATAAGGTAAGTTCAAATCAAAGACAACAAAATCAGTGAACAGTGGGTAGGGAAGGATCTACAAATTGTTACCACAAAATATACCAGTTAGTATATATTGTATTTTCAGAATATGGGAATAAGGTCTACAATATTACGCGTGCTGATTTTGCTTACTACTTGACTGTTCCTTGAGCCGTCCATCTTGAAACTCCCAGGGCCGGATTCAAATGTTTTTAATTACAAAGTCTTTTAATTTTTTCTTAAATTTATTTATGTTTTTGCATTCCTTAATATGTGTGGGTATTTTATTATAGAACTGGGCCCCTTCATATCCAATGTTTTTTTGTCCAAATTTAGTGCGCGTGGGTTGGAGGCATAGACTATTGGAGTTACGTAAAGGTCGTAATCCTAACTCAGTTTTTGTTTTAAAAGTTATTTGCGATTTAATTTTTTTATCTATTATTTTTCTTATAAGTATGCATATATTATTAAAATAAAGCTGGTTGAGATTCATTATTTTGGTTTCCGAATAAATTTTAGCACTTGGTGTAAGAAAGTCATATCGAAAAAGTGTTTTTACTATTTTATTTTGGGCTATCTGTAGACTTTTAAGCGTAGTCTTATTCGCACTTCCCCATATCTCTACTAGATAATTTAGGCGAGACTTCACTAGAGAGTTGTATATAGTGTATAGTACCGGGCGCGGAAAACAGTGCACAGTATTAAAGAGACAGCCTCGTAGTGATGATAATTTATTTTTCAATTTATTAATATGAGGTTTCCACGTTAGCTCGCTGTCAATTATGAGTCCTAAATACTTCTCTTCTGATGATTTTTTTATTTTGATTTTATTTATTGTCAATGGTGTTTCATCGTTGACTTTTTTGTTTTTAGCTTTAAATATCACGTAGCTGGTTTTTTCTATGTTAATAGTAAGTAAGTTACTTTGGTACCAGTTGTATAGTTTATTGAGATCATCTTGTGCCATTGTTTTTATTTTATCTATCGAATGTCCAAAATAAAACACACATGTGTCATCTGCATACAGACTAAGCTCTCCTCGTAATGGTATTTCACTAATGCTATTGACATATATTAAAAACAGAAGTGGCCCGAGGATAGAACCTTGAGGGACGCCGCAAGTAATTTTTTGAGGAGAACTTTGTTCGTTACCTATTTTTACAATTTGAGAGCGATTTTTTAAGTATGATTCAAACATTGCATATGCTACGCCTGTAATTCCTATGATTTTAAGTTTTTCCAATAGGAGCTCGTGGCTGACAGTATCAAAAGCCTTTTTAAGGTCAATGAAGATTCCCAAGGCTATTTTCCTGTTGTCTATATTCGTTTTGATATTATTAACTAGATCGATCGTGGAGGATAGTGTACTAGATTCCGGACGAAACCCATATTGTTTGTCTGTTAGTTTAGTATTTTTATAATTAATGTATATGTAATACTACCTATTGTTGGTTACTATAGAATGTTTTACAAAAGTTAAAATTATTAACACGGTTTACAGAACTTTGAGCTCGCGTCCAGCAGTGGAGTCATGATTCAATTTTTATCGCTTTGTTAGGACGTGACAATGGAAGTGAAAAATTGCATGAGACGCGAGTTGACACGGACGGAAGAACGCGGGTAGAAAGCGGCGTACACCTCTCGACACCCCTGAACCGCTCACACCGGTGTTGCTCCTGGTCGTCCTCACGACGGCAGTTTCAGGGGCCCATCTAGTGGGCGGCGAGCTACTGTCTGCCTCAAAATTAGTGAAAAAATTATTATGGCAGGTGTCAGGACGTCTTTGCAATAACCCAGTCTCATTGTCCACCCAAACTTCATTCCATAGACCATTATACTGTTCACTTTTTCTACAATAGTCCCAATACCTCCTGCGACCGGTTCATGACTATTGTTCCGGCAGTCGTTCTACTTGACTCTGTTGGATCTATATCCCCACGCAAGCCTATCAAAAGACCGGGATTTATAGGCCCTTGAAATCCAAGGAGTCAATGCATTAGAGACGTGTACTCAACGTTATAGGAAATATTGTTGCGGACTTGATTGGTAGATTGTTGAGTGTCCATCCTGTCAATATGTCAAACTGCATTGGTGCCAAGGCGACGGATGCTGGTAATAATCGCCGTCAGTCGCTATAAATTTCAGCTTCTATCGGAAAATGTTTACAATGCACACAGCACACAGAAGTTAGTAGCGCAGTATACTCATGAATTATATTTCAAAATATTTTATTAAGGACTCATCAATGGCCACTGCATCCGTGACGGTTGATTGTTGCAACGTTGTGTCAAGAGTGGTTGAGACGGCTAATGCAATACAAGCCTATCACTGCACGACACATCTTGTCACATAAGTCGTATAATGTTGTCGCATATGTGTTTGTGTATATTGAGCCCCTGGAAAACAAGCCAGTCTACCGGCCTGGTGACGCATGTGGCTTTTATTTTTTAAGTTTTCTAGCTACATTCACGTCTTGATAATTAGTTTATTATTGAGTGTCTTTCTCTCTCAAAAACTAATATTTCCATACAAATTTATGAGACTGTTTTAGCTTCAGGTTTGAATATACTAGTGATTCTGAGTTAGAAAAACTCAAAAAGATCAGGACCTGTGAGAATCAGGATGACCATTTTTTTTTTGAAAATGCTCTGCGTACTGTTTAAAATCTACACACTGCGCAGCAACATTAGTTGATGTCGTGTGATAGATATTACGAAATACAGAATAAGCTGCATTACAGTAAATTACCACGATCGTAGAGCGGATCCACAATGGCGAAGGCCGAGTGATCGTTTACTAAATAACTAATGTTGCTTGTGTTAACATAGACAAAGGACACTAAGACGTGGGACATGGGACGATGTTATACATGCTAATTTAACAGCTGACTTGCTTGGTTGTGCGGAACTAGGGCTTCCCATCCGGAAGAAAGCGTGAATCTTGGCATACACGAATCTTGCCAGCGCCCTACACGTCAACATTTCCATCCTCACCAGATGGTTGGCAGACCTCAACTCTGCGTTTCTCCAGGAACTTTCTGCCTCGCACAGCTAAACTGTGGAATGAACTGTCGCCTGCGATATTTCCGGACCGATACAACCTTCAAGAAAAAAACGTACTCCCATCTTAAAGGCCGGCAGCGCACTTACAACCCTTCTGGTGTTGCGGGTGTCCATGGGCGGTGGTAATCGCTTACCATCAGGTGATCCGTCTGCTGGTTTGCCTACTTATACAGCGTGTATTTTTGATACGGCCACATAATCAAAGGGTAGTTACGAGTAGTTTAAGTTTCATTGAACACACTAGGTTTAATAAAAAATTAACGACTTTTATTTTTCCATATAAAATCATTCAGTGAGCAAATCACTACTTTGTTTTTAACTCAAAACGTCGCGTTAATGACGCGACGTCACTCATAACTGTCACAAGTGATCACGATGTACGAAATACATTGCCGCTCGAATTTTTTTGAAAATTAATTATGATGTTGTGGTCAACAATAAATTATAATTGTCTTTAAGAATCGTCGTCGTCGTTTAATACACCCCGGCTCGTACCAATAAGTGTTTCGGAACTTATGTACGCAATATCATTTGATATTTACCAGTCGCTTTTCGGGGAAGGAAAACATCGTGAGGAAACCGGACTAATCCCAACAAGGCCTATTTACCTTCTGGGTTGGAAGGTCAGATAGCAGTCGCTTTCGTAAAAACTAGTGCCAACGCCAAATCTTGGGATTAGGTGTCAAGCGGACCCCAGGCTCCCATGAACCGTGGCAAAATGCCGGGACCACGCGTGGTAGAAGAATCGTTTAATATCACTAAAACCTTCGTCTCCTTTAAGTTTGTGGTTATATCAAAAACACACGCGGTATACCATAAAAAAAATACAGGTGCCACATAAAATAAGGAAACTAGAAATCCTAGCAACATCATTAAAATACGAGTAGGTATTGTACAGAATTGAATAAAATTTATATACATTAATAATTAACAGTTTTACTGTAATTTCAACCGTTTTTAATAACAAAAAACTTCAATTTGGGACACCAAAGTGGAGCGACGGGAGGAAAACAATTACTTTGGCGAATTATTAATTTTTGTACCTGCATAAGCTACTATACGTACAGGCTAAGCTTCGTGTTTTCTTGGATGTGACTGTGTTTTGAACCAAAAAGTCGCATTAAATACAGTCTCCAGGGCCAAGATTCACGGTGAAAAGTACAAGCCCTAACACACGATAATTATTAAAGTTTGGGAAGCCATTTCCGTCAGTAGAAAAAGGCGGCAAACGAAGTGTTGTCCACTCCTAGAAAATTCGAAATTCGCGCCTTTTTCTACGAATAAAGTGGGTTTAAACGGCCTCCCATATTTATTAAAAGTGGGTTTGCCAGAGTATATAAGCGCGTGTGCTGCGTGTGCGCTCGTCTCGGACTAGTTTTTCCGACATTCGTCATGGGAAAGTGGATTACTGCGTGCGCGCTGTTATGTGACCGTTACCGTAATATAGGTAATAGGTATCTTGCTATTGTTCCTAAATCCAGTTAGAACGTAGTCTGATAACACTAGATTACTCTCATCGCTGCATTTCTTGGAAAAGCTTATTCAGAAAAGTGTGTAGGTAAGTATACTGATTTTCTGTTCGACGGGGCTGGTAAGCGGCAACTTCGTTGAGCGCAGCGTGACTTTTCCGGTCAGATACCAGAAAATAAAGTCAAAGTCAATTTATATTCTTTATTGTTCAAATAGGCCCAGCTACAGGTTCATTCTACTTTTTACTGCAAGTTGTTTTGTCCCCAGAGATGCAAGTATTTTTTTTTTTATTATTATAGGACATTATTACACAAATTGACTAAGTCCCACAGTAAGCTCAATAGGGCTTGTGTTGAGGGTACTTAGACAACGATATATATAATATATAACTATTTATAAATACTTAAATACATAGAAAACACCCATGACTCAGGAACAAATATCCATGCTCATCACACGAATAAATGCTATGTATACATTATGTCCCTAGCTATGTATACATTGAAATTTTCTTTTTTGTCGTGACATTTCTTTATTTATTAATTTTATATTTTTTGTTTTAATGTTAAGTTGACGATCTTTTAGTGAAAGCCTTTGTTTTATCCTTTTGTGTAAAATACTGTGTCTTTTTCTTTAAGAAATAAATAAATCTAATCTAATGCCCTTACCAGGATTTGAACCCGGGACCATCAGCTTCGTAAGCAGGGTCACTACCCACTAGGCCATAAATTATGTATTTTTTACATTGTATATCACATAATAATAAGATGTATAGTTAGTCTAGTTAGTCTCTATATAGAGCTGTATAGTTAGTCTCTAGGAGCCACTTCCACCATCCCACTAACCCGGGATTAACCGGTTAAATCTGGAGTTACCATGTTTACCAGTACAATTTGACACTGGGTTAGCGGTTTAACTGGTTAACCCCGGGTTAGTGGGATGGTGCAAGTGGCGCTAGGGGTCACAATCACAAGAATTGACGACCAAATTATAGTAGTCGTTACTCAAATTATGTTTATTGCGACTTCACTATGCTTAAATGCGTTATAAATTCGTAATGGAAATGAGCATCGTTGAGTTTAATTATTGCGAATCCAGTATGGAAATGCAGCGGCTCTTCTGAACTTAGATTACTGTTTTAGGCACTAAGTCAGGGTTGTCAAAATCACCGCCTGAAATAAGACTTGAATTTGCGACCTTTCGAAACGCAGGTCTGATCGCTCTTAACCAACTAGGCTGCCGAAACTTGAGATGTGCGAATCTTACCATTCCTTTTGTTTCCACGCCTTAGGGAGGCGCATAGCGACATTTAACGAAATAATGATCTATCTTACGGCACTAAACAATTTTTTATCAAACCGTCTGCGAGCGACACAAATTTTAAATCTTAAAATATTACAGGTACTACTAATATCTTTATTTTTCATAATGGATATGTATGAGTACAGCGCTATTACTATAATTAGTGGAGGGACATTCCTCCTTTCGGCTTTTCTCGGCTCCGTTCGGCTCAGCATTGCTCTCAGCAATTATTAGGGTTGGCACAACTTGACGTCCCTATACGTGCACGACCACAGATAAGATAATGACTTGAATTTCGACAACCCTAAATGGCCGAAAGGGATAGTGCCATACATTAGAAAGGGACAGCACAATTAGTCCTTGAATCGCTGTCAAACTTCGGTTTTGTAGGAAAGTGTCATTTCTGTATGGTGGCACTATTATTTATTCTGTGCTATAACTGGCATAAATCTAAATTAGGCTCTTAAGGATGCTGGCAGCATTTTTTCGTTGTATTGCTGATACGTTGTGCGAGGAAGCCGCCAGCTCTTCGGTCAAGGTTTTTACTTTAGCTCATTTGAAATAAAACACGGTATTAATTTACGGCTCGCCCTGTTCAAATGAACGTGTGAATATGTCTGGACTGTCTGGTTACGAAGTTTTACGATATTAACTCAGCCGACAAACGGCCGCTTTTGGACGGGATTTTAAGAGTTTGTAGGATAAAGGGGACAGTGACCGCAACCCTATAGTAGAATGGATGTTGCGCCAGAGTTCTTGACACGGCGTCGGCCGGTCGCGGCCGGCGTTCGCGCACGCGCATGTTTTGCAACGGTCATTAATAGCTAGCCGAATATATTCCAGAATTCAAGAATATATTCCCTTGGAATATTTAACAGCTGGAGACGTTTTGTCTGTAAGTTTTCTGTACAGAACAGTCTGCCAATTTTTGCGGGGGAGGGGCACGTCAAATGTATGGCTATTTATACGTAACGTACAAATACTCGTAGCCATGTCAGATAAAAGTCAGTCCATACAATATATATGACCATTGGCCGAGGTTTTCGACAGAGCCGTAAGCTCTTAAAGGTCATTCCAGTTGTTCAATCCTCCAAGTATATTCCCTTCTATCAAATACACTAATGGCTTTAAAATTATACTGCGAGACGCAGACTGCCTGTGGTAACCTGATGCGCAGAGTAATAGAGAGTAAATTAAATAATACTATTATGAAATGAAAACTAGTTAAACCTAAAAATAAAATTAAGTATGGAAAATAACAAAGGAAAAATTAAAATATACTTACCTACAAAATAATAATAAACCCAATTACACAGAGGACACCCCGTCCAATAAGTCGGCCTGCGGCATGGACCCCATGACACTGGCGGCGTTACCTCTCTGTATCGCAAGGGAGATGCGTTGAGAGAGGTACGCGCCAGTCCTGGATTCCCCTGTTGTGTCGACCAGCCGGGCCGACAATGCCCTCATGAATGCTTTCATGTCGGCTGACTGCGAAAGTCTCAACCGCGAGCGCCGCAAAGTCATAGTAGTTCAGTAGGGCTGAGTATTTGCGGCGCTTGAGGATCTGGGCCTGGTCAGCCGCAGCGCCGACCTGAATGCGGGTTGACCCAAAGTAGAGATACAATAGAGAGTACCAATACCTGAGTGTTATTCTTGAGAAGTATGAGTGTCTTGTTATGTGGCACTGAAATGATGTCTATGCAAGCGACAGAATTCTCATTTTGAATGTTAAATAGGAATGAATAATTGGATATGACATGAATAATATGACTGAAGCCTGTTGGAATCGATTTCTATGGACGCCATTGCTACATAATATTACAATTGTAAAATTACTGGTGCTATTGTTTTAAGATACAATAAAGGTACAAACAATTAGGCCAACTGCATATATCACATAACTTCCTCTTACAATGGCTGACATTTGACACTGATGAGTGATTGTTGCGTAATCACATTCAAGTGAAAAGTGGAAGTGATCCGCTTTGTGATTAGAATAATTGCTATCGCTATTGCATATCGTCATTGCTTTGGAAAATCGTATCTCACACTATTATTCAATGTTGAAACTGAGTAAAAGATGTCTCACTCTAAAACGGTCCGGGCCCGGGCCAGGGCGTTCTGCACTTTAGTTTTCTATAAAAATCATCGCGTCATAGAAACCACCTGTCATAGAAAAAGAAGTGTCGGAAGCCTTGTCCCGGGCCCGGAATGTTCAGTATCTTATTCAAAGGACGATTATTATTAGAAAAAAACATATCACACGTCGCTCTGGACACGTCGGCTCAGCAACTATTGGTAAATATTAACGTCCTGAATTTATCCTCTACTTTCATTCTTTTGGAAGTAGCCAAGTACGTCGTAAAATCTGGAATCGCACTATGAAAAACGATTGATTTCACGACAGTATGACTTGGATGTGCTGAGGCACCCTAGTACCCTATAGCGAAAGCGGCAAATATTCTACAGTCTGTGGGTGTTCAGATAAATAATAAAATCCGTGCTACCATCAAACTCATCAAAATATGCCTAGGTTTAACCCTCAAGTGAAAATGACTTCTGTTACAGAAGGCCTACAAGGATCAACATGCTAACCAGAGAGGGGAGCAATGCAGAATGCACTCTACCATGCGATCACGATTTAGTGCAAAGTTTTTACTTAAATAAACTTTTAATTTAGGTAACTGCCATCCCTCCCCCCAGTTGCGTTTTTGAGTCTCTTTGAAAGGTCTCCAAAGAGACTCAAAGCGCCAGGGCACCACGGACCCCGGGTCTCGACGCCGAACGGGAAAGACCGACTCGACTATGGCACCGACCCCTGTATGTGCCCACCTTTGCAACTGCCGCCCTCAAAAAAGTTCAGTGGAGATGTGACAGGACCAGTGTGTATACGCAGGTTGCATCCGACATTAGCACCCGCCCCATACTCCACGGTTCCAGTAGATCAGGCACATTGACCGATGCAAGAGGCCAAAAGATAATATCGTTAAAGGCAGCATGCCTGAAGAATTCATAATAATAATTCATAATTGATTCTGTCTGGAGAAGCGGCCCGCGCTCCTCTGTCGTGGTGCCCTAACTGTTCTACGTCCGTACCGCAGGGTCAACGATGAGGGGCACACACCGGGATTGGTGCTTAATGTTACTTGGTGGGTCCACAAATCTATTAGAGTTAAAGCGTAATCTATTAATGTTGAGTTTCAAGTAATACATCGCAACCAGGATTCCAACCTCGGTGTAATAAATTTAACTTGTTTACACACAATCACAAACCCGCGATCCTTATCTAGACAAACGGACTCCAACATTTAAATCTAATGAATGTTGCCATTCAATGCGATAAATATATTGTCTACGCCTGAAGCCTAGGCACGTCTAGATTTAGACATAGACTAATTGGTCTGAGCTATTGCACTTTTGCAAGTTATTGATGATTTTGACACGATATATATAGTCGATGAATTATTATTTGCTCCGATTAATGTTATCGCTAATGGCTCTAACAACAAAACAATTAGTAGCCGAAGTATACTTGAGCTAAGCAATCTTGATCCCAATTAGAATAGAATAGAATAGAAATCTTTATTGTGAAACCATGGTACATAATAGTTGTTACATTAGAGTGTGAAAACACATGGCACCCTGTTAGGGCATTGCAAATAATCTTACATCTAGGTAGTTTCTGAACGGTAGGACTAGTATATATCTACATTTTAATTTCTAAGTTTTCCTAATAGCATTCTATATTTTTTTCAAAAATCTGTCGGGTTTAATCGGCCCACGGTGTATACCTATTTCGTGCCACGGTGTATACGGTGCGGGTGCAATTCGCTTTTGATTCTCTTAACTTTGCGATGAAATGTCGATGATGTAATGAGGTTTACGAAATAAAAACTAAATTAAATAACGGACGACATTTACTATGTCCGTAAGAAGATTATGCAGACTTAATATTATTTATTGTAAAAGTCTCACTTATGTAAATATATTTACATTTAATTCCGCCTACCAAAATAAAGGCATAAGTTATCCTTTACAACTTCCATTTGATAACGTATGCTTATTTGCATGCATATTGGAAAAATAAAATTACAAATCGATTGGTACCTACATCTTGATTATAATTGGTTTTCAACAATTTCAATTCAGTACTCCTCAAGGGCCTATTTTAGATATAAGCTAGTTATAGTAATCATCTGTATATATCCATTATGTATATTGTTATTGTCAATAAAATTCAGTACTTATTTGATTTGATATCGAACATTTGTATTCTGCCCATCCTAGCCTACTGTGCTCAAACGTTGTCGCTCACAGGGAGTCAGAAGTCCAAATTGAAGGTTTGCCAACGGGCTATTGAGCGTAGCATTTTAGGTGTTAAGAGGACCGATCGTATCCGGAACACCACACTGCGCTCAAGAACCCACTTTGCTGACGTTGGCGAGAAGACTGCTAGGCTGAAATGGGACTAGGTCGGTCACGTCTGCCGCATGCATCCAGACAGGTGTAGCTACCAAGTGGATGCCAGAAGATGGGCGCGAACGCGGTAGGCCCAGACGGAGATGGTGGGGCAACCTAGACACCTTCCTCAACAACTGGCCGGAAGAGGCGCTAGATCGAGAGTCGTGGAGGTCAAGTTTTCAGTACCTACCAATTGAACACAACGGCAACAGGATCTGGAATGACATCCGCTGTGCTGTGCCCTACCACACAAAGCGAGATGACATTCATAGTGCCCATACCTCTCTTTTGGACGTAATTTAAGGACGTACCCGGGTTAAGTGTATAAATAATAAATAAAATGAACTTAAAAATATTTTCGTATAATGACTTTCCTCATACGTTTTGTCTTGCTCCGAGCAAAATAAAATATGTTTATCGTAGCCCAAGTGGTCTTAATTTGAATTTTAAAAATAATATACATAAGTAGTTAAGATATTTCAAAAAGGTGAAAGCAAATAGGTCATCTTAAACTCGCCTTGAAGCTGCCGATACCATCAGTCCTTATTAGGCCCCATCCATACTAACAACAATCATATTGTGGTGCGTTTATGGGTACGGCCTTTGACTAATCACTTATGAATAGAATTTATCTAAGCGCGTTAACAATACTACATTTTTAATGGAAAGATTGCTATGTGAATTAATAGTTTGTCTAGGAGTACCTATTGTTTGAAATAGTTTAAATTTAATTTATTTTAACTTAACAATCACTATAGACGGGTGGGTGGATATTGATTGTGACTCTAAAAATTGGTTTAAGGTTTTACTTCAACCTAACTTGGTGAAGCTCAAAAGTGATCACGATTTTTCATTTGTAGCTCTCTCATTCATGTAATGTAAATATAGAGATGAATTCTTTTTTAATTATCTTTAAACGTACCAGCGATATTCTAAACCTGTGATCCAATCTGGGGTTTGCTTAAACGCTATTTTTTTTCAGGAGCTAATGAGATCTTAACTCCCACCAAGTTGTAAAATTTATTCATCAAGGTGACAAAAACTCAATTATGTCACAAGATGTCATTAAATCATATCGAATAGGGCCCAAGACGCAATCGTCATGTGTTAAGACTATTTGCGGTAATTTTCACATGCTCTTGACCGATATACCTAGCATTGTTGAGTGCTATTGTTATAAAATAAGATAATTTAGTATTTTACGACGAGTTTAAGACCGTTTAAAGTCATGCTTGTGAACAAAATGAATCATTTATAGCATGCGATTGTCAAATAACACGAGTTTGTTTTGTCATAATACCTATAGTTAGTGAGCCTCTTGACACGAGCAAACAACCGACAGGGACTCTTTAATGTTCAGAAAAAGGCTTTTTTTTCATCATGGACATTTTCATTAAGGATTTAAGAAAAGGTAAGGCGGTTGAGGTAACTTCGAATGCGAGGTACTTTGGAAATTGCAAATAGCTTCTGAACTTGAAGCACTTTCTACTGTAGTAATAGTACGCAAGAGTCCTTCGTAAGCGTAGCAGGAACGTGGTTGTAGAAACGAAGAAGCGTTACAGGAATGCACGTTAAGTACGACAACCGGGGTGGTTAGGGACAGCTGGGGTAAATAGGGACAAAACTCAAAATGTGATTTACCTGACAATATCTTGAAAAATACTTACACTTATTTCTTAAAGTATAGTCAACCGGGGTGTGACTATACTTTAAAAAATCTTATTATTTACCAACCATGACATTTTGTCTTGTAATATAAGAAAAACTATTAATTAATATTCCTCTCTGAGTATTTATAGGCTGTACTGGCTGGTTGGTTATTTATGAGCGCTTGTATTATAAATATAATAAATATTATTTTATTTTAAATATTATAGGACATTATTACACAAATTGACTAAGTCCCACAGTAAACTCAATAAGGCTTGTGTTGAGGGTACTTATTAGACAACGATATATATAATATATAAATATTTATAAATACTTAAATACATAGAAAACACCCATGACTCAGGAACAAATATCCATGCTCATCACACGAATAAATGCCCTTACCAGGATTTGAACCCGGGACCATCAGCTTCGTAGGCAGGGTCACTACCCACTAGGCCAAACCGGTCGTCGAAATTATAGATCTGCAAACATAAGTACCTTTTAGAATAGAATAGAATATCATTTATTTCAGTATAAGTACACAGTTATACAATACATATAGAGAAAGAAAGAGAAAAAATGACTTATAACTAACTTGTACACTGTATATAATTATACTGAAAAAGGTGAACACTCAGCATAATGCCAGGTCCTACTGAAGTAGTACGCTGACGCTGGTCTTCCGTGGACACCTGTATTAATTGTTACTTTAGTAAGATAACTATATATATATATATTATATATATACTTTTATTTTCGGTACTGGAAGAACTTTAATACCTAATAGCCATGAGTAAGCAATGGGCTAATTAGGAATGTACATCAAAACATTTTAAAGGAACTCAAATCAATAGGTATTAAATTCATATAAAGCGCCATGACTGTTGAAAACTTGTTCTTCCATCACGCCTTAAATACGTTCAATTAAATTAAATTATAACGTATACATTTCATTTCTTATCTCGAATTATTTTGAACATAAATTCTGTCGGGGCAAGCGATTGTTTCATAATAATTAATTGAATGAGTGTTGGCGCCGAAAGTGAACATGTTTATGTCACTGTTTCATAATTGTTAATAATTGAAAAACGATAAGTTTATGGGATGGTTTAATAAGTTTGCCGGTGTTGCGTGGGACACAGTGCTATGGAGAATGTTGACTATCGTCCTAAATGGCGAGTGGGAAATAAATTAGTCGGGAAACAACTTGCTTGTTTGTCAGGCACTTATCAAAAGTCTGGGGGACGACCGACCGGGGCAAGAGAAACTATTTTTCTACCCCACGTGAGTTTTATATTATGTTTTTCTGAAAAGGATTAGCATGGGTGGGTTTAATTGTCCAGATTTACTGCAAAAAGTTAATTTCTTTATTCCATCTAAAATTCCAAGAACATCATCATCTTCCTCGCATTGTCCCGGTATTTTTGCCACGGCTCATGGGGCCTGGTGTCCGCTTGACAACTAATCCTTAGAGTTGGCTTAGGCACTAGTTTATACGAAAGCGACTACCATCTGACCTTCCAACCCAGAGAGAACACTCGGCCTTATTGGGATTAGTCCGGTTTCCTCAATATTTCGTGCAAAAGTTTTGTAAAACTCATTTCATTCTGAGCCGGAGTTTAAACTTCGTCTTACTGCTCCACCAGCGCTTTTATTTCTATAATTCCAAAAACATGCAACATTAAGTTATTTTCTGTATCGAGGAGTCGTACCAACCTTAAGCGAAGCTGTCCTCTAACGCGTATGTATGACATGTACAAGCAACACCAAAACGAGATCGATCTCAACATAACTTTTTTCCTGGGTCACTCTACTCTCATTCCCCCGGAATCACATTCCCTTGGACCTATTCGCTTATTTCCAGGAAATTCCGTGTAGCTGTTTTGTTTGTAGATGGATCTTGGCACGAGTCACCAAAAATTTGATGCTAATAAAGCGGGATTCCCTGCGAATTTGCGAATAGGTATGGCAAGGGAAATGAGATTTTTGTAGAATGCTCCCATATAATGTTTCTTAGTTTTAGTTTAAATTTTAGCAAACTAAGTGTAGAGAGCTCAACGAGGGTGTTAGGGCCGGCAACGGGCATGTAACTCCTCTGGAGTTGCACGCGTACATAGGCCACGGAGACTGCTTACTATCAGGCGGGCCGTATGTTTGTTTGCCACCGACGTAGTATAAAAAAAAGAATAAACGCAACCTGAATATTTTCTTCAATGTATGCGGTGGTCTTATTTAAGTGATAAGGCGCATAGCATTATACAATACAATACAAATACTCTTTATTGCACACCTCAATACAGAAACAGTACAAATAATACAACACATAAAGAAGAGGTAAACAACAGGCATTATAATGTGCATGTTACAGTGTGTTGTTGAAGATGCAAATAAATAAATAAATGAGGAGGAAGAGTCTGATAAAATTTCTATTTTTTATTCGTTACTTACCCATAACCTTAACACGTCACTGGCTTCACTGTTCCTGTCAGCCGCACTTCTTGTCACTGTGTCCCGGTCATTAGCCCTTACAAGTATGTCAATGGGTTTCTTACATGCATATAGCTACGTCGATTATAATTAAAAGCTATAATAGTTTTGCGATTTCGTCAGCATCCAGCCCTTCTTTGTTTATTACCACTTTACCTAAGTAAGGTTTGATTGGACATAAATTGAGTAATTTAATACTGTTATTAATGTAGATTTTAAGGTGTGGAGGTATTTGAGCGGTTTCAGGGTGTGCTATTTGAATTAATATTATTGGACTTGGGTCATTGGTCATGGTAATTTAAAAAGGATGTTAAGATTTTAAATTAGTGATCCACCCGTTTTTGCTATTTTCTCAAAGATTAGCCGTTTCAACTCCTCATGGTAAAGATATTAATTACGTAGGTACCCCTTAAAAACTGTAAAGCTGGCAATACACACTAGAGTATGCCTGTGCAGTTTTATCAACTGCACAGTTTCCTATACAGCTTTACCTGTGCAGTTGAACTGTACAGGCAAAATTGCCCAGGCATACCCTAGTATGTATGGCTAGCTTAATGAGTTGTATAGTATGTCATATTAAGACCTATGTCTAATTGTCTAACTAGTCTAAAAGTTATAAAAAAATACCGTAATGAACGTTGCAGTATACAGTTTTGTAATTGTTGTATGCTCTTAATATACGTACTTATATTGCTTCGTATTGATTTATTTTTTGTTCCATTTATTTACTTAATTTTTTTACTATTTCAGGCTGCCAGCGCCCTCTTCACACTTGACAGTGCGCGCGGCAAGGCGCTGTCCCGAAGTTTGGCGAAACGCGAACGCCGTCGCCGCCGATGCCGCGCCGCCCTCGCCATACTAGCCCTACTGATGTTGTTGGCCGCTGTCGGCGCGGTGGAACTACTACTGTCGAGGGGACAGAGGGTGTTCGGCGTTGTGTTGCGATAGCAGAGGTATCTATACAGACTATTCCTGTACTGAAGTCTGAGGGCTTAGCCAAGATGACAATCGGTTGTAGAAAACAAAACGAAATGCTAAGATAAACGTAAATGATGTATGGAAATGATAGCGTTTCGTTTTCTGCAAACGATTGTCTTCTTAGCTAGGCCCCCTGGTGAAACGCGAACGCCGACGCCACCGATACCGCGCCGCTCTCGCCATACTGGCTTTGTTGATGCTGTTGGCTGCTGTCGGCGTGGTGGTGTTACTGCCGTCCAGGCGACAATGGGTCTTCAGGGTAATGTTGCGTTAGCAGAAGTATCATATAGTCAGTTACTGTCCCGAAACCTAGCGACAACGCTGTCGCTACTCTCGTTATATTTGCCCCGCTAGTGTTATTGGCCGCCATCGGCGTGGTGGAGATACTATTATCGAGGGGGGAGAGTGTGCTCAGCGGTGTGTTGCGATATAATATATATTTGTGCTATTAAATAACTTGTTACGAACTAATGTGATGATGTGAGTAGCAAATATTCTTCCAAAACAAATTTTGTAAATTTGCATTACGGGTAAAACATAGTGGTCAAAATAAAATATTATAATTATAAAATAAATTCCTCAATAAATATTTCTTTTGTATTTTCAGGTGCTTGCAATAACTACATTTGGGGTCGTGTTTTCTTACAACTATCTGTACGATGATAGTTTAGAACTATGGCACTTAGAGACAATTTTTTTATTTCTGTCGATCAACTATTAATCGTCTGACGATTGCCTGAATAGCTATTTTACTTAGTAAACGTTGATAACGAAATAAATGTCGTTTACAGTACATATGGGGCTACTTTATAGCACTAGTGCGAGAAGTAGCATATTACGTTACTGTGTCGAACATTTAAAGGGCCATATGTACTGTAAAACGTTGTACGATACATGTGCGAATAGGTAATTCGCAACTCGTGTCGATTTAAAACACTCCCTTCGGTCGTGTTTTAATTTATCGCCACTAGTTTCGAATTTCCTATTTTTCGCACTTGTATCGTAATGTACTATTAAACATCATTCATGCATGTACTTTAAACTGTAACTCTTCCTCATAGCTAGCATGAGAAATGTTATACAATAAAGGATGTTCCTTAATAGATACCTAAACGCCTTGCCTTGTATTTTATTCCGATATATTCGAGCAGATTGCTTGCTCCCTTATACTCTCTAATAGTAACTATGAATTAGTATACCTATACCTATCATCATATATTAGTTTTATTGACGATTATTATTCCACTATCGAATCAAATAAGAATTTAAGCGTAATGATCAGATTTGCTATAGTTAAATTAAGGCAATGAAGCTTCTGGCTGATATGTTATATTTTTTCGGAACTTTAATTTTATCTTATTTATTTAAGAAATACCAACAAATAATATATCTATACATTTACACAAGAACTTAAATACATAGAAGTCATAGGCAGGTCTTTAACCACTTATAGGTGACCACGACTAAAATAGTAAAAAAAAAAAAAAACATTTGTGTACATAGCACTTGTCCTTATCGATATATCAGAAACCCTTAATCAGCTGCACATAGTAGTTGCGATGAATAGAATTGTTTACACAATTACTTATGTAGGAAGTCTTAATAAGAGTGCACTTTTTTCGTAATAAAATTAAAAACACGTAAATTTTGAGTATTTTCTGATATTTATATTGAATTGCAAAATAATGAAGTCATGTTCCGATTATGTATGGAATCAAGTATCCGGCAAATGGTCCACACGACTCTGATGAAAGCCCTTCTTTTTTTCTCTCTTTTCATGAAATTATCGATGAGTTTTTGATAAATATGTGACTATCTCACTGATAACGCGTTGAATATTGGCTTTGAGCTCCGAGATTGTTTCTGATTTTTTTTACATAAACCCGAGATTTTGCAAAAGCCCAAAGAAAGAAATCGCATGGAATTAAATCGCATGATCTTGGTGGCCAGTTGACATCTGAAATTCGTGAGATGATTCGGTCTGGAAAGAGTTATTGTTATAAATCGATTGTTTCATGGGCTTTTTCACAATGACAACACGTTACCAATAAAAAATTAACACAATTTAAATCAACAATTAAATCAAAATCTTGCCTTGATAATGTCGCCTTAATATATAAAAACGAAAAAAAATCTGTTTTAATTGAAAATTTTCCTAATATACTTATGATATAATTCATTACTGTAAATCGTAGTTCTAAATAATTTTAAGATACAATACGTAGGTATCGTATTTGATAGTGGGATACAATCACATATTGTAAATACTACGTAAAACGACTAGCTTAATCACGCTTAATGCAATTTAATATGATAAATTCATTATTATAGTGAATCAATGAGTTTATGAGTTTCTTATAGATAAAAGTATAAAATATAGGTAGGTAAAAAATGTTTGGTCCTGTATTCATGCCCAGTGGTTTTAAAATATGTATCAAATTCATACATTGTATTTCTAAAATAAAATTAAAAATAATTATCATCCACCTTTTATAACAGGTGCCATAAAAATTGATTTGTAATTACAGTGATATATGTTACCCACGTTAATATATTGCCTGTGTTTTGTACATAAGTATTGATTTAAGATAAATAAACGGCTTTATAAGTGTTTTAAAGAAAACGAAGTATCTTAATTTATTGCGTGGTTTAGTCCAAACATCTCTGAAAGGTGAAAAAAAAACTTGTAGGTATATTGATAATTAAATACCGAGTAGTTTAAATATATATTTTTCTAGATTTTGGCAGCTAACCGCCGATATATTTCAATTGCACTACTCTTATTATCATTGTGTTTATGTGTTTTTTTTTAAATTATAATTCTATTTACTAAACCTAATTAAAAGTTTATTTTGAAATATAGCATCAATATGGGTAACCATTCGCTAACATCTTCTCAGTTTATTTTGCCATAAATAAAATTCTGAACAATGTATAAGTTTATTATGGTTTTTAATTTTTTGTGATAAAATTGGTATATCAACAAAGCGTAGTGTGATGTTTGTGTATATATCTCAATAGATGTAGTTTTTATGTTTTCGTTTGTATTCTTATAAACTTATAAAGTATTTCTATCATTTAAATAAGTGGAAAATATTCAAAAATAAACTCTGAAGAAGCGCTGGTAATGTGCAATAGTGCGTAAATATATGATTTTGCTTTTATTGTTATAATTGTGTATATATCTCAATAGATGTAGTTTTTATGTTTTAGTTTGTATTCTTATAAACTTATAAAGTATTTCTATCATTTAAATAAGTGGAAAATATTCAAAAATAAACTCTGAAGAAGCGCTGGTAATGTGCAATAGTGCGTAAATATATGATTTTGCTTTTATTGTTATAATGTAAAGTAGTTTTATTATATTGTTATCAATATAACTGTAACAACATTTTTTCGGCTGCGCCGACTCTGTCAAAATAGTGTCAGTATAGGATTACTAGAGTCCCTTACTTTATGTTATTTGTTCGCTATACGTATAGTAAAGTACTTACAAGTGATTATTTTCCATGAGAATAGTTTATAAAACAATATTATACCTACTTATGTAGTAAAAATTTGTCAGTCACGCCGGCTCTATCAAAATAGTGTAATGCATTGACATATATCTAAGGACGAGCCTTACGAGCATTAAGAATGGTGCTAGTTCAATGGTGTCATTCACGAATTTGAACCAATCCTGCAGTCTAACGCAACTAGTTACAACCAATAGCGCGCGTGATGCGAATTCATCAACCAATCGTGTTGTGGCATTAGACTGCACGATTGGCTCGAATTCGTATACGCGACACCGCTGTACTGGCCCCATTCTAATTGCCCATAAAGCCCGTCCTTATATATATGTCAATAGTGTAATGTTAGTCTAGTTTCTTAAGGCCTAATGTGCTTTACAACTCCGTTTCAATCTAATTAGAACCGTTAACCCTTTACCAGGCTGACAGTTCAAAAATGACAATCGAATGTCAGTCTTACTCATCGAAAATAGAACACATGTTTGAAGAGACGCATGTGGGAAATATATATCCCTTAGCCTGGTAAAGGGTTAACTAAACCAAATAAAGTAGCTTTTCTTTTGAGTCATTGCTTTTTCAAACAAACCAAATTCATCCCAATTGACTATACAAGAAGGTTCATATTAAAAATAGTTGTATTTTGTATGGTAGCTTACCAGGCTAGTATTGTTACAGTCCTTTACTTAATTTTATTTCATGGAATAGGATCACTTTGGAAGGCGTTAAGTGGTTGAATTGTATTGTATATTAAAATTATACTAAATATGGAATAAGTATTGTTTAGTTACCTACCTAAATTGTGATCTGCGTACCTTGTATTATATTAAATTAGATACTTTTTGCACGGTTGATGTGTGTTACACTTTGTGTCTTAATAAATATTAAATAAAAAAAATCATATTCGTATCAATATTTTATTGTCCTTAATTTAATGATAGGAATATAAAAATATAAATGCTTAACGATTCTATGACTGTTAAAACAATATTTTAGACACATTTATACATTTGGTGGGAAAAATGATAAAAGTAAAAAGAGACCAGCATACCTAATTTTTTAAATAAGGTCAAATTCTCACAAAAATAAAATCATTAGTACATATACAGTAATATCCATGTTCTATTCAGGTATTCATACTAATGAGTTTCAAAGAACTGTCTTTGAATAACTGTTTGAACATCAAAAATCTACTAGGGCGCTGTCGTTAGGTCGTGACTATTGTCGTCATGGACATATATCTAAGTACGTGCCTTACGGGCACTAAGAATAGTGCTAGTTCAGTGGTGTTATTCACGAATTCGAGCCAATCGTGCAGTCACGCAACTAGTTGCGATCAATCGCGCGCGTGATGCGAACTCATCAACCAATCGCGCGCGTGATGCGAACTCATCAACCAATCGCGGTGACGTTAGACTGCACGATTGGCTCGAGTTCCTGTGCGTGACACCGCTGTACATACCCCATTCTTATTGCCTGTAAGGGCCGTCCTTAGATATATGTCAATGATTGTCGTGCACATAGCGGTCATAGCGCCAAATGTTATAAGTTTTTTGACAGAGTAGAGGTTTTGATGGTTTATAACAGTCATGTTAGCGTGAGCGCGATATTTTTAGATATGACGAACGGCCATTTAAAGGTTTATGTTGACATCAGATCGGGTATATTCTGGTGGATGCTCACATTACTCATCCATAATATGTAGGCATTATGTTGGTACATGGGTAATGACACTTATGTCTATATAGACACCGTGCGTGTTGGAGGGTCTGCCACCTCGTGACCTGAATCGAAAGAGAAAACAATTCACGGTTATAAGCAAGTGCTGCCCTCTTCACTAAACGCTGGTTGTATTTCGCATAATAGGGTCTGCCATCTAGTGGCTAAAGTCTAAAAAGGGAAACATGACATAATGCTTCGCACCAATGAATGTGGCTTCTGTTCTGCCGTCTACAGTTCATGCACGCACCCTATGGAGTATTGTAAATTATGTCTATTATAAGCATTTTAATCAGCTGCAATGACTTCGTCTACTTTCTGGTCGTTCTCATCGACGGGGACATCGTCTACCACTTGGCAATTAAAAGCCAAAGCCACAACCTGAAAAAAAGAAAATAACGTATGTAATATGGATCCACAAATTCTACACAGGGTGTGTAACTTTGTAATAAGTTCCATACGCTTCATTCTAAAATGCGAGGCCTATGAGCGCGTTTTCAATTAATTTTAGTTTTCATTGATGTAGGTAGTATGTATAGTATTTTGTATATTATTATGTATAACAAGTAATATCTCGGCGATCGAGCTTTGCTATAACATAGGACTAGATCGATTTTTCGCCCCCGAAAATCTCTATATAGCAAATGTCATCGAAATCGTTAGAGCCGTTTCTGAGATCCCCGAAATATATATACATATATACAAGAATTGTTCGTTTAAAGGCATAAAATAATATATAAGAGAATGAGATAATTACAAGTTAGTATAATCTATTCACATCGTAGAACGCTCCCAAATTGGCTAAACAAATAAGTTAGTAATGTAACTAAGTGAATGCCGGTTGGCTATGATCCCAGTTATTGACAAATTTATACTACCTTGGGAGCGGTCTCAGGGTTGCTTCTAACCCTAGCAAGATAGCGATCATAATAACCGCCTCCGTGGCCAAGACGGCTGCCTGATCTGCTGAACGCCAACCCTGGAGCGATGATGAGATCCAACCCACCTGAAAGTAAAAAGTTTTATTCTGTTAGAAATTGAAGTGTATTAAAAATTAAGGACCTTGGGTTCTGTTACCAAATCCCAAGAATTACTCATTGCGAAAGCGACTTCCATCTGACTTTACAACCCATACGGTCCTAATGGGATATTTTAACATAAGTTCTAAGAATGTCACGCTCACGACTCGGAAATCCAACTCACGATCCATGTTGAAAAGCTGCTTTGCTGTCTATTGTAACATCAAAGTTACCTGACTCTAAAGCATCGTTCCTGGCGGCATCTTGTATCCCGTGCTTGGTGACGACCATGCTGACTTCGTCTCCTGTGTCCTGCTTCCACACGCAACATCTTCATGTGGCCTCCAGCTTACTTTGGATCTAAGTCTAAGGCAGTCCTCTTCCTCTTTGTTGAGCTTACCTGGACATCCTTAAGGAGCCCGGGGTCCTGTTTTAGTAACTGAATGCCAACATCGTTACAGACAATGATTTTTACGAAAGAGACTGCCCGACCTTCCAATGTTATGTTGAGATCAGTCCAGATTTTTGACGATGCTTTCCGTCACCCTTGGTCTACTCCCTGCGTAGCCAACGTGGCAATCGTTAACTCTCTGTAGAGAACGAAACGCAACGGTCACTGTCGCACTAATATGAACGAGTAATAGAGAGAGATGACTACGATATGCTACGGAGCGTTAACGATTGGCACGTTTGGCTACACAGCTTGTTGGATATAAGTTCTAAGAAACTCACGAATTGGAAACAGTTTGGACCATTTGGAAAGCTGCTTGTCTATGGTAGTAGCACGGTATAGACAGACATTTGTTACCCAAGTAATTTCTACTATGGTATTAAAGCAGGATTGTCTATGGTAGTAACAAAGTCACCTGACTCCAAAGCGTCGTCTCTGGTGGCATCCTTCTTATGCTGAGCAATCCCGTGCTTGGTGACGTCCATGCTGGCTTCGTCTCCTGCCTCCACTCGCAGCATCTTCATGTGCCCTCCAGCGTACTGGGGTACGAAGGCCGCCCCTTTAGAATACAAAAAAAATATGAAATGGAAAGTGAAGATTCTGTATTCCTACTTAAGCGGGAATTACCACGTGATCGTCAATAGAAACGGAGATAACGTTTTTCCACTTCTAAATATTTTCCATTCCCATGATTTTTTAGTATGTTATTGGCACAATGATAAACGAGGTTTATAGGTGTTCCTTTTTTATACATTTGCAAAGCAATTTTTTTTTCAAAACAGCGAAACCAACAAGCCTAGAAATATTTAACTCCCCATTACATAAATAACGATACTTTTACCTAAATTGTTAATTGAAAGTATCCTCAGGAAATACTATAAAAGTTTATACTTATAGTCATGTTTTTTTAGTAAACATTTATTTTTCTGTCCCCGTATTCGAATTGAAAAGTAGAGTGTTTAACTCGGGTGAAAGGCACCATTTCAGACTCGAACTATTGGCGCTTTCATTGTGTTCGTGCTTCAAACTACCTCGACAGAAATGAGTGCCTTTCATCCCTTGGTTATCAATCTACTATTAATATCGAATATTAACTACTAAACTTATCGTAATATAAAAGAAAAAAATGTACTCGGAAAGTAAAATGCTCTAGTGCAGAAAACGTATATCATTTTCTGCGTACTTTTTAGAACAACAACGACCCATTTTCGGAGCATGAGAATGAAATGACCGATGAATGATGAATGAGTTTTTTTAGCTTTTAGCGACGAGCGACACGGCATGTGTTAAATCTTATCTGAACATCCATCCTACTAACGCTTTGACAATAAAGGCATGTTAAGTTATCTACGAGCACGTTGGCTACTCTGGGTGCCTAGCTAAGATGCCAATCGTTGGCTCCGTAGCGAACGATATGCTAATGTCTCTCTATCGCACAAATATGGAAGTGATAGAGAGAGATTACCGTTTCTTTCGCTACGGCTCAAACGATTGGCATATTGCCTAGGCCCTCTGATATATCGGATGATAAATATAAGATAAAGATAGTTTATTATTCAAGTAGACATATTACAATGCGCTTATGAACGTCAAATAAAGCTACACCGGCTCTTACCCTACACCTCTGATCCGAGAAGATTTAAATACCCCCCTCAATTGGAGGAGGGTATCCCAATATGGACCGGCAAGAAAAGATGGCGACTGAACCAACCCTTGGCCTTAACGTGCAGCAGCAGCGGCGAGGTGTCCACCTCCTGGTCTGTGCTCATATACAGCGCGATCCGTTTCGACGACTTGTACCAGGGGTGGTTGATAACCTGCAAATTATAGCTCTATGTTAGCATGAATTACGGATATAATAGTACATTGTGTTTTAAGGGCGGTATACAAGAATTTATGAACAAGTGTTAATTTTAAGACCGATGCCGAAGGCGAGGGCTTAATTAACACGAGTTCGTATTTCTTGTACCGCCCGTGGAACAACTGGCACACACAATGTTTTTCATTACACTTGTGAGGAAAAAACTAAATTTGAAGGTGACATTTCAAACATTCGTCAGCCATATTGTCATTTTTGACAGGTTAGGTATCGAAGGCACAGACCTATTCGGCATTCAGCCACGATTGAAAATTGTGTAAAAATATTTTATACGGCTATTAAATTAATTAGATTAAAAATGTATAAATATACACAAAAAAAATCTATAAATGTCAGTATTTTAAAAGTAAAACACATTTATACCTACTTAAAAAAACATTACGCCCAATATGCCCAAAAGTTATAATTAAAGTAAAAGATCTATTACCGTCCGTGGGCATAATATAGCTCATTCCATCTCAGTATGCTGGCATACAATAACACTGTTTACGAGCAAGTGTGATGAAATATAAGGAAATACACGACGAAAACCTGGCGTTTGGTAACGCAGAAAACAAGTGGATAATTAGATACCTACTTATACTGCATTTTGTTCCATAATAAAACACAAAACCACAGATACGTACAGAAATGACATTTCCTACAAAACCGAAGTTTGACAGCGATACAGGGACGAATCATGCTATCCCTTTCTAATGTATGGCACTATCCCTTTCGGCTATGTAGGGTTATCAAAATTCAAGTCATTATCTTATATAAGGTCGTGCACGCAAAGGGACGTCAAGTTGTGTGTTGTGGTGAACCGAACGGAGCCGGGAATGACCGAAATGCCCCACTGAAAAAACTAAGTAAGCACAAGGAACCAGGTATTTAGTCCACAGCAAACGACTTGTTTGAAGATTTAGGGGCATTTTAAGGGCCTTTGTTTTACACTGGACTTTCGTCTAATGATAGAGTGCTTACTTTATTGTAGATCCTTTATTGTCTTTCTACTGGGGACTGGGCATTGTGAAAATTTAGTCTTTCGGCTTATAATATGAAATACCTAGAGTTGGACCAAGCCAATTCTCATGTATCAAATAACAAAGTGTGACAATGTCATCATTAAGTCATGTAAAATGTATATGAATATATTTCGTTTATTATGATTCGACCTCAGTTTGTTCTATTCATAGATGGTTAGGATCATATATGTAGATAGTGCTATGCGCGTGCGCCCGTAAAATTAAAAACACGTTTTAACATTCCTGACAACATACCAAAAATAAACTACTAAATTTGGCCGGGTTGTTGCCCACCATAAACCATACTAAAATTTACAAGCAATAATAGCGCTTTCTCCGCTACTCCTACTGAAAGATACATAAGACTATCCCGTTCGGTCATTTGCCCCCCACTGTTCTATTCAAGTCGGTTCAAAGTAAACTTGGACGTAATCTCATATTATAAATAGGTACCTTTTCGTAGACCACCCTGGATTGTCTTTTCTTCTCTTCAGTAGACAGTGCTGCGATGCGCGAGGAGATTTCGTTGCGCAGCAGCATCTTGGCGGGGTTGGGCGTGCCGGGGGCCATGGTGCTCTGAAAATATTGTAAGTAATACTTACTTACTTAATTAACTATTTTAGATAACGAGAAAAATAGTTTATTAATCAAAACTAAATAAAAATGTTTTTTTTTTTTTTACATTACAATGCGTTTATGAACGTCAAATACTACGCCGCTCTAACCCTACACCTCTGACCCGAGAAGAATTAAACTCCCCCTCTATTGGAGGAGGGTATCCCAATATGGACCGGCAAGAAACTCGGCGGGACATATCTTTTCAAAGCATTCCATATTATAATTAACATGCATTAAATAAGAAAATATACAATTAGATTACTATAGAAATGAAGCAATTACGTACAGTGGCTACTTTTCTTTATAGAAATTTGATTTAAAAATATATATGTACATCAAATCATACAAATACGTAGCTCTTTCAGATTTTTTTACAAAAGAAAAAGAAAATAAAATTAGTAAAGAAATGAGAATATATATTATATAAATAATAATAATAATAATCATATTCTTTATTGTGCACAATGAAAACATGATTAAATACAGCAATTAACATAAAAAAACTAAGCAACAACAGGCGGTCTTATCGCTAAAAAGCGATCTCTTCCAGACAACCCTCAGGTAGTAGAAATTAATAAATCTGACTGATTGTTATGAAATATCTACATACCTTCCTTTATTTTATGAAACAAATCCTTGTTTTGTGCAATAAAGTTTAAATAATAATAATAATAAGCCCGCAGGGCAGCTTGTGGCGAGCTGTTGGGGAGTAACGACCCCACGGACCCGAGTGTTCCCGAGAGTCGGTCAGGGTCTCCGTCTCCGGCGTGTCTTTGTCGGTCGGAGTGGACCCCAAGGGGACCCGCAGGACTCTCAGCTCTGGCTTGCCTTCATTGGCCGTCCAGAGGGGAATCGTTAGAGCTATATGCTCCGGGGGTGGAAGTGAAAGATGCATAAGACGCGAGTTGGCACAGTGGCTGTTATCAGCCACTGGGTAGAAAGCGGCGCACACCTCTCGACACCCCTGAGCCGCTCACACCGGTGTTGCTCCTGGTCGTCTTTACGACGGCAGTTTCAGGGGCCCATCTAGTCAGCGGCAAGTCACCGTCTGCCTCGATAACGTGTTTAAGCATTGTTATGGCAGGTGTCCGGACCTCTTTACAATAGCCCAATCTTTTGACCAGCCAAAGTTCAACACCATAACCGGCCCTCTTATCCACTTTATTTACAATAGCCCCTACACCAGCTGGGACCGATTTACGGGTATCTATTTGTACCCGTGAATGGGTTCTAGCTGGTGTATTACATAACATCAAATTTGTCTAAAAGGGCCTCTGCGCTGTTGGCTTCGGCCCCACGCATGCCTCCCAAAGGTCCGGGACCCCATGGTCCCGAGATATGGAAAGACATACAAATAATAATAATATCCATGTAACAGGAGAACACAAAATATATACAACAATGTACAAATGGCGGACTTAATGCCAAATGGCATTCTCTGCCAGTCAACCATAGGGCCAAACAGAGACACAATTGGTGCAGAGAGAGAGAAAAAAGTGAATGAACTTGTCCATATAATGAATTAATAAATACATTTATTCATGAGCAACATGGATCATTTTGTGTTAGTGACAATTCTTATCTTAAATCTAATCACTACATAATAGAAAACAAAGTCGCTTTCCGCTGTCTGTCTGTCCCTGTGTATGCTTAGATCTTTAAAACTACGCAACGGATATTGATGTTTTTTTTTAATAGATAGAGTGACTCAAGAGAAAGGTTTATACGTAAAATACATACCCGTGAGAAGCCGTGGCGGGTCGCTAGTATTAGTATATACATAAGCATTTAATGTTAGCTATAGTCTAGTTTAAAACCATAATTAAAAACCGCGTAGGTGACTTTTCCTATTTGACCGAATGAATTGAATGAAATAACTTGACAATTCAGGTTCACTATATTTTAAATTTAAATTTTATTGTAAACTATTTGATCCCGCTAAACACTATTCTATAGTTTAATTATTATTCTTAATTTATACTACTAAACACTATTATAAGATAACGAAATTCTGGTAGTGAATTTATTATTTATAGTAAGTCTCAGATGCCTACTTACTGATAGGTGATTAACATTAATAATGTCGGAGTAAATTTATTAATTTAATAATAAACCAGTTTTAAGATTGCTTTATCAACAGTATATTCACTAATGTTATTATAATGTTACTCTACAATGTAACGACTAACGGATGGTTAAAAGTAAATTGAAAAACAAAATTCCGATTCACTCACCAGTACCAAGATCCCGCTACGACAGTTATGAGAACACTGTAACAGTAACACTGTTTGTAATCATCTGCCAATGATAAAACGATATGGCATATGGAACCAAAACAGTCACGCAATGTGCACGTGTTGAAAGCTTTGATTATAGCGCCATCTAGCGAATGCCCCTCGAACTGATGAGAACGTACGCTGGCAAAAATTTAGTGAACCTAACTACCTATGACGTGTTGCTATAATGTAAAGTTGTTTTACAGCGGCTATAGGTGGCTGAAGTGTACGATATCTATCTGGATAATCCAATAAAATTTTGTGATATGTTAAATTAACTCTTAAGGTTATTACCAATAACAACATTTCCAACGGACTCAGATTGTAGGTGTTCCATTTCGGTTGCTGTTCCAACTATTTAAAATATCTGTTCAAGCAATACATTTTAATTATAAGACACTTATTGCACATTAAAGCACTAACACTAGTCTTCTAGTTATAATAGTTATTTAAAAATATGAATATAGCCTTTTCATTGTGTCCACATGTGTAGAGTATAACATAGTTGTTTAATAACTCTTCGTGTCCTCATGTATGCCTGTGTTGTTTGAAACGCACACGTAGTCTTCAGGCAAGACTTGAAAGAAATTAAGTTCATGGGAAAATTCCTTAACATACATCGTTTCAGTAATATAACGTTGTAAGGATCGTTATCGCTCACTACATACTTTGCACATTGCACGAGTAAAAGGAAGCATCTTGCATGGCCGCGCTAATCTCAAAAGGCACCGAACCGATAATGGCGAAATGCTCTTATTTCGCCATTATAGCTTATTTTAATTCGCGATTCCAGCGTTAGAGACAAAGTTTAAGATGATTACGGTTCGTTATACAGAGAGTACATTAAAATAAATCTGCAATACTAATGTGAAATTCAGAGTTCTCAAAAAAGTATAACTTTTGAAAATTCGGTAGGTCTGTAAGTAGCTATTCTGTATCTATATTCTAAATGTATTTAATAACTGGTTACCTAATTTTTGAACGATCAAGGAAGTAAACTAGGTTTAATACACTGTTCACTGGAATTTATGAACATGGTGATATACTAGACTATAAAACAAATATCATAGGTATAAACAGCGGGGCGTTAATGACGTTACGCCAAGTCGGGATAGTTTCAGAACATTAAAAGTACATTACGGCACTATCTTTAATTTATATATCCTGTTGAGGAAGATATTTTTCGAAGTATCACATTAAATTTGCTCCCTGATGAAAAGTGTATCACGTCCGTCCCAAGGTTTCACAGAACCCCTGGCAATTTTTACTGAGATTGGGTCAAGAGAGTCGTAAAGAGTGACAACGGACTCTCACGTTTCCGACTTTTCATATATTTATGATCGTGGTCTATAAACACATTGTATTAAATGAAGTAGCTTAATATTTTATATGCTAATGGCAAACACTTGGTACATTTATGTCTGAAAATATAGATACGGATGACAAAGTGCCAAAAATATCTATACACCTTAATAGTATGGACAATAACGTCTCGTATACATATTTTTAGGATATTGTTCGTATTCATATTTTCAGTTGCTACTATACTATCAAAGTCAAAAATTTGAAATTTAAAGCTAGTTTGCAAGTTGTAAGAAGTAGGTACGGAATTACAGAATTACGCATGCAGGTTTTGTGTATTTTCTCTTTAGGAACATTTAACGTCAAGAACATTATCAGATACTCGGATAAATATATTTTTTTAAATTTATTTGACTTCTTGTTCGTAATCGTAAGTTCTATAAATCTTCCAGTTCTTCTAGGGTTCGTTTTGCATAAAATTTCTCGTCAAAGTACCGAGGCCACTTAGGAGTTGACTTAGCGGAAAATTTCCGGATAATTTGCAAAGCGATATCTAAATTCTAATCTTCGGTGTCTTTATACCTATGTGTTGAGCCGAATGAGCTTTTCCAAGAGTTTTTAGGTTTAGTGGTAAAATTGAACCTAACCTTTTCTTTGACAACATATCTATGCGCTGTTTGGATTATTATGAAGTAGATCATAATTATCTCCTCAGGTTATTATCAGTTCTTAGCCTTATCTTGGCGGTTAATACGGTAATGCTAATTAGTTTTCTCCATGACGTGAAGTTTAAGTGGACAGGTTTGAACAGTGCGTTTCAGAATGCTATGGTAAGAAAATTGCAAAATTATGGGCGACAAAGCTTCTAAAATAGGGGTATTACAACTTAACATTGTCAGCAGTAAAATATACCAGAATTAAATTCCCTTTCAACCGTTACGATTTAATTTATTAAATTTAAGTCAGACTAAAACGAAATGTAGACGCTAATTTTATTAACAAAGGGAGGACCGAATCGAAATTCATAAATTGTAATGAATCGGCGCAATCAAGAATGCTACACTTACTAATTTGTAATGCGTTCACAATTGGCTTTGAGTCTTAATGCCTTGAACTGATTTGCATTTATAATTTTATTATGAATTTTGAATGTTTGTTTACTTCTTAGTTCTTATTGTTAGATTGTTTGGATAATTTTCTATTGTACAGATTTTTTTACTGTATACTGTAATTTCGTTACTTTTATATTTTCATTAAAACTAATAAGCTAGGTATTTTAAATAAAAAATATTTGTGCCATTTTGTACTATAAGGGTACTTATTGCCGGTTGTCAATAAGGCGTTATTTCCTTACAGCTTCAATTTGAAATCAATCTTATCGAAAATCGACAAAGTGGTACAATTAAATATAAATAAATAAATATATTTGGGGACAATCTTACACAAATCTACCCAGCCCCAAATTAAGTAAATACATACTTATATACATAGAAAACACCTATGACTCATGAACAAATACCTGTGTTCATCACACAAATAAATGCCTTTACCGAGATTCGAACCCGGGATCGTCGGCTTCTTAAGCAGCTGCTACCCACTACTACTACTACCACTACCACCACTACTGCCACTAGGCCGGACCGGTTGTTTTGGTTGAAAACGTCACATTTACAAACATGCATTAAAACGTGATTAAAATGAATCCATACTATGTTTCCAGAAGCATTATTCGTACATTAATTCGTTACATTTTTTATATTTGTGTAATATCTAATATGTGATTAAATATATACTGGTGTACCTACTAAACCTACTTAAAGAAAAAACACTAGAAGATACAGTATTCCGTTAATAGGTACAAGTGGTACAACTGTTCCAGCGATTCATTTGCCTGAAAGTACCGTTTGTACAATTAATAGAACACATGCTGCTTTTATGAGGGTATTTAATTGGACTTTAACTGCCGTTGTCGCATTCATTCTGTTCGATTACCTATATATAACCATTTACGATTACGTATATAGCCATCCATTTTATACAATTCTTTGATATTTAAATAGAGCTTTGTGTTTACTTTCGCTTGGTTGCTTTATTTTATGTTATATAAACTAAATTGTTTGCCCTGACGTATAAAAAATAAATTCTGTTCATATAATAAAATCGATATTCAGAAATGACCCCACGGCTGTAGTACGGTCGCATTTTTATCACTTGTCACTATGCCTGTCACTTTCGCACTTACATACTTGTTAGAACGTGAAAGGCATAGTGGAAATTGATAAAAATGCAACCGTGCAACAGCCGCAGGTCGCTAGTTTATGAACGTCTGTATTCTGTATCGTGTTGACGACGAAATGATGACATTACGGATTAGGAAAAGGAAAATGCAATAAAAATTAAATAATATATATATATATATATATATATATATATATATATATAGGTATGTATGTACAATAAAGTAGGCGTATCTACATGTAGATGATTATAATAGATCTTATAAAATCTCTTTCCACAGTTCTACAGCATTTTAGTGTATAAGTACAACTGAATAAAATAGGTCTGTTTTATAAACTAGGCCCTTTGGGCTTTCGCGTAATATCTTTAGTTAGATTATTTTGCGGCTTGTTCTAAAGGTATCCCTCTAATTTATATGTGTAATTACTTTTGCTAAATAATTTACGTACTTATGCTACTAATAGGTATTACCTTCGCAGATCTTATTAGAAGTCTTATGTAAACCTGTTGTAGTACTGCGGAAATCATTCATTTAATATCGCGACAAAAAATCTGGGCTCGGTTGGAACAGTTATGCTAACTTTATCTTATCTGGGGAGGGAACCTGTTCTGATAAAGGACCCGCTAAAGAGGTCACCGCGTTGCAGGGGTGAATAAAAAGTTATGACCATATCCATAGGTGTGGCTAGTGGTCTAAACCACGACCTTCCTTTGTTCGCGGTAGGGGCGCTGCGAGCGCTCGCCGGTCGCTCACTGCCGCAGTCGAGCTCGGCCATTATTCTGTGCGCGCGTGCCTTGCTCTAACTCATCAGCAAAACTTTCTTACGTCAAATCAATGGATATAACCTAACACGCCGCGCACTGGGTTTCGTATGAAATGTGATTGTTATTGTGTCTAAATGGCGTATCTAATGTGCCCGTAGTAGTGACGTGCAGTGCTAGAGTTTGCAGTGTTAATGATGTAATTTTTTGTGTGTGTAGTGTTGTGTTTAAAAAGGAGCAATGAGTATCCAAAAGTGTTTTCTGGATAACTCCAGCAGGATGATAAAGGCAATGTCAACTGCAAAGTCGAGCTCCAGTGAAGTAAAAACGGTAAGCAAAGTCAATTTTATTTATTTCTAAACGCAAACTTTATAAGCGTGAATGTTTTGGTTTGATTTACGACCTCGTCCATACATCCGTTTTATAAGGATTTTTGGTAAATGTTTTTTTTTATTTGTAGGTTATATTTGCTCAGCCAAAACAAACCCAAAGGTTAACGGAACTGCAATTAACGTACGATAAGCTTCGCATATTCCATAAATCATTAAGGTTATGCACGTCTCATAAATTAGAGCGTTCGTAACGTCCGTATCTGTAAATATATGTTTTGCATAATGTTTCCTTATTTAATAAATGACATGATCCTCCAATGGTTTTAAATCATTTTCCATAAACGTCATTCAGTGCACGTGTTATCGCACAAAACCGATAGGCACTAGTAACTTAGTAACGATTGTGTTTATTTACGGTAAACATTTAAAACGTGCCTGTAAACAATAAGCATGGATGTATAAATTACCACGCTTTTCTTACTAGAATAAATGTGTCATAAAATCAGCTATTCCACAAAAAAAAAACAATTATTCACGGCAATCCAATCAACTAAATAAAATGTAGTTTTCACAAGATAAACAACTAAATTGACTGCGTCATTATACATAGGTACATTCATTTTTGATCGAATGAATGAATGAAACCAAGTGTCAACGACCGGGTGACATTGTCAGATACCGCGTTATGGTGTTGAGCTATTGTCAAGTCAAGGTACATATACGCAATTGTTTTAATCTATTTATAGATGGATCGTCTCTTGAGTTTAAAATTAGATCATCTGATTTCCGCAACAAATACCATCTTTGCTTATGTAGTCATTGCTAGTCACAAATAAGCAGGGGCATATTTTAAGTGGTTCATTTTTGTATGAATTCGTTTTAGGTATAGGCTAGTTTTGTACTACTATTGTGTGGAAGTAAAGAATTAGGTGTATATTTTAAGTGTAAATACCGAGTATTTAATCGATTTAGATACAAAGTACTGGCATCAAAATAGCGTAATAGACAACGCTCCAAAATTATCTGCCAACATGGTATACTTTTCTAATGAAAGGTACCTATATCTCTATAATTGCTTCCACAAGGTCACAGTCTAAGGGCCACCCCACAGTCCCCACACTAGCGTCTCCCGAGCGTCGGCGTCTAGTCAACTTTATGGCTGCTGCTCGACGCAACGTTGACGCAACTGCGCAGCGAGGCCCTAAGCTAAGAGCCACCGTGTACACTGGCATCTTTTGAGCGTCGGCGTCTAGTCAACTCTATGGCTGCTGCTCGGCGCAACGTTGACGCAACTGCGCAGCGAGGCCCTAAGCTAAGAGCCACCGTGTACACTGGCATCTTTTGAGCGTCGGCGTCTAGTCAACTCTATGGCTGCTGCTCGGCGCAACGTTGACGCAACTGCGCAGCGAGGCCCTAAGTTAAGAGCCACCGTGTACACTGGCGTCTTTTGAGCGTCGGCGTCTAGTCAATTCTATGGGTGCTGCTCGACGCAACGTTGACGCAACTGCGCAGCGAGGCCCTAAGCTAAGAGCCACCGTGTACAATAGCGTCTTTTGAGCATCGGCGTCTAGTCAACTTTATGGCTGCTGCTCGACGCAACGTTGACGCAACTGCGCAGCGAGGCCCTAAGCTAAGAGCCACCGTGTACACTGGCATCTTTTGAGCGTCGGCGTCTAGTCAACTCTATGGCTGCTGCTCGGCGCAACGTTGACGCAACTGCGCAGCGAGGCCCTAAGTTAAGAGCCACCGTGTACACTGGCGTCTTTTGAGCGTCGGCGTCTAGTCAATTCTATGGGTGCTGCTCGACGCAACGTTGACGCAACTGCGCAGCGAGGCCCTAAGCTAAGAGCCACCGTGTACAATAGCGTCTTTTGAGCATCGGCGTCTAGTCAACTCTATGGCTGCTGCTCGACGCAACGTTGACGCAACTGCGCAGCGAGGCCTTAAGCTAAAAGCCACCCCACACTAGCGTCTTTTGAGCGTCGGCTTCTAGTCAGCGCTATGAAAATGTCGCTCGGTACTGCGAATACTGCAGGCCTTATTATTACAATAATACCTATTAAAATACCTGTCATTAATTAACTTTTCAATTAAAATAATCGTTGACGCAACTACGCAGCAAGACCCTAAGCTAAGAGCCACCGTGTACCAGGGATCGGAACCGGTTTTTTGGAAAAACTTTGAAATAAACATATATTTCGGTTTATTTTATACTCCAAATATAGGACTCGGTTGTGTTTTTAGATAACGACTTCGTATTATTAGATTGCCCAATAAAATTAGAACGGAAATAATTAACAAAGAACGGAAAAATACCGTTTTCGTTCCCATACAAAAAATACCGTTTTCCGATCCCTGCCGTGTACACTAGCGTCTTTTGAGACCCTCGGACCCTGGGGACCCGGAGCCCATTGTATTTTCAGAGAGCTGGCGAAGCGTCTCATTGATGCTACGGGTGACCAGAGGGCTGGTTCTTTCCTTGCCCAGCGAATTGGCATCGCCATACAGCGCGGTAATGCCACCAGCCTTCTGGGCACCCTACCATCGGGCGACGAGCTAGCCCCCATTTTTTATTTGTAAATATATGTATTTAGATATGTTTCTTTACTTTAGTTATATTCTTTTTTGTATTTTATGCGTTTTAATAAATATACTTTTAAAATGTATACTAAGAAAGTAAACTTAAGTTAGTTTACCAATGAACGGGTAAGTATTTGTACCCATAGATGATATATATTTGGCTTCATAAATAATTAAACTTTTTTTAAAGTTAAATATATTATTCTATTAAAACCTAAAATTGCTACAGAATAAAGAGAGCAGTTCGAAAAATTTAACTTTATTATACATATGATTTAAAAAAGCATGCCATGAATTTAGAATTTTTAAGAAAGTAGATAATACAGTCGATTTCATAAGTATCCATTTTTTCACACAGTACATTTTCTTTTCGATTGACGTTTGTCGACAAACTATTTCCATATAAGGTCATTCATACATTGTGCTCGGCCAAATGTAGTAAACAGTCCACGGTCGAAGGGCTCCCGCGCCAAAGGTGTGTAATCTTTTGCGTTAAGAGGAAAGAGGACGATGTCGACCGCTTTTTCATACACACGTAGTTCTTATTTTACATGAAATTGTGTCAAAAGTTAATAATGTTTATCCAAAGAGGAAAATGAGGATTATTTGTATGGAAAGGCGGTTTCGAGGCAGTTGACTTTCGTCTATAACACTCCACCACCGGCACAGCACAGATCTGGAGCAGAATCCAACTGGGGAAGTACGCCACCCTCCACCTTACAGAAAACCGCAGCCAAATAATACAAGACCTACTCATAGTGTTCCTGCCAGTGAGTAAGGATGCCAGAGCTTAACGAGGGTGCAGTGTTAGGGTCGGCAACGCGCATGTAACTCCTTTGGAGTTGCAGGCGTACATAGGCTACGGTGACTGCTTACCATCAGGCGGCCCGTATGCTTGTTAGCCACCGACGTAGTATAAAAAGAAACAATTTCTCAGTGGTCAAAAACCAAGGTAATTTTTGTTAGTCTAGTGACCTAGAAGTTCCTGTAAATTTTGTCCTATAGTCCGTCCCGGGCCGAGGTTGACCCGGGCGTAAGCACTTGTTGCAGTGCTGCCCTACTTATCCGGGTCGGTATGCGCTCACGATAACTGTGCTGTGTACCTATATTATAGTTCGTGTCCTCCACGATGACGCGCAGATTTGTCTAATCTAACCCTTAATAATATGACATTACGAGTCAAGCCACATGTCTTCGTGAATGACATGATCTATACCTAGTAGGTATTACCTACGAAACCAGCTATTTGTTCTGTGCAAATCACTGTATGGCAATCAAAAATATTAATAGTCACAGAAAAGATATTTAGCTGTGTTATTAACATAATTATCTTATCATCTCAGTAAAGTCGTCAACGGAACACACACGCCAGGTAACGCAAAAGTAACGATACTTTTATCAGTTTATCGCGCCCACTGCAAACTGTCAGATTGAGATTGATAACTGACTGACGTACGGACGGCGCTTACGGTTGACAGTTTTATCGTTTATCATTTTATCGCGTCAGACTGATTGCTTGTCAAACAAGCGATTAGAACAGCTAGTTATTGATTGTACCGAAAATTTTAAGTTTTGTTATGTTGTCATGACTTCGTAATGTGAAATATCGAAACAAACTATAACAGAGTGACAAAATAACTGTTTGTTCATTGCTTTGACCAAAAAAGCTTTTAACATTTTTATGTGTAGTTAGTGATTACTTTTACCTCCGTTTCGTTTGTCAATATTTTTTCAAATCAATCGGATGTCATTAGGGTTCCGTACCAAAAAGGTAGAAAAGGAACCCTTATATGGTGCGACTCTGTCCGTCCGTTCGTCTGTCTGTTTGTCACAACAATATCTCGAGAACCAATTATGCTATCGATTTAAAATTTGGAATAGTTATGAAAAACGCTAACCCAGACACATTAAGGGGGTCCCCAACGCCAATGACCTTCGATCTAAATCCCTTAGTTTTTTAATGTTTTTTGTAGGTGATCATATTAAGAGCAACGGCTGTAAGCAATACAGTATTCCATGTTTACTTCAAAGTTCACTGTCTTCGAGATATTTGGCATCAAAGTTGAACAATTTTAGGCAAAAAAAAAAACTGGTTTACTGGCCATAACTTTTGTGTTAGATAGTTTAAAATTAAAATCTCTGACCAGTTTTTAGTCACGTCAAAGACGAACCCAAATGTGTAGATTTCGTACATGTAAAATCCTTCACAGCCATCTAGTAACGAAAAAAGTGCTTTTTTAGACAATGTTTAAAAAAAATTTAAAAAAATAAGTGTTCTTTTCTTTCAAAATCCGGCAGACCAGAATGGAGATAAAAGATTGAAGAGCCGATAGCCGTTTGTCTTATAATTCTATATTAAGTGCAAATGTAGGAGTAACGACTCAAATCTGCGGGTGTCCATGGGCGGTAATCGCTTACCATCAGTTACCGTCTGTTCGTTTGCCTCCTATATGATGAAGAGAAGGTTTAGGTTTCCATAATAGCCGCATGAGATCAGATGAAGTCAATACAAGTTTGTTATGTTTCAATTGTTTACATTCACGACTAATTACATTGAGGTAGGCTGATATCACTGTAATCCGATCCATCAATTAACCTTTGTGATATTACGGTTGTTTGTCTTGCTTCTACACGAGTGTTTCCGCACGTGTGAGAGTGGGAGAGTATAGTATATGGGTGCGCGTGCGACTGTTTTTCTGCGGCGATATGGGGTCTTATTACGTATGCGTACAGAGCATTGGTAAGTCATGTTTAGAACCTGTGTAACTTTGACCGCGAGGTGAGTAGGTAAGTAGTAATGAAAAGTTATACCTTTCGCTTATGCTTTCGTTTGGGGGAAAACTAAAGCGTTCGGGAGTGACCGGCTCCGTTCGGCTCAGCATTGCTACGAGCAATTATTAGGGTAAAACTTGATGTCCCTTTGCGTGCACCGCCAAAGATAAGAAAATGATTCGAATTTTGACAACCCTAAATAGCCGAAAGGGAAAGTTCTATACATTAGAAAGGAATAACATGATTTGACCCTGAATCGCTGTCAAACTTCGGTTTTGTAGGAAGTTTCCTTTCTGTACGGTAGGACTATTACTTTCTCTGTGCTTTCGCGCCAAATGATGGTCCCTATGACAATTCCTTTAAGTCTCATTTGGTTGGGCTGAATTTAAAAAATAATCAAAGAAATATATTTTTTACCTATTTTTGTAACTTAAATGTTAGATTTTATTAGTAGATTGTGTCACAAGGGAGCACATCCCGTCATTACGTAGACACCGTCTTACCATACATACCGGACATAGACATACCGTCTGCTTGTCTGTCTGTCACCAGGCTGCATCTCATGAACCGTGATAGCTAGACAGTAGAAATTTTCACAGATGATGTATTTCTTTTGCAGCTAAAACAACAAATACAAAAAACAGAATAAAATAAATATTTATCCCATATAACAGTGATTTTGCCATTTTTGCGTGATGGTACACTGACCCTTCGTACGCGAGTCCAACTCGCACTGGGCCGGTTTTATTCTAAAATGTGTTTTTTAATACTATGTCAGTTGGACACAAGCATAGTTCGGCTGACGTCCGTCCGTAACTGTAACTGTCATCGGACTGTCTACCCACATCCGCGTGCTCGAGACAGCGCCACAGCTGTCACTATATCTAGGCATAGATATAGTGACAGCAGACACTACACTGATGGTAAGCAGTCTCCGTAGCCTATGGACGCCGGTAACTCCAGAGGAGTTACATGCGCGTTGCCGACCCTAACACTCCGCACCCTCGTTTGACCCAACTGCGGTGTCAATGCACCGTTACCACTACAAGTACTCAAGCGAATGGAATAACGCGTTTGTACTGGGTGGTCGGTGATAGCGCTCCTTTGATACTTAAGCTGGCTCCATAAAGCCTTTTATTAGGTGCACTCAAGTTTAGTAGGTACGGCTTTTAAGACATTCGACTATACGAAGAACTTGAGTGCAGCTAATACCGGATTTCAGCTCAAACTGTTCAAACAATAGCATTGCTGCGCGAAAACAGTGAGCAAACATTGACATTATCTAAGGACGAGCCTTACGGGCACTAAAAATGGTGCTAGTTCAGTGGTGTCACTCACGAATCGAGCCAATCGTGCAGTCTAACGCAACGTGTTGCGAACTTATTAACCAATCGCGTTATGGCGTTAGATTGCACGATTGGCTCGAATACGTGTGCGTGACACCGCTGTACTGGCCCCATTATTATTGCCCGTAAGGCCCGTTTTTAGATATATGTCAATAGCAAAAGAGAATGCCTTGCCCTACCCTGCGCCTTAAAGACTAAGGATTAAGGATAAGGAAAAGCTTACAAATGCCTGAACTAGGAGTGTGTTTAAGGCAGAATAGGACAATATTAATAAATTTGTAATTATTCACTTAATTATAATTATAAATAGTATACAATAAAAATCTTATCACCTTTACAATGCAAGACCAAAGTTATTTGCACCTCGTGCCTTTGAGTGCTTGGGTCTAAATTCTTTTGGTTCTTTCTTGTTTTTTGTCCCCAAAAATGTGACGGAGTGTAGCTTTTTGTATGAGATGAAATTTAGTTTTAAATTTTTCTCATGTTAAATGTAATCTACAGCTAAAAAGACATGCAAAGCACTCGTCTTTTATAACTTTTTTTATTTTATAATATACAGAAATACAAGCGTGACAGAGTGGTTCAAATCCAAAACAAGACAACGATACGAATATCGATCCACTTGCTATGCTCAAGATACTATACAGGGTGATTCATGAGACGTGAGCTGGACTAAGACTACACAATCAGTAATTGTTAATGAATCGTTCACCATCATATTTAAGTAAAACAATCACGCTTTTTATCTGTTATTTAACTTTTTCTTAAGGACAAATTTGATTATCTACAATCATGGACACCCTACAACAATTAATTAACAAAGATAAAACCTCTTTAACCGTTATGACAGCACTTTGATTATGAAGAAAATAAAATGTCACACTTGAGTGAGATACGATTTTATAAAAGTAACCACACTCCGATGACATTCAATTTGTCACTTATTATGGATAAAACAAAGAGGGTGCCCATAAAAATCGTAAATAAAATAAAACTCTATTTTTTGAACAGTAAAAATTAAATTAACGTTAATCTCACAAATACTGGTACGAAACAGTTGCTGATAATTTACCGAATATGCAGGCTTGATCCTGCTCACGTCTCCTGAATCATCCTGTATTGGAATTTTAGAATCACTCGCTTGCTCGAGACTCAAAATAAGGGCTTGTAGTAAAAACCATTTTTTCTCTCATGTTGGACAAATAATATGATTTGTAAGGTGAAGTAAGGTATGATCAATATGCAGGTTGGTCCAAAAATACATTGACTTTTTTTACTACGGCATTTTTAGATAATTTAATCCAAGGTTTGTGTTTGTGCACCTAAAAGAGGATATTTTGAAGACAATACTTTTAGCTTTACTTAAATGATTAATAATAATAATAATAAATATTCATCGTGCACTACTAAAGAAAGGTTCGTAATACAAACAATATGGACAAAGCATTCTATATTCTTACAGACTGGAAAGTGAAGGATTTGTTGTAGAACTTACTAGATGACCGAGGTGCAAGAAGATTTTGATAACACCTAACCGACGAAAGAAAATTAAACCGCTTTTTAAGGTAACCAGCGGTGACATCATGGTTTCATTTTTATCACTTGTCACTATGCGTCACTTTCGCGCTTACGTACTTGTTAGAACGTGACAGGCATGGTGACAAATGATAAAGAGCCGACCATCTTAGCCCTACAGGAGTGTTAGGAATAAATAAAGTGCTGTAGAGAAGAGAAAGGCTTAGTATTACGTCGAAAACGACCCGATTGTAGTTTTAATTTCGACATTTTGTAAAAAAAATCGCAAGTAATAAAAATATTCACAAATATTGTTTTTATTTCGGGCCAAACTGCTCAATAATGAATACATCAAGCCCATGAAGGACTGATAATGGTGTTGTCAGAAACAAATTTTATCGATCGACCTTTATTTAGGTACCTACCTAATCGTGTACTAACGATTTATAATTGTCACCAATTGAAGTTCCGGAGAAGTCGTAGTAATAAGTTTAGCACAGAGTAGATAACAATACATAGTTTTATCATTTTTTTATCTCTACATATGTATTTACGTACACAACGTAATATGCTATTGAATTGATGACAAGTTTTTATTGATGGTATCAGTCGATCCGGCTTGTTTTGAGGATTTAATTTCTATATAGAACTCATTATATTAAAGCAATACAAAATGTTTTTTCTCTGTTGTTTTTCCTTTGTTTTGCCTTAGTTTAAGTTTATAAAGGCATTGTTCTGAGTACTTTACACAACAATAAGCCTTCTTGAGCTTACTGTGGGGCTTAGTAAATTTGTGTAATAATGTCCTATAATATTTCTAAATAAATAAATAAACATTTATAATATTTATTTTATAGAACCTGCATATTTGCGTGCCGCGTATATTCTGGCAATTTTGTACGGTCAGGCTGCGTAGCCAACGTTACAATCGTTAACGCTCCGCAGCGTAGCGTAGTCATCTCTCTCTATCACTCTTCCATATTAGTGCGACTGTGACAGTTGCGTTTCGTTCGCCACGGAGCGTGAACGATATGCACGTTGGCTACGCGGGCTGGTTCCTTACGAAACAGGGCTATCGCCGCGAAAATCTATGTTCGTCAATTGCGGGCATTTTTCTCTGTCCTTACGTCTTAGTGAGAGTAAATGAGAAAGATCCCCGCAATTTGCGAATTTCGGTTTGGGCGGTAGGCCCCCAGGCTGTGCCTATTGTTCGTTTTTTTTTGCATTAGGAAAAAGGTAAACAATCATAGCATATCTCTTTATTGAAAAACCCTTTTTAAAAATCAGTTACTACTACTTATAAAAGCAAAATATTGTAATTGATCGTATATGATTTATAATTGTGACTTATTTGCCGTGACTTCTTTTCCAAAAGTGTTTTACAATAAGAAGACACGTCAAAATCGCTTACCTTCTTTCTAATGCTAAAACATAACTGACTATAGTGTGGGGAACACTGTAATATTTATCTGTGTATAAATGGAAATGTGTGTAAATGGAATTTCTAGCAAAAATATAGATTTTCTTTTTTGATGTCTGACAATAAAATAACCTTAAAACACTATATGATTTAAGTGACCTAGACTAAGAATTTTAGCTTTAGTTTTGTAAGTAATTTTTATAAAAGCGAAGTATTTAGGTAATGTTTATTACTATTTTGCAATACATCACAAACTATTGTTGTATAATTACATCAATTGAATACTTCAGTGTCATCGTTATATGATGAAATTAGGTATTTTATAGCTATACAGTGTTACTTTACCGCACTAGTGCGAAAATTAGCATATTACGTTACTGTGTCAAACATTTAAAGGGCCATATGTACTGTAAAACGTTGTACGATACATGTGTGAATAGGTAATTCGCAACTCGTGTCGATTTAAAACTCTCCCTTCTTTCGTGTTTTAATTTATCGCCACTAGTTTCGAATTACCTATTTTTCGCACTTGTATCGTAATGTACTATTGTCGACGCAACAATTTTGTGCTTCGTCACCTATTCAGTAGCCTTACCGCGAGTTTGACTCTGATATATTCGCTACGTCTGCGTAACTTACTTTAGAGTACATATAAATAAATAAATAAATATTAAATAAATATTATAGGACATTATTACACAAATTGACTAAGTCCCACAGTAAGCTCAATAAGGCTTGTGTTGAGGGTACTTAGACGACGATATATATAATATATAAATATTTATAAATACTTAAATACATGACTCTGATATATTCGCTACGTCTGCGTAACTTACTTTAGAGTACATATAAATAAATAAATAAATATTAAATAAATATTATAGGACATTATTACACAAATTGACTAAGTCCCACAGTAAGCTCAATAAGGCTTGTGTTGAGGGTACTTAGACGACGATATATATAATATATAAATATTTATAAATACTTAAATATATGAGAGATATTTTACGACAAGGAAATCTTTAAGTTATTGTCGTCTAGTAATAAATAGGAGCTATATGTTTTGCTTTCAGACCACTAGCGCTATGACTTCACGTCGCCATGTCCTATATAACCTAGACGTTCTTAATGTCCAACATTTCTCATAGAAATAGACTTTGTTATAAAAATACGCACCTACCTATGCTCTGGCACCAAAGATTACTAAATAAAGATACCTAGGCCCGTTTATATAGTTCTGACCGAACATTCTCGTTTGGTGTGCCTCGGTGGAATCAGTGTTGGCCGAACGTGAATTAGAATTGATCATTAACCATTACAAATTGAACGTACGGTTATGTTCAATTCTAATTAACGTTAGGCCAACACTGGGTGGAATGCTACAACTCGATTGGTTGATGAGTTCTTATCACGCGCGCGATTAGTCGCAACTAGAGGCAGTTGGGTTGGACTGCATGTTTGACTTGCATTCGTGGAGAGCGGCGTAGTGACACACCATACTTGGTGGCCATAAGGCCCGCCTTTACAAAGTAACATATAAGTCACTGTTCGGTAAACTAAAAAAATATTTTCTAGAGTCCGTCTGAGCTAACTTTGCAATGAGGTGAACAGAACAAAGTTAGGAGGTGTTATTACAAATGTTAAATTTTCATATCCCGGCTACACACTCGACGAGTGACAAGGGAAGTTAGCAGGGACGTAATATGGCCACGTTACTCGTCTTGCCGCTCGTCATGTTCCTCGTCATGGGAGACACGGCAAAAAAACAAATAATATGAATAGGTGATGCAAGTCGAGAAAAAAAAAACAAAAAGTAAACAACTTGATCTAATCTAAGTGTACTGTTTGGGTGTCTTAAAAAACCGGAAGTTTAGGTCCGAAGAGCCGCAAGTTTAGGTTCGAAGAGCCGCAAGTTTAGGTCCGAAGAGCCGCAAGTTTAGGTGCGAAGAGGCGCATGCGGCTCGCGAGATGCAATTTGTCGTCGCCTGCACTATGCAGTATAACGTTTAAGATATCGTCGGATGACAAGCAAAACTCAATAATGAACTCCACAAGTTCATATCCACAATGAACCATATTACTAATAAAATAAGGTTAATTTTTGTATATTTTTTTTGTAATAGTGAGTTTTGCGTGTCACCTGATGATATATTAAACCGCGACCAGGAACAGATTTCCATGACTAATCGCCTCGTGAAAACTCGTATAGTGGTTAACGGCTATGTATGATGAACCATCGTGGACGTCAGTTGCCGCTCCGTTGGTGGGTTGAGAAAAGGCAGCCACCAAACACATAAAAAAAATTGTCATCGCCTCCCGTTTGCTACTTTGTCAGATGATAGTTCAGATGCTATTGTTAATTAAAGTAATCGTCAGCCGGTTATATCGCGGTGGTCAGAACGTCAGCTAGTCTCATGAACATGTAAAAAATAAGCGCTTTACCTTTTTATGATAGCAATAAAAAATCATGAACCTTTGCATGTAGCATTTCATCAGGCGTTTCAAATAAACTGATTACGCAATTTACACATTACGCATACTTTGCGGACATAAAGTGGTAAGGCGCGTATTTTTTACATGCTTATTTTACCGCTGACGGTTTTTCCTCCGCGATACAACCGGCTGACGGTTTTTTAAATTTAAAACATCGTTTAAACTGACAAATACTGACAACGTATCAGCCGGGAAGCGATGACTGACGAAATATACTCCTGGCCCGCGGTCTATATTAGAAATGCGTATGTAATAAAATATTACATGTTAATCTGTATTATATATTTTATGTTCTACCTATATTGTACGTATTTATGTGTATTTTTTATTTATTTAACAATTTATTTCAACAGGGCGTGCAAAGTGGTCTCAGAAAGGTTGGCCTGGCGATGCTGTCAATGTCGATGGCTCTCGATGACAGAAAGAAAGTCAGTAGCGTGTTGACTGTCACGTCATGTCATGTCATTACCGTTGTCATTATGTTCGTGATCATTACTTCATTTATCATTCCCATCTTCGTTCATGCCGGAAAAACAGTCTCTGCATTCATATAATCCAAAAAAAAAATATTTTTTTAATACTGAACCTTAGGGCCACCACACACTAGCCTCTCCCGAGCGTCGGCGTCCAGTCAACGCTATGGCTGCTGCTCGACGCAGTGTTGGCGCAACTGTACGACGACGGCATTTTCCATATAGCAGTGACTAGCCGCCGACACTCAAGCTAGTGTAGGGTGGTCTTAAGAAAAAGATAAACTGAAACAATTTTTTAAAAATATATTATTACTTAATAATATATTTAAAAATAAATGTTTCAGTTTACATATATGAGTTTTTTTTATCGATTTTCAGATGGACGAATTAATTGTATTCAAACCCAATTTTACAATATAATCTTTCAGTAAAGTTAGTGTAGTTTAGTCATATACATACCTGCACTCAACAAAATCAATTGCTTATTATTAAGAACATAAGTGTTTCCATTTACCTACATTAATATTGCAATAAAATAGCGAAAGAAAAATTTCACCCCCTTTGCGAGGCGTTGTTTCTCAGCATTGTCTGTAAATAATGTGCATTCCCATCCCATTTCACATGGCATTAATATTGCCCGACGGAACCTTGCCGCACAAACGATACAATATCATTACCAGCATGCGCCGAGGAATGATGTACAGATTGTGATTGATTGTCATTTCCATGCAGGCATGAGAATAATGCGTGAATAATGGTAAGAATCTATTGTTTTGTTGAAATTTGATGCTTTGGTTTTCTAATATTTGTGATGTTTGCAGATTTACCAGATTATTATAAGATCGATTTTTAAATGTAAGTATATATTTTACCCTTTAGTTTAAGAAGAATAATATTCGAATTTATTAAATAATCAAATAAATACGAGTAAGACAGCAATAAATCATCTTCCTTGCGTTGTCCCGGCTTTTTGCCACGGCTCATGGGAGCCTGGGGTCGTCTCGGCAACTAATCGCAAGAATTGGCGTAAGAATTACAAAAGCGACTGCCATCTGTCCTTCCAACCCAGAGGGTAAACTAGGCCTTATTGGAATTAGTCCCGTTTCCTCGCGATGTTTTCCTTCACTGAAAAGCGACTGGTAAATATCAAATGATATTTCGTACATATGTTCCGAAAAACTCATTGGTACGAGCCGGAGTTTGAACCCGCGACCTCCGGATTGCAAGTCGCACGCTCTTACCGCAAGGACACCGTCAGCGCTTTTTATTCTCACAATCATTTCGTTAAAACTATAATATATATTATTGTTTGGAGCCTCTCATGTCCCTCTGCTGGGCAAAGGCCTCCCCCAATTGCTCTGCAGATCTTTGTCCAGCGCTGTATCTGGCCACTCCTTCAAGAAGGAGTCCAGTTCATTCCGCCATCGCCGGTGAGGTCCGCCAGATCCCCGATTTGAGTTTTCGGGCTGCCACTCTGTAGCGAATTTACCTCACAGCTCATTCGGCATTCAGCAGACATGACCAGCCCATTTCAGCTTGTCCACCTTCCGAGCTACATTGACGATTTGTGTCTTGGAGCACAGCGTATTCCGGACTCTATCCACCAATTTGACACCTAATAAGCTACGCTTCATGACTCGTTGAACAAAACGTATTATCGTCAAAATTTAAATAAAATAGGTACTTACCTACGTTAGGGAATATGAAATTGGTTGACTACTGTATATATTATTGTGTATAACAGTCAGCCAATGCATATTTCATGGACCCAATATGTATGTAAAACCCACAATCCGCCTATACACAAGCAGGTCTGCGAATTAAATTACGCACATTACAGGCCAATTCAAGTTATAGTTATTCGATCTGTTTCCGATATGATACCCATCAGTCAGTGTCAAAAGCGACATTTCTTCAAATAAAAACGTCACTTTGGACACTGCCAGATCAGTATCATATCGAAAAAAGATCGAATAACTTAAACTCGAATTGGCCTATTAGTCTTGCGATGCTCAAGGCCGTATAAGTACGTGCTAACTCAAGGTTTGAAGAAACATAACATTTTAGCACGTCGAGCGACAAATGGGTCGCTACGGCAAATTTGCTTATCACATACAAGATTGATGTTATGGGGAAATCCTTAAGAATATTGACATTGTCGAATTTTTATGATATACGAGGAAACAAGCACTGCCGTCGGATACTAAGGCCGTGGACTGGACGCAAGCGGCGCACGCTGCGGCGAGAGGCATTTCAAGGTCGTTCATACATTTGGCCGAGCGCAGTTTATGAATGGCCTTGATTTGCCGTTCGCCGCGCCGCGCGCTGCTTGCGTCCAGTCCGCGGCCTAAAAGGCAGTCTTTTTAGAACATTACCATAAAACACAAAAACCACACGGGCGGTGACCGCGAGTCGTCCTATAAGCTCAGTCTATAAGGGTTGGTCTGTGCCATAGAATCAGTAATACTATTATACATTACTAAAAGGCAATCTTTTTAGACCATTTTGTTTTCAGAAGACTGCCTTTTAGCAGCAGACAAATTGCCTGGTTGCAGAGGGGTTGCAAGTGCTTTGCCGGCATTTGAAGAGGAACGTCTTGACGGTAAAAAGAAAGCCAGATACATCATGTCAAAAATTATTTTGAGCACTAATCATTATACACCACCCTTTGACAGGTAGAACTTACTTGTAGGAACTCTAGCATTGAACGCAATGCATCCAAGAGACTCAGTAAATATACCACTGTCAATTATCAGTATTATCACAATACATAACCCACTACTATTGTTCCATGTCAACGACATAGGTGTGAATTTATGGGTGGCGTCTAAGTGACAATCAGTCAACTCGCATACTTAACCACAACGTTCACAGCTGTTTTCAGTCGTTCACAGCTGTTTCCAGTGACTAGAAGGGGGTCTCATGTGTTATATAATATGATCCATCCATATACCTAGTTTTAGTTATTAAGTTGCTACTCACATATTTGTTTACCTTTCCCAATAGTTTTGTACTTTGAAATCATAATTAGTTTCTTAAATACTTTATTTACACTTCTCATCAATAATTGTAAACATCCTCATGTCTTAATGTGTTATTTGTCATTAGTGTTAACTTATCTCAAATGGTCCTGAGACCATAATGTGTTTATTATTCTCATGTTTATCCTAATATCCTAATGAGACTTGTCTCCCTTATAAGCAGTACTACGTCCCGAATTAAATCAGTCTAGTTTGAACCGTCAAACTGTGTTTTACTCCACCCCACATAACAATTTTGGCGCAGTCGGTAGGATACATTAACCGCGTCACACCGCCGTTAAGCAGACGAGCTCAACGCCTGGGCTAAGGACAAAATCGCCACCAGCCTAGACGGTGCCTACAGGGCTTCAAACAGCTCGCCGAACAACGCTCCGTGATGCAAATTTGGATCCCGTTACTGTGGTAAGTGGCCAAACACGTTTGCTCTGTTCCCACATCCTATATCTCCAGGCTACTATATATATCTTAAATCCGAAATCTCTTTATCTTGTGACATATATATTTAATCAAAAATGTCCCCAATCACTGAAACTATGGCCGCGCAAGCAGCAATTAAAGATACAATCAAACTAGAGACAACATCACCCACTACATCAAATGAGGCCAATTCGGAAACAATACCTTTAAACACACTCCTCCGGTTAATACCGGATTTCGACACAGCACAACCCGCGCAAGTTTATAGGTTCGTTCGCTCATGCGACTCCGCTTTTGAATTGGCAAACGCATCTCAACAACCAGTGATCCTCACATATACGTTAAATAGAATTTCTGGGCAGAATTCGTCAGATATATTTGCAAAAAGGTACCAAAGTTGGTCAGAGCTGAAAACATTCCTAATTCAAAAATTCTCACAAACGAAAACGTTGACACATCTTAACTTAGAGCTTCAATCATTATTCCAAAAACCGAATGAATCGGTCACCGATTACTTTCATAGAGTTGACTTATGCCGTAATAAAATCCTCGACAAATTAACCGCCGAAGTTTCTGACGCATCATTGATCGGCCGGAAGACCAGCACTGAGGAAACCGCCTTAAGCATATTTGTAAATGGTGTGAGCTCTAATCTGGGTTCGATGCTGAGGACAAAAGGTTTCACCACCTTGTCCGAGGCTGGTACATTCGCGATTCAAGAAGAAAAGATTCAAAACATGAATCACGCACGTCAGGTCCTATTTAGAACCCCAGCTTATAGTAGCACCATTCGTAGGCCAACGCCACCGATTAATCAGACTCAATCTTCACTTTCAACCGCACAACCAAACACATTTAGGCCAACAAAACGTGTAATTATTGCAAAAAACCCGGTCACCTGATTTCTGAATGCAGAAAGAGAGCTTACAATAATAATATAAAAAATCATAATATAGAACGCCCTACTAATGCCCCTCTTCGCATCAATAATTTAAACTTACAAGCGGCCGAGGAAACGGGCTTTCACTCGGGAACCGCTTCGATATATTGCCCGAATACCCCGATGACTTCATCAAGACAAAACACAGCCCCGGAACTTTACGAAACCATGCAGAACCTACAACTACAATAGATAAAAATACATCTAGATCTTCAAAATTTCAGCAATCTCCAAATACTTTAAATGCCGAAGTTATGCGACCGCAAACAAACCCAGTCTATCGGAGACACCTGCGCGACGCATCCACACAAACTCCAGAACAATCTAATATCACAGAAAATCCATTTCCTAGATCCACTAAATCGCTAAATCAAGATCCAAAATCTATGACAATACAAAGTAAAGTCTCAGAGCCTCCTAAACCTATTGCATCGTCAAATCAAGCTTCAGAGTCTCCCAGATCTATAACGTTACAAAATCAAGTACTAGAGCTTCATAAATCCATCGACTTCCTGCTAACTCAATTCATCAATGTAACTGAATCTCTTTCGAAATCTTTATTACAACAAACTTCAAATGCAAACGATACCCCAGAAATAAGCGCGACAGCCTCTTTTAACCCTAATAATACGAACTCCGAGAATAATTCTAAGGAAACATCCCAAATCATTGCTAACTCTAAATCAATGGACAATCTATCGAATTTAAACCAAATCACGAATACCCCATTCAAAAGTGAAAAATCGTCTAAATCAAAACATCGTTCAAAATCACAGCGGAAATCAAAATCTAAGCAAAAGCCTAAAATTCCCCAGGAAGAATATACTATAAACACGTTAAACATACCCCCAGAAGATCTTAAACATTGTGTATTCCATGTTGACGGTGAACCCATAACCTTGTTAATAGATACTGGAGCAGCCATCTCAGTCATAAATAAAGATAAAATCGGCAACAATAAAATCGATACGTCTAGAATCGCCTCAATCATAGGTGTATCTAACACAAACTCCACCGTCCAAACTTACGGCATCTGTAACTTATCCCTAGATCAATTGCCCAAGTTCACATTCCACGTAGCTAACCTTAATATTCACGCTGATGGCATATTGGGTAATGACTTCATGTCCAAATTCAATGTCGATATCTCATATGAATCTAAAACCCTGCGAATACGCGACAGAACATACAAATTTCTTACTCTAAACGATTCTACAAATCCTCCTATCGACAACAATAAACAAACCCTCAGACAAAGATCAGAAACTGTTATCACTTGCCAAACTAAAGATATCTCAGACGGAACAGCAATCGTAGACAAACAATCCATTGACGATCACCTAACTCTTCCAAACGCGCTTGTTGTTATCAAAAATAATCATTTCTTAATAACGTGCGTAAATTCTAGCAATGAAGACAAAACTATATCTATTCCCACCATCCATGTAAACTCAATAAGCGACGTAGACTTCGATCAGTACCATCTCCATACATTTAACTGCGGTAATGATATAAAACACTCGACCCCGAAAAGATATAAACGAACTTATTAGACAAGACCACCTTAATAACGAGGAAAAAGAATCTCTAAATAAAATCGTCACAGAATTTTCCGATATCTTTTATACTGAAGGTGAACCTTTGACGTTCACCAATCATACAAAACATTCCATACCCACTACCTCCGATACGCCCATTAATACGAAAACATACAGATTTCCACAAATTCACCAACAAGAAGTTAAGACCCAAGTGGATAAAATGCTAAATCAAAATATAATAAGACCTAGTACATCCCCTTGGAGCAGCCCCATCTGGGTTGTGCCTAAGAAATTAGACGCTTCCGGAAAACAAAAATGGCGTGTTGTCATCGATTACAGGAAGTTAAACGACATCACTATAGGAGATAGTTACCCACTGCCTAATATCACTGACATACTGGATAAATTAGGTCATTCAATCTACTTCACGACTTTAGATCTTGCATCCGGATTTCACCAAATAGAACTAGACCCAAAGGACATACCAAAAACCGCTTTTAATACACCATATGGACACTACGAATTCTTAAGAATGCCTTTTGGTTTAAAAAACGCACCTGCTACCTTCCAACGCGCAATGGATAGCGTTCTTTACGGCCTTCAAGGTGAACGGTGTTTCGTTTATCTAGACGATATCGTTATTTTTGCATCCAGTCTCCAAGAACACGAAGATAAACTAACCGAAGTTTTCAATCGTCTAAGAAAATGCAGCCTTAAAATCCAACCCGATAAATGCGAATTTCTGAGAAAAGAAGTGGCTTACTTAGGTCACATAATATCCAGCGAAGGAGTCAAGCCAAATCCTGAAAAGGTAAAATCTGTTCAAGATTTCCCAACTCCCAAATCATGCAAAGACATCAAGTCATTCCTAGGACTAGCAGGCTATTACCGTAGGTTCATAGCCAATTTCAGTAAACTTACGAAACCCATGACGAGCCTTTTAAAAAAGGACGTACCTTTTATTTGGGGACCTGATCAACAGAAAGCGTTCGATTCATGTAAAAACATTTTAACAACTACTCCTCTACTACAATACCCCGATTTTAGCAAAGAATTTATACTCACAACAGACGCTTCCATTCATGCCATCGGAGCTATCCTATCCCAAGGCGAAATAGGTAAGGATTTGCCTATAGCATACGCATCCCGTACTTTAAATAAAGCTGAAACGAACTACTCAACTATAGAACGAGAATTATTAGCAATAGTATGGGCAGTTAAACATTTCCGACCATACCTCTTTGGTAGGAAGTTCAAAATAGTCACTGACCACAAACCTCTCACTTGGTTATTTTCAATTAAAGATCCAGGATCCCGTCTCGTTCGATGGAGGCTCAAACTTGAGGAATTCGATTACGAAATTATATACAAAGCGGGGAAAATGAATACTAACGCAGATGCACTTTCCCGTCCACCAATTAACAACATAGGAATCAATGACTCCAAATCTATTTCAAATGACTTCTTACAAACACATTATGAACAATACGTATCACAAGGTTGCACACCAAATTCTCACTTGCTAAAAACAACTCCCGAAAGACTCTTAGACGCACGACACAAAAATATATTCATTCCAATTCCATGCAAAAACGCCGATCTCGATCATTTGTTCAATGAAGCTCTAGGTCTATGCCCACAAACTAGTACCTACCCTGATAAAAGTAAAAATATCTATGAAACCGATCATCTAATCTCAGAAACTAAACAAAATCTTTACTTTTGTTATACTAGACCTTCATACTACGACCCCTGGGATGCCGAAAGTTATTTCAAGTCTTTATTAGTATGTCTAGAAAAAAACCATCCCGAAACCCTGTTCGTCCCAGATCTAAAACATCACCAAACATGCAAACTACGAGGAAATCAACAGTCACATATCACCGCTTACCTGGCAGAGCTGTACAATTGTAATGTCACAATCTGTGAAAATAAGGTTGATTACCCCACATCTGAAGAAATACCACAAATCTTAAAAACATATCATAATGAACCACTTTTGGGACACCGAGGTATTACCGAAACTTGTAGAAAGATCCGCGAAAATTATTTTTGGCAAAACATGTCAGAAGACATTAAAAATTATATAAACTCATGCGAAATCTGTCAACGTAACAAAATCCAAAGACGAACTTTTAAGGCCCCCATGGTCATAACTTCCCAATCTTCAGAACCTTTCGAACGCGTGTCTATGGACTTAGTCTCATATTCCGATATTAGCGACAATCATAATAAATACATATTGACATTACAAGACGAACTGACTAGATACGTCCAAGCTTACCCCATTCCCGACAAAGAAGCCCTTACAGTTGCCAAATATCTTCTTCACTTTTGCCAACACTTTGGAGTACCCAAACGGTTCCATTCTGATCAGGGTACCGAATTCATGAACGGACTAATGAAACAATTAACAAAGTTTCTAGGTACAAGTCAGACATTCAATACAGCCTATCACCCCCAAACGAACGGTGCTCTTGAAAGATTCCATGGTACACTACGAGACCACATACGTATGTACCAAACGAGGAAGCAAAAGAATTGGGATCAAATAATTCCCATGGCAATAATTTGCCACAATACATCTGTCAATAACTCCACAGGATATACGCCCTACGAACTACTTTTCGGCTTCAAGCCACGCCCCTTTTATTCACTCAAAACAGTACCAGAATACTCAGCAGCCGACTATATAAAAGACCTTAACGAACGATTGAGAATAGCTCGTGATGTGGCAATCCAAAACGTCCAAAAAATGAAAGAAAGGGCCAAAGAGCGTTATGATGGTAGTATTAGGAACATAGCTAAGTTTGCGTTAGGCGACAAAGTCCTGGTAAAAGCACCTAATCCCAACAATTTGGATCCCAAATGGGAAGGACCTTGTGAAGTCATCAGAGTTGGATTCAATGAAAACTACCTGATTAGGAAATCCGGTAAGAATCAACTTGTCCATGCCAACCGACTCAGACCTTTTGATGTAAATATAAATAATCCTAAAAGCTAAAACCCCTTAGCCGTGTAGTGACCGGCTATGTCAAGAATAGTCCTAACGCGTCTCGCAAGCGTGTCGTAAAAGGCGACTAATCTAGGATAATTTTAGGTTAGGAAAACTCATCTAAATCTAGTACTATAATCAAAATCTAGTTTATAAATCTAAATAAATTTAAGTACGATAGTTTATAAATCAAAATCCATTGACAACTCTTATATTTTAAAACATATTGTCATTCCAGGGTCATCTGCCCGGCACTTGCACTACCTATTCCCCAAAATACCTCATCTCTATCTTATATTATGAATAATCCCTACTTTAGTTTTATTATATGCTCTATAATCAAATTAATATTATACATAGTTCTCTACAAATTATATAAGAAACTCAAAAAATAATCAAATTACGTAGTACAAATAAATCTCATAATTCTAATCAAACCAATATACCCCTTTCAGGGCCTTCGCCTCGGCGAATGGAGCTACAGGTCAATTGACCGAACCACTCCCTTCCTACTCCGGTCTGTTCTTTAAAAACGAAGGCACGATCTACCTAAGCGACGAATCCTGGAAATTAGTTATCTACAGGGATCTTAGACCCCTTTTTATCGCAAAAGATTCGCTCGTTCGATTAGCAACCAAATTTCATTTCGTCTCTACCCAATATAATAATTTTACCCACATTGAAACCACGAAATCTTTTCTTAAACTAAACCTAGAAAAAATCGAAAACCGTTTAGCAGAATTAAATATGTACTTAGGAAAAAATTCAAGACAAAAACGCGAATTATTAGACGGCCTGAGCGTCGTCCTTAAATGGCTCATTGGTACACCTGATGCCAAAGACGCCATGCATTATGAAGATTGTATTAACCAACTCGAAAAACGTGAAACCGATCTTTCATCACTTATGCTCGAACAAACTCAAATAATTTCTTCGACTGTCAAAACCTTCAACGAATCAATTCTCAAAATCACTTATGATGAGTTAATCATTAACGAAAATATCGAACGCTTAAATAATTACCTTAACTCTTCTCAATCACTTCTGTTTAGTTTAAAAGCCAGCCAAGATGTGTCAGCTATTTCCCTTCAAATTTTAGAGTCAGTAGTAAACCTTGAAAACGAAATCAACGAATGCCTAACTAGTATCCTCTTTGCAAAGTCCAATACAATCCATCCGTCAATTATAACCTTGGAAAAACTTTATAAAGAACTCCTCTTATCGAATCATATTCGCACGAATAAACATCTAGTTTCCACCGTTAGCCCACAAAAATATACACACAATCTTAGAATCTTCCTCTCTATCAGCATATGTATATTCAGATAAACTTGTATATATACTTACATTCCCTTTAATTCAGAATGATCCTCTCGACTTATACCATGTATACTCCATCCCTATAAAACATCCGAATTCCTCTCTTCATACCACTATCCTCCCTGAGCACGTGTACCTGGCTGCGAACCCCAGCGGCCAAACCTACGTGTCGACAAGCAGTTTAGAAACCTGCAAAACATACGCCAGCGAAAAACAAGTCTGCACCGGTCTCGTCGCCTACGACGCTACAGCTCGTCCCCTGTGTGAACTACAAATTCTCCACAGCATCTCCAAATCCCTTCCGAAAATCTGCACTACTTCAACCTTCGAAGCCGACATCAACACTTTTCAATACATCGAGAACAACAAGTGGCTATACATACTGTCTGGCGAAACCAACTGCGTCCTACAATGCACTAAAGAAGTAACACATCACAAGATACAGGGCGCAGGCATCCTATCATTACAGAAAAACTGTAAACTCCACACTGGATACAGCACGCTATCAGCATCACAAGACTCCGAAGAAAATATAACTTACCCTATAATCGTACCCGACATAAGAACTGACGACTGTTTCGAAGAATACAGGGACATCGCGAAACCTGACCTGATGCCAATTAAAATTAATGAATTGCCACTAGATTCCTTGAAACAAATCAAAAACCATATAGATAAATACGGAGAAGAAATCAAGAAAATAAAATCCACAACATTCGCCCAAAGGAACACCACTACCTTCTCTTGGGTTTATTTTACACTTGGCCTAATAATGTTAGCCTACCTTGTATTTAAAATTTGCAAACGCTGCCCCAATGGACTTCTACTACGCCGCCGAACACTAAATTCTCCAAATCGCGATTCCAACGGATGCATCCAGATCTTCAATAACTGCTTCGCAAATTCATCTCGACAACAGAGAACCCACGTCGCAATTCCCATGTCTACAATCTCAACTAGCTGCGTCACAGAAGATGAAGACGAAGACATCGAGCCTCAGCATTCTCAGCCAATCTCACCCGTTTCCATTGTTCCTGCGACTTCTAAAAGATCAGGCGCTAACGCCCAATCTTTATTCTAAGGGGGGGAGGTGTTATATAATATGATCCATCCATATACCTAGTTTTAGTTATTAAGTTGCTACTCACATATTTGTTTACCTTTCCCAATAGTTTTGTACTTTGAAATCATAATTAGTTTCTTAAATACTTTATTTACACTTCTCATCAATAATTGTAAACATCCTCATGTCTTAATGTGTTATTTGTCATTAGTGTTAACTTATCTCAAATGGTCCTGAGACCATAATGTGTTTATTATTCTCATGTTTATCCTAATATCCTAATGAGACTTGTCTCCCTTATAAGCAGTACTACGTCCCGAATTAAATCAGTCTAGTTTGAACCGTCAAACTGTGTTTTACTCCACCCCACATAACACATGCGATATAATTGCATTATTTTTACCTTATCTGACGTTCCATCGGGGTTGCACTAATGTGTGGTCACGGGCCCGAAGTTATACCCTTTCTAAACATTAAAGTGTACGAAATGACAGAGTTAAAAGTGTTATAAACTGTGTCTCTTGTTTGTGAATTCGAAGACGCAACATTATTTCCATGAAGCGTTTTGGAAGTTTTTGTAGTGTATTAATTTAAATGTGTACCAACTGATTGGGATCACTTACGAATGGTAATGATTGGAATGGTGATGAAATCTTCGAGATTTTTTATTATTATATAGGAGGCAAACGAGCAGATGAATTGCCTCATGGTAAGCGATTACCGTCGCTCATGGACACCCGTAACACCAGAGACGGGTCAAGTTTCTAGAACTTGCGTGAGGGCATTAATGGATGGCTTGTTAGTAAGTGTAGTGTAATGATTATTCACCATGTGTTTACTATGACGAAACAATAGAAACTCAATTTTACAGTAATGAGTGTAAAATGTGAATCAGTGACAAATATGTCGATATATTATCGCGGGTCGACGTCAAGTGTGTCGACAGTGTGTGCGTCGAAGCCGACGTTCATGCAGCGGGTATCGCTGGCACTGCCACATAGACGTAAGGTAAGTAGTGTATCCCAGGGTGCTTTATTGGGGTCCACATTTTAAATAATGTTTGTTGTTAGGGTTCCGTATTTTTACTGGTAGCCGAGTTATAAATTATTGTGGCTAATAAAACTTTAAACAAACTTGCCTTTAGTGTACAGTCAGCAAAATTACACTCGGCGTTACGAAAATCGCACACCTACGGATTTGGCTTTTAAGCGAATGTAGCTCTTATCATATTATACTCTATCAATATCACTTTAAAGCACAATTAATAAGCTTTAAGACATGAATCGGAAAATATAGTCATGATCACGAAATACCATGTAGGATGTCTGACGACTCTGACGTCACCAAATACCCGTAGCAGTGTTGGCCGAAAGTTAATAAGAATTAATAATATTGAAAATTAACCATTACAAATTGAACCGTAAACTGTAACCGTCCATTATGGTTCAATTCGTAATGGTCTGACTCGTAGTAATGGGTAGGTAGGTGAAAACCCCACGCTTAATGGTCGCTTTTGTTTTGGCGATACAACTGAGATGTGTTGAAAATAATGAAATGTTAGATATCAGACGAAAGTACATGGAAATACTGAAAATGCTATAAATAACGGAGGAAAGTAATACCCGCGGGAGTTTCTGTAACTGTTGTTGATATTGCCACGAAGCAAGGTCTTAGATAGGCAATAATGCAATAACCGTCCAATCTTCATAACCGGTTTCGATTACGGGTATGCCCGAAAATAACCGATAATTGGTTACGGTTAATTTCGACAAAAAATTATAATTTATAATCAAGAGAGTACAAACATAAAGGTAAAGTATTAACGAATGTAAGTATATCTTAGTTTTTAATAAAACACACAAAATACAGTAGTTAGAAGCGAAAATATGACCTTGGACGTGATACAATATTGCATAATATTTTCGCTATTTAAGTTCACGAATGAGAAGATCAATTTATAGAATATAAGACATAAATAGATAACCGAAAATAACCGTAACCGGTTATTCGAGTTTCCAGTAATCGATTATATGACGTTTTGTCAAAATCTAGTCTTATATCTATACATTATATTTTGCAATAAAACCTTAGCCGATTACTGACTGAGCGCTGTAACTCCATTTATTCCGTTTTTTTTCAGTTCTCTGATAAAAATATATTTTAGAACATCTGTGGGAAAATTCCTAACGGTATTCATATACGGGACAAAAACGGGAGGAGTAAAAATACGGAACGCGATAGAACACATACACGGGAGTATGGCAACTCTAATTATATATTATGTATTTACATATTGTACTAAGAACAATTCATTCAATATAAATATGAACTCTTTGTACCGTGTAGTCAATTTTGGCACAGACCACTAACACTAACATACGATAAACAATCGAATACGAGTATAAACAAACAACGGTGCTGGTGGTAACCGAATTGGCAGTCTATCCCATAAATCTCTGTCGCGGGCGAAGTGTGAAATATCGGGTCTCATTCATTTCCTATTCAATTGGTACTCAGTGCTCACATCTCGTTTTAAAACACAAATGTAAGATTGATACTTACTTACATACATAGATAAAAGTCTATTTTAACCTTAAACTAATTTTAAACGTATTTGTGATAAGATTTAAGTTGAATAAGTATTAAGTGTTAAGCATGGGGCAGCTGGCAAACAGCCGCTTAGAAACAGATGTTAACAGGGACGATCCGGGTTCGATCCCCGGACGTGTATGCAGATATTACTTTATGTTTGTGACTAAGCGAGTGTGAAGCTCGAGCTAAGCGTATCAGTATCAGCTTGTACAAAAATGCCTTCTTATATTTAGTTGTTATCCCTGCTTGTATACAAGAGTTACAAGCAGTCGCATTTCCGAACTGATTTGTGAAATTTTGTGAGCAGTTTCTATAAATATTATTTTGTCGCTTAAGTTTTCTTTTTGTATTTGTTAATCAATATTATACTACGTTTATCAATAATAATATACTTCGTTCCAACTGAGTGCTCCACGCTATATACTGTAAAAGAGATACGGTGTAACTGAGGTGGGGAATGTAAACGCTCGAAGTAGATTTCTTATTTTATTTTATAATCTTTTTTTATTCAAAAACTAACCACAACAATATCGACTAACTCAGATGCTTGCCATTTTCAGAATGAAATCGCCTGCAGATCTTTATTCCTTCAACAGGGCGATAGTTCTGAATTCAAATAATCGTTACCAGTTATCTATCACGAGACTGGAAGGTTTCCAACCTTCACCATACTTAAGAGGCTGTCAATACCTAAAGCGCGCACACTGTCTATTTGTATCGGAGTAAATGAGATAGCACTGTCGCATGTTACTGGGCCTGGGCAAGGGAATAATAAGAAAAATATTTAAATAAAAAAAAGTGGATTATTAGTGTAATATTTTACTCAATAGCGGTTTAGATATAAATGTTTTGAATTTGTGATTTTAATTGCAGACCCATAAGTCAAAACAATAAAGACATAAAACCGTTTAATTGTGATTTTAGGACCAATCTTTGCAATTATTTTCTATCGAGCCGATTTCGTTCAATCATGTATCGAGTACAACCACGGTCTTTGAAATATAATTAATATGAACATATATTTTTCTTACTTGACTAAAACAAATAGTCTTTCTTAAAAAACTGTTTAAGTAACATCAATTTCAAGGTCATTGGGTGTTGACAGCCTCTTAATACGTGATGTCCGACGAGTACGGACTCGAGTGCGGGGTGAGGCAGGGGAGGTTGACCTCACCCAAGCTGTTCAATCTGTATATGGATGCCCTGATCGGTGAGCTCAGCAGTACTCATGTTGGTTGTCATATAGATAGGGTGTGCTTTAATAATATAAGTTATGCCGATGACATGGTACTGTTGAGCCCATCGATCGGTGGTATAAGAATACTAATTGAGAAGTGCGAGTCTTATGCCCAAAAACATAACTTACGATATAATGTCGCGAAAAGTGAGTACATGATTTTTAAGGCGGGGAGCAAGTGCCCATCATACGTCCCACCCATTCGCTTGAATGGCGTACAACTGAGGAGGGTTTATTCCTTTAAGTATCTTGGGTACTTGGTCACCGACGATATGCGTGACGACGCGGACATCGAACGCGAGCGTAGGGCATTAGCTATTAGGGCTAATATGGTCGCCCGTAGGTTCAGCAGGTGTACAGCGCAAGTTAAAATAACACTTTTTCGAGCGTATTGTACTTCGCTGTACGCCTGCAGCCTGTGGACGAGATACACGCAGCGTTCTATGAAAGCCATGCGTGTACAGTACAATGACGCGTTCAGGGTACTGTTGCGGCTGCCGCGATACTGCAGTGCGTCGGGCATGTTCGCCGACGCGCATGTGGACGGTTTCCACGCGACGATGCGCAAGCGCTGCGCCGCGACGCTCCGAAGGGTGCGCGACAGCCGCCAGTCTCCTGGCCGTCGTGGCAGGGAGATGGGACAGTGCATTAATTAGGCACTGGACCTTCCAACATCTTAGTTTAGGTACTAACATAGTAATTTAAGTATATTTGTAACTAACAAAATATGGATTGTGTCGTCCGAAATAAATGATTTTTATTTTTATTTTTTATTAATACTAAAGTAGAGTAAACTCTTTGGTTCCACGACAATCACACACTTTTTATTATTATTAATAAGGAAACTGATGTAGGAAGTGGGCACTCCAAATTAACTTATTTTATTGCTCTATGGTCGCGGGTAAAGTGTGAAATATCGTCTCTCATTCATTTCCGATTCGATCGGTACTGGATGCTCACATCTTTGCTTTCAATTCCAACATATCTATTGAGTTCCGCAATGGGGTTGGTAAGAGCGTTTTGCCAACTGTCCGATCCGATGTCGGATGACGGATGACATTTAAAACAGCTGCTAAAAATGTCGTATGGCATCAAGTACTTTTATTTATGCATTAACGATTTTTTTTAACAAAAAACAATAAATCCCATATATTGTTCGTATTTCTTGTATATAATTTACTCTGTGACTATTTCTCGTGCTTTTATTTCTATGTAAAATAAAGTATATACACTCATACTTACATAAAAAAAAAAATACTGAAATTAAAAAGGCCTTTTTTACTTTTTTGTAGTTGTATCTGGCATACGTTGTCTGAATAACGTGACAATGTAAAAACTTTCGAACTGTCATAGGTTTTTATAAATGGCACCAAATTTGGTTTTCCGTGTTTCTATAGATTTAGATTTAGATTTACTTATTTCACAACATATGATTACAGTACAAATTACATCAATGTCAATTTATAAGAATCTATATTGTGATCGTCAGAAATAAACTTAAATAATAACAACATAATCCAAATAAATTAATTTCAATAATAATATATATATGAAAATTTTCACCTGACAAGGATCGTCAAATAATATCAAGAATAAGCAAAGACAATGTCAAATCATTATGCAATTATAAATTATACAGTTATGTCAAAAAATTCACTTATTTAATATAATGGGTTGTCCAGTAAAAAGTTTCTCAATAGACGCTTGAATGTTGTATCGGATGTTTCCGTCCTTATTTCTGCAGGTAATCGTTCATAATAAGTCGGACCGATGACACGCGGGTTCTTTGCTGCAAGTGCCATGCGACGTGGAACTGTTCGCAATCGACCTGTAGTTCTAATGTTTATACCAGCGAGCTCAACGCGTTTAAACAAAGATAGGTTATTTCTAACATACATAAGGATTTCGAACAAATATAACGAGTAGTGCGTCATTATTTTGTGCGTTACAAAAAGGCCCCTGCATGAATGTCTAGGCTTCGCACCTGCTAGCGTTCTTATTGCCTGTTTTTGCATGATAAACACTCGGTTGGCATGCGTAGAGTTTCCCCAAATGAGTACACCATACGTCATTAGTGAGTGGAAGTGAGCGTAGTAAATCGATTTTAATGTAACATACGAAACAAGGGGTTTCAACTTCCGTAACGCAAAGACTGCACTACTCAATCTATTGCATAGCTGGTCAACATGGCACTTCCAGTTCAGATTCGAATCCAACATAAAGCCAAGGAACTTCGTTTCACTGCACATTGGCATAGGGCAGTTTACTACACATGGGGGCGCAGTAGTCGTCCGTCCTGAGAATAACATGACGCTGTTTTTTTTATAGTTTTGTTCTATGACTTAAGGGGGATAAAAATAGAATATGACACTTTCTGTGAGATTGACAGGTGAAATCTCTAAATACCACATCGGTGGCAAACAAGCATACGGTCCGCCTGATGGTAGGCATTCACCGTAGCCTATGGACGCCTGCAACTCCAGAGGTGTTACATGCTCGTTGTTGACTGGTTTAAAAACCTGTAAACTCTTTTTTTGAAAAACTCCATACTGTAGGCCCTCGAGAAAATCTCGGGAGCTCATTCCACAGCAGGAGCGTCCGCGGGAGGTTGTACCTTCTTGACCAAATGTACAGATGAACATGATTACATAAATGAAATGAAATTAATGTAATTCCCAATGAGAATTTGGGAATAATGTTAATGTGTCTCATCCAAGGCTCGGAAACCGGTTTTTCCAAACCGTTATCATGTACTTGGCTCAAATCTTTTTATTTCGGTTTCACTCGAAAAACCGTTATTTTTAAATCCGTTTCTATGAGAACAGTTCTTGTCAAACTAACCGGTTTAGAACAATAAAAACCGGTGTTTTCCTATGTCGGTGTTTATAGTTGGTACACCACCAAGCCGACCGGCCGTTGAGTCACTCGTCAAATAAACCGGTTTTTTTTAGGTTACAATAAAGTTCTTAAAACGTTCGCGTTCTTATAAAAGTTTGGAGAAAAACCAAAATACCGGTTTATTTTAAGAACCGGTTTTTAAGCTTGGTCTCATCGGAAGATCAGCGCTGGAACATGCTAAGATGAGGCCATTTCGTGGTACTTTATACTTTCTGTTTTTGTTATATTTTGTAATTTGTCTTGTTTATGTTTACGAATAACAAATAATTCTATTCTATTCAATTTGGAACGTTATACTTTCATAGAAATTTCATATTAATAAAAATATTTACTCAGTTACACGCGTATATATATTACGAATGTACAATAATCACACAGGAAAACCATAAAAATACCAAACAAGAATACATACGGATACATAATATAAATAAATTATAACTCTCACTGTTAACTGTTTTAACAGTAGGTATAGGAGGTAAATATACTAGAGAGAGTAAATACCTATAGATCAGTTAGATAGGTTTTGGAAATATAATGAGCAATTTCCAAATCTTTTTTTGTCTAACTTTCATTGTCTTTCTATTCATTTTTAAATGAAAATTGTTATCTCTATTAATCTAAACTCAAAATGTAACTTATTTTTAATGAAAATATAATTTCCCATTTTCAATAGAATATTCAAAATAAAATTTACCTTTGGTCTGGATCTAAAATACTAACGAATAACAGTTAAACTCTTAAAACGTAACATTTTAACAAAACGTATTCCTTTCTTACGAAAAGTTTAGAAATCGCTTCTCCGAACATCTTGTTCGTATTTTAAGTTAACTTGCTACCAACAAATTAATTTTAGTAAAATACTTCGTGCGAAATCTTTTGCATGCTGAAAGCACTATTTTCATTCAAAGTACTTCTTCTAAAAAAAAAAGAAAGAAAAGAAAAAAAAAAGAAAAGAAATTATGACGTTGACTTAACACTTGCACATCATCTATCAAAATCGTTGCCAACTTAGCTTGTTCTGACTGTGACTATGTATCTATGTATAAAAGACACTAGTGCGAGTACCATTTAATAAGTGTCTTTTGTCATTCCCGTTCCATCGCCCATCGACTCGGTTCCTTTTGTCATTCCCGTTCCATCGCCCATCGACTCGGTTCCTTTTTGTGAAGGCATAGTTCGTTTGATTATGCCGAGTGCTGTGTAGGGTTCACAGTTCAAAGCTGCACAAAAATATACGTTCTTTAATCAAGCCTAGAAAAGTAGGTAACATATAAAACAAAAAACATTTTTGTTTACCTATAACTAACAAATCGCCTACGTTTGTTAAGTCGCTACCGACAGCTTCTATCATTCCTAAAATACTTCGTGACAATTTAATGTTTCCTCTACAGGATGGGCCATCATACTGGCCCACTAAGATGGGCCAGCGTGTAGAGAGGGTAGTGGTGTTGGATGGCTTATGGTGCGGCGGGATGACGATGGGATGGCCATGGTGTCGCTTTGCCGTCCGTACGTCAAAGATAGGCCAGGGCCAGGAGGGCGGTGCATAGTCTACACGTGGCCCATTCCATAGTGCGTGCGCTCAACCATCGCATGGCCATCTCGCTGGTTCAGCGCTGGGCCATCGTGTAGAGGGGCCATAAAAAGGACAAGTGTTCACTAGACAGACAGTAGTTCGAGTACCATTCAATGAATGCCTTTTGTCATTCCCGTTCCATCGTCCATCGATTCGGTTCGTTTTTTTAAAGTCATAGGTCGTTTCATTATGCAGAGTGCTGTGTAGGGTTCACAGTGCTGCTGAAAATTATACGTTTTATACTATTAATAAAACTAGCTTCTCCCCGCAGCTTTGTCTGCGGGAAATGATGATGATTGATATACTTATAACCTATTATATTTCATGTCCATCCCCAGGCCCTAAACTAAGTACCAAATTTCATCTAGAAATCGGTTCAATGGTTAAAGCGTGAAGAAGTAACACACATAGAGACAGAGACAGAGAGAATTATAGATAGATAAAATCTTTATATCTACTTAACATGCTTTGTGACACAAACAAATAACAAGAGAAAAAGAAAATTGACAAGAGACAAAGAAAAAGTAACATACAATTTGACACTAATATCAATAACAATGTATTACGTGTCTTATTTTTAGATTAGTAGAGATATTAGTAGAGGGTCATGTGTTGTGGTAAAGAACAGGCGCTGACTCAGCATAAATGCTGCGGAGACCACAGCACTGATCTTCCGTTAGAACCTTAAAACCTACACTAATAAACGACTAGTGCAGCGCTAGTCAATGTACTTATATGTATAAATATATATGCATATTACTTTCGCAGTTGTAATATTAGTAGGGATTTATGTCAATAATACTTATGAATTTTGTTCATTCAATATGTTTTCGATTTAAATTAGATGATAATAAATTTCAAATTATGATAAACCAAGAAAAAGCTTATTTATTGGGCACACTACAGTAATTGGTGTATTCATCTTAAATTATAGGGTGAACACGTAAATTATCAATTTTCTCTCATGAAAAACAAAAAGTAAACTCGACATATTTGATACATTTAGAAAAAAAAATCAAAAAAGGTTATTGCTATGTTCATTAAACTCCCGAGAATATAAAATTCAGCAAAATGTGTGACAATCCATATCAAAAGGCACCTTATGGCGGTTGCCGCTTAGGGGGCGTCCATTAATCGCGTCATACGTTTTTGGCTTGTTTTAGACCCCCCCCCCTCCCCCATGGTGATCTTTGGTGATATTTTCAGGACCCCCCCCCCCCATCCAATATGACGTGTATTTTTTTCGATAACTAAAGAACAGTTTTCTAACAAATGAACCTAAGTACACGTGAAGGATTATTATTGTCTATAATACAGTATAGCACAGATGAAAAAAAAAATACACGTGATACGTGTCCATACCCCCCCGTCCCCTGTGGTGATCATTGGTGATTTTTTGCTGACCCCCTCCCCCCCCTATACAATATGACGCGATTAATGGACGCCCCCTTAGGTTGCGTAGTGTCGCATTAGTATTGGCGCGCCCCTAATAATGGCGTAGGTAAGCGTCGACCGCCAGAAGGAAGGTCACTTTTGATGTGGACTGTCACACTCACATATCCTTGCTAGACGTCAAAGTACATCCGTGTGTTGCTTTAATTTTAGGTTTCATTGTAGGTACATTTATATTGTATTTTTTATGTTATTGTACCTACATGTTACTTGATTTTATGTAAGTAGATTCACAACAAAATTGTATGCAGCAGCCCTGGCCATTCACTGATAGTGCCCGCCATTTTTATCGGTACCTATAAAAATTGGTTTCTGTAAACTGAAAGGTTTTTTATTACTGTAACGGCAATACGCTCTGAAATGATTGTAAAGTGTGTAGTCGGGGAAAATATACGCGTTTCGTTGGGTTACATTTACAATATCATCGATATTTTGAAGCGAAAGCGAAAAAGCCGGTTAATATGCTTAACTCTTGCTGCGTTCCTACACAGCGAAGGTTGGCATTCAGATAATGTGATTATCAAAAACCGAATCCGTAATTATTTTCTTTTTATAATATATCCGTAATTATCTTGTTTTTAGTTTTTTTTATCAAATTTTTAAATCGGAAATCTGCCGCTGGATATAATTATTATCACAGAGAGTTGATTGTAATAGAGAGTAAAGTCTAAGAAAAAAACGTGCTTAGTTTGACATCCGAAACAGATGGCGCTGTACTGCGCCATATGTTTTGCGGTCACTGAATTGTCAAACGTCAACTTTTGACAGTCAGAGTTACCGCAAAATATATGGTAGCTGTACAGCGCCATCTCGTTTACTTGTCAAATCCTAGCACGAAATTGTTTTAGATTTGACACATCTTAGTCAGTCAATGTATTTTTGCTATTATGAGATAGTTAACATCGTTATAATTGCAGATAACAGAAGAAATAGAAATGGTTGCCAAGCAGATCTAGTTTGTAACCTGACCTAACATTACTTAGCATCTGATAAGGTTTCTAATCATGAGAAAAGATGAAATATCAGATAATGTGCTGTCTCTGTACGGTATTAAATATAACTTTAACGCGTTGTGGCCACTGAAACAGCGACTTTTAGAAAACGTTTATTTTGTTGTCAACCGCCCTGTAGTATTGACATTTGACTTGGCTTTTGAGGGCTGTGCTGAACAGGAAATAATGTTTATGAAACCGATCCTTCTGCTGAAACATGATTTTTATGCCGATATCTGCTGAAATCAAAATCGAAACTTCGATCTGACGGAATATACCTGTCAGTTTCGGCGCGACTGACAGTTTTCGCAGTTTTTTTTTTTGCTAAAACAGATATTATAGGCAAAAACTTAATTTTTTATGCCGAAACCTGTGCTAGTGCGTTACTGTACGGCTACGTCGGCTACCACCAGTATGACACTGACATATTCGCTAGCTTGCGTAACTGCATCTCGCTCGTACTCGCATATTATTATTAATTCTTTCATTGTTAGTATGGCTCATGGCTACGTTAGTAACATATTATATTAGAGAGATCGAGATGTATAGAAAGTAAGTTGCGCATACGTTAGCGAATATTTCAGTTTGACACCGCTAAGGCAATCGTGGTAAAGTTACTACTCCAAAAAGATACGTCACTGTCCGCATATTTCATGGCCCGCGGTGCGAGCGCCGTTAGCAACAGCGTCGGGTTGCGACTTGCGATTGACGCACGGACGACACGCGACACCCCACGTGCTTAAGAGGAAAGGGGACGACCGCTTCTCCATATATACGTAGTACCCATTTTCATCACTGGATATTAAATTGACATTATGGAAAATATTTTTATAGTTTTTGTTCTATATTATGTTTTGAGTATCCTATCGCAATCTTGAAAAAGTGTCCGGCAAACAACAAACAGCATTTTTTTATAATTATTTAATAAGGCATCCAGTACCTACCCAGAAGCCATAAGGTTATCATAGACTTGTTTTGAGACTCTTCCGAAAATATTTGAAAAAATATTAGGTCAAATAAAAAAATTGGCAAATAAATGATTGTTTGCAGTAGCAGCGACCCATTTAAAAATGTATAGGGAGCGTGCGTATACTGTAGGGGGCAGCACAGGAGACGTCAGATTTTTGGCGCCAGGCGTAAATGTGAAGTTTATGCTTCTAATGTAGCCCACAAGATGGCAGAATCAACTATGCACAAGAAAACGTACGAGAACGGTAGATGGCAGCACTTGCTTTGACGTGAAGTGTCAATGTACATGTTTATGTTTCCGATTCAGCCCACAAGATGGCAGACCCTTAAACGCACACAGTCCCTATGGTGAATTAATTAATAGTACCTACATTACTATACAGGCCGGGAAGCGAAGGGTTGTAGGCCAAGTAGATATAAACGGCCGAGCATGGCGAGGTTGGATAGGGATACGCGGCCGGCAACCCCGTTTCTCGCCGAGATTTGTATAGTGCTTTTCTCAAACTTGCAATGAAAAAAAAAATGTAGTCAACATTCGTAATTATTCGTAGCTTTACACAGCTAAAAACAAATTACAAATGTATTACTATTTGATGGTTGAATGCCAAGATGCTTTGTCACAATTTGACGTTTAAACACAAAAGGAGGTTGCTTTACAGGCATAGGTGTGTAAGGTTGTATGGAATTTCTTTACATGTCATCTTCACTCATCGCACCGGATACGTAGTATTTCCAGGCCTAATTTGAAGTAAGTCATGACAACATTTCATTGCAAGTTTGAGAAAAAGTTATAAATTAAAATATTTTTCACTCACCCGTCTACCTCGACGCATAAGCCGTGCACAAACATGCGTCCACACTCTTCGTCAGATTATTTGTCTGTTTGATTACACGTAAGATTACTCCCCTTATTTACTTGCTCCCTGATAACGCGCGGCGATCTAACTTTGTCATGGGGTTAATAATTTCTCCTAATTTTAGCGCTTTCCCAGTGTATCTTAAAGGAGTCTAGTTTGCTTGACGAGAATTGGCGTAGGTACTTACTAATTTATAATGTAGTAAGCAGAGATGTTCCTAATGAAACCACTATTATAGAAATAAAGGTAATTTATAAAATCCTATAGTAAATTCTTATAGTGTTAGAGAAGGTAATCGATCATAACGTGTCTTTTTATTAAGAAACTTTTTGAAAAATTAGTCACAGCAAATATGTAATAATTATAAAACAGATACGATTATTAATATTCTTTTGCTTTCATAAGTAATATAAACTAATTTAAAAAAAAACGTTTTTTAATAATTTTTTAATAAAAAGACACGTCAAGATTGTTTACCTTTTTCCTAATGCAAAAAAAAAAACGTAGTATACCTGAGGCAGAGTCAACTTTTTATACTCTTTTCCTTTCCAAGATAGTTAATTAAAATTATTAAATGGTATTCTGGTAGAAATTTATGGCTACTAGATAGGGAGAGGTACCTAGCCAGTTGTCGAAAGTAAGTACATATTTAATTGGCATTTATCATGGCATGGCAACAATTTGGGATTTAGTGGGCTCAATTTTTCATTATTAATTAAACTTGTCAATAGTGACCAGATAACTGATTCCATTATGTTTAATTTTCATCTTTCTAAACGTCTTGTCTGGCAAGAAACCATATTGTGGTTTGGTAGAACTAAATTACCTGCATTAACTTTTTTTTGAGTTTGCTTGAATCAATATGTTATAGACTTAACGCAAGATAAAGTAAAAGCAAAAAGAATAAGATAAAGATGAAAGCAGTTTAGACAAACTTATACAGTTCTAAAACACCAACCACCTCTTATACTTCTTAAGTTCTAAGCCACAGTAAAAAGCACATTACTCTTGCAAGCCTTTTAAAAGCGTTTTTCATTCAAATCTTTATTTATACGACCTGTGGCCTTTGCCCTTTACCAAACCCTGATCCTTACAAATTCGCAAAACCTTTAAACTTCTCACTACGGACAGCCCAGTGTTCTCTGACCTCTTATTTCACAGTTTTGTTACGTATCTAAGGCTCAAAATATACTGGAGTTTGCCCGCAGATGAATAAAATGGTTTGTGTATTGCTAGGCGGGGTCTGACCTTTAGGAGCGATTTTAGGTAATTAATTATTTCCAAATCTTTAAGGTTTTACATTCATTAACAGCTTTGCCGTTCCAGTTGGTTCTCACTTGAATAGGATTTTTTACACTGAACACAAAACTTGTGTAAAAAGTGTGTTTGTGTGTGTGTTTTCTCAAATTAAAAATACTTCGACCTACCTATTGTATTGTTTTTGCTTTGCTTATTATTGTACCAATTGTATTGTTTTGTATTGTAGCACGGGCAGGTTTCCACAACTCGACGACGGGCGCCTATTTTGCGTGACGTGGGTGGTACTGTTAGGCTAGCCCAGCCCACCCAACTCCTCAAGGAATCCTATCAGACCTTTGATGTTGTACTCCGACCTATGTAGGCATATCGCAGACAAACATTTCGATTCCCACAACATAAAAAGGTTCATCTATTTTGGAGCTACAATGCCACAGCCAGACACGTAAACTTATACATCCACATTAACTGATAAACCATACACTTATATAAAACACCCTTCTCTTTCTGTCGACGGTTAAAAATGCTCCAGATAACTTGGAGTTTTATCAGAGAGTGCGGTAAGACAAAATTAAACTTCATCTGTCTGTGAGAAACATCTAGGGAAACTGCAACCGTCTTACTATTAAACTCCCGAAAGTCACGTAAATGACACTAGGCTTGCTAGAGCGAAGATCTCTGTGTCAGCTGGGGCAAAAATGCTATCGTATGTCTGGCTGTCCTCCTGCCTAGAAGTAAGAGGTTGCGACTTTCAATCAGGAGGTTGTATGTTCAAACCAGAACGGTCTCGTACCAATGAGTTTTTCGGATCTTATATACGATATATGATTTAATATTTACTAGTCGCTTTTCGGTGAAGGAAAACATCGCGAGGAAACCGGACAAACCCCAATACGACCTAGTTTTCCCTTAGGGTTGGAAGGTCAGATCTTAGTTGCTTTCGTAAAAACTTGTTCCTACGCTAATTCTTATCTATCTAACTCTCGCTAGTTGAAGCGGGATAACGCGAGGAAGGAAATGAAGTCCATAATATATGTTTAGTTAGATCATAAGTCATATTATATTTATTTATAAAGCGCATGAAAGTAAGCCTGTTAACTATAAGTCGAGCTATAGTTTATGCGTACACTTTGCCCAGTAAATTATGCCAGGCTCATACTGGCTCACTCGAGTTTATTTACCCGTAAAGTGGTCAAGCTAGCCAACTAACTAACGAAGTACATTAAACTGTTACCCCAACTTGTGTGGCTATTCGGACCCTTAGTTGATTTTACCTGACGAGGTAACCCAGGGCCAGTTGTTGTAACGTTTATCGTAATTAAGATCAGTTAATGGATTTTGATAGTTTTGTATAGTATACGGTTTAGCTTAGCTTCTGTATTTAACATTTAAGAAGGTAATTTAGGCCTGTGCACACCGGATGCGTGTGCTTAGACTTGCACGTGCGCGTTGTAATATAAATATCCTTAGGAGAGACGGCACACCGCTTGCGTGACGTGTGCGTGCACGGCTCCAACATTATAGCACAAAAGAAGTACATTACAAAGAAAGAATACAATAAATGTGTATGTGTGTATCTTCCTTATTGAAGGGATATCTTCCAGCTAACCTTTGAGCAACTGAGAGAGCTAAATAGGAATGGTAGTTTAACTAAGCTTTGTACATGATAGCGAGATTGAAAATAAGTAGCTAACCCCAGACACATAATAGCCCAAGAGCCCATGACTGCCAGACTCACATCATAGTGTAAAAGTTGAAGGTTTGTCTATAACTGGCCCCTTAATAGGTAAGAACGATCCCCGATTATGAAACCTGGGTCGTGGTTGCTTTGGCAGATAACATTCATGTTGCTCAGAACCGGTGAATGTAGTTAGAGACAATGAAATAAACGGTAAAAGTTAGCTATTTATTTAATAAAATGTAGCCTTCATCCAATATGCAGATGCAGTCCCTACAAGTCCAACAACTAGTTTTAAAATATTTTTATCAGACTGGCATGACCATCAAATAATAACACGAAAGGATCAAGACTGGAAAGTTACATTGTAAGACACGGCAATAAAAGTTTGCCGGGTAACTTTTGTTGTCACTACCCTTATTGTTTACGCCTAATGACCGTCTCAAGTGGAATCCAACCATTGTAAATGACATGGGGTATACTTATATACCTTAAAGTCTATAAAATATTTGTCTTATTAGATATCGTTACAACATTATAGAGGTATAGATTTCGAATGGATTAACTTTTTAAATCATCACATATTGTCGATACATATATAGTCGATATATATATATTAGCAAGATAGCAGATATGTACGAAAATGTAACAACAAAAGTCCGCTGCCCCGCGGGAACTAGTGAAGAATTTGAGGTCAGGGTTGGGGTCCACCAGGGCTCTGCCCTCAGTCCGCTGCTATTCAATATAGTATTGAACTGCCTAACTGAACAGCTGCAACAACCCGCACCAGCGAACATCCTATACGCCGATGACGTCGTTCTTATAAACGAAGACCCAAGTGCCCTACAACATAATTTAGAGATGTGGAGACTTGCACTGGAAAACGCTGGCCTACGTATAAGTAAACAAAAAACAGAGCACATGCATTGTAATTTCTCCGGCAGTAACACCCAACACAAAATATACCTCCAAGATGTGGAGCTCCAACGTGTTAGCAGTTTTAAATACCTAGGCAGTGTACTCTCTACTAACGGCAATATCGACACAGACATCACGCACCGTATTAATGCGGGGTGGCAAACGTGGAGAAGTCTAACCGGTGTGCTATGCGACAACAAAATGCCCGTCCGCGTCAAGGGTAAAGTTTATAAGACCGCTGTACGACCAGCAATGATTTATGGTGCCGAATGCTGGCCACTCAGAAAAGACCAGGCGCAACAACTACATGTAGCCGAAATGAGGATGCTACGCTGGTCAGCAGGTGTAACCCTCATGGATAAAGTGGCAAATAAGTATATACGTGGAAGCCTGAAAGTAACACCGATATCTGATAAGCTAGCCGAAACGAGACTACGCTGGTACGGACACGTTATGAGAAGGCCCGAAGACCATATGGCCCGTAAAGTGCTAGCTATCGACACCGGTCCAAGAGGTTCCGGAAGGCCCCGTCTCACATGGCTATCGGTAGTAAATAGTGACCTCGAAGCTCTAGAATTAGATCCAATGACGACCCAGAATAGAACAAGCTGGCGAAAAGCGATTAGGAGAGCCGACCCCAACTGAACATGGGATAAGGCCGGAGAAAGAAGAAGACATATTGTCGATACAAAAATTCGAAGTGTAATTGAATCGTTATCGTAGTATTTAAACCACATTACAAAGTTATATCATCGTGCTACTGGTTACATCTGTTTTGTTAACGGTAGTCAGTGTAAAGTGTGACATCTACGCGTTCAGTTTCAAGTGTTCCAATTTTGAAATTTTAGAACGCAGTATCTTTGATTTGGCGTCCAAATTTCAATTCCTCCTGCAATTAGTTTGCTAGTATTATAGTGATATTACGTATATTTGCTAACTGTAAAGGTGTTATATTTTTGTGTTTATAATGTAATGAAATAATTAATACCATATAAAATACTTTAATCCTAGATATCAGTAGCAGTGTCTCGTGACATCTGTGTGAAAGTGTAGTATCTTGTAGATAACTTTCTAACGAAGTTCTAGTAGTGGTAATATTTTACACTATAATTAATAAACTAGACTAGACAGTGTCTTGTGATAGTGACATATTTACAGTGTATGAAAGTCTATGTTGTGTCGCCTTCTAAATGACAATAAAATTTTGATAATTATCAAAGTGCCAAAGATATTGAAGAGTGCGGTGATAAAATCTGAGATGCGGCCAAGATGACGTCTCTGGGGATACCTACAGAGGCGCCCGTACATACGATATGGTACACATCATACTCGGCGTATAAGGAAAAGGATTTTAAACCTCCTAAACCGGTAATGTAGATACTATGTTTTTAAATAGTTCCTCAGAAGGCATTAAGGGGCCATTTTATTTAAAATTGTCTATTTTTTTGACGAGCGTTCTGGCCTAGTGGGTAATGCCCTGCCTATGAAGCCGATGGTCCTGGGTTTGAATCCTGGTAAGGGCATTTATTTATGTGACGAGCATAGATATTTGTTCCTGAGTCTTGGGTGTTTTCTATATATTTATGTATCTGTATATTATATATATCGTTGTCTGAGTATCCACAACACAAGCCTTCTTGAGCTTACTGTGGAACTTAGTCAATCTGTGTAAGAATGTCCTATAATATTTATTAATTTAATTTGGTCTAAGGTTATTTCTAGAATTTAGTCAGACGAGCTCTTTAGATCCACGAAAATGAGAACATGAAATAAAAAAATATTAACTGCCATTTTAAAGCCTGTTACGAATAATATTATCATGTATGAGTTAATCGGTATTTATTTTTTAAAAATATATTAAATGAACATATTAAAAATGTCTTCATATGCGGTAAATGGTTGACAGTGAAGAGGTAACCGACAGGTAGATAGACAGACAAAGTTGCTTTCGCATTTATAATACTTCTAGCTTGTGTCCGCGATTGCGTCCGCGTCGAATGATGATAATGATTGTTAAAAACTATACCCTAGATTCTTCCTCGGACCTCATAGTCCTTTGGTATGAAAATAGCTCCATACTCTACCTCTCCGCTCTACTTAGGCAATAGAGTACCTTAATTATTACGCGGCGAATGGCTTGCCGCACTCGCAGCGGTACGCTTAACACCTACCCTGCAGAAAATAATTTACTTACTTGGACTCTATTGCCTAGGTAATATAAGGGTATTGACATTTTGACTAAAATAATAATACCTCAGTTCTGCAATGGAATTCCGCTTGGTGTACATAGAACAAAATGAAGTACATAAAAATACCTATCGAATGACCCTACTCTCATTTCTGTTGGATTTTGGACCAGGCTCCATATAAAGTGGCCCATGGTCCTTTCATCTGAATTCGTTCAGTGTTTTAATCGAAGACAGGATAGATTTATTTTCGCATTGATAATAATAGTAGGAATTATGGATTCATAGTAACATGTGTCGCTGTCGGGTTAACCCAGCAACTGTGTATAAATTAGGCAAGAAGGGTACTGAATATTTTAGCCTAAGGCTGGATCTTCAAGATCCTTTGTCTGTCAATGTCAGTCTATCGTCTCTCGGTCTACATTTGGCTTACTAAAACAATAAGATAAAGCTACACGTATTTTCCTTTCTATATTTATAAGGACAGAAATATGTGTTTTTCCTGTTCAGCGTAATTATATGGAAGTTTATTCCAATTAAACTATTTATCAAAAATATGTGAGAAATTCCATATTAATTTTATCGTCATTTATTTAACAATAAATGAAATATTACATGCTACTTACAGACCTAGGCCAGTAAAGTAAAGTCGAGGTCGACAAAGGCCTAGTTTACCCTCTGGGTTGGAAGGTCCGATGGCAGCAGAGACATGTCAGTCGCTTCGCTTGACAGACAGATGAAGTGTGCGAAAGGGAAGCTATGACGTATATGAACAAGCCATAAGTGCGAAAGAGGCAGACTACATATGAGAAAACGTAACCAATTTTGAGTTCGAAGGCGGCCGAGGCGGCCAAGATCATATTGCCGTATTTTTTAACGTGAAAAATATAAGAGAATCAAAAAGAAAAATATATATTAAGTAATTTAGTGACGATGGTGTCATGTTGTGTGCCGGGTTGTAGTGTTTCAGGGCCAAAAAACCCAGGATAATACTCATTTCACACGTAATTATGATATTCGTAGCGAAATTTTCGTAACGATATTTTATCAAATGAACAGCATAAATAGTGTACAAAACCAATTTATACAGTTCATTATAAGTTTTTCTTCAATTGTGTGTTAATATTTTATCATATTAGTCAATAATTTAGAATATTTTGTGTAAAAACCTAAACTGTTACTTTACGTTAGGGCTTGACAAAATGTTCATATGACTGTATCGATAACTTGTCGGTATATTAGTAGGTATGGAATTAGTTGTTCACAAGATATCATTAAGATATTACCTTTATAACCGACTTAAAATAATAACGATTGTTATAATACCATTTTAAAAGGTGCACATGCTTAGCGATAAATTTAAACTTCACTTTCCAACACAGTACTTACATTTTAACCACTTTTCCACGGCTTTGTCGCCAACACAAGAAAACACAAGACAGCGTATACTTGTACACAGCGTATACACACCCAACCCAACTTGTCAGCAGGAAAAGGCGCGAAATTCAAATTTTCTTTGGTAAGTCAACTCTTTGCGAACACATTTTCAAACAACTTCAACTTTCTCATTTTCAGCTTTTTCAAACACATTTGAAAAAGTTGTCGATAAAGCAGTTAAACATCGATAGATTATTAATATTTTGTAACATGACATCACTATTTTTGTTCGCACAAAGACAATTTACGCACACACTTGCATTTCATTTTTGGTCACACTTTCGAAGTTTGACAGTCGTTTTATACTATCCTATTTCTATGGATGGCAGTCGCTTTCGTAAAAACTAGTGCCTACGCCAAATCTTGGGATTAGTTATCAAGCGGACCCCAGGCTCCCATGAGCCGTGGCAATATGCCGGGACAACGCGAGGAAGAAGAAGACGGAATCTTTATTCGGAGGCTCGGGTCCGTTTGAGTTGCGCTTAAAAAATACTCAATAAAGGAGTGGGCTAGGACTTAAAATACACGGAAGACTTTTTAACGCAGTCTCGTTAAAACGAGTCTAGTTCTTCAAATTCTGACTGATAAGACTTGTTTTCCTATCAACACTACTGTGGGCGATGGTACGTGATTCAGTTCCATTCACCCTTGAGCAGGAGTTTTAAACCGATTCTTTACTGCGATTTTACGATTGCAGTTTTTTTTTTTAATACTACGTCGGTGGCAAACAAGCATACGGCCTGCCTGATGGTAAGCAGTCTCCGTAGCCTATGTACGCCTGCAACTCCAGAGGAGTTACATGCGCGTTGCCGACCCTAACCCCCTCCCACCCTCGTTGAGCTCTGGCAACCTTACTCACCGGCAGGAACACAACACTATGAGTAGGGTCTAGTGTTATTTGGCTGCGATTTTCTGTAAGGTGGAGGTACTTCCCCAGTTGGGCTCTGCTCTAGATCTGGAATGACATCCGCTGTGCTGTGCCCTACCACACAGAGCGAGATGACATTCACAATGCCCATACCTCTCTTGTGGACGTAGTTTAAGGACATACCCGGGTCCAAATGCAGTTATATCGATCGTCGAAATTTTCCGCTACCGTGTCCTTATGTATCTGGCGTGACTAATGTGTCACTAATTTTATTAAGACGTGTTTTTATTTTTACAAGGTTGTATAAGTGAGTTGGGCTATGAGAATTTTCTCATAACCCAACCTTCGACATCTTTTCTGTGGACTTTACAAAAGTTTAAGATATCGATATGGATACTTTTAGTCCCCAGCAAGCTCGGTTCATTTCAAAACGACTAGCTAGAATGCTCTGAAACGTTGTTCTTACAATAGGATAAGGTATGCCTAGTCCTGTAATTGGTTTATATAGCTTCAGATATCATAGTTAAAAAATACAGCGAATTTAAGTTTTTCATGGTGGCAAACAAGCATACGGCCCGCCTGATGGTAAGCAGTATCCGTAGCCTATGTACGCCTGCAACTCCAGAGGAGTTACATGCGCGTTGCCGACCCTAACCCCCTCCCACCCTCGTTGAGCTCTGGCAACCTTACTCACCGGCAGGAACACAACACTATGAGAGGGTCTAGTGTTATTTGGCTGCGATTTTCTATAAGGTGGGGGTACTTCCCCAGTTGGGCTCTGCTCTAGATCTGGAATGGCATCCGCTGTGCTGTGCCCTACCACACAGAGCGAGATGACATTCACCATGCCTATACCTCTCTTGTGGACGTGGAATTCAGGCCATTTACGCATTTATGAATAACGACAGACTCGCCTGAAAGCATCAGTCACCTGAAAACTGATACCGTTCGTACTGACGTAGGATTGACGTAATAAAAAAATAAGCATAACATTGTGGGGCAGTATCTGTAACGACCTCGATACCACTTTATGGAACCTTTTTACGTGTGTAATCATTTGATCGGCGCCATACAGTAGCAGATGTTCTCGTTGGAGCGCGAGTGTTGTCACAAACCAACCAGCATAAGGTGACCTCCTGCTGTTTCCCCCTACTTGTACATATTAAAACTAGTGGCTCTGTGAGCTGTTGACCTCGCGATAATATTGATATTATTATAATTTGGAGCCTGTCGTGCGTGTCCCACTGCAGGGCATAGGCCTCCCCAATCTCTCGACTGATCTCTGTCCAGTGCTGTGTCTGGCCACTCCTTCAAGGAGTCCAGTTCATCCCGCCATCTCTGGTGAGGTCTGTCAGATCCCCGATTCCTCGTTTGCGTTAAGTCTCATTTTGTATGGGATTTTGAGTTTCCGAAACGTTTCGCTTGACGCGCTGTTTCTAAATACCATACAAAATGAGACTTAACGCAAATGCATACGTCACGTCTCGCTATCGAATAATTTTACACTATGGGTACTATTGTGTCCAGATTATGCGATTTTGGTATTAAGAAAAGGTAATAGGGTAGATATTTCATAAGAGGGTCGAATTGATTTATCGGAGTTTGAACACAATTGTAGTCGGCAAGCGATCGTCACGATTTCAGATACTAGTCCGCGAGTCATAGGCGAAGGGCGATACAGTAGTTTAGATATCTGTTTTTATGTTTTCATTTAAGTGCTCATAATCTGCGCTAGAAGCGGCATTACATTTTTATCACGTGTTTTGTAATGGCAGAAGGATAATAAATAAGTTTATATACTCATACTGTCAGTGTCCTAGACTTCTACGCGGGTAAAGGTTATTAAAAACTTGCAACACCATATTAACCTCTTAAGAGCCCTTATTCCTTGGAGCGTTCTCCGATTTTACGAAATAACGCTCTATAGATGGCGTTGGCGCTCGGTACGCGAGCGCCGGCAACGCGACGCGCGTTTCAATGCAGACTAGAATAATCTTGATAGTTTTCAATATAATTTCAAGCAATTTTAATTTTAGTGTTATATCATATGGGCACTCTTTATTTTATTTTATGTGAACTATACCACTAGATCGTCCATACGAAAGGAGAAAACGTTTTTGAACTTCTAAACATTTTCCATTCTCCATAATTTTAGCAAAATTGCGATCGACATAAAAATCAAAGTAATTTAGTAAGATTTAGTTAGTGGAAACCGTTTCATAGTAAAATTACTGTTATTTATCGATTCAAAAAGCTATTCTTTCCTTTTAAGAGAAGTAAGTTTTTGAAGAAGATATTTTTCGAATAGGGAAGAAATTAAATGTAATATTTTTTGATTTCTATGGCCGGACGGTCTAGTGGTCAGGATGTAAGCCGCGTAAGCTGAAGACGGCAGTCCACTTGGTCACTTTTTCTTCATACATATACAGGGTGGACAATTAAGAAGTAAACATTTTGTTTTTAAATTTTAACTATATTACCTTCAAAGATTACTAAATATTATTTTAAAAATATATTCTTAAGGGTTGGCAAATACACGCGGAACATAATGTCTGACATATGTCCACCTCTTACAGCAGGCAAATGTAACGCATTATCATCGCAATTTTCGCACATTTTCGGCGTTATCTTAGTAAATTTGTGTTGGATAGTCGGTTTTAACTGTTTAAATTTCATCAGCTCTGTGGCTGCCCCACAGAAATAAGCCAGAAGCTTCAGGAGCCGCAAAATTTGGGGAATTGGCGTGCCAATCACTGTCTCTTTTTCTCGAACTTAATCGAGCAAACAACGTATTTCCAACAACAAAAAAAAATTAAGAAAAAATTGCTTGCTGCTATAGGTAGATATTTGGCAGCCTGAATAATATATTTATGAAAAAATATTGAATACATTTTGCACTTAATATAATTAAAATTGAAAAACAAAGTGTATCACTCTTATTTGCCCACCCTGTTGGTACTTGCCGCAAAACTAACTGGCAACTGAGATCATAATACTATCTCCTTTACCCTTGTTAAGACCAAACAAGGGTGAAACTCCTTGTTAAATTGAATTTTTGGACAGTTTTTTGGCGGCGGCATGTGATTGGTCAAATTTATTATAGTTGACTAAACCATTTCGAAATGAATATTATAGTTGAGTTTGGTGCCCATACATGAAACGTACTCATTTACAGTTTGGTATACGAAATCTTAATTCAACCATTACAGTCGACGAGTTGGAAAATACATTTTGCGATTAGTCCACGTTTTCGTAAAGCAGGCAAGTACTGGCCACAAGTTGATTAAAATATTCGGGCGTTGTTTTGTGTTGTTGTGGTGTTGTTTACCTTTGTCAGGTGTTTGCTGATTTCGGAGGTAATTTATTGTTTTGATATTAACATGTATTTGTTCAATTTGTTGGTCGTTGAGGTTGTTTGTTCCCTTGAGTTACGTAACACCCTTTAAATTACGTAAGGTAAAAAATTGTACTGAAGCTTAATATTTCGCAAACAGAGATTTTAATCGAGAAATTGTTTTGTTATTTAAATAAATGTATTGCAGTGAAAGAAAATTTAACTACCTACATAAAATATTTTTAATAAAGTATAAACGCCAGCTAATGAAAACTACAGTGCTAGAAATAAAGGAATAGGTAGATAATTGTAAAATCCACAGTATGGAAGGTAGTCTCTGTCTCTCTAACTGTTGGTAAAGTGTCCAGTTTATGGAAGGTAGGGGTACCTCTACCTTCCATAGTCCAGCTGGCAGCTGTAAATAATAGTTCGAAATCTCTCCGGTGGCGCTATGGTAGCACAAGCACAAGGACAAGGACATGACAAGAACTTAGACGTTTTATTGACGGAGTGAAGTGCGTTGTCAGTGATTTGATTTTTTTATTAAAGTCAAAAAATTGTTCGCCATGTATTGTGGCGCCACCTATTTAAGGTTTTTGATGGACACTTTTCATACCCATAGATTGTCCTACTTACCTCCATAAACCACAGCTTCAGGCGAGACTTAACCTCTCAAGTCTGGCATATTTTACCAACTGAGTTGCCACTGTTAAAATCATTCCTTATTTACATGCAGTGGATGTTTTCAACCATACATCATTATAAAAAAAGGGCACTTAAAAGCGCCAACAGGCGGAAATATGCGCATTCATTTTTCTTACCATAGAGCCCCGTGGCTTCTGTCATCTCATTTATTAATGGAACATCGCAAAGGCGCCATCTGGGTTAAGCTTTACGAGTCATCTCCTGAGGATGCCTCGTAGAGAAGCGAAACACGTTTCGAGTCTGTACGTTCGCTGGTGGATTGTTATATTTATTTGCGTATTTATTTTTGCGGTGAGAGAGTGAGAACATTAATTGCATGTAAAAATACGCAAGTAAGTATAACGGGTTCGCACTGCACGTTGTCTTTTCGCGGATTAGCAAAGCAATATTTTTTGTTTTAATTGCTGACTACCGTTTGATTTATTATTATTCGCCCGTATTAAATTTACACACTGTATTTAAATTTAATTGGGCGTTATTTTATTCCCTACTATTGATTGTACCTATTAGGTCATTTCAATTGATCAATCTTAATCGGGCATATAGGGGATTTAAGTTAGTATGGCAGTACGAGGGAGGCGAGAGGGTGTCAGTTTAGTTTAACGAATTCTTCATGTACCGTATCTTCGTGGGCAAGAGCATTACATCTACATATTTAGAGTCTAAATTGTATGCGTCATCTATGTTATTATTTATTACTGTTGATAATTTAATATTTTGAATCATGTCCCACGTGTAGAGATTATTGTCGTATGGTTACTCTATTACTAATACAACAATGGAGGTCCTTGCAGGAACCCTGATCTGACCGATCCTTCACGATAAGTTTTCTCTTTGACTGCCTCGACACAAGTGAACGAGCCTGTCCAACTTCATCTGTGTCCCCACTACCTACCGTGTTGCCAGTAGTATAATGTTATTTACCCAACTACCCCTGTATTCATAGGGGTAATGCCATATGTTGCCACATTAAAATTATTATTGAACTGCTATCTTTAATAATAACACATAAATTAAAAACTTATAAATAAAAAATAGCACTAATAAGTCGTAGTCGCTCGGTTTGGGTACCGCCCAGAAGGCTGGCCGCGTTCCCCGCTGGATAGTAATGCTGATCCACTGAGCAAAATATTGGCCTGCCCTCTGGTCACTAGAAGCCTCTATAACGCTTTTGACAGTTCCTCATAGAGGCGGCGCACGCTAGGCCCCGACGTGCCGAAACGCCGCAAATATGTAGCTACTACCTACGTGTGACATACTTGTGATGCGACGTTTGAGGCTCTCGATCGAGGTTGCGGCCCCACCAGCGCCAACTTTGGTGTTTGGAATATGGGACGACGCCAGGGTATATAGGCAGGTAGCATCCCAGACAAGCAGCCGATCCATACTCCAAGGCAACAGCGTCATTCAGTCAGGCTTCTTGCTATCGACCTTTGCCAGACCGTTGGGCTGGAGGACCGCCGGTACCTTGACTCTAACAAGGGCCATTCGGATGACGTACTTCTGTTGTACACACGCCATTAAATTCGTTGTGGAAAGTTACTTGTTTACTTTCCAATTTGTTTCTTATAATAATGATGTGTAATTTTTAAATATTTATTTTAAATATTGTGTTACGCTTCGTGCTGCACACGGCCATAACCATTTTGTTATTTGTTTTCCTCTTTTATTTTGCCACGAATAAACGCCATCTACTGTCTACTCTAAATATATCTGTATACGGAGTATTTCATAAAACATCTGAGCATGCACTCTCATTTTAACAACTTTAAGTCGTGTTCAGATATTTCTGAGCATCCCGTCCGCTTCGATATATCTGATGGCGACTACAAGTGGGGTGAGCAAGGTTGCTCTATTTTAATAAAATCTATCCAACGTGAAAGTAAATATTTTTCTTTGGTACGCTCACCTTTTTATAAATAACCTGGTAATTTTTATTTTATTTACCTAACTCTGAGGTTAACACATTTTGTTCCGTTGAAAACATTTAGTTCATATGAATTTTATCATGATATTTTGATTTTCAGTAAAGTCAATAAATACATTACGATTTCTACGTCGATAAGGTGGACTTAGGCGCGGGTGGAAGTTAGCGCCTTACAAAAAGACCACGATTATAGCTTTGGCTTAAAATATAAACTACATAGTTTATGTCAAATGTTCTTTCTAATAAAAAAATGATATTTTTTTCCACTTTTCTAGCCACTCACAACGCTCGTGGTTCCGTTTTGGAATAATTTTCTTGCCCATGTATCGAGATTAGCATGAGGACTTAAAAAACAACTTTGCCTCTATATGTAAAATGAGTAACTATTTTGTATTCGAACTATATACTCCTTGAGAAACACAAATGGAAAGAAAAACAAAATATCATTACGTATAAAAATTTCAATGTGACATCCAAGTTAACAGGGTGTCATGTGACTAGCTCCATAAATGATTATATATTTTCCATGAAAGTGAACGATCTGAGAACGCTGAAATACGTTTTCACAATCAGAGGCATCTGGAAACGACCGTCGCGAGATATGGCGTCTGGCTGTAATCAATTGAGTACCGGTAGCAGAAAAAGAATCGACAATACCTCAAGAAATATATATCTTATACCTTTAAACGAGCAATTCTTGTATATATATATATGTATATATATTTCTGTGATCTCGGAAACGGCTCTAACGATTTCGCTGAAATTTGGTATATGGGGGTTTTTGGGGGTATACAATCTATCTAGATTAGTCTTATGTTTGGGAAAACGCGTGTTTTCGAGTTTTCATGCGTTTTTCTTTCGACGCAGAATATGGTCGCTAATTTCGTGTTGCCGGCCACTGTCCGTCTGGTCCAGCGGGTTAAGACGTGAACTGCTAAACGAGTGTTACGGGTTCGAATCTCGCACGATGACTAACTTTTGTTTTTTTTTTTTATATTCAAGTTTATATATAATTTTTTAATTTTTATTGTTTTAGACAAGTTTAATTTAGTAAAAAAATGTAGTTAAGATTATCACCTATAGACCACCATATTACAATAAATAGTTATAACCGAGCAAAGCTCGGTCGCCCAGGTACATATATATATACAAGGTGCCCGTGAGCATTGCGAGAGATTTTAAATAATCGCGCGAGTTATCGAGACTATAGAAGATTCAAACTCATCTGTACGATTTTCATCGTGGCTAGCCCTCCAGGGCAAAAATGGACGGTGTCACGGTACAAAGCGTCGATCTGCCGTTTCGCTATTTAACATGGGTGTAAGGTGAAAATTTATGACAGTGCGAGCCTTATGGTTTCGTCTTGACAACATTGTACATGAAAATGTTTTTGGTCGGATTATTTTTTGTCGTCAGTACAGCACAAATTGCTAATGCAGCGCCACCCTGCCGTGCCATTTGGCTGCAATCTCCGTGCATCCGACCTGCCGTCTGCTGCAGCTTAACTGCAACTTGTCTATCATTTTCTTTAGGTTGATATATTTAAATATTAAATATAAAAAAAATCATAACACTGGTGATTGATAATGAGTGATAAATGCTGTTTATTGGATGCTGGCTTAATAGATTTTTTTTAATTTCATTACGCCCATATTGGGCTAATGTTTTCTTTAAGAAGGTAAGAATTTCACTTTTTAAAGTCTGACGTTTATTATTTTTTTGGTGTATGTTTATGAATATTTAATTTGATTAAAAGCAGTTTTAAATATTTTTACACAATTTCCAATCGTGGCTGAATGCCGGATAGGCCTGTGTATCTGATGCCTAACCTGTCAAAAATGACAATATTATACTATAATACTATTTTGAATATAATTAACTCTCCTAACTTTGAACCAAAACGCAAGTAAGTAAATATTTTTGACAATTGTCCTACCACATTTTGGATCAAATACAAGAGGCAAGAATAGGAATCCAAATTCCAAACACCATAACCGCTTCTATTTTAAGGTACATACTTAACATTTCAACTAGATCTAGTATATTTATAACGCAAACACACTACTGTTCAATTTCCAACCCTGAAACTAATGCAATAAAGTTTAATTTTGCGTGAAGACCCAAGAATACCCATGGGTGTAACCGCATGATAAACTATGACCGCCGAAAATGAGAGTATTTTCTTATCCCGCAATGGCCTCTAAGGCATAAATAAGGCGTGCATTTTGGCTCCGGGTATACGACTTAGATTTATATTAAAGGGATACCTTGAGAAATATACATTTATTATACTCTGGCACACCCAATTAGTCCGTAGAAAAAGGCTGAAAATTAAAAAAAATGTAGATGCGAAGTCTTGACTTTCCATAGAAAATTAGAACTGCGCGCCTTTTTCTACGGGCAAAGTGGGTGTGTTTGAGTATATGTATATACGTTATTTGTCTTTCTGGTACCGTGTTGTACAGTCAGCATCAAAAGTAGCGGATCAAATAACGATTCATAAGTATCTACCATTCTGTAACGGCTTAACAAAAAGTGATGTGTTTAATATAGAACAACTAAGACTGTAAAAGATGTAGGTACTTTGGAGCGCGAATTTTAGAAATTTATCTATATTTGGAAAAGTTATCCGGAATATCAGATACTTTTGGCGCGTTGTTTCATCTGCTACTTTTGATGCTGACTGTACATGTTGCTGCATATGTCACTTTCTTCTCGCTTTCTCCTCTCATCTACTCAAAAGTTAACTGGAAGAGATACCTCAAAGAGACAGGTTCACATTTGTACTTCGCTTTTCCTAATTATAAGTTACTTTTATATGTTTTTGTACACTAGTTTACTTATTTTTTTACTACTACCTACGTTGCTTTCTGAAAGAGTGTGAATTTATTACTTTCGGATATCTAACCACAAGACCCAGAATTTTTAAACGGTAACATAGATTAAAAACTTTCGTTCGTTCGCGAAACCTATAAGTATAGTAATACCTACGTTTTTAAACAAAATTACACGTAGCAAGTATTTTCGTACAAAGTTGAGACATTATCGTATTTTCACATCTGTGAGAGTCAGTGACATCCCTAGATTACAGGCCTTAGGGAATTGAAAAGGTTATCGTAAAACTCGGGAAAATGTAGTTGACAGGAGTTTCATGGTTCAAATTATCAAGCCTTTTTAACGGGACACTTCGTTCGTTTATCGACTTTAAGATTTGGGTAAGAAGGCCTAATTTGTAATGTATAACTTTAACTTGTCCTTTTTATCGCACCTGATATTCCTGCGGTATCATGGTCGCATTTTTATCACCTGTCATGCCATGCGTCACTTTCGCATTTACATACTTGTTAGAACGTGACAGGCATGGTGACAAATGATAAAGAGCCGATCATATTAGCCCTACTGGTGTGATAAAATACTTTTCACCACACCAACTGGTAAAGGCCCTCTTGATTGTTCAAAAACTAATGAGAAAGTAGCATTTTATCCACATTTGGGGCAAAGTAATCAGATGCAAATTTTGAGTAGTTTCCTTATGTTAGCTGGTGGAATTTACTTTCAAATAATGATTTTGAATATTACATTTTATATTCCATTCGTTTGGATTTGGTTTGATTTTATTTAGTATTTCATAGTTAGTATTTTCCTCGCATTGGTGTGGTGAAAAATTTTGCGTTTCACTCGGAGGCCAAGTTAGTTTAACCATCGTGCCTTAATACCCTCGCAACGCTCAAGATTCCATTTCTCGAACCACTCGCTACGTTCGTGGTTCAATTTTGGAATCTTTCACTTGCTCAATACATATTAGTTATGTATTTTGTAGAACTAGTTTTAAGATTGTTAGCTTAACAGTCTCTTGACGTGAAATATGTATTTCATACAATTTTTTATTTTTTTTTATTCTTTGACATTTGGAGAACCTTTACACCTCCAAATCTTATTATTGTGTATTATTATTTTTCTCAGACCGTGGGGACCTTATACATCTCCAAACTTAATGTATTAACCGTGGAGACTATACGTCTCTGTCATATTGTATAATATACTTGACTTGGTACATACTAGTTATGTACAGAATGTAGCATTAGTTTATGAGACTGCTAGTTTAACAGTCCAGACGCGGTTTATTTATTTAGTATAAATTTTATTTTGACACTTGGAGAGACTTTACACCTCCAAATTTTATTAGTATTAGTACTCTGACATTGGGGACCTTTTACATCTCCAGATTTAATGTGTTTTTAACCATAGAGACTATACATCTCTATTGTATTGTATTAATTATTTATTTTAAGATTATTATAATGTAATGTTTACCCAGGTATTGGCTGTTGTATTTATAAATGTTGTTATGTATTTTTCATGTCACTATATGATGTTAATATAAATGTTGTATTGACTTGTAAAAGAGCCCTTGAGGCCTACTTGCAGAATAAATTTTGGAATTTTGGAATTTTGGAATTTTGGCTCGGGTATCAATATTAGCACGAGCGGTTAAACAACAACTTTGCCCCCTTGTAAAACAAATAACTATAAAAGGGTCAGCTACCCTTTTGTCTGACGTAGCAAAGGAGTGAACGTAAATTTTATACGCTACTATTTTCACGTACCCAAATCCGTCATCCTATGCCGCTGTACGGGCAGATTTTAATCTTTCTAGCTTAAAAACGTGATATTTTAATCGAGACTCCATAGTACTTTATTAAAGTACAAATTGGAAACCTACTGCAGACAGCAGCAGCCGGCAACGTTTAGACGCGACGCTACTGGTTTCTATGTATTTCTATAGTAACTTTGTGTGGTTTGCTACCATTGTTATTTCATAGAAATAGGTACATAGCAACAGCGTCACAGCGAGACTTCGTCAGCCGCTGCTGTCTGCGGTCGGGTTCCAACTTGTACCTTTATTTTTAACTAGGCCACGCCCGAGGCTTTATTTACGTAAAAGTCGTTCAATACTTTCTACACAGTTTTTACTTTAGGAGTTAATTTTCCTTAGTGGAGCATCAGTACATTGAAATAAAATTCAATTTTAAGAGCTACCACTGATTTCAAGAGCTACGTACCCACCACCAAAAAGCCGCTTCCATGATAAGGTAGAAGTACTAGTGCTCGATGCTGCCCTAGTCACCGATTTTTCATGTCACCTATTTCATGGAAATATAGGTCAAATTTGAACAACGAAGTTTTTTCTGTATTCGAACTTAATCCTTGGCACTTTGACATAAAGTGCCCATGTCGAGTACTAGTGCAGCGTCGAGCACTAGTACTTCTACCTTACAAGAAAAACGACATTCTTAAATTACATGAAACTTGGCTTGAACATTTACGAAATATAATATCTGTCTGTTTTGTGTATAAAATTTGAACTAGCTATAATTTCTTTATATTACAATTTCTACCGATAAAAACTAGTACCAGACATGGATGTATATGTAGACTTTAATGTTTACGTCGAATTTCATGTCATTGCAGAATGTTGTTTTAAAATGAGAGCATCACTTCTATAAGTATATGGCGGTGGCTAGATCCGTGTGATTCCTAAGACTCCTAAAATGGTTTAGTATAGGTTTTGCAGTCTTTATATAAAGCATCTGTTTAGATATTCCTGTCTAAATCAATGATTTAACCATTGGCAATTCTAAAATTATAAGCGAAACGTAACACCCGAAAAAAATAGATTAGAGTATCTCCCGCTATTTAACTGAATGCTAAGTATTTTGTTTGGTTTTTAATCTCTATTTAATGCCAAATTTTCAAATATATTCCACACTTTTGAAATTCTGTAATCTACGTTCACATAACTGTGCTTTAATCGTTTGGGTAGAGCGAGGAACGCGGGCAGAATTTGAGGCTCCAAATTTATGAGAATGCTTTTGTGCTCTGAAATACGGATGCATTGCAAGGTAGCTGTGTCCTTGTCTGAGAAAATGGGTCAAAATTCTTTTATTTGTCTTGTTTTTAACCACTCTGTCACGCTTCTATTTTTGTCTTTTATCGAAGAAATAAATTTGAGTGCAATTGCATGTCTTTCTAGCTGTAGATTTGTTCTCTTGAGAAAAATTAAAAACTAAATTTCACTTCATACAAAAAGCTCCACTCCGTCACATTTTTGCGGACTAAAAACAAGACAGGGAAAAGAATTTTGACCGAAATATTACTTAAGGATAGATAGGGTACGAGAAATACTGGAGCAACTTGTAGGAAATCCTCATACTGTTTCCTTGCCCAGAGCAAACCAAATTATGTTGCTGTTACCCCACATGAGATTACCACTATTCTGTTCTTACATGGTTCTGTTATGTACAACTGTTTAGTTAAGTTGTTTTATTGTATCCCATGTAAGCGTGTGAAATTCTTTGACATCTCAATATACATAACACGTCATTAAACACGTCAGAAGTTATTTTCAATTATACCCAACTAAGGTTTCCAAAAGTACAAGGATTGCGAATAAAAACTTTAAACACGTTATCTACAACATATTGCCGTCTAGCTAAATCGTTTAAAATAATGTCTGTTAGAGGACCAGAAGTCTACAATAAACTACCCAATGACCTAAGGCAGATTGAGTGTGACTCAACCTTTTACAATAAATTAAAAATATGGTTAACTGCCCAAGCTTTTTATGACATAAACGAATTTCTTCACTTTCAAATGTAACAATTTTAGATAATGTAGCTTTAATAATATTAATGTATGATTTTAATTTTATCCGAATTACCTGATAATTATAACTGGACATTTTTAATTATTTGTATTTTAATGTAATGTAGAACAACAACAAAAATTGTTAATTGTTTATTTAATTTCACTTGAGTATTTTCATTGCTGACATGTAAAATTCTTATATTTTACCAATAAACGAGTATGAGTAAATAAAAAAATACAATGAATGGTAAAATTACGTATTTGTTAGAATCACAACGTTATTGAAACACCCCCCTAAACTGTTAGAATCAAACTAAGATAAGTTGGCTGCGATTTTGATAGCCCAGACGGTGCAAGTGTTATTTTAAACGTGAAACTTCTATGAAATTATGACGTTTTAACACTTGAACCGTCTGGGCTAGCAAAATCGTTGCCAACTCAGCTTGGTCTGACGCTAATATCGTCTGCAGTAATAGAGTGCTTCAAATGCCGACTTATCAGGCAAGGACATGTATACGCTCGAGTATATTGACTGAAACAAGAGTGTGTGCTTTTGAAAGTGTACATTAACTGCAAACTAGACAATAAAAAAAGTGTACTTATAATATCCCTGTTGGTCCTATTGCACTTTTGCACCAGTTGGTCATATCCGTGAAAATCGAACGTTTGACTGAACGAACATAATGGGAATGCATAAACCATGAGAGCTAAGTGATTGGATTAACCCTGCTTCATTCATTGAACTAGTGAACGAATGAATTAATGAACTATCAGTTCACAGGGCGAGTGTACGTAGATTTGTGTATTGTCATAGAGAAATAAAAAGTAATAAAGTGCTCACTTCATACATCAGTTTTGGTAACAAAATGCTTATTATATACGCAGTCGACATCTAGCATCGAGTAGCAGAACTCTTAGTACTGCTACTCGACAATAGATATCGCGGCAAACAAAAAGTCTAATGCTCAACGATTTTCCGCTAATATTATAAGGAGAGTAACCGGAACTCTGTATTAAACTCCTACACTTACTACCGTTGGATGGCTAGGGAGCGCCATAAGCCTTTAGTAAGAAATGCACATACTTGGAGAAATTCGACCGATGGCGCCTTGACCCAGGTGGCCGAATAGCTCAGGCACCTGCCGCGTCAGCAGAGGACGCCACTGGTTCGATTCCAGCCTGGGGCACTGGAGGCCTTGGTCACTTTTTCTTAGTAGATTACTTTTTTTTTCAGTTTACAAAAAATATGGTTTTACCGAGATTATCGTGGATATACTAGGATTAGGTAGGCTCCCAGGCCTGCGTGAGTACGCACGCAGCCAGTGCTCGCCACGCACGTACCTATTTTACATAATTTAATAAGACTTGTAAATGCCTGTAAAATGTGTCGTGCAATAAAAATGGTACTGATACCAGTATTGGGTTAGGCATTATTATCAAAACGATAATTTAATTTCAACCTAAATACAAAGGCTTAAAGTCGGTTTTGCTTTGTACCAACTAAATATTACACAACAAATTCTATGTTATAAGGGATTTCACTAGAATTTGTTGTGTTTACGCAATTATTTACTGTCTTTGCATCGGAACGCCTATCCCCGACTTTATTTATTTTGGCATCCGTGGAACTCTCTTGTCTATGATTTTAAACGTTTGTTATTGCAATGCGATCAAAACGGTATAATAAATTTTCATGGTTAATATCTGATATCAAGTCTGCTCCCAGGAAACCATTGTGCCGGGACTGTCCACGAGCGGAAATTGAGTATGTTTTTGTCTTGTGTCAGTCAGCGCCTTCTAGTTTTACTGTCAAAACTGCGAATACTATATTATACATGGGGCGTATTTACCCTAGGGCCAAAGGTGGCATGGCCCGCGGTGGCAGGCTGCAAGGGGCAGCAAAACAGGGTTTTTCGTTCTTAAATGAAATACATTATCATGACTTAATGGGGTGGCGAATCTAACTGCTCCGGCCGCCAAATCTTTAAATACGTTTCTAGTACTACGCTTTGCAGTCTTTACACCCACAGATCAGCCCCTTAACCTGGCTACATCGACTAGGGTACACCTGCGCAGTTTTACCTGTACAGTTCAACTCCACAGGTAAAGCTGGCCGCGTAGCCAACGTGCAAATCGCTTACGCTCCGTAGCGCTCGATACGCAACTATCACTGTCGCACTAATAAGAGTTATAGAGAGAAACAAAGCGTTTCGTAGTACCTAGAAGCGATAGCGATTATCGCCTTGGCTAGAACGACTGGTTAGAAAAATTCGCAGTCAAATGCCACATAAGTACGCTATGTTTTACCTGTGCAGTTGGCAACGACAATGCGCCGCACTATAGACTTCGCGTTCAAAGGGTTAAGCAGACTGGAGTAGTTACATATTTTTCTATAGAGACAACTAAATGGCTAGCTAGTTTCCCCATTTGTCACCTAAATGTCCTTAACGCTGAATCGAGACAAAACATATATTCGCACAAACCGAGCTGCAAAGTTCGTGCACTCGATGATGCTAACATAACGATGAAAACTATAGTTTAGGGTTGTACAATTGTTTTTATTGTAGCGTTGTGGGCCTTTTTGTGTGACATATCGACCAAGCAGTGATCTATAGTTGCCCCTTTAAAGTTCATTACTAATGCCTGTTGAATCTAGGAAGTTCCATATTCTTTGGGTTGTAATGTTCTGTACCTCATAAGGTTGCAATTCTAGTAGGTACTCCTTTTTGACATAAGTAACCGCAGGAGCAGAGATTGACTGTATACGAGTATTACTGTCTCCTCTGTTTCGTTCGTCAGATGTCAGGTGACAACCAAAACTAAAACCCACTAATTTCTACCTCAACTTCAGAGAGCATAGGTACTTATTAAACCGTATATTAATAAAAACAAGGTAAATTTTTATTCATTTATATTTTACAATTAGTGAGTTTTTGTTGTCACCTGACGATATACATACAGGTGATACAGGGAGTCGCGTTCAGTACCTACCGAACAAATGAAGGTCAATGGTGCCCAGCAGTGGGACGTATATAGGCTGAATTATTATTACTATTGTTTATACTAACTAATGTAATAATATTATTTGATTTGTCCCCAATGTTGAAACGGAATTTACTATAAATTACTACCTACGTATTATTAACAGTGGCAACCCTATTGCACGCTGTCCACTTTGTTATAATAAATTGCAGTTTCAGTTTGTAGTTTGCTGAATCCGTAATTTATAGAGGCAGAGCTTGTAAAATGTCTCTTTCATTATTGTTTAGCTTTATACAATAAAAAGAGGTTCAGTCGAATTTTTTCATACCCGTTTACTGCTCCGAAAGTGGGTGGTTGTTGTTCTAAAAAGTGTAAGTTTCTGCTCTAGGTTCGTACTTTCTAAGTACGTTTTTTTTTCTTTTTTTTACGATAACCTATGAAGATTTTGTGTTCAAATGGATTTGTTGCATTCTGAAAATTAACTTCAAAAGTTCAAACTCCAAAAATAATGATATTTTTACTCTTAATCTTAATTGAAAGTACCCTCAAGAAATAATATATACTGAAGTTATTACTTAGCCATGTCTTTTAAATGCACATCTATTTTACTTTCCTCGTATTCGAACTCATGTGGGGTAACAGCAACATAATTTGCTTTGCTCTGGGCAAGGAAACAGTATGAGGATTTCCTACAAGGTAATCCAGTATTTCTCGTACCCTTTCTATCGTTAAGTAATATTTCGGTCAAAATTCTTTTCGTTGTCTTGTTTTTAGTCCCACTCGCCCTGTGAACTGATAGTTCATTAATTCATTCGTTCACTCGTTCAACGAATGAAGCAGGGTTAATCCAATCACTTTTAGCTCTCATGGTTTATGCATTCCCATTATGTTCGTTCGAGAGTCAAACGTTCGATTTTCACGGATCTGAATAACTGGTGCAAAAGTACAATAGGGCCAACAGGGATGTTATAAGTACAATGTTTTTTTTTTATTGTCTAGTTTGCAGTTAATGTACACTTTAAAAGCACACACTCATGTTTCATTCAATATACTCGAGCGTATACATGTCCTTGCCTGTACCCCTAGTGTAAATAAATTCGATTTCTAAACGTGACGTACGCGTTTGCGTTTAGTCTCATTTTGTATTGGATTTCGAAAGAGCTCGCCAAGCGGGACGTTTTGGAACCTCAAAATCCTATACAAAATGAGACTTAACGCAAACGCGTTCGTCACGTTATGATGTCGATCAAAGTTACACTAGGGGTACTGATAAGTCGGCATTTGAAGCACTCTATTACTGCAGACGATATTAGCGTCAGACCAAGCTAAGTTGGCAACGATTTTGCTAGCCCAGGCGGTTCAAGTGTTAAAACGTCATAATTTCATAGAAGTTTCACGTTTAAAATAACACTTGCACCGTCTGGGCTATCAAAATCGCAGCCAACTTATCTTAGTTTGATTCTAACAGTTTAGGGGGGTGTTTCAATAACGTTGTGATTCTAACAAATACGTAATTTTACCATTCATTGTTTTTTTTTATTTACTCATACTCGTTTATTGGTAAAATATGCGTGAGTGCGCACGCAGCCAGTGCTCGCCACGCACGTACCTATTTTACATAATTTAATGAGACTTGTAAATGCCTGTAAAATGTGTCGTGCAATAAAAATGGTACTGATACCACTATTGGGTTAGGCATTATTATCAAAACGATAATTTAATTTCAACCTAAATACAAAGGCTTAAAGTCGGTTTTGCTTTGTACCAACTAAATATTACACAACAAATTCTATGTTATAAGGGATTTCACTAGAATTTGTTGTGTTTACGCAATTATTTACTGTCTTTGCATCGGAACGTCTATCCCCGACTTTATTTATTTTGGCATCCGTGGAACTCTCTTGTCTATGATTTTAAACGTTTGTTATTGCAATGCGATCAAAACGGTATAATAAATTTTCATGGTTAATATCTGATATCAAGTCTGCTCCCAGGAAACCATTGTGCCGGGACTGTCCACGAGCGGAAATTGAGTATGTTTTTGTCTTGTGTCAGTCAGCGCCTTCTAGTTTTACTGTCAAAACTGCGAATACTATATTATACATGGGGCGTATTTACCCTAGGGCCAAAGGTGGCATGGCCCGCGGTGGCAGGCTGCAAGGGGCAGCAAAACAGGGTTTTTCGTTCTTAAATGAAATACATTATCATGACTTAATGGGGTGGCGAATCTAACTGCCCCGGCCGCCAAATCTTTAAATACGTTTCTAGTACTACGCTTTGCAGTCTTTACACCCACAGATCAGCCCCTTAACCTGGCTACATCGACTAGGGTACACCTGCGCAGTTTTACCTGTACAGTTCAACTCCACAGGTAAAGCTGGCCGCGTAGCCAACGTGCAAATCGCTTACGCTCCGTAGCGCTCGATACGCAACTATCACTGTCGCACTAATAAGAGTTATAGAGAGAAACAAAGCGTTTCGTAGTACCTAGAAGCGATAGCGATTATCGCCTTGGCTAGAACGACTGGTTAGAAAAATTCGCAGTCAAATGCCACATAAGTACGCTATGTTTTACCTGTGCAGTTGGCAACGACAATGCGCCGCACTATAGACTTCGCGTTCAAAGGGTTAAGCAGACTGGAGTAGTTACATATTTTTCTATAGAGACAACTAAATGGCTAGCTAGTTTCCCCATTTGTCACCTAAATGTCCTTAACGCTGAATCGAGACAAAACATATATTCGCACAAACCGAGCTGCAAAGTTCGTGCACTCGATGATGCTAACATAACGATGAAAACTATAGTTTAGGGTTGTACAATTGTTTTTATTGTAGCGTTGTGGGCCTTTTTGTGTGACATATCGACCAAGCAGTGATCTATAGTTGCCCCTTTAAAGTTCATTACTAATGCCTGTTGAATCTAGGAAGTTCCATATTCTTTGGGTTGTAATGTTCTGTACCTCATAAGGTTGCAATCCTAGTAGGTACTCCTTTTTGACATAAGTAACCGCAGGAGCAGAGATTGACTGTATACGAGTATTACTGTCTCCTCTGTTTCGTTCGTCAGATGTCAGGTGACAACCAAAACTAAAACCCACTAATTTCTACCTCAACTTCAGAGAGCATAGGTACTTATTAAACCGTATATTAATAAAAACAAGGTAAATTTTTATTCATTTATATTTTACAATTAGTGAGTTTTTGTTGTCACCTGACGATATACATACAGGTGATACAGGGAGTCGCGTTCAGTACCTACCGAACAAATGAAGGTCAATGGTGCCCAGCAGTGGGACGTATATAGGCTGAATTATTATTACTATTGTTTATACTAACTAATGTAATAATATTATTTGATTTGTCCCCAATGTTGAAACGGAATTTACTATAAATTACTACCTACGTATTATTAACAGTGGCAACCCTATTGCACGCTGTCCACTTTGTTATAATAAATTGCAGTTTCAGTTTGTAGTTTGCTGAATCCGTAATTTATAGAGGCAGAGCTTGTAAAATGTCTCTTTCATTATTGTTTAGCTTTATACAATAAAAAGAGGTTCAGTCGAATTTTTTCATACCCGTTTACTGCTCCGAAAGTGGGTGGTTGTTGTTCTAAAAAGTGTAAGTTTCTGCTCTAGGTTCGTACTTTCTAAGTACGTTTTTTTTTCTTTTTTTTACGATAACCTATGAAGATTTTGTGTTCAAATGGATTTGTTGCATTCTGAAAATTAACTTCAAAAGTTCAAACTCCAAAAATAATGATATTTTTACCCTTAATCTTAATTGAAAGTACCCTCAAGAAATAATATATACTGAAGTTATTACTTAGCCATGTCTTTTAAATGCACATCTATTTTACTTTCCTCGTATTCGAAATGAAAGGACAGAAATTAAAGGCACAATTTCAGTCTCGGACTATTGGCGCTCTCACTGCGTTTAAGCGCCAAATTACCTCGACATTAATGGGTACGTTTCATCCCTTGGTTAACAATCTACTAATCTACATATCTCAGCCGAACAGGGGCCTAGTCAAGATAAACGTAAATAATGTACCTATGGAAATGAGAGCGTTTCGTTTCGTTCTGCAAACGATCTTGGCTAGGCCCCCTGAAGCTAGCATATAGGCTGCAGGTGCGTAGGCGATGTAGGCGTACATGTGTGCGTGCTCTAAGTTATTGGAGCGCACGGCTCCACTATAGTGTAGGTGTGCCGCCTCTCATAAGAATCTCTATATTACAACGTGCACGTGCACGTCTATTTAACCCGGTTTGGACCCGGGTATGTCTTTAAACTACGTCCAAAAGAGAGGTTTGCGCACTCTGAATGTCATTTCACTTTGTGTGGTAGGGCAGATCACAGCGGATGTCATTCCAGATCTAGAGCAGAGCCCAACTGGGGAAGTACCTCCACCTTACAGAAAACCGCAGCCAAATAACACTAGATCCTACTCATAGTGTTGTGTTCCTGCCGGTGAGTAAGGTTGCCCGAGCTCAACGGGGGTGCGGAGTGTTAGGGCCGGCAACATACATAGGCTACGGAGACTACTTACCATAAAAAAATTAAGCACACGCTTCCAATGTGCACATACCTTAAAGAGGGCTTTCAAAGTTTTATGACTATCGAACAGCAAACAAGTTTTACAACAATAGTTTGCAGAATTCGTGTTTGCCGTTGCACAAACGAATTCTGCAAACTAGGGTCATCTCAGTTGGACGATTGGACTCGGATTTCCTTGACTTTTTGACTTAAGTAAAGCATTCCAAGCGAAATTGTATAAATAAGTATATATAGGTATACAATTTGTATGCATTGTACTTGCCTATTGGAAAAAGCTTGATAGACAGTTATTTTAATAACGGACAGGACAGACTTGTGTAAAAATATTTTACAGTACATATGGTGCTACTTTATAGCACTAGTGCGTAAATTAGCATATTAAGTTACTGTGTCGAACATTTAAAGGGCCATATGTACTGTAAAACGTTGTGCGATACATGTGCGAATAGGTAATTCGCAACTCGTGTCGATTTAAAACACTCCCTTCGGTCGTGTTTTAATTTATCGCCACTTGTTTCGAATTTCCTATTTTTCGCACTTGTATCGTAATGTACTATTATTAATGATTTTCTTCTTTTCGTCTTTATTACCCTCTGTTGAGTTGTACGGCTCGAAGCATATATAATCTTCCATTAACTTCGGTCATGTTACCTCCTCCGACTTCTGTCGTTATCTCCAATACACCTGTTAAACTAACTTATTCTACGGGACGGCGCCAAGCAAATTTATTATTAATTTTTAAGAAGTAGAAACGTCTGCGAACGATGCTATTAAGCTTAGAATAAATTTAAAAGTGGAAAAATACTGTCTTTGGTGAGACTTGAACTCACGGGCCCTGGATCGATACTCCAGCGCTCTGCCATCTGAGCCACCAAGGCCTCATCCTTAGGCAGAAATTGTTTCCACCATATGGGTCTAGGGGACCCTAGGGACATCTACCGTAAGAACGTTACACTTTTCAGATGGCTACCGGAGTTACAAGTCATATTGGAAATTCACCAATAACAATGTGTTACCCATATTAAATTAATTTTTACAAGCTTTTATTTACTTTCACCTGGCCGTTGTCTGTTTGTAATCAAATCTTGCAAGTTAAATTTGACCCACTTCCTGGTTTCCGATGAAGCTGAAAATTTGCATACATATGTAAATCGGGTGACAATGCAATATTATGGTACCATCGAGATGATCTGATGATGGAGACAGGTGGTGGCCATAGGAACTCTGTGATAAAACAAAGTAACCTAATTGTGTTTGGGATTTTTAGAATTGTCTCGATGAGTAGTTACTCGTGTAAAGAAAAGTAATAAAAGCTTGTACCAAAGATGAAATTTTTGCCAAAAACTTATTAACAAGCTGAAACGTTTGCGAAAATTTATGATATTTACTAATCATATTAATTAGTAAATATTAAACCGGTTTGACTTTCGTGTCAAACGTAAATAAACAACTGTGACAGCCACTCCTGTCGCTTTGCGTGTCTCAGAATGAATGAGGTTTTGATTTTAATGGATTCATTTAAATAATAATAACTAGGAGTGTTTATTTAAATATGACAATTCATTTTGATTACAATAGCGTTTTTAACAGTACGAACGTAACGTTGAATTTGGAATCTTTGGAAACTTTTTGAATTTTTCTTTTTTTTAACCGACTTCAAAAAAGGAGGAGGTTCTCAGTTCGACTGAATTCTTTTTTTTTGTACGTTACACGATATCTCCGAGAATCGTGAACCGATTTTCAATTTTTTTTTAAATCGAACGGGTATAACTCCGAGATGGTCCCGTTGGCACCAAGTCGGGGTCTGATGATGGGATCTTGGAGAAATCGAGGGAACTCTTCAAATGTTATAGGTACATGTATGGCGCTTTTGGTAATATTTGAAGTCGGTTTTATTTTTTTGTTAAAAAGTTTTATTTATCTCTCAAAATAAGTATTCTGTTACCTTTAGTGTAAAAAAGCTGAAAAATTCAGTGCAACAAACTCAGTGTATTTGATTTAGTAAAAAACGCTAGGAGAGTATAACACTATAAAAATATATTTACATAAACTCGTACTCGTAAACGTATCGATATGTTTTTGTGACATTTCAAAAAAAAAAATTGATAAATGTTTTGGAAACCCGAAATGGCTGCAACACGGCTGCGATAAACAAAGGTTTTAATAAAATCCTAAAACTATTATTTCAAGCGGCATGCGTTGCATTTAGTTCATTATTATTCTGTTACTCTCACTGACCGTAAGCGTTAGTACGGTCAAATTAACTCAAATTTCACTAAAGTCAGGAACTAATTCTAAGGGCTAATAAAATCACTACGGATTGTTTTGTATGGGCTAAAAATCGAACTTTATACAATCGTTACTAAATTCACCCCCCCGGAAAGGGGTGAAATCGGCTGAAAATAATGTAATGGTTGTAACTAAGAAGAGAAAAAAGGTGTACTCGGTGCAATTTGGCGTACGTTTTACAACACTTATATCTAAATTCGCACGTGTTATTTATGTTAATTTAAGCTACGGAACAGGTAAAAAAAAAACAACATACAAAAAAATCTATTTTGTCCATTGCGGGTCTGGGGAAAGTAATGTACTCGGTGCAAATTGAGTAAATAATTAGAAAAAATATCTAAATCCAATGTCAAATTCGCACCAGGGTGCGACACCCGGAAAGTAGTTTTTCATGTTTTACTGTCGTTGTACTTCGGGGGAAATTTTAATACTATTGGAAATTGATGCAATCATATTCATTTGATTTTGTTTACATTCGCACCCCATAAAAAATTGGCATTTTTATACGGAACATGCAGTTTTGTAATCAAGTACCAAAAACGTAGAGCAATAAATACACAGAAGCGACAAGCGCGTGATTAGTGGCAAGAGAAGGAACGCGCGTAGATGCACCGACGAAGCACGGCTCTTGAGGCACAAGTAGTGGCATGTACCTACTGCAAAAATAGTATGATTTTTTTTTCTTTTATACTACGTCGGTGGCAAACAAGCATACGGCCCGCCTGATGGTAAGCAGAATCCGTAGCTTATGTACGCCTGCAACTCCAGAGGAGTTACATGCGCGTTGCCGACTCTAACCCCCTCCCGCCCCTCGTTGAGCTCTGGCAACCTTACTCACCGGCAGGAACACAACACTATGAGTAGGGTCTAGTGTTATTTGGCTGCGATTTTCTGTAAGGTGGAGGTACTTCCCCAGTTGGGCTCTGCTCTAGATCTGGAATGACATCCGCTGTGCTGTGCCCTACCACACAGAGCGAGATGACATTCACAATGCCCATACCTCTCGTAAAAGGTTTCTGAGTATGCAAACAGACAGTCAACAAATTAAATACAGGTACGCTCAATGTTTGTTAAATTCGAAAAATCGCGTTTTTCCATATACTTACGAAAACGTTAGACTACTTAGTTCACTCAATGATTGTTTAAAACAATAGTTCCGTTTTAATGCCAGAAGAAAGATTTGTGCTCGTTGCCCGTCAAAAGTGTCAAACATACTGTCTCGGAACAATCGCTGCGCGTAGGGTTTGAGATCCGGATATCCGAAATATCCGGATATCCGTCAACTATAAGATCCGGATCTAGCGGGTCATAAGATCCGGATATTACGGATCCGTTAAATATGGTTATTGACCTATAACCGAAACAATTTTCTAATGAAATTTATGAATAATTTTGTCATTTAAATATAGTATTTTCATATATTTAAGCAATTCAAATACTAACAGCACATCAATTTTGATAAGTACATCATGTCACGCAGTAACTTTATACAATGAATGCGAATGTTGCTTAATGCAAACATTAGATCATTGGATATCCTGATGACTTGGGGCTATAGGCTCAAAACAAAAGCGACCTGGAGGCCAAGGCTAGGATAGTAGAGTAGGAAGGAGAGAAAATTGGTCTGATAATCAACCACTAGAATATCTCCAAATGAATAGGGCTAAGATGATCGGCTCTTTATCATTTGTCATGAAGGGCATAGTGACAAGTGATAAAAATAGAACCATGCTGCCACCGCAGATCGAAAAGAAAAGACCTACCTAAAGTAATCGGGAAGAGGAGATAGATGTTCGAATCCAAAATGCCCTAAGATGCTCAGAAGCGCTTCTCCGAGTTCTAGTATCCAAGCTGATCAGTAGACTGTCCATGATTCAAGTCTATAAGACAATAATTAGATTTTGATGAATGGCATCGGTAAGTATTACACTTGGACTCTGAATCAGAAAAAAAAGAACAAGTTCTTAGTTAAGAAGACGAAATTCTGGCGAAATATTCTGGGACCTATCAGAGATGAAGATAGAGAAGATGAAAGCGTAGGAAAAATAGGGAGCTAGAGTAGCTAGTTGCGGCACCCAATATAATTAGCGAGATTATAGCCGCACGACTTCGCAGACTTGGTCACTTGGAGTGGACGGGAGAGAATCGAGCTGTGAGAAGATAGGAGCGATGTAGCCCTAAAACGCCCTCGGAGTATCCAACTAGCGTGGAGTGGTGCAGAATAGAGCAGAGTGACGTTGTACTTGTGTCAAAGGCCAAGATTCTTTTTGGGTCACTGATCCAGTGAAGTAAGTAAGTATTGCTTTCATAGTTAGTATTTCATGACGAATAACCACGAGGTGAGGCATTGGATGTATTTCCAACTATGCACCAGCTAATCCAGATATAAACCCTCCTTATTAAGTACGGTTTTAGAGATAACATTATGTTAGCTATTCTAACAATCAAGTAATCATTTAAAATTGGTTGGGATAATATCATTGTATTAAAACATAGTTAAAAACGTTATTTCTGTGTTATCTAAATCCGTTTATTCGGATATTTATTTTGGTGGATATTCAAATAATTAGAATATCACAATATTCTAATTGCAAACCCTACATATAGTAGTGACACAAATAGGTAATGTAAATACTGCGAGGAGGATCTTGTTTAGGAAATAATCGGACAGACAGACGGACATGACGAATCTATAAGGGTTCCGTTTTTTGCCATTTGGCTACGGAACCCTAAAAACAGAGCTATCGAGTATATTCCTTCAACAGGATGCTCTCTTACAGCATATAAAAAGGGCTTAACAGACCCACATTGGGACCAATTTACCTACCTGAATAGCGACCCACAAATGCTAGATTCTTGCAACTAGGCTTGGCGAAAGAAAAATAATGGACCAGCGTACACCTCTTTGTAGAAAACCCTTCCTGATGCTAGTCTCAGCTGCAAGGAGCTATTGTCTTGCAAGTGCAAAGAACGCTGTACAGGGTGTGGGTGAGTAAAACACGGATTTAAATACACTATGCTTTGCGCATGCGAAGGTGCATGCTCTGGGACAAAATAACACGTAAAAAAAAATTGTTTAATTAGTGTGTAACTTTAATTAGCTAGATCCGGAGTAAATTACAATAAAACGATCTGAGTATTCTTAATTTTGATAATAATACTTTTATCGAAAATATTACTTTACTATAAATATCGTTCAGCAAGTTACCTTTACTTAAACATCATTTGCCTTGCAAATTGTATTGAAACAGCCATCCGACTCTTAGTGGTGGCATCCGGTATGGAACAAAAATAGTGTAATTTGCTTGTTTATTCCGATTTTCAAAATTTTAATGGAATTTAATAGCTTACTAATGTAGCATTCATATCTTGATACAATGTTTTCCTGTAAAGTTACTAGTAAAGTTGATGAAAACAAAAAACGGATTTTTTTTCGGGAAAATTTAAATAAAACTTAAAATTTCTCGCAAACTATGGTACTTACAAGGTCAAATGTAAAAACGATATTGTAGCGCATTTAATTTTGCTTTTTATAACACCCCACACAAGCTTACATGTGATATACTTTCTGTGGTATACGCAATATTCTGAACACGGCACCGGCCATTTTGATGACGTCATAACTGGTGACTTAACCACGTTAGAAACTGTCTCCCGATGGTTTTTTTGTTAAAATAACATGCTTAACAACATACTAAAATATGGTGCTGGTTTCATCAAAGGCACGTTTTGGGCCCTATATGACCCTAAGGAAAGCGCCTTCATACCTACTCGTATAACATTTTTTTATACAATCAAACACATTTGAATAAGTAGTCGATAAAGCGGTCAAACACCGATAGATTATTAATATGTTGTAACATGACATCACTATTTTTGATCTCACATAGACAATTTACGCACAAACTTGCATTTCATTTTTGGTCGCACTTTTGAAGTTTGACAGTCGTTCTTGATATCCTATTTCTATGTATCCGGATCCGAAAAATTGTCGGATATTGCAAACCCTAGCTGCGCGCTGCGCTATCTCCCCGCCCCGCGCGCCCCGCGCCGTGTGCGGCAACCACCTTCGCTTGCAGTTCGTTGCAATTAATTCTATTTACTTTTTGACAAACTTCCGGTAAAAAAAATCTATTTTTTATTTAGTGCAAATGTAGTGTCTTTAGATAAGTACCGTTTTTTAAATTTTTACGTCTCTCTTAATTTCCCCCGAAGCACAATGTACAAAATAATTAAAAATACATGTTCCATAATTTGCCCAGGCGTGCAAAGTTAACTGAATGTTTATAATGCTCTAAAAAGCTTAACTTGAGATTGCACCAACCGACTGACTTATCCTCGAGCCGCAATCGAAAAAAAACATTTTTTTAGGGTATCATACATTGCACATCTTTTTAATTAAGATATACTATGCAGCAAGGTGTTCTCTATACACTACTTAGCTTGAACCCAATAGCTTTTAATTTACTCCAAAATTACGGCACTTTATAGTTTATACCTAAAATTTAATGGTCTTCCGTACATAATAGAAACGGTGCAACTCGGGGGATATAATCTAGTTGCGCCATCTAACGAATCCAAAAAAAGCACGACTACACGACTTACTTCCATACTTTTCGTTAACTTGACTATACTACGTGAGCGAGATGCATGTGCGTGCTCGTGACCGCGGATATTTTGTGTTTGAATTCTAATAAGAAAAAGAAAAAATGTAATCGCTGAATTCCCTCAAACATAAAATTGCGCATTATTAGAACTAATTATCATATTTTTAACTTGTCATAAATTGTTACAAATTTTTAAAGTGCGTCTTAGACCTATGTTGCTGATTTTTTTCTATAGAGTGAAAGTCAAAAAATCAGGACTCGAATAGCTCAAGTCTCTAGAGAAAATAGATAGATAGAATAGAATACTCTTTATTGGCTTGACTCAGTAAAAATAGTAATCAGTAAGAATACCTAGTAGTCCTCAAGATTGCAAAATATTTTTTTGGCAACCTACGAGGTTTTAGAGCAGTCTTATATAATCGAATGGAGCTCTTCAAATATTACTCAGAATACTCGAGTCTACATTAGTAGTAATATCTTTAAACTATCCTTAGCACTGAGACCGTTACAGCGTTGAGTAGCTTCAGAACAGCCTGAATAAGATATGAGGTGGTTACAAGCGATCCTCCCTTATTAGTTAAGGTGAAGGCAACTCAAATAACGTCTCGCAGTTTTGAGGCCTTGTGTTCAAATATCGCACTATATACATGGTACAGTTAACCAAAAATAAATACCATCGCCCACACTGTTAACTGTCTATCGGTGGCCCTTATTACAAGAGGCATAAGGTCTACCGATGGACGGTTAAGAGTGTTGCTATTTGTACCTACACAATCAAAACTAGTACAAACTATATACAGCTCACGACGCGTTAGATGCGTTTTTTAATATATCTGTAGGTAATAAAAGGTAGCGGTAAATTGAATATGAGGTCAGGGACGTTATAGTGAGTGAGGGAGAGTGTCAAATAATAAATAAATAATGTACTTTGACACCCTCCCTGTATAAAGCTGACTTTCTACTGAAGCGGAGATGGAAAGAGACGTCCAGGAATCAACTAATAGTAGTAACATGCATGTCTTCTCCGCTCCGCTGGATTACAACCAATGTATTAGTTGACTTCGCGCACGACTTCTCCTATCTCCGCCTCAGTGGTAAGGCAGCAGCCTTAATATTTTTCATGACTGTCTGTAACTATTTATAATGAGTAAACGCGAGTTGCAAAATATTCAGGCTCTTATAAAAAATACCAAAATTTAATAATTTTCATTACACCAACTACTAATAGATAAGGCCCTCTTAATTGATCAAAAACCAATGAGAAAGTTGCATTTTATCCACACGTGGGGCAACGTAATTAGATGCAAATTTTGAGTTGTTTCCTTATGTTAGCTGGTAGAGTTGACTTTTAAATGATGATTTTGACGGATACATTTTTTTACGTTCATTTGGATTTGATTTGGTTTGATTTTTTTGGTATTTCGTAGTTAGTATTTTCGTCGCGTTGGTATGGTGAAAAATTCTGTGTTTCACTTGGAGGCAAAGTTTGTTTAACCCTCGTACCTTGGAACCCTCGCAATGCTCAAGATTCCACCTCTCAATCCACTCTCCACGCACGTGGTGCAATTTTGGAATCTTTCGCTTGCTAGAGTATCAATATTAGCACGAGCGGTTAAACAACAACTTTGCCCTCTTATAAAACAAATAACTATATCAAGTCTCGTATAGTCTCGTAATGTAATTAATACCAACTGGTTTCTTGATGTGTAAGTACATCAGCTATAGTATAATACATTAATTCATTAAAAACCTTTTACTCTTTTCAGGTAAGTTATTCAAATTACATTTGGAGTAACTGAGGGTAAGTTAATTTTTAACTTATAAAACAATAAAAACCGCAATCACTGCCTGCGAAGGCAGTTGGCAGAGATATTGTCACTATAGAAAAGCCATACCAAGAAATTAAATTGTTGCAACCGCAACATATGCGACGCGACGAAAACATGCATCGTAAGCATCCTAAAAGTCATGGCGCTTAAGCATTTACGGTCGAGACATTCACGCTCCGCTTCTATGGTTTATTTTATTGTCAAAACAACAACAACTCATGGCGAAAAAATAATGGTTCTCTGTCCCGGTTCTATACTTGGACGAGTAAACCAGGTTCTATACGTAGTAATAATTGAAGTCCGGTTGTTAGCGGAAAGCGCCCATAAACAGAAAACCTGCCTAGCGGGCAGTAAATGACTGGATGTATCTATTTAAATTAGTAGATTGTGTCACTAGGGAGCAAAATGACATTTTTACGGCGAGGGCGTACATTCATTCCCGACCAAACGAAAGATTCTATAATAGAATCCTGGGCGTAGTGTGGGATTCAAGTGTTAACGCCCAAGGTGGAAATAATTTTGCTACCATGTGACATACTGCTTTGCACATCACCTATGAGCAAATGATTATGTTTCAAAATATTATTTACACTTAAAATATAGTTTGCAAAAAAATATAAAAATAGCGTCCTACAATAGAAAAGTGTTACTTCCATCCCTCCTAGCAGAGAAGAAAAGTGCCATTTTGATCCCTCCGAGCAGGGACGCAAAAGCCCTTTTGTGAGTAGGTGATGTGATAAATACATTTTAAGCCATGCGAATAAAGTTCAAATTACAAAGGTAACCGAACGCAACAGAGGATTCAAAAGGTCATTTCCTTTGAGACTTTTGACTCGTTCATGGAATCCTTTGAAAAACGACTCACCATTTCCATTGGCTTTCCATAAAAGCCTTATATACCCCTTTTATCATTCAATTTGATCAACTGACACAGAAAACGGAACTCTACTCTCTAGGGATTAGATCGAATGTCGACTGACACATGAATTTTCATTTATGTCTGATTTACGAATATAAATTTGTCCCTTAAGATGACTGGTAGGCTTCTTGTCGTTGAATACGATCACTTATTATATGCAAAGTAGGATAAACGTATGCTGATACCTTTGGAGTTGGATTTGCCTTTGATTGTTAGCATTTTAGGCGAAAAATTTCTTTCTTTACTTGGAGTTTTTAGGCTGTTTTGTTTATGCGTTTCGGCTGCGTTTCCACCAGAGATGTGCGAGGTTGCGTAGCGAGGGAATGTTTGTTAACACATTGAGTACCGGGAATCCGCTCGGTGAGTTCTCTGTTCGTAGTCGCGTTCCTCTACAAAGCGGGAAAACGCTGGGATCGGCTACGAGCGTAGCGCTACGAAAACGTTGGTAGCGAATGTGATACAATCGCTTCATTTACCTGTCCTCGTTCAGCGCAGATATAGTCGGTAATTTTCTTTTATTTCTTAACAAACCCCTCCCTCGCTACTCATTCTCTTACATCTCTGGTAGAAACGCAGCCTTAATACCGTATGATGTTTATTTATTAAGAGTCCGCAGCAAGCTCCGCCGAATTTCACTTTCCCACATACAAACGGACTTTCGTTCTCATTTTAAAACTACCTGTTGGATTGTAATGAAACTTTGCACATACAATTACTTGAATTATATTATATTTAATCCTGTAATTAGTTTATATAACTCCAGTTTGTATATCAAACGAAATAGAGCAAAAACACGTATGAAAAATGTAATATGTAGATACCATATTCTATTGTAAGTGCAAAGTTTCAGAGCAATTTAGCAAGTAACTACGTTCGTATGGAGGACTGAGCTTACTGCGGACTCTTCAATATCATCATTCGACACAAGTCGCGGGCAAAAGCTAGAACAGTCAAATATTTTAATTTCAGTACCATTTTGTACCTTGTCACAGTGATAACTATTGACAAGGTAAGAAATGAAATTAATTCCTTGCCCTTTTATAATTTTACGCGTTGACAGGTTATTCGTATAAGTAACAAGCAAATCTCATCCTTATGGCAAGCGACAAAGTTGGATGTTTCGACCGCGGTTACGTATTCTATATTTTGTTGGTTTAACTGAGAGCTAATAACTGAGATCACCAACTGTCGAAGACGAAGGTCGTGTAAAGAAGAAACACAATAGGTATGTCATACTCATTACTGTAATCATTAGAACATATCATATGCAGACTTGTTACAAAATACTGAAAATGTTTTAGTAATCTCGTGCTTAGAATTATATTAATATTATAATCTGGTACACCCAATTTGTCAATAAATATGATGAAAAAATACTATTCTTTCTCATCCCTTTTTTTGTGGTAGTAAGCGTAAAACAAAGACAGTAAGATTTCCCGTCTATGCTTCAAATGATACAGTACCTGGCTAAACTATAAGTACTTTATTGAAAAGGTTTAACCACATTTTTCGTTTGCACCGCAGTGTATAGATATTTCTGGCTGTATCGTACTATCGCAGTCGAGATGACATGTAAAAAATAACATCGTAATATTACAGGGAGAGTGAGGGGCACGGGGCTGTACATTCCTCCCCCGATTACGTCACTAGACGACCTCAGGCTAGAAGTGCAGAGGTACATCATGATTTCAGCGACATTGCAAGCGGCTCGCTGGAGGATTTCAGGATAGAGATGCGGCAGCTGATTAGTTTCTACACTAACCAACAAACAGCGGAACTACGGGAAATAAAAAACACCATGCAAGAAATAAAGCAAAGCAACGATAACATTGAGGCCTCTATCACGGATCTGGGCAGGCAGAACGATGAAATAACGAAGAGACTGGATCTTATAGAGAAGCAAATTAAGGACGATGGGGACTACATCCTGTTCCTGGAAAACAAACTGGAAGACATGCAGGTAGGGTCCCGCAAGTCCAACATTGAACTCAGAAACGTACCAAAGAAAAACAACGAAACCAAGCAGGACCTCCTCGGCATGGTCATGTGTCTCTCCGAGAGCCTGCAGTGTCAGGTAAATAAATCTGACATAAAGGACATTTACAGGGTGCGAGGAAAAAACCAGGACCAGCAGAACACGCCTATAATAGTTGAAACGAATTCTGCTCTACTTAAGCTTGATCTAATAAAAGCAGCTAAAACTTTCAACGGCAAGCACGCGCCGAAACTGTGTGCTAGGCATCTAGGCTTTACTACAAGCCAGGAAACACCAGTATACATCTCCGAGCACCTGACTTCAAAGGGCTCCCGCCTACACTTCCTCGCACGAGACCTGAAGAAGTCCAAAAATTATAAATACTGCTGGACATCCTACGGCAAGGTTTATGTAAGAAGGACCGATGAGTCACCCATTATACAAATAAACTCTGAAAATCAAGTGCACCGCTTACTACAGGACTGACTAGCCACAAGTGACCTTGGTTTGTGTTGTTTTTGCTACGATTTATCTCTTTACCTATATCACATGATGTTTTTAGTACTCTTTCTGTTCTCCCTTATTAATATTCTGTGCCTACACTTACTATATTTACACTCACACATACACTTATACTTACACAAACTTGTGACATACCTATACACTCAAATTGTATCAATAATTATAAAACCTCTGACTCTCTGTTCTCTACATAACTCGCCACATGTCATCCATACATCAGGTTCTAACAGTTTACTTTCTCTTTTATTTTTCACTAAGATGATATCTAAAACACATATTGTCTTCCTAATAATTACGCGTTTTATCTATCTTAACAAGAATGTGTAGCACCTTACAAGCCATAACAGAGATAGATGACATTGAAATAGCACGAGTTATTGAATGTGAAAGCATAGATGAATTTAGGCGCCAGGTACAAGTAAAAAAGAACGATCTTACAGTAATATCGCAAAACATACGGAGCATTTATTGCAACTTTGACGACTTTGCACTTACTTTAACTAGCCTCAGTTTTAAACCTGATGTAATTATTCTAACCGAATGTCGATTAAATTCTAACAAACCCCTACCTCAGCTTACTGACTACGATTCATATTTCACTACCTGCCAGTTAAATCAAAATGATGGAGTCGTTGTGTATATTAAAAATACTCTAAAACATAGAGTGAAAGAGATACATGTAAAGCATGCATCATGTCTTCAGCTGGATGTACTACATAATACGGTATTATGTATATATCGATCTCCCGCTATTACTAACGCCGAAATTTTTATAGACTCGTTAAAAACACACTTAGAAACTGTTAATAACGGAAATAGTATTATAATTGCAGGAGATATTAACATCAACATTAAACCAAAAATGCTAGAACCTCGTCATGAGTTCAAAAACAGGACCAACTATCTAAATACCCTATCGATCTTTGGATTACTAGCCGGGCATACTAAGCCCACGAGAGAAAAAAAACTGCCTAGACCATTTTATGCTTAAAGTAAATAAAATTAAATACTCCCCCACTATTGCTATCTTAAAAACCACCATAACAGACCACTTTACTACACTTCTCTCACTATCTAAAGTTAAGAAATCATCACCTGCTTGTAAAACAAAAACCATAATCAACTTTAAAAATGCTTTAAAATATCTTCAAGAAAAAAATATATCTCAACTTATGTTTTGTAATGACCCCAACACTGTAACAGACCGTTTGATTGACATGTTAAGCGAATCTATAAAAGAAAATACTATAACTACTGCGATACCTAGTACGAAGCGTATTATAAAGCCATGGATATCTCCCGGGATATTGCGCTGTATACGAAACCGTAATGATTTGCAAAAAAAGTTACGGAGTAACCCTGATGACCAAATTATCAAAAAAACATACTCTCGCTACCGAAACTATTGCAATAATCTTATAAAAAAATTAAAAAGAAAGTATGAAAGAGAACTCCTGATTAAATCTGTAAATGATAATAAACTGCTCTGGAAAAATATAAAAAATCTAACATATACTAACAAGTGTAATAAAGTTAATGTAGAGCTATCAAATGTTAAAAACACTCCTACTGAATCAGCCAACTACATAAATAAATACTTTGCCAATATTGGGAAAGAGCTAGCCCAACAATTTGCCGCAAACCCTCAAAACGATCTGATCCTGTACCTCGATCGCCTCCCTACACAATCTAACTCATTTGTATTATTACCCACCACACTAGACGAAGTTCATAATACTCTGATAAATCTTAAAACTAGCAGCGCCCCTGGCTGGGATAACATATCTAACGGTTTTTTTAAAATATATATCTAAGGAAGTAATACCCATCATAACGCATTTGGTAAACCTTAGCTTCAGCCAAGGTATTTTCCCAAAATCTCTTAAGAAGTCCCTAATCACCCCAGTGTATAAGAGTGGAGACAAAGAAAACATCAGTAATTATAGGCCGATCTCAGTCCTACCCGCAATTTCAAAGATTATGGAAAAGCTTCTTAATAACCGACTGTTAGGCTTCTTAAATAGGTATAACCTACTATCGGCCGCCCAATTCGGCTTCAGGCGCGGTATGTCCACGGAAGACGCAATAACTGCCCTCACATCTCTTGTAGTTGAAAACCTGGATATGCAAAATAAGTCCATAGCTGTCTTTCTGGACCTAAAAAAAGCGTTCGACACCGTCTCTATTCCTATTCTCTTAGGCAAACTTCAAAAAATCGGTGTTAGGGGAACGCCACTCTCCTTGTTTAAAAACTATCTAACAGAAAGGAAGCAGCGGGTAAAACTTTCACAACACACCAGTGAGGAAGAGGAAGTCTCTTACGGTGTACCGCAGGGAAGCGTTTTGGGTCCTACGTTATTCCTAGTTTACATTAATGACCTGTGTAATATGTCTATCCCTAATGCAAAACTGTTCTCTTATGCTGATGATACTGCGATTGTCTTCACAGGTAGTTCATGGGACGATGTGAAAATCAGCGCCGAACTTGGAATGGCTGATATCTCGAAATGGTTAAGAATGAACCTACTGACTCTTAACACCAGTAAAACTAAATGTATGTGTTTTAGTATCACAAGTTGTACTCAACCAACTGGGAATATGGATTTAAAAATACACGACTCTCAACTCTGTGATATGGCTCATTGTGTCTGCCCATCTATTGAAAAAATCTCCCAAATTAAGTACCTGGGAGTTCAATTAGATGAGCATTTAAATTGGTACTCACATATTGATCAGGTCGTCAATAGAATTAGAAAGCTGCTCTGGATATTTAGGACGCTAAGACACGTTGTACCTATGACAATAACAACAATACAAAAAAAGTCTCGTAATATACTCAATGAAATATATACATCTCTGGCGCAATCTGTCTTGGTATACTGTATATCCGTTTGGGGAGGTGCAGCTAAAAGCCGTTTTATAAACTTAGAGCGAGCACAAAGGGCTTTGGTTAAAGTTATGTATTTTAAAAAGATTACATTTCCTACTGACCTCCTGTACCAAGTCAGTGGACTTTTGTCGGTTCGGCAACTGTATATCCTACAAACAACTTTAAAAAAGCACAAGAGTCTGCCATTTGTAAGAGAAAAATGTAAGAGAAAAAGAGTAATACCAAACATAGCCATGCTACCTAAAACTATTAGAACCAAATTTGCTAGCTCACAATACCAGATACAAGCCTCACATCTCTATAATAAAATAAATAAACTATTAGACATTCACACAAAACCACATCATGAGTGTAAAAAGCTCATAATAAACTGGCTAAAAACAAAAACATACGATGAGACAGAGAATATAATTCGATAATCTTCACAAACACACACACACACACACACTCACACACACACACACACACACACGCACACACACACACACACACACACACACGCACACACACACACGCACGCACACACACACACAAACGCACGCACGTGCGCGCGCACACACACACACGCACACACACACACACACACACACACACACACACAGAGAATATCTCTAAGATAGTTTGTTGTTAGTACAGTAAGGCACTTTATCTGTATTCAGAGAATGTATTATCGCTCCTTTAGTTCTTTAGTTAGTTTAGTTTAGTTAATAGTTTATATTGGTTATCCTAAGATATTTATACTCGTACTTAAAAAAACTTACCAAAGGAAGAGCGGTGTCTCCCAACACAAGCATTTATTTTGCTTACAGGGAGACTCCATCCCTTTGATCATAATTTACGTGTTTTTGTTTTTTTTGTTGAATAAAGAATTACCGATACTTACCGCTCGCGGGAACGCGAATCCGCGTATGAGGAAATTAATATCAGGATTTATTTAATTTGGTAAGAGTATTTAAATGCACGATGTTAAGTACTGACATACACACGGGAGGAGACGCGCGGGCGGCGGACAGAGCGCGACGTCATCGCGGCAGGCCGCGAGCGCCGCGCGACACACACTCGGCTTCACATACTCCAGCGGTAACGGACGAACACCGAATTAGTTCTTTATAATTGTTTGGCCTGGATTTACTTGTAATGAAGGCGGAATAAACCAGCATATTTTTATACAGTCCGCATTATTATTTTTACGTCCAGTAGGACCCTAACACAAGATGTAGATAAAGGTACAATGTCTAGAAGAAATCGTAAAAATAATAGATCATCTAAGAAAATAATCATCATGCAGACTATTAAAATTATTTTGAAATAGCGTTTCAGTAATTGTCAGAGGAGTTCAATTATAATATTGTAAGCACGTTCTTCTACTTATCGACTAAAAGTAAATAATTCTTATGCAACTAGATAATATGTAACTGTATGCTTAATTAAATGAAAGTATATAAATGTATGCTTATTGTTTATCATAACAATCATTCGTCTTTGTCAAATGATAAATTTAAAAGGACGAATTATCTCCAAATTTGCGTAATTTCGCATTTATTGATATTAAAATAACAAAAGTTATAATAACTATTTTGCTAAGCCTATGTCTAGTTAACAATCATATTATTATGTCATTAGGTATAATAAAGTCAAAAATGTAACGATTTAATAAATGCATAATTATGAAAATGCGCACGTTTAGTCTGGTAGTTATGCAAAAATACTTTTTATTTAACATATTTTTATATACAGATCAAGTAATGTTCGGTTACAATTTTCGATTCTCTAAATGGTGCGTTCCAATATGATATAAATAGTGCAAATAGTAATAATAAATTGTTTGTAGAATTTAAATTTTAGAAGTATCGCTTCATGGTAGGTATTCCACAAATACGCACGAAGCGTTTTGCTTCAACATTTCTTATGCGAACTGCCAAGGAGTGGAATGCCCTGCCCGAGTCTGTGTTTCCGCATGAGTACAATCTGGGTCTCTTCAAGGCTAGGGTAAATAGGTATCTCATAGGTAAGCGTGCTCCACCGTAGACCGCATCATCACTTACCATCAGGTGAGATCGTGGTCAAACGCTTGCCTATCGTTATAAAAAAAAAAAAAAAAAAAGTAATTTAATATTCCTGTATTAGCTTTATGGCACTTCCATGTCAAAGTATAATAAAAAAAATGTCACTGGCTTTTTAACTAATATTGGGTTCATTACATTTACAATTAGAAAATACAGTAATATCGCATCCATAAAAGATAGTCTGAACTCTATTATCGCAGCTTAATCCACACATAAAGATCACTTTATTATATTACGAAAAGTCGCGGCTATGCCTCTTTCTGTAAAACATGTTTGCAAATAATTCTTAAATTCAAATAACCTATTTAAACAGCTCTTGGGCAATCTTTCGATGAAGTTATATGAATCGCTTGTCTGACCTTAGTTCAAAGGGCAATCTTATTAAGACCTATTAGATAAAGTAGTCACTTACTAAAGAACTGTAGGATAACATCCGACTCACATTATATTAGTCTATTGACAATGTATAAGATTTACACCAAACCATCTGTCACCCTTAAAACGTGAACTAAATTCTTTGTATGGGAAGTTTTATAGTTCTTATCTGAGTCACGGGTTGATGAATACTGATCAGTCCGTCAATTGTGGCTACTATAAATTCCAATAAAAAAGACATCAATAAGTTTCAAAAATACTTATACCTAAACATTTATAAATAAGCAAGCACAACTTGCGCTAACGCTAACACGAAAGCGAGGCCAATTATCTTTTCCGCCGAAGACACGGGTGGAGGACGCACGTAATACGCGTCATACAGGTTGTCCCAGAAGCTCATTCGGCCGGAGTGAGGGTTGACGCGCGCGGATTCTTGAAGGGTGACGAGGGCAGTTGAGGAGTCGCCGGCGTAGTAGAGGTAGTTGAAAGCGTTTGCGTTTATTGGTAGCCAGGTCACTTGGTCGTTCGTGGGCTCTCTGGAAAATTAAGGTTCAAAGTTAGATGAATAGAATTATGTTTCACACGATTGGACGTATTTTTTATTGACTATTAATTATTTGTGTTAAAATAGAAAACCAAATGGATCAAAATTTCAAGCCTTCTATCTCGATGCACTGATTTAAACTTTCACGAGTTTTACACATTATTATTAACTACGCATTATTATTACTAAAATGGAACTAATTAACAATAAAGCATTGTAAATTATGTTTATAATTAAATCGGAACATAAATTATCATTATAACTGAAGTCTTGACGATTCCAGTCATTTTATTTGATATATTTACAACTCGTTTTTGAGCTTAAAACCCAGGTTTACGACTCTAAATATGGGCGGCATGAGTTGCACTCCTCAATCAAAACTCTCTATCAACTACAATGTAACTTTGAAATATGTTTGTGTTTGGTTTTGTTGTGAGTTTAAAGGAAAAAGGGCTATTAAAATCTAGATTGTGGTCGATTTAAGGAAAATATCATAAAATATTTAGTTTTCTATTAATCATAATTGCAACCATTGTGACAAACAATAACATTTCAATCAATTATTGTGAGCCCAACTCAAGCAATGCGTATTATTGTGATTGCACAACAAATTGATATTTACTAAAACTGGTAATTTAACAAACAAAAAACTATAATTGACAGTTTTCAACGAAGATTGTATAGAGTATTATAAAATATCAATATAACTAGAATGTCAGTCTTTTTGTATTATTTTTTGCTGTAATCAACAAAACTGGAGACCTACATTCGTTAGTGCAAATGTTTATTTAGCTTGAACGCAAGTCAAAATAAACACCGTAAAAAATCAACAACCTAGTTTTCACCATTAAGTAAACTGTCGAAAAGGGGGTCATTAAACTTTTATCAGCTTACCCGGTACTAGCGAATGACACGAAGCGCCTGACTAGTGACGCCCTGGCGTTCTCGTCCTCCGGCTTCAGGTCGTAATCGAACAGGTAGTTCAGAACAGCGCCGTGCCACACTCCGTCGATCGGAATTTGATGGTACAGCCAATCGGAATTCCTAGTGCCTCTATATGTGAACTCCAAGAGTCTCACGGCAGCTCTTGAGGTTAACGCTCTTTCCCTGGCCCCTCTTATCACAGACACAACTACTGCCGTATCTCCATGATAGTTTAAGTAATCAGTTATCGTCTCCATATTCACTGCTCTATTATCCCAGTAAAACGTTCTTATATTGTTAGCTACAACGGTTTTGTTCACTGTTGCATTGAATCCTAAATCGACTTGGATGAAGTCTGTGAAATTCGTTTGCATTCTTTCTAGCCACCCCTCATTAACCGCTTCAACAGCTCTGATCGTGCCTTCTCTGTCCGTGTATCCGGCTATAAAAGGAATATGGCTGTAGTTGCCAGATCTTATTAAATCAATGGGAGCTTCAGTGAGGAAAGTATCGTTGAGAGCTTTGTTTTCAATGCATGGAGCGAAAAGGACGGAGTTGTTCAGGAAACTAATGCTCTGTAATGCTGGAGCCAGGAGGGATACGTCAGTTGTGATTAATTTGCTAGCCAGTCCCCCTGGAGTTTCCCCTGTGTAACTGAGCTGTTCTGCAAAAACTTGGGCATATTTGATAGGTTCGTAAGCAATAGCCCATGGTGCTAAAGAAGAACCGCTCTGCGTTATAGCTTTATTAACTAAATTGGTTGCTAACGGAGATAGTGTGATCAAATCTACCATAGCCGCTCCCGAACCATGCCCAAATAGAAGCACATTGTTCGGATCGCCGCCGAATCCAGCAATATTGTCCTGTATCCATTGTAATCCTCGCACAATATCTTTTAGTCCTGCATTGCCCGGTGCTTCAGGAACACCCAAGCATAAGAATCCGAAGATAGATAATCTGTAATTCATGGTGACCACAACCACGTCAGATTCAACGAGTCTTCTATAAGAGTACTGCTTGATGTCGATAGAAGAGTACTCATCTCCAAGTAGAATGACCATAACTGGTTTGGGCGTCGTCACGTTCTTCGTGTGGATGTTGAGGACTAGGCAGTCCTCTACTCCTACGATTCCTCGAGGGGTGGGATGGGCACATATTACTGTCCTGTCGATAGCATGGAACACGCCAGGGTATCTTGGTGGTGGGGGCGGTGCCTGGAAATTAGAAAATATATATTAAATGACTAAAATAAGTTGACAACCAAAAAATGCTCTCTGAGCAGCCTGTTTATTTCTGGTAGAACCCAATAATTAATTCTGTATGCTAAAAAGAATAGAATGGAGAGAGCTAACGGGAAAACATTGTGTGAGAAAGTCTGCCAGACTGAGCTAATGTGGAAATCTTTACCAAGGAAGACTGTAACTTACAAGTAGATGCGTCATGTTAGAGCCCTATGTCCAGCAGTTCTGTATTTGATGTGTATTTAAGATATACATTACATAAATAATGGAATGGGATTTATGTCTGATGAGCCAAACTAGCGACAAGCCAGCATTTGTTACATGATTATTGATTATACAGTTCTTACAAATACATTAAACTTCTTGGATACCGTAAATTGTGCCTACTTTGCTACAAAATTCGAAATTTAATTTTATATTTTAAATAATAAATTGTGTTTCAATAAATAAATAATTATATAGATATGTTGATATATATATGCCGATTGAAAGTAAACCATTATTACTATCATGTTGTAACACTTAAATGAGGTTGTAATGTAGTTTTAATATATAAATATATAACAGCTGGAGCATAATTACCCAGTGGGGACCAAAGTAGGCACAATTTACGGTACTGTTTAAACATGGCACTCCCTGTTTCGCACTGCTGTACTAACGGCTATCAAAGATAGTAGAAACAGTACCAACACATAAACGATAGGAAGATAAGATAAAAGTTCCAAATCCGGAGTAAGTGTATACTTCAGGTTTCAGAGAAACTTTCCATTTCTGTTTACTTATCTTCCCTTTAAACTCTTCAAATAGATATATCTTTAGGAAAGAGACACCTCAGATTCTTTTAGTAAAAAGATTTTGTACAAAGTTTCTTGATCGTTTGCAGAATGATTATTATCAAACCGAACTTTACATAACATGTATTGCTGTTGACAGGTGCTAATTCGTTGCTATTAAGATTTGGTCCCTAAAGTCGAAACATCTTTTGAGCGTTACTTCCAGCTAGGGTTTGCAATCCGGATCCGAAATGTATGATATTATCCGGTTCTGTTTTTTTTAACCTACGTGGTGGCAAACAAGCATACGGCCCGCCTGATGGTAAGCAGTCTCCGTAGCCTATGTACGCCTGCAACTCCAGAGGAGTTACACGTGCGATGCCGACCCTAACACTTCGCACCTTCGTTAAGCTCTGGCAACCTTACTCACCGGCAGGAAAACAACACTATGAGTAGGGGGTCTAGTGTTATTTGGCTGCTGTTTTCTGTAAGGTGGAGACACTTCCCCAGTTGGGCTCTGCTTTAGATCTGGAATGACATCCGCTGTGCTGTGCCCTACCACACAAACCGAGATGACATTCACAGCGCCCATACCTCATTAATAAAAAAATTAAAATAAAATACTTGACGTAACTGGTGACCAGAGAGCTGGCGGCTTCCTCGTACAACGTATCAGTATTGCAATACAACGAGGAAATGCTGTCAGCATCCTTGGCACAATGCCTCAAGGGCCTATTTTAGATTTAAGCTAGTTATAGTAATCTTCTGTATATATATCCATTATGTATATTGTTATTATAAATAAATCCTCTAATAAAAAGCTAAAATAAAAATACTCGTATATCGGAACCAATATATTATATAACTTTTCTCTACCTGCACAGTTTCTATACTTTCTATCCTAAATAGAAGTCAACGTTAGATATTGTAGATTAGATGCGCTCGGTATGCCGGTGAATAAACCCAACTAGAGAGCGTAAATTGATATAAAAAACACTCTTTAAACAACGCAAAATGAGTAAAAGAACATCATTCCAAAAGAAAAACGCATCATTTCCAAAAAACAAAGAATTCTTATTTGAATCTTAGCCTCTTCGTAATAAAAGCCATTTTCAAAGGGTGCGGTTGGTGACTTTCTTTTTCTTTTTGTAGGCATAGAAATATAGGCCTGTTGGGGTACCTAATTGTAAGCAGAGATCGCAAAAAAGGCTATTGAAGTGGATATGCGAAGCGTAAAATGGGTGTCTCGCTCGGTCTAGTAGACTTTTATGAGGCAGAAAAGGGATGCGGGTTCCATGCAGTGTTTTGTAATTTAATTGACCCATTCTCAACAAGGCTTTAGAGGGTTTTGTGTGCTTTTTGTTTGTCTTTCTCGTGAAAATATAGGTATAGGGTATATTTAGTATTTGCATAGGTACATGCTTCTGTTCAATAAATAAATAATAAAAATCATCATTGGACATATCACCTATTGCAGACGATTGTTACAGTATCGGGTAGGACCAAGTTGAATGTTGCGGGGAGGTTGATGACAAGTCACAGCGCCTGCGATGACTGTAAAGTCCTATAACAGAGCGGTATGTTCTGCCACAGCAATCACAAATAATGATAAGAGTCCGGAGGAGTTGTGGTAGTGCGGGCGCTTGTCTGCCTAAGATGCCCCAACCAATCTTTATCATGTTTCCCCTGCTTTGAGATCTCGACAACTCTGTCTCACTCATCACAGCCAGAGTCTCCCAACTGAGAGATTGAATGCTGAATCAGATCAGGTCCCTCTTGTAGCAATCCCTGCTTAGGTCGTCCAACTGGCATTCAGATGTGTGCTGGTATTTGCATACCTAATACATATTTATCGTATTCAATGTTGACAACTGGATAATTTGGATTTATTTCTTTAGTAATTTCTCGAGAGTAAATAGCACAACTTTCCTATGCAAAGTTAACACTGAATCTTCAACATTTGGATATAACAACTATCTAAGTTGGATAACTTGATATTAGTAATTTGCGTAAACTTTGCATTAGGTAGTTGACATACGTAGTTAACATGTTATTATAACTTTTCAGACGAATGTAGAAACTTCTATAAACTCGAGGTGTTTAGAACATTGCTGTGTTTGCTTACATTAAACAAAATATGCTGACTGAATGAAGACATTACGAAATACGAAATATTATGGTGGCTTTTACAAATCGTGGATTTAATGCTTTATGGCATTCTCTTTCTCTACCAGTCCACCAACAACATTATAACCTAGTGTCCACAGGAAAGTCGCAAAATCTTAACTCATAGTAAAAAAGTTTCTGGCCTATGTATGATGCCTCCCAGTTAAATTAAAACTCCTGGCAATTTTGTACTAAAATTGTAATATTTACATAGACTTTGATATTTGATGACCGCACTCAACTACCGGTAGAATGCCAATAACGAACGAATAAAAACTACGTGACGTTGCCTCTAGTTTAAACGTTATGCACTATACTTAAGAGTGGTTTTTGATTGATAACGAGAAAGAATTCGGTAAATATTTTGAGATGGGACGTAACTGTATGCCCACGCCTGTGTGTTAGGTAATATACAGATAATAAAACAAATACATACACCTAGACGTGCGGAGGTAGCTATGACGTCATTTGATGTAACCTCAATAGGGAACGTGCGCGTTGGATTGTCTGCCATCTTGTGGCCTGAATCGGAACCATAAATATGTATATTTATACGTCACGTGTTTTCTTGTGCATAGTAGGTTCTGCCATCTTGTGGGCTACATCGGAGCAATGAACACCACATTTACGCCTCGCGCCAAAAATGTGACAGCTCCTGTGCTGCCTCCTACAGTTCATGCACGCTTCCTATAGTTTTATATTTCAGCTTTGCTCAACTCCCTCTGCGTGGAATGATGATGATCGTCGATAAAAACTGTCCTATTAGGAGGAGCTAGGAGATAAACGTTATGAGGAGTATCTGAGAGCTTATGTTAGATATAATCTAACTGTAATAGGTTACCTTATTAAAAATTGGTCAAGGCCATGATTGCCTAGATTAACCGATTTTTATATAAAATAATAAAGCAAAAAAGTAAATAAAAAAATGTTTTTATCCGTACGCGATTTTACTAGGCAACCTATTTGCAATATGTCATTGTGAAAATTATCTATCATTTATTTCTTATCGCAAATAAATAACAGATGAGGTTAGATATTCCTTAAAACGTATCTTAGACCATATGTCTTTTCTCGGGCATCAAAATTTCTAAATTTTTTTTTTCTAGTCTATTCGAGTATTCCACTGCTGGGCAAAGGTCCCCTCTTTCCCGCCATTTGGTCCTGTCCAATGCACATTCCCGCCACTCTATACTGAATGTATCGATGTCGTCCAGTCTTCCTCTGCCCCGAGAGACATTCTGGTACCAAAATTTAATCTAAATCGGTTCAGCGGTTTAGGCGCGAATAGGTAACAGATAGAATTACTTTCGCATTTATGATGATAATATTTAGTACGGATTAACTGAGCGTAGCAAAGGTCTCTGTTTTAGCTTGGACAAAAATATTTCCGTATGTCCAGCTGTGCTTCTATTCTGATCGCATTTCTCAACCGGTTCCCGAGAAATTTTGGGAGTAGACCCGACAATATGGAATTTTCATGTCGATACATTTTATGGGAAATTCTTAAAATGGCGAAGCATTGGTTTTTTGCGAGGTCTACAAGCTCACAAAGCCCCAAGTTATTATGTAGACGGTTTTCAACATATGAAGGCGAATTGTCAAAATGGCTTTAGAGGAAGATCACAACGGCTCGCAAAGGCTTATAAAAAACAATACAGCGCAGAATAGGGGAATCGAAATTTATTAAATGCCAATGGGGATCTCGTCATTGTGGAACATTGGAAAACACTGCTTATAGTGTAAAGCATTAATTGGGTAAACAATGACACCATGCGGATTAAGAATATAGATAGCATGTTTAAAGCATGACGAATACATTATGTGTCTACATATACATAGATAGGGTGTACTAGGTAAATTTAACACTTATTGTTCCGTGCTACATGACATGCACGGTCAAACTACTTGTCACGCCTACATGACGTCATATTTGACATGGCTCTATATCTGCATTACCTGTAATGCACGGACGTATCTATCCATGTCAGCAGTGAAAGCGAAATTGAAGTTTTTATATTAATTTTGTACACGTTTTTATCAAATATCCCATAAAAAAAAACACTCGAAAACTGGAGTTCATTTTCGAGAGCAGGGCAGACTATAGTATTTTTCAAACAGGAAGTTTACGCTGATTAGATGTCATCTCCATACAATTTATAACCTAAAAACGTCAAATTTCGCAAAATTGTATTGAGATGACATCTATCAGCATGCCATTTCTGTTTGAAAAATACTACAAGCAAAACCTTGAACATCTCGAACTGTCGATAATTATATCGTTGCTCTGCATACCATAGCAGTATAATTTTAGTACAAAATAGCTAGTGACATAGTCGAGGGATTTGACTAGCAAAATTTTAATCAGAAGTATACTTTCAGTGAAATTTCCCGTCGCAAGTTTCGCGCGGCGCGTCTATTCTTTTGTTCAATGGCGTAGCTAAAGTCAGAAAAAGATAAGTTGGCAGCGATTTTGATAGCCGAGACTGCAAGGGTTATTTTAAACGTCAAAATTCAATGAAATTATGACGTTTACTTGACACTTGCGCCGGGCTATCAAACTCTAGGCGTGGGTGAGGCCCTAGCCCATGGCCTCGCACTTAGGGGGGCCCCCGCAAAGCCAACTTTTTTACTGCTTTGGGAAAACACATTGAAAAGGGCCTCGCAGATGTGGTTTCGCCCACAGCTCCACTGTTTGTTTCTCTCTAATTTCCTGACTTTATGTTAAAATGCAATGGATATCCTCAATTGGTAGACAACCTACTAATCCTACTATGGCTAGGTTTGGTTGGCACAGAGGGCAACAATTCAAATAGATAGTAACAACTAAAGTGGTTACTGCAGAAATAAAGATGTGCTCCGACATGTTTGATCACTGCTGCCGTCTTTATCCATTTAATGCTTATTGCACTATCACAATATAGATAGGTACCCTTTTTGTAAAACTTTTAATGCTTAGGTATACTTGTATGGTGCTCAAATACGGTCGGGGAATTGATTCATTAGCAATTTGCGGTTCAAGTAAATTTGGCTGTACATACTTATGCTGAGAGATGTCCAATGTAAAGTAAACCGTAGCTAATGAATCTATTTCTTGGACTTTACCTGTCTAAAAAGATATTTACGCACTCATTCACACGTCAGAAATGGGAACAACACCATCGTAACAAGATATGATAGAATGAGACAACAATAAGTACTTGTGCATGTTTGCATTATTATTTATCACGATCAGATAAAGCCTGACCAGTAATATATGATAACGCGCCATATTGCAGAATATAATTGGAACTAAATATTTCATACCAAACTGAACTGTCACCTATATATGAGACTAATACATATCAATTTTTCCTAGTATCTATAAATAAATTTACAGTACATATGGGGCTACTTTATAGCACTAGTGCGAGAAGTAGCATATTACGTTACTGTGTCGAACATTTAAAGGGCCATATGTACTGTAAAACGTTGTACGATACATGTGCGAATAGGTAATTCGCAACTCGTGTCGATTTAAAACACTCCCTTCGGTCGTGTTTTAATTTATCGCCACTCGTTTCGAATTTCCTATTTTTCGCACTTGTATCGTAATGTACTATTATAGACGGAAGTCGACATTAAAATAGGGTTGCTGTTTACGCATTTTCTGTATTGTAACAAATACAGTAATATTATATTATTTGTAAGTATTATGATTACCATTTTTGCAGTTTTAAATTTGAAACCTTCTTTTATTCGATAATAGTTCAAAATTTGATTTGATTTTGTCCTTTTAAAAAGACGGAAGATAGTATAAAACGGAAGATAGTAAAAACAACCTTACCCATATCCCATAGATAGCTAGGCGCCACTATCACAGACAGAACAAAAATGCACCCCATTTACACAGTGGCTAGAAGTAAACACAATACTAAAAGATACATAAATCTACTTTCACCTATTCAATGTAAACTACGTGACGTGAAAAAAACTCCCTTCTCATTAGAATGCACCTGTGGATGCCAAAAAAAAACAGCCACCGTTTAAAAGGTGTTCCGTTCTAAGAAGGACCGACGCGAAACTCGTTGAAATAGTTATGTATCTGTTTTTTTATAACTGTGCAGCAACAATCTTATACCTAGATTATCTTTAATATCACTTCATTCTACATGGTAAACAAACATTACATAACCTCACCTTGAACCGGTTAGCCCCAGACGTCGAACCAGCATAATGTACTCCATAAAACACTGAATAGTTCCCATCATTCGCCTGTGCACCTTGCACCTCGCCTTGCGTAGTATTTACTATGGTTTGCGCGTACGCACTTGAAAATAACAACACTATTAAATAAAACATGGCAGACGTTCGCGCGGCGCGACGGTCGGCTATCGAATGGATAAAATGACGCGTGGATACCGGCTGCGTGTGAGTTTATCAAGAATTGTTACCAGGGCTGCCAGTACATAAATCTTGATTATACAGTCCAACGTCAAAAATTATACGAAATTCGATTGCATTATACGAAAACGATTATACCCGATTTTTTTAATACTTACTTCAAAAACCGACTTGTATTTAGTAAGTAGTAACTAAAATCCCTTAATAAGTAGCGCCGTAACACAGCACAAAAAAGTAAAACACATCTCACATATTAACAAGCACCCATCATGTAGAACACCAAACCGATCAAATGGTGAGTCTAAAGAGAAAAACCACTCAAACCGTCACCGTATCGTATTATCAAGTTGGCAATCCATCTCTGTTAATCACGTGCTGAAATAGAAATGCGAAATAACCATTCGTGTTTTTTCGTATCCAATTATACCGAACGACTACCTATACATAATACTTAGATACGATAATCAGCCCGATTATACGAAATTCGTATCGAATTATACGATCTGCCAGCCCCGATTGTTAATCAGCGGTCCTCAAACTTAAGCCTTCTGCAGACATTGCAACTTATTGGCAACAAATAGCATACAATTTTAGATTTATTTATTTATTGTATGGCATATGTCACTATAAGTTAGATTTTTTCCTTTTCCAGGAACGCGACGCTTAAATTTTAGATAATTGCCGGCTAAGTAGGAGCAACGAATTCAGTCGATCGATCTAATGCCACAATGTATGGCGAATAATATACGATTGTGACATTTGGAGAGGCTATTAAGCCGGTTAAGGGGTTGCTGTAGACACACTTTTGAAAACTACTCGACGTTTTTGGCAGTTGAGGACTTTTGCTACTTTCTATATGCCTATTAATGATTATTTTGTTTTGAACTTTGTTTATTGTTTTTTTTTTCTGTTTCCATTTTTATTTGTTCTGAAAATTTCAACTAACTTTATAAATTTTGAAACAAAATATGAAATCGCTTTATTTTAGTATTTGTCGACACCATACTTACGAGTATAACTGTGATTCCTATGGCTTCAAGATGAATACGACTAGCTTATTTTCAATGTGAGAAGTTAGTTTTACAATGCTAGAAAATAAAGTTTGAGAGCCTTCTGTCGTTGCGCCCAGGTATCAGATATGGTATCAATGAGGTTATGTTGACTAAGTAGAGGTTGTTTGGGGAAAAAAGTAGTGAACTAACTGGCTGATTAGATTAATATGAAGCGTTAGTGATTAAATATACTTTTTATAGGTACAGTCTGCATCAAAAGCAGCGGATCAAATTACAAATTATTAAAGAGGTTCAAAATTCAAAATCGTTGTCTTGTTTCTGACCATTCTGTCACGCTTGTATGTGTCATCTATCAAATACTTAAATAAAAAAGTCGGCTGCTATATTGCATTTCTGATTGTCGATTAAGTATAATTTACATGAAAAATTGAAAAAAAAAACACATTCTACTAATATACTAATATTGGGACAGTTTTGCTCCTAAGTTTTGGAAATAAGATGTAGATCTTATTAAGATTACAGCAGAATCGAAATAACCGTCAATTTTGACATGTCGTGTAGTAATCAATCTTTTAAATAATTTTCCAAGATGTTAAACGTGTTTTAATTATTCTTCGAATCGGGCCGTAGGTTTAAATAGACTTGTAAGTCGTGATTCGGAGTTTTTCTTCGATTGGTTTGGTTTTTTGATAAACTGAATAATGTTTCCAGAATTAAACCCTACCACGACTATGAATCCAAAATTATAGTTAATTCATGTCACCAATATTTAGTCACTGATTAGGCACTAGTCATCTAAACCACAGGACATGACGAAGACAGTAAATTTGCCAGACCCGGCATTAGGTATTACTGTACTATTGTTTATAGGTGAATCATTTTTTATGAAACAAAGAAAAAAACCGCCAAGTGCGAGTCGGACTCGCGCAAGAAGAGTTCCGTACCATTACGCAAAAAAACGGCAATAAATCACGTTTGTTGTATGGGTAACTTGTAAGTTGGGCAACTTAAATATTGATTTTATTCTGTTTTTAGTGTTTGTTGTTATGGGCAACAAAAATACATCATTTGTGAAAATTTCAACTGTCTAGCTATCACGGTTCACAAGATACAGGCTGGTGACAGACAGACAGACGGACAGTGGAGCCTTAGTAATAGTGCCAGAGCTCAACGAGGGGGGTGGGGGTTTAGGGTCGGCAACGCGCATGTAACTCCTCTAGAGTTGCAGGCGTACATAGGCTACGAAGACTGCTTACCATCAGGCGGGCCGTATGCTTGTTTGCCACCGACGTAGTATAAAAAAAAGCGTGCCGTTTTTACCCTTTGGGTCAGGGACCGGACCCGCTTACACTAACCCGTTCAAAAACCCGGGTTCTCGTAAAGCTGTGTTCCAAAAACCGCTTCATTTCGGTAAGCTTTTGATTGGATTATCGGTTAAGAAACTAATCCTTTTATTTGAATTAATTCAGGTTAGCGCTTACCGATATCAAAAACCCGGGAAAGGGTTATCGCTTCAAGCGCTGATTAAATACGAACAAGCTGTTTTAGCTTTTACGTAAACTGCATCTTTCTTCCTAGCGTTGTCCCGGCATATTGCCACGGCTCAAGGGAGCCTGGGGTCCGCTTTGACAACTAATCCCAAGATTTGGCGTAGGCACTAGTTTTTACGAAAGCGACTGCCATCTGACCTTCCAACCCAGCGGGTAAAAACTAGGCCTTGTTGGAATTAGTCCGGTTTTTACGTAAACTGCATATGGTCTATTAACGTAGCGCCCGACGCGAAACACGGCGGTTCCATTCCCTACGTTATGGCCAGTAAACCAGTTTTTTGGCCTAAAATTGATCAACTTTGATGCCAAATATCTCGAAGACAATGAACTTTGAAGTAAATATGGGATACTATATTGCTTACAGCCGTTACTGTTAATATATTAAGCAAAAAAAAAGCTAGAAAACCAAGGGATTCAGATCGAAGGTCATTGGCGTTAGGGAGCCCTTTAAGTGAAAATGCCCAGATAATCCCCGCGTAAATATTGAATCCATTATAATTAACGAAATGGTCGAGCCTATTATATAGCAATTTCTTCTGAATCATAACGCCTAATGAGGTTGTGATGATCTTTTAATTGCTCTGAATGTGTCAAGGATCATAAATAATGTGCATTCTCAGTTACGTCTGCTTAAACTTTGTGTTAGATAAGGAATTAAAGATAGATTGAGGTTTAAATGTTCTGTTTTGATTATGTTTTATGGCGGTTTCAGAATAGCGTATTTTGTGCGCATACGGTCGTTTCGGTGGTACAGTCAGCATCAATAGTAGCGGATGAAACAATGCGCCGAAAGTATCCGATATTCTGGATAACTTTTCCAAATATAGATAAATCTCTAAAATTTACATTCAACAGTATATCTTTTACCGTCTTAATTGGTCTACATATAGAACCACCACATTTTGTTAAGCTGTTCCAGAATGGTAGATACTTTTGAAACCTTGTTTGATACGCTATTTTTGATGCTGACTGTACGAGACTACACGCGCGTTACTTTTCCTTACATTTGGGCTCAATTTCTCGAACGATATTAGTCTAATAGTATTAGTGTGTTGCCATAGTAACCCATACGACTTGATAGTTCGTGGACTAATAATATTAGTCTAATACCGTTCGAGAAATGAGCCCTTGGTCTATACGAGTTTACACGTGCGTACGCCGACTATCGTTTATGGGTGTATTTTCGAAGCGTGATTTTTAGGTGTCACTTGCATGTTATTACTTAACTGGCAACATAAATAATTCACGTTGTTGTTGTATTAAAAAAATTGGACAAGTGCGAGTCCGACTCGCCCCCGAGGGTTCCGTACTTTTTAGTATTTGTTGTTATAGCGGCAACAGAAATACATCATCTGTAAAAATTTCAACTGTCTAGCTATCACGGTTCATGAGATACAGCCTGGTGACAGACGGACGGACCGACGGACCGACGGACCTTTTGGGTACGGAACCCTAAAAAGCACATTAGAATAAAGCGAGCTATAGAAAAAACAGTGATTATTAACATTTGCTAGAAAAAAATATCTAAAGTTAGTGCATGCAGTAAGTCTGTGAGACGTGTTAGTGACACTCGCGGTTTTCTCCAAAACAAGTAGCATGACTTCTTATCTTTATAGGTACTTTACATTAAAGTTCTATACATCATTGGAAAGATAATTAAATTTCGCAAGTTCAAATAATATTTTATTTAAACGCTGGTTGGTCATTATGTCTTTGTCGCACTTTGTATAGTCTAAATAGGTACGTCGTCTTTTAAACTCTTGTCAATATTGAATTAGCCAAAGATATTAACGCCACTTTTGAGACATTATTAATGAGTACACAGAAAAATAAGTGGAAGAAAATCTATAAAGTTTTAAGCTGCTTATGAGGTATGCCATTCGCGCGATAGTTTTCGTCCTCGTAAAACGGCATTTCCTGGATTGATTTTTAAGCATCTAGAACGACTTTATTTCAGTTTTTTTTTTTTTATTAGCTTCTATTAAATCCTTATTTCCTTGCATAGATAACACTTACAATATGTATATGATTTAACCGTAGTTGTAAAAAACTTTCATAGTCGCCACCATCCTGGCGTCATTATCCTGGTTTTATGATCCAGGAAAATTACAAACAGCAAAAATAATTATTTTTATCGTTCAAATAAGTATAAACTGGGGATATAAGCGCATCCTTAATGCATTTATTTACAAAGATTACATTGGATTAAAATGAAAGACCATTTTCCTACCATAAGCCGTAGGCGTCATATACCTGTTCCAAATTATTTCGTTCAATGAGAATTCAGAAAAAAATACTAACTTTTAGCTGATGCTTTATACCATTCAATTTCTATTTCAACTTTTTTTCACAACTATTTTCTCCAAACAACAAAAAAATACTAATGACGCCGTCATTTTTGCGCTAAGATTTTCACGCGGTTATGCGAAAGAGAATCGTCTCGATGATGGACAGGCTTAGGGGCAGTACCAATAGCATTCTGGAGGTCATTGCAACGAGGCTTGCGAAATTGTATTATTATATTATGTACAAAAATTTACATTAGTTCCTTAGGACTACATTCAGGAGGAATTTCTATCTTCTCGGGTCAGAGGTGTAGGTCTAGAGCCCGGGTAGCTTTATTAGATGTTCATAAGCGCATTGTAATATGCCTACTTGGAAAATAAACCATCTTTATCTTTTACTTTCCGTCAAGAGAGAGTACTTATCTAAAATTGTCCCGAGGCATCAGGCTAAAACATTGAAATGTTGGGAAGTGTCCCAAGCCAGTCGTGTGTTCTAAGTTAAATATATGTAAATAAAAACTTCGGTTTGCTTCGCTCGCTCTTTCGATAAACATTAATTTGAGAAATATTGACATTCATGTAACAACATATGATAAACTGTCAGTGTTATTTAATTATTGAATTGCGACTGAAACATCCGTTGGTACCAAAACATGATGTAGGTATGGCAGTTTTTTCTCACGAGAGCAGGAACAATTGACAATGGTCGTGGTAGATTGTGGATACATACGGAGAAATATACAACTTCCGAGTATGCATATTATTATCTACTTTGAAATAGTAGATGATGAAATGATGCCTTTCGCCCGAGTTAAACACTCTACTTATCATTTCGAATACGAGGAAAGTAAAATTAATGGCATATATTCCCCTATTACGTAAATTTTTTTAAACATGCTAAGTAAGTATTTTTTATAGCATTTCTTGAGGGCAATGTTGGCCGAACGTTAATTAGAATTGAAGATTAAACATTACAAATTAAACCGTAAATCGTAACGGACGGTTACATTTTACGGTTCAATTTGTAAAGGTTAATTTTTAATTCTAATTAACGTTCGATCAACACTGCAGGAGCGTACGATCAATTAACCATATAAGTAAAAATATCTATCTTTATTTATGGAATGGGGAGTTAAATATCCGAATGGAAATTGCATAACAAACCCATTTAAAACCAAATTTCAATTAATTTTGTCAACAACAAACAACAAAAAACAAAACATTTAATGTTTACAATCTAATTATTATTAGTTAATTACAATTTCATGTAGTATTGAATCACTTCGTCGTTCGGGGTGGCGTGAACAAAATACATTACATGGAAATAGCGTGGTAATGGTTCGCGTGATTTTACCCAAGGTTGCATTGATCGCGGCCTGTTGAGTGTTGGGCACTGTTGGTGGATATACAGCAACAGGCAATGTCATATTCCAACTATGAATATTTGGAACCCGTTCCCTTTTTTGCTAAACAAAATTGACCCTTATTACCAAAAAAACAGATGGAAACTAAAGAAAAAGGCCGCACCAGAAATGCAGCTGCAGTTAAAGGGGCCCACTGATTTCGCCGGACGATATCGACGTGTCAGTTATTCGCGATAGTCAGCTTTTGCGAATAACTGACAGGCCGATATCGTCCAGCGAACTGGTAATCAGTGGGTCCCTAAACGAACGTCACCCTAACTAATTTTTTTATACTCTTATTACAACCGAATAAAATATGTAGTAGTGCATCATACGAATAATTACGTTCTTCAGTGCTTCTGGACGGTCGCCAAGTGTTCCGACATATTCAAGTATCTTACTTTTCGTGGCCAACTTCTTGTCGCTAAATGAGATGAGAATTTCTAGATATTTCTAGTAATGTATGGCAAAAAGTTTAGTAAAGGTGCCGGCAGACTTCTTGAACATGTGACCTTGCCTTTACCCTATCATTATTTGCGGAAACAATGATATAATTAAACGAACTTAAAGGCTCACATGTTCAAGCAGTTTGCCGGCACCTCGTATCACTTACATAATAAATAATACTATTAGGTACTTTATGTAAGTGTTTTATGTGCGTGTTCTTTTTGAGTCGTTCAGCATGAGGTTCTGAATCAGACACTATTCGGTATGATATTGAAGTAAATCTAATAAATTCGGTATTACAAATTTGAAATTGGGTATTACAAATATGAAATTAGGTACTTATTACAAATATGAAATTAGGTACTTATTACAAATATGAAATTTGGTATGGAGATAGTTTGAGGCCCGAGGAAGGATAAAGGGTAGTTGTTTATCACTCTTCTCTTCTTCCTCACGTTGTCCCGGCATTTGCCACGGCTCATGGGAGCCTGGGGTCCGCTTGACAACTAATCCCAAGATTTGGCGTAGGCACTAGTTTTTACGAAAGCGACTGCCATCTGACTTTCCAACCCAGAGGGTAAACTAGGCCTTGTTGTGATTAGTCCGGTTTCGTCACGATGGTTTTCTTCACCGGAAAGCGACTGGTAAATATCAAATGATATTTCGTACATAAGTTCCGTAAAACTCATAGGTACGAGCCGGGGTTTGAACCCGCGACCTCCGGATTGCAAGTCGCACGATCTTACCGCTAGGCCAACAGCTGTTTAGGGGTAGTTATTCATCACAATGAAAATTATTTTTATTTTCCTTAAAATGCGTAGGCCTATTACGGTACAAGTGCGGAAAATGCAATGGGAGGGTTTTAAATCGACATGAGTTGCGAATTACAGAGTTGAGAATACATTACATGTTGTGGCCCTTGAATTTCGATATTAGATAGATAGATAAAATCTTTTTCCTACTCCTCTACTGTTATCTGTCATTTATGCATTCATTAACACGAATATAAGAACATACATAAAAGATTTCAAGAAAAGTCTATATTGTCTATTCCTCATAAAAGCTCTTGTGCTTTTATAAGCTATAACGTTACTGCGATTAATGGCTACCAACCTAACAAAACCAAAACGAATACAGTTTTAAACTAAGTGCATTGCTGCCAACTTACAAAATATTCATTTGGTTGCATAGTAAAAATAATTACTTCATAAGTCAGAAACACGCATGTGACACCCGTAATATAGCAACACCCATAGACTACGAAGACCGCTTAGCGTTGCTTGTTAGTCTCCGTAGGCTACGGTGGCCAAAATTGAGAAAAAACTGTCCAAAAAATTAATTTAGCAAGTAGCAAGTACCAGGGCCTCATGAGTTACGAGGAGGTGTCGCCGACCGGCCGGCCGCGGCCCGGGGCGGGCCGGGCGCGTCACAAGGTATGCTCGCGCGTCTTGGCTATATACTTTTGCTGTAATTTGTTACCTAAATTAAGATTTATTTTTGTTGACTCGTAGGAAAAATATTGTATGCAACGTTGTATAAGTAGGTCAAAAAATTCTCGTGGCGTATTCCTTTACAATGTTCGCCTACGCCTTCGGCTCCGGCTCACATTGTAACTCACGCCACTAGCCTTTTTTGACCCTTCTTATACAACTGTTGCATAAAATACTATATTCAACCTCAACTTACATGCTTTGTGACACAAACAAATAACAAGACACAAAAAGAAAATTGACAAGAGACAAAGAAAAAGCAACATACAATTTGACACTAATATCAATAACAATGTATTACGTGTCTTATACAATACAATACAATACAATACAATACAATACAATACAATACAAATATTCTTTATTGCTCACCAATATGAAAGAACATAATGACATACAAATTTAAACATACAACTTAGACTATGGTAGACAACGGGTGGTCTTATCGCTAAAGAGCGATCCAATTTATCTTATTTGTAGATTAGTTGAGGTATTAGTAGAGGGTCATGTGTTGTGGTAAAGAATAGGCGCTGACTCAGCATAAATGCTGCGGAGACCACAGCGCTGATCTTCCGTCAGAACCTTAAAACCTACATTAATAAACGACCACTGCAGCGCTAGTAGTACTTATATGTATAAATATATATTCATATTACATATATTTGTACTGTAAGTATGTAGGTACTGTAAATATTTGCAAGAAAGTATGACACGTAGTTATTATACTTACTAATTTATAAGATGTGAGCGCAAGTGGATAGGTAACGGCAGGTAATGGTGTGGTCAGGTGGGGTTAAGTTCACTTCGGGGGCACTTCGTTTTTGGGTTTCTAATAGGTATTGGCATTGAGGTTTACTTTTTAATATTCTGATATATTTGATACGTAATGTGCTAATTATCGCAATAGTGCGGTATAATACTAGCACCATATATACCTACTGTAAATAAATGTAATGAGTATAATTCAATTAGACTAATCAATAATCAATTGTATTCATTTCGTGTAATTTTCATTTCCAATCTGTTCCATTCAAAATTGTGAAACGTCATTGCCGACTCACTTGAAGTAATAAAGATGTTTTGTAATAAAAAAATAAAAATAAAAGATTTATTTCAGGCCTTGATCCATACAGTGTTAGTTTGACTTACTCTAAAAAGTTATATTATGTATTGTATTGAAATAAATTAAACTTAATATTTTAGGGTTTAAACTGGAGCCAATTAAGTATTAATAAAGAGAACGAAGATTGAACTTGGCAGTCCACGGATTCTATTAACAGAGATTAAATAAAATTAATAAAGGAATCCAAGGACCTATTTCATAAATATAAGTCATCTGAGTGAGATGCGAAAAGGTTTTATGCATCCTTTCAAGAAGGAACCAAGATATCTGCTACTTTATTAAAATCCGGTGTATTAGGGCTCTGAACAATATGCCCATATTTTCTACATTATTAAATTTTACGCATACCTTGGATATATTCAGGACAATATTGAAAAGATAGAAAGGGATCCTAAATCAACACAAAACATGTTTCTGAAACAATTTCGATAAATAGAGTCAATATTGTATATTAGTTTTGTTTCAAAGAAAAGGCAAAAAAACATGAAATTGATGGTTCATCCTAAAGCCCTTGTAGATTGATATCGCCGAAGGCCTGGCTGTTCATACGTTGTATGACTTGTATGTAATATTTGATCATAAGAGTCAAAGATAATCATGTGTTATGGGGGCAGCTGCCTCGCACACTCCTGTCCCTATACTGTGAGTGTGACACTGCAACACATAGTCATTGTAAACTGTGCAGTGTTGGTTTAAATCTAAACCAAATGTTTGGACAAGACTTTGAGTTCCGGTTTAGAACTGCTTTAAGTTAGGTTATGTTAACGCAAACGCTTCTGTAACTTCTGTTGCTAGTACTACGAACTACAATGTTTATAGGCAATCTACGATTGGTAGGCCTTATGTCACCTTAGGCCAAGCAACAATAAGTGAAAACCCGAAAAATGGGATATACAAACCCCCGGCTGGGGACTTTTAATATGTTCACCTCCTAACTAGTCCAAATAAAGTTACGAAGTCCAAAATTGTGTTCCAAGTATTTCTCTCTATAACTTTTTTTGAGCATTCGTTGCCTTTCCTAAGTGGTCAGTGATTTATTCGGTCCTTATGTACGATGATATGTCATTTGCTATTTAATCAGTTACTTTACGGTGAAGGAAAATATCGTGAGGAAACTAACAAATCGCTATAAGGCCTAGTTTTCCCTCTGGATTGAAATGCCAATTCTCAGTATAAGTTGCCAAGCGGACCTCAGGCTCCCATGAGCCGTGGCAATAAGGCGGGACATACGCTAGGAAGTAGGAAGGTCAGTGAATGGCGGTGGTAGGTATTACATAGTATATTTTAGTTATTAGTTAGTAGCAAAAGCCGCTTCAAAATATACGAAGCTACGGTCTCATTTTAAAACGACCAGGTTAAATTACGTGAAACATGTCATGAATAGTTTTCGATGCAAAAAAAAAAACCAGAGAAAATGTTATAGGTACAAAAAAATATCTTGTTCTCAATATAAGATTGAATACTCAAGCAGCCGTAGCCATTCTTCTTCTTCCTCGCGTTGTCCCGGCATTTGCCACGGCTCATGGGAGCCTGGGGTCCGCTTGACAACTAATCCCAAGATTTGGCGTAGGCACTAGTTTTTACGAAAGCGACTGCCATCAGACCTTCCAACCCAGAGGATAAACTAGGCCTTGTTGGGATTAGTCCGGTTTCCTCACGATGTTTTCCTTCACCGAAAAGCGACTGGTAAATATCAAATGATATTTCGTACATAAGTTCCGAAAAACTCATTGGTACGAGCCGGGGTTTGAACCCGCGACCTCCGGATTGCAAGTCGCACGCTCTTACCGCTAGGCCACCAGCGCTTCTCAGCAGCCGTAGCCATTATGGTGGTTATACTGCTGTGTATGTGTGGGTTTTTAGGTATGTGGACTGGTCGATTTTAATCATTTTATATATCGATAAGCGCTACACAGCGGAACGGAATTGTGATTAAGTAATTGAAGCTTCGATATCATCACTAAAAATAAACATCATTGGTTTGGATGGATGCTAATCGATAATAAATATTTTATAATATAATAAAATGACTCAATTCTTGCAGAAAACATATTTTAGTCTTTAATAGTTTTGAATGATTCACGGTTAGTTTCACTACACTTAAATCTACCGGGATATACAACCGTGATTACCTTTTATATTGTTTTTATTGGGCTCCAGATATTTCGACTCAGTTACATGCATCTTTTCCACGGGTAACTCAATAAAAACAATATATATAAAGGTAATCACGGTTTATATCCCGGTCGATTTAAGTGTATTTTAGTCTAATTAAAAATTCGAATTTTCCCTTCTTTTTAAGCTGTATCGTCACAATATATTATTTAATTTGAGCGGTAAACTCACATAAATATACGAAACATTTCTCACTTAATAGTGTTAGATGTATTAAGCACTTAATGCATATCAAACGGGTGCTAGTAGGGGCGATTCCGAACGCGTGCCAAGTTTGCACTTTGAGAGCATAGCGGTTGCATTTTCATTGCATGCCTAATACTGACGAGGTGAACGCTTAGGCGCACCAGTGTTAATGACAATCGAGGGCACTGCAAACGGGTTACTTTGTTTAGAGGATTTAATTTAAAACAATCTGTTTTCATCGGAACTACTTAAGAAGAAAGCGGGCGGTCACTTATCCATACAAACGTAGTTCGTATTTTCATCTCTGGATATTGACATTATAACTAACTAACTGCTTTGGCTCAGCGATCCAAAAAGAATCTTGGCCTCCGAAACGAGAAAACGCCACCTGTCCCGATCCAGCGCGGTTTCCTGCCATGAATTGGCATTCAGCCGACGCAAGTCCGCCTCCACGACATCACACCAGCGGTACCTGGGGCGCCCGATCGGTCGATGGGTCGACGGGGATAATATTGACATTATGGAAAATATTTTTAATTAGTTGATGTATATTAACCATAGCTTTCCCCCGTGCTCATAACTCTTATAATTGATATACTCGTATAACAGATAATGTTAAAATATTTTTCACGTCAGCAGCTCGAACAAGGGTAATTTGCTGCTTAAAAACAGTGAGCAAAATCGCATTGCATCGAACACGCATGCACGCACACACACACACACACACACACACACACACACACAATTTGAACCCAAAATACCTAATGTTAAGTTTTGCGTATAATTAGTAATAATTTGCGCATGCAACATGCCAACATGAAAATCGCTTACGCTCCGTAGCGATCGAAACACATCTGTCACTTCAGCACTACGAAAAGTTGGGACCGGGGAGGAGGGACTACGCTCAACCATAAGAATATACCCCGCGGTGTATTAGCATAGCAGTGGCTAGCACTTGGCCGGCACTTAAGTGCTAACTTTGGCTACTTGCCTTATGTGACGGGAATGAAATAGTTACGTGATAGTTATTTCGCTGCGTTTAAAACCTACTTGCACGGTATGTGCTTATAGCCAATTTCGTTTACTTGCCTTCTTCTTCTTCCGGCCTTGTCCTATTTCTAATTGGGGTCGGCTCTCCTAATCCTCCTAATACCATCTAAGGCGAAACTCTGAAATTTTGTCATTTTGTCTGTTTCAAGTTCGTCTTATACTATCTAGAATCTTTAAACAAGGTCAAGCCAAGCATGCAACTCGCCTACGTCTAAACTTGGAGCAATTTCATCCTCCCGTGAAGCGCGTCCTTGCATAACTTGTTGGGGTCGGTTTTATAAGGCATTGTAAAGCCCATTTTAACGACCAAAATGTCAATAGAAATTGCAAATAATGAAAAGAAATATGAGAGATTTTGTTAGCATTTAGATTTTATTATGTCAACTTCAATTTACCACGTTTACACAAAAATCATTATCTTATCTTATCTTTAAAAAATATGTAAATCAAATATTTAAGTAAGTTAATTAACTGTTGATAACATGGTTGTTCTTAAAAAGTGTGAGGTTACGAAATAATGAAGGTAAATCGGTTTGTTTACATTATATGTAATTTTTATATATTTAATAAAACAAAACAAGCCTTCTTGAGCTTATCGTGGGACTTAGCCACTTTGTGTAAGAATGTCCTACTGACCGGGTGCACGATAGCAGCGCCGCCTAGCGTTGGCAAGTTGGTAGGCGCTCAAGAATAATGAGCGTACAAAAATAAAGATTATTCTTTAAAAACATTTTTTATAATGCAGTTCAATGTGCGAAATCTATTCATTTCTAATGTTTTTACATTTGGTTTTTAGCTTTACTGAAAATAGTAATCATTATGTGTGTTATTCTTTATGCTGATTGGACATAGAAGCTCATTTATTACTTCATAATAAATAATTTAGAGTCAGATCAAGAAAAGTTGGCAGCGATTTTGACAGCCCTTCAGTGCAAGAGTTATTTTAAACGTCAAAATTCTATGAAATTATCACTTTTACTTAACACTTGCACAGGCTGGGCTATCAAAATCGCTGCAAATTTATCTTGGTCTGACTTTATGACGTTAAAAACCGTAATTTTCTTCACTCGAATATTCCAGAGATTTTCTCTGGTCCAACATAAAATGAACTGTAACAATTGTAAATTACTGAAAAGGCATAGTTCATCGTACACTAGTCTACGGGTATTATAAATGTCGTGTTAGAAACGTTGTCTTCCTAGGTGGTAGTATTATTATTTTCTGAAGGTTTGAAGGTCGTATTAGTCCGAAAATGTCGCGGGCGATTTAATTCAATAGTTGAGCTGTTTATATTTTGTCACTCGCTGGCTTCACTGCGTTAAATTTGCTAATACACAAGCATATTCCAACCGAATTCAAAACACATAATCACACAGACAATCGAGTCGATTTTTATTTTTGAAATGGCAACATTGAGTCACCGTGTCACCGTTCATTCGCTAGTGTGCGCGTGAGTTGATATTCCGGGACAAACAAATTTAGGGCGCAAATAATTGACAGTCTGCCATTCATACTTGTTTATACTTCAGTTATTAAATGGAGTGAATGTCCATTTGACGTCTTTCTTTTGTTTCTTGTATCTGTTTTACTATGACTGTTGATTTTTATGAATACGTTTACTCTATCTTATAATTGAGACGGTAAAGTCTATTTTTGTTTATTACACTTGTGTTTGTACAGTGAAACTTTAGTGTTGTTTAGGAATCATTCGGTTTAACACGTGTTTTTTTGTGTTTGCGAATTGATACGTAAATTTTAATCTATAAAAAGTGAGTTTTGATGATTTTATCGTGTGTGCAGTGAGATATACCTAGTTTTGATATGTAGGATATTGATCATGTTGATACGCAATTGCGTTGGTAATACAGTGTAATTAAGTGCTAATACCTAAAGGATATTGGTTAATTAATAGTCTAGTTTGTCATTAGATCATGTTAATTAATATTGAATGAGGTTTAAGTGCATCCATAATGGTGGAAAGTGTGTAAACATTGTAGGTGTTAGTAATGGATAAGAATATCTGTGAAGGTGTTATTAAATATATAAAGGTATGTTTACAATTATTCAATACCGTAAAACTACCCAACTCTAGTCCAATACTGCAACTATGGTCCACAAGTTCAAAAGGAAATTAAGTATCTATACCAATGTTCCTTGTGGTTTACTCCTAGTTTTACCTTCCATTTATAAACATACTTTGCCTTAGAACTACAAAAATATAGTAAAATACACACCTGAACGAGAAAAATTGAGTTTATTTGTGGACCATAGTTGGGAGCTTTGGACTATAGTTGGGTGGTTTTACGGTACGTCAAATAAATTGGTAAAGAAATTAGTTTATTTTTAAACTAAATAATGTTAACAAAAGTTTAATGTTGCGTCATATTGCGAAAATTACTTAAACATCTTTATTTACGTAGATTACATACAATAATATACGTTACATTTGTTTAAAAGTGTGTCCAGCACTGCCTAGAGTTAAAAAAAAGTATTATGTGCTCTACAGTGTAAACTCTATAAGTCTATAATTATAGCGACACTCAAGGGACCGGAGGTTTTTTGACGCTATAGAGAGTTTTCGTTAATAAAAGATAGAGGTATAAAGAGAAATCAATATTGATGTTAACTATAGCCAACAAATATCGACGTTATAGGGAGTGGATCGTTATGTCGAGAGACGTTATAATGATTTTACACTGCATTTTCAACATTCACATTTTTTCACAATACGTCACTTGACAGCAATTATAACAACTAAAACATCACAAAAAGCTATACCTTTTTTCAAATAAAAACCTTATTACAAAAGCCACAAGCTGTTAAGTCGCTTGATAAACTGCATTATGCTGTAGAGAGCCAGGTAAATCGATTTGGAGGGTTTCATTCATAACTGCAGCTGCTACACCTACGGTTGTAAAATATTGTATAAAAAATGCAATACCGGTTTTATTGAAATATAAAAAGATAGGATCATAAAATGTAAAAAAGTTAAGGTGACTTTCGAATGGCAACTGCAACTATTGCGACATTACTGCTGCGCTCTTCATGCGTGCGCTGTTGTCTATCAATTTGCTTTGTGATGTTCGTCGCCGCATTACTGTCGCGATTTTGACATGTAATCGATGGAATCCGTCACTCATATCAAGGAAATTGACAGATAGGTACAGCTGCGGCATCAGCGCCGTAGCAGTAATGTCGCAACAGTAATGCAGCCGCTCAGAGTCTGATCTTCAAAAGTCAGAAAAAATGTGTTCGCGCCGTATGTGGAATCCCACCAACTGACTCTTGTAAAGAACATTTCATTAGACTTCGGGTACTGACTTTCCCATGCCTATATATTTATGAAATCGCATGCTATGTTAAGCAAAATAAACATTTATTCATATAGCTTCAATAGTGTACGTCAACAAGGGAAGATTAGCAATACCATCTCATTTAAAACGGCATTATTATCTAAAAGTATTTTTGGAATGGCTTCAAAAATTTTCAATATTTTACCCAATGCCATTTTGAACACAGAAAAGATAAGAGTTTTTAAAAAACGTCTGTTTTCATTCTTATCAAACAAAGCGTATTACTCCATTGACGAATATAAAAGAGACAATACATTAATTTAATTTAATGCAATACTAAAATTTATATAGTGTTTAGAATAAGGTAAGATTTAAGCATACAATTTATTGTTAAAATTACCAACACAAAACAAAATTTGTACACCTAATGCTGGTAAGACATAGTGATGCTAATAAATACTAAATTGTCACATCTATGTACCTATCTCTAACAAATAAAATACCTATAGATTGATTGATTGATTGATAGAGGCGGCATTAGGCGTGGGCGACCTGGGCCACCGCCTACGGCCTCGCGGTCCGAAAAGCCTCGCGCCTCACGTCTCAAATAACTCGGACACAACGTAAAAATATTTGTTATTTCTTGCATCACCAGAGGGCTTCGCTAATTGTACCTTACCCACATAAAGTTTTGGTCTGTTGACATCCGAACGCCACCTTACCTTTCTTTTAACATTTTGATATCCTTTCTTTTCAAGGAGTATTTTTTTAAATATCTAATTAAACCGGTATCTATTACAACTTATAAGTAGCAACACCACCGGTATCTCGGGTCTAACGATATTTAAAAACTCATGATTACAAAGTAAAATAAGTATCATAAGAAAGTAAATCAAAGTTCAATAATATCTTATAAAAATGCAGAAGGTTTCCTTACTTCTGATTGGAACGAAAACTTTTTATTTGCTCTAAATAGAAAACTTGGGTCTGTCTTAAAAAGTTGACTCAAGAAAAAGCAACTTGGCTTGTTAACGAAATGCTACTGTCTGGGTTCTTTGGATCGTTAGCGTTCGCAAAAAAGTATATAAAACTTTATTTCGCATTTTATTTCTAAAAATAATCTATTGAGAGCGCTGGTAACCTAGCGGTAAGAGCGTGTGGCTTTCAATCAGGAGGTTGCGGGTGCAAACCCCGGCTCGTACCAGGTTTTTCGGAGCTAATATACGATATATCATTTGTTATGTCAAACATCGTGAGGAAACCGCATTAATTCCAATAAAGCCTAGTTTCCACGGATGGAAGGTCAGATTGCAATCGGTTTCATAGAAACTAGTGCTTACGTCAATTCTTAGGATTATTTGCGAATCGGACACCAGGGGCCTTATTCGAGATGCACAACTGTCAAATTTCGCATCCACATCAAATCAACACTTGATTCTATCGCATGTTGATTGTATCAAGTGTTGATTCTATCAACTGTGGATATTATCATTTGGAACAATCAAAACTCATTCATAGAAAAAATAATCAAACAAAAATCAACTTTGTTTATTACTACTATATAGTTTGAAATGGCTCTGAACTCGAAGTGGTTCGGTTTGATTTGATTGTCACCTGACTGTGGATTGCTAATGTCAAATTTTGACAAGTGTTGATTTTATTGCTAGACTTTCTTGTCCATGGGCTTGGGCACCATCTTGGATTTTTTGACGTACGACAGGGAATACCCTTCCTTTCCTACAATATATGGCATAGAGTAAAGCGTCTTTTTTTTTTAAACATAAGTTTACAGGAATCAGCGACATCTTTTATTCGATAGGATAAGTAATGCGCTATGAACAATGCGGCGGCGAGTAGTGAAACTGTACCTGACAACGTCAATCAATTAAAAAGTGACCACACAGTTGATGGTCGATAAAGGCGATTATTAATTGAATTTTAACGACAATAAAGAACTATTGACATGCGATCTTTTTGTTGAAGCCACACCTACACGTCGAATAATGCTCGCTCCACATATTCTCCTATAAACGCTCAAAATTGTAAAAAAAATTGATGCAATTTACTCCGCACCCAGTCTCAAGTTGCTTCTAAACCACGTTCACGAACCAAGTTGTAACCTAACACATCTGTAAATATATGGCATATGATTTAGAGATAAAGTCCGTTTTTTTCTAAATTACGAGATGGTTCATGAATAACCTTTATTACTATAAAAATAATACTACATTTGTCAAAAAAAAATTCTGTATTGCGCTATTACATAATGCATAAAATTGATATAAAGATAGGTACCATAGTAGCTCGCTCACTTGGTCTATCAACAACTATTTTAATGCTCTTTGTGAGTACAAACGCGCGTATACGCGACCCCATTGTATGTACAGTCGCCATCAGATATATCGGAACGCATGTATGAGATCTCAAATTATTAAGATAAGACCTACTGTACTGTCTATATTACTTACCAAGACCTAAGTACCTATTATTTATATGTACCTACACAAAGAGAATTCCTATGTTAAAAGGAGATTAAATACATATTTTGTTATTCAACTACAAATAAAATAAAATTTATCTTTTTCAGTTAACACATTTTTTTACCGATTTCTTTAATAAAATAAAACATTAAAGTATTATGTGACTATATTTCATTGTCTTCGGTGTAGATTATTTACTGATGTTCCAATTTCCTGTATCAGTTTGGTACCAGGAAATACAAAAACTACACCTCTTCAAAAACTTTGCTGGTAGTTCGACATCTGTAAGTTTAAATATAAAACATGATAAAAACACTTAAGTCAAAAACGTATACATAAAATATTTGCCCTATATTCTGGTCGCTCGGTAGGGTGCCCAGAAGGCTGGGTGCATTTCCGCGCTGGTTAACAATGCTGATCCTCTGGTCACCAGAAGCCTATATAAGGCGCTCTCATAGAGCCACGCTAGTGCCCTAGAGTTTCAAATTCAACCCCAAGTGCCACAAATATGTAGTTAAGGGTTTAAATTCTGGATCAAGAACATGGAATACTATTCGCTAGTAAGGCCATAGGTATTAGAAAAAAATAATAGTAGGAGACGGCCGTGGTCATGGTAGGTGGTACAGGTGGGCCAGGCAAGCTCTGAAATTATACACCTATTTTACTATAACTTTGTTCGCCTGTGTATATTTACTGTTTCCATGATAATCATTTTTAATATGTAGCCCGTGTAATCGGGCTGTATAATTGGTCTCATATTTTTTAACACAAAATCATAATTTTAATTCAATAATTAATGGTGTTTTACATATTAATCATTAATTTACCTATTTTGCAAAATTTTCTTGCATATAATAATATTGTTTACTTCAATTGACGTGTTTATTATTTTCGTTACTATGTCAACGTTAATACTTCAAAAATTATAACGTGAAGGTTGAGTCCGCAGTACAGTTACAGTTTACGTACATAGTGGCATTAGCACAGTCGGATTAGGACCAAACTCGAAATGTCTGAACAGTCATGAAATTTGGTATGTATATACGCCCCTTAAAGGCCCCTTTTTCATGCCCACACCATTTGACATTTGGGGACCTCGAGGAACCGCAGCCATCTTGGAAAATGTGGAACATCCAGGAGAAATTCGCGTTTTACTCCAAATCTACGTTCTTTATTCAATAATTGTGTAAGGCAACATTCAAGCTTATAAAATTCTACATAAAATAGTTTGAGACATCTTTGCGAAAAAAAATGATCTTGCTTTAAAAAATACTTGCTAAACCCAGATTTAGCCCTTATACCATTTCATGGGATATTCTCTTAATAGGAAACTTGGAAGAATAAAAATTCCACTTTTAACTATACATTTGTACATAATCTACCCCAATATCAATATTTTACTTGACTGCAACTTAACCAGAAAGTAGGGTTATGGGTATAAGTACTGAGGATTCAGGACACCCTGTAGCTTAGGATACTGGACGGATTTTTTAAATGACGTATTATTTAGCCCTAAACTTTTTTCTTCCGTTAATTTTAGTAACTTTGTATTGCATAGCACTTGTATACTAACTGTGGATCTACTGATGTCTGTTTTACTGTACTCCGCTCAATAGTTTAGGCGCTAGAAGAAAAAATATGATTTAATATTCGGAGTCCTCTCAAGGCGGCTGTATTGATTTTTCTTTAATAGAACATGTAAAAGTAGGTTGTGAAATCAAGAATCGGCAAGAGGAATCTAACGATACGTCATTTAAAAAAATCCGTCCAGTATCCTAATACCTAGCTACTGGGTGTACTGAATCATCAGTACTTACACCCATAACCCTTCTTTCTGGTTTAGTCACAGTAGAGTAAAATGTTAATATTGGGGTAGACCACGTACAAATGTATAGTTAAAAATAGAATTCATATTCCTCCGAGTTTCCTTTTAAGAGAATGTCCCCTGGAAGTGTATAAGCGTTAAACTTAGATTCAGCAAGTATTCTCTATAACAAGATGTATTGTTCTGCAAAGATATCGAGGACTTTTTTGTGTAGAATTTAATAAGTTTTAATGTTGACTGTTGTGTTGATGGTACACATTTTCCAAGATGGCTCGGATTCCTCGAGGTCCCCAAATGTTAAATGGTTTGGGCATGAAAAAGGGGCCTTTAATTTATATACATAATAAAATTCATGACTGTTACAGAGATTTCGAGGTTGGTCCTAATCCGATTATGCTACATTGTGCGTCCGCAGCAAATTCGGTTCTCCATACAAATGTAGTTACGCTCTCATTTTAAAATGACATGCTAGATTGCTCTGAAACTTTGTACTTACAATAGGATATGGTATGTCTATGCCTATAATTAATTTAAAACATTTATGATGTGAAATGAGAGCCAATTAAGTTCAATATTAAGAATATGTGTCGTTGTTGACTCACCGACAACGGAATTGAGATCTATATGGGTGCCATGTTCTGTGCTGTGTAGAAAATCCTGAAATTATAAAGGATTTGTCTTGGCTAGTTTTTACGTATAGGCTACGTATCACCGAAACGTCACAAACACCACGAAGGTTCGGCTTGTACGGGCCCTCGTTTTTCCTATATTCTTATACGCTGCGGAGACCTGGACTATCCGAAAGACAGAGGAAAAGACGATAGACGCCCTAGAAAAATGGTGCTGGAGGAAAATGCTGGGGATATCCTGGACCGAGTTTCGGACTAATGTCTCCATCCTTAAAGAACTCCGTATCAAGCAGCGCCTTTCGACTTTCGTAAAGACCCGCATACTCAGTTTTTTCGGTCACGTCTCGAGGAGGAACAACGACTCCATAGAGCGTCTAGTGGTGCAGGGTAGAGCAAACGGAAAAAGACCGCGCAAAAGGCCACCTATGCGATGAACTGACCAAATCAAATCTGCCATGAAGGGTCCCCTGAACGCATTTGCCAGAATGGCCCCCAACCGCGAAAAATGGCGAGAAATCGTACGGCAAGCAACATCTGCGCCTGATATCAGCAGTTGACCACGACGCTCTGCAAAGAGTACAACGACAAAGAAGAAGAAGACGTATCATATTTGTCTAAAATTTAGTTTGTTGGTACACACACAAGGGATAGTCTCTAGCTAGGTACGGGGTGCCACACTCGTCAGCGCGACGGCGATATTTTTTACCTTTTACCTAAAAATCTCAAATTTGTGTACGGGCTCAGCTCCTGTTTCGTCTTAAGCTTGAATTTAACAGATTCTGACTCACATGGGGCTTTGAGCATGCTGTTGCGTTCGTTTTCAAATTTTGAAAAAAAGAACTAGCTTGCTTGTTTTTCCGCATTCTTCACTATATCTCCCTGTCTCACTACTATCTGACCTTCTAACCCAGAGGAGAAAATATACCTTATTGGGGCTACTCCATCTTCCTCATGATAATATATTTTACTCTACTGAAAAGCAATCGGTACATGTTACAAGATGCACATTGTTAAGAGCCGGGGTTAGAACCCACGACCATTGGTTTTAAAATGAAGCTTTGTATATAATTTGTATTTTTATAATAAATCTGTTTTCTTGTTGACATTTTGTGGTATTGTATTGCTTTATGTTAATCTATATACTAATACTACTCTTTGATGTTAATTGTCAAGATATTTCTTTCATCCTGGACAATTGTCACATGCGTCACATGTACGTTTTTATGATAGATCTACATCGACGCAACTGCATGTCATTGTCAAAGAGCATATATTATAATCACTACGTTTTAAGAGACGGGACTTCCATTCTAGCGAGTGGAATCAGTTTGTTTCGCAAATCATTACCAAAATGTACGACAAAGAACTGTCAAAGAACCATGGTACCAACATAAGCGATTTAAATAGATTTAAATAGTGTAGTACGCTACACGCTTACGATTCTTATCGATATCGATAAAATGGGGAGGGTTGAAACATAGGCTCCTGTCTACAAATTTTGTACTCGAAATCAGGTTAGCATCGAGTCCACATTTAAGTTGTATGTTATATAGTGGATAGTTCTTAATTGGACTACTATCTGGTCGGGCTTAATGTGGACCCGAATTATTTTAATACAGTTTTTAAGTCGTGTTTTTTTATTTTATTAAATGCTTGATTTTCATAATGATGTGCACATACATGTTTGAATAAATGTAACTTTTCTATGGGAAGATGTATCAGGTCTTCGTTCCCAACAAATTTGGCCCACTGCCTGCATCTGAAAACATACAGCCTTGGAAAAACATGACTTTATCTACAGTTTATATTCCATGTGTTTGCTAATGAGATGATCAACTGATTATTTCGCCCTAATATGCATCTATAAATCATGTTTTTCGGCATCCAGTTATCAACAACCCTTTATCAATGCTTTAACTTTTTATGTATTTATATGTCTGTTAATCATGAGAACGAGTCTGGCCTTGTTGGCAGCGACCCTGCCTATGAAGCCGATGGTCCCAGGTTCAAATCCTGGAACGGGCATTTATTAGTGTCATGAGCATGAATATTTGTTCCTGAGACATGGGTATTTTCTATGTATTTATAAATACTTATAAATTAGGTCTATGTACATATATATATATATATATATATACATTATTGCACAAACTAACTTAGTACTAAAGTATGAATGGCATGTGTTGTGGGTATATATATATATATATCGTTGTCTAAGTACCCACAACACGTGCCATTCATAATTTAGTACTAAGTCAGTTTGTGTAATAATGTCCTATAATATTTCTTTATTTATCATAAAAACAAAGATTAATTTTCTTACATTTTAGGTAAATATATTAAATAATCACTAGATAAAAAAAATATGTTAACTAATGACCATTAATGCATAAGTAATAGATAATTTATGCATTATTAATCTTCGACGAATTAATTATGGTCATATTGCATGCTAGTTCTAAGGAAATTTCACATATTTAATTTAATTATTTACACTGATATACAAATAAAACTACAGTTATCGATAGTTATAGTACATCCCTAGTTCACAACGAAAAATAATGTAAAATATCTAATTTTCGATGTGTTTATAGCCTGCTGACCCAAAATAAGGTCAAAAGTATCTAAAGCAATACTTACCAGTCTTCATCCAAGGGAAATTTCGCCATAAAATCCCTTTTTTCGTGATTTTCTCGAGTGGCTCGCTTGCCACATATTTCACACTTAGTAAACCGTTTTCTCGCTGGCATTGTAACAAACTCGCTCTTTACTCTGATCACGGTTGACTATTTTCGATTTTTGCACTAAATAATAAAGAAATTACACGAAATACCCGAACAAAACATTGAAGCCTTCAAAACAAACAAAGCAATTAGGCTGACAGTAGACTTGATGTAAACTTGACAGAATAAATAGCACTGACGTTTTCTTTTTCTTCGTTGGCAATGATTTGCGAAACAAATTCCATACAAAACTTTTTTCTTCCTAGTTGCGTCAGCCTGATCGGAATTTGGCAGCTAACTCCATCTTGCGTCCAGTAGAAGAATCAAAATCGTACAGGTAAAACTACTCTCTGCCTTAGGATCCCCTTTTAAATGTCATAAATCCAAACATGGCAGCCATACCCATCGACAAAAAAGTCTACCGTTGATCTAATTTCATTTGACAGTTAACTAATACGTATTCGACACGCTTATATTTGACAACTAGAATCCTGACTAGAGCTGGGACTGCGTACCAAAAGTACGTCTCTGTTACTCGTACCAAAAGTACGTCTAAAATACCAGTTTTACGAGTATGACCCCCAATAGGCAGTTTACGTATTTGCCGTGCTTAGGCGTCTTACAAATAAGGATTATTTATACAAATATCGACTTATTATTTCGGTAAGGGTCGGAAATATGGTGACGTTTTGAGTGAAGGCTATGAATCTATTGTCATATTTTTGTTATATATTATTACATTATTTTTAGATACAACAGACACCCAGACGACCATCTGTTAACAAAATTTTATTTTACCTAAAGTAACGGTAAGAATGGAGGTACGAGGTGATAAAAGTTTCATATTTGTTTTATTTCAGAAATCAAAGTCCGTACTTTTAAATACTCGACAAGCTAAAAGTAGTCTATTACAAATAACCTGTTCCAAAAACTATTCCGGTACAACGCCCCGCCTCTAGTGTGGATATTGTTCACTGACAGGTGGTGATAATAGCAATTCGACAAGTCACAATATTTCTCACATCAAATGGAAATCAACACGAAACGTCACTTTTAGCATGTCGAATAAGGGCCCTGGCCTCTCATAAGTTCTAAAATCTAAAATATTTGGAGTAAATAACTTACTTCTAAAGTCCGTTTCTAAGAACATATGTTATTTTTTAATGAGCAACTGTAATTCTAGAGAATTTATCTAAATCATTCGTTTTAATTTCAGGTAAGTCTGCGGGATCGAGAATGTGTTCAGATAATTTACTGAATTTGCGGTAAGCTTTACAACAGATAAGATTATTCTTCAGTAATGCTTTTTTTTAAATGTAATCGGGGTTCCAGAGCTTTCAACCATATTTAATAAGCTTATGGCTTTAGCCGCTTAAGCTAATAACTTCTACAAGTCGTTACTCGAGTCTTGTATTAGCTTTAAGCTTAAAAGTTACACGAACGTAACCGCTTTCGAGGAGTACCTACCGATAGCCTACTCAATAAAAAAATAATTCTAGAATTGAAATCTATGTCAAAAGTTATAGTTTTACAGTGGATTCCGTCTCATGTAGGTATAAGTGGCAATGAGACAGCTGATGCATTAGCAAAACAGGCGTGTATGATCAACAGGCGCGACTTACACATACGAGTATATATCAGTGAAATAATAAGGATCAAAGTCAAATGGCGTTCTAAAAGTTTTAATTATGTGTCGAATGATGGATGTAAATTGACGTCACTACAAAGTTTTCTTTGAAAATACACCTTTGTTTCAAATTCTCTTTGGAAATATGTAATATGCAATTTAGACTTGAACATGCAAATAATATATATGTCTATGTCTGGTACTAGTTTTCTTTGCTAAATAGAAAAAGTAATACAAAGAAATTAAGAGGAAGTAGAAATTTTACATACAAAGATTAATGTAGACGAAAGATGAGAAAGGCCAAACGGCACGGAAGAAGTATAAACATAAGAAAAAGTTGACCAAGAGACTAGTGGCAATCGCGATGGCACAATCGAACCAAGAATTTGATAACGATCTAGAATCGGCAAAATCTGAATTCGATATACACAAAATTGCTAAAACTCGGCACAATAACACTAAAGACAACAGTTAAATATATAAATGACCAAAATTCGAAACTTTTAACAGAATATAGAGAAATGAACTACTGTTAATTTAAATTACTATAAAAACTTATTAAATATATCACACTTCAGAAATAGCAATAACGAGCAACCTGAACCAGTGCTAGGTCCGGTCCCTGATATAACTCCAGAAGAAATAAGGATAGCCATAAGACAAATGAAGAACAACAGGTCACCAGGGCCAGACGAAATACCAACTGAGGTCTGGAAACATCTGGATGTTCAGGGTCAGGCTTGGCTACATCAACTACTAAATAAACTCATTCAAGGACAATTAATGCCAATCGCGTGGCGAAACAGTCACTTGATACCGTTCTACAAGGGTAAAGGAGACGTAAGAGATTGTAGTAACTGTAAAATTGATGTCACACACATTAAAAATCTGGGAGCGGATAATTAATAACAGACTACAACACCTCATAAGTCTTACACCAAATCAATGTGGCTTCGTGTCCGGAAGAAGCACATCAGATGCAATTCAAACTTTACGTATTTAGCTGGAAAAGGCAAAAGCAAACAAGCGTAACATACAGCAATAAGACCCGCGGTTTTGTATGGATCGGAGTGCTGGGATACCAACAAATACCACCTTAAAAAGTTACACACTACCGAAATGCGTATGCTACGATGGTCAGCTGGTGTCACACTCTTAGATAAGATCGGGAATGAGTACATTAGGGGAAGTTTTAGAGTCGCGCCAATAATCGACAAAGCCAAAGAAAAACGCCTTAGATGGTACGGCAACGTCCAAATATGCGAAGAAGACCACCCGGTAAAACTGGCCTTAAACCTGCCTGTAACCCAGCCACGCGGCCATGGAAGACTACCCGCCACTTGGTTGACGACGGTCGAAAGAGACCTTAAAGAGGCTCAAATTGACAAAAACGCCGCACGAAATCGTGCTCAGTGGAGGATGCGGACGAGGAGGGCCGACTCCAAGTAAATGGGACTACCGGTCTAGGGAAGAAGAAGAAGAAGAAGAAGAAAAGATTAACGTAGATGGTCATGGGAAGTTTTAAAATGGGAGCGTAACTTTTATACTACGTCAGTAACTTGGACAGTATGGAATTGTTTAATATTTACCAACGGCGGTTTTCTAACATATCAAGAAAATTCCTATTGTATCGCTTCCAAACGCTTCAATGTGAGAAACAGAATATTCCTTCTTATCTTAAATGAATAAATATAAATATTATAGAGGACATTCTTACACAAATTGACCAAGTCCCACGGTAAGCTCAAGAAAGCTTGTGTTGTGGGTACTCAAATAGATATATAATATAAGTAAATAAGTAAGTAAATATTCTTTATTGTGCACCATACAGTTAAAAATAGACAGGAAATGAAAAAACACGTAAAAGTTAGGTAACAATAGGCGGTCTTATCGCTAAGAACACACTTAAATACATAGAAAACACCCATGACTCAGGAACAAATATTCGTGCTCATCACACAAATAAATGCCTTTACCAGGAATTGAACCCGGGACCATCGGCTTCATAGGTAAGGTCACTACCCACTATCAGACAGGTCGGCAATGTCCAGTATCGCCGTCCGTCCAGTAACTACCTGATATTGGCCCTGATCCTCGATCATCAAAATCCTCGAAAGAGAGCACTATACAATAAACTTAAAAAAAAATTAAGCTACGTAGGTAGACACAATTTACATGAGTATAAACTAAAATATTCCACTCTCGCTTCCAGAACTGCTAGTTAACTAGTACACACGCGAATGCTCTAGAATCTAAATTGGCCAAACAAGCTGACCCCTACATTAACTAGATGCAGTTGAATGCAATTTCAGCTTCGCAGGCTATTGATCGGGGACACAGACATATACATAATTTGAGGACAAAGCGTGTTTGACTATGAATATCATTTTAGCATAGTAGATTGAGCCTACTGTGGTTAATTGGTCTGTTGTTGGAATCTGGGTAAAAGCATATGTTACTACAATTTGTCTCGAATGCCCAATATACCCATTAGTGTAAGGCCTAAGTGGACGCTCGAAGCGGAGGGTTCGGCGGGGCGTGCAGCATGGCGTCTGGCTCACGATGTAAGCAGCGTACACTAAGGCCGCTCCTATACGTTTGCATTTCTTTAACAGCATGCACGCCGCACGCTCCGCCCCACTGCACGCCTAACTCGAGCGTCCACTCAGGCCTTACACTTAGAGCCTATATGGGCTATATGTATAGGCGGTCTTCACATTGGATGTGGATTCTCACGCCGCCAGGATGGAAAAACTGCAGCATTCGGGCATTCTCAAGTCCGTTCGGCTCAGCAATGCTCCGAGCAATTATTAGGGTTGGCACAACTTGACGTCCTTTTGAGTGCACAACCACAGATAAGATAATGACTTGAATTTTGACAACCCTTAATAGCCGATAGGGATAGTGCCGTACATTAGAAAGGGACAGCATGATTCGTCCCTGAATCCCTGTCAAACTTCGGTTTCGTAGGAAGTTTCTTTTCTGTACGGAAACACTATTTATTACTTATTCTGTGACGCCGTTCCAGTGTACGAGTGGGACACCGTTATATACGCGCATAGCACGGTTACGCTCATACACCGGAGCGACGTGCGAATTCGCATTATTATATACCGTTTTACCGATGAGCCGCAAAACCGCGGTTTTACTCGCCCGTCGATCAGGGCCTTTAGGGCGGCACGTACTGCAAGTACTGCAACCCTATGAGGTACAGAACGTTACGGCCCAAAGAATCTGGAATTTCCTGGATTCAACGGGCATTAGTAATGAAATTTAAAGGGCTGTCTCAATAGATCACTGCCTGGTCGACGTGGCATTCAAAGGCTCACAAACTCCAATAATAATAAAGTGTAGGTATTTCACTTTTTAACCGACTTCAAGAGTTCAAAAGGAGGAGGTTATCAATTCGGTTGTATGTTTTTTTTTGTTCTTTTTTTTAATGTTTGTTATTTCATAACTCCGTCATTTCTGAACCGATTTTGAAAATTATTTTTTTGTTCGAATTTCTATATATACAGATTGGTCCCGTTTTTGTCAAAACTCAGTTCTGATGATGGGATCCATGAGGAATCGAGGGAACTCTTCAAATGTGAAAGGCATGCATATAGTGATTTTTATATTTTCTTTAACAAATCAAGCATTTACATTTAAAAAGTGACATTTGATGATGTGGAATTGCTGATGATGAACAGAATAGAACTCTTCAACGACGCATAGTACACATTTTTAAATTAACAATAGCATTTGAGCTATCATCTGACAAAGTACTTATCAAACGGGAGGCGATGACAAGCTTTTTACGTGTTTCGGTGGCTGCTATTCCTCAACCCACCAACGGAGCGGGAGCTGACGTCCACGAGGGTTCGTCATACATAGCCGTTAACCACTATACGAGTTTTCGCCCGGGAGGTCATGGAAATCTGTTCCTGGCTCGCGGTCTATAGTAAATAAAGTGGTCAATATTAGCTCGCCACAGTGTTTGTATTCTTTCAATACTAGCAGTTTGCGGAAACGTTCTTGCGAAATTATTTCCTCGGGGAGGCGGAATTCCAAAGAATATTGCAAGCTTAACGTTTTAAAACGAACTTTTCGATTCGGACTCTTTCTGGTTCTTCTCGTATAGTAACAATGAGGGTAAGTTTATTTTACATTGTGAAGTAAAGTACAAGATTAAACCGGGTTAGAGTTGAGCCAAGCTACGTTTGCACTGTTTGCAGCAATTTTGATGTCCCAGACGGTGCCAGTGTTATTTAAACGTCAAAAATCTATGAAATGATGATGTTTACTTAACACCTACACCGTATGGGCTATCAAAACCGCTGCCAAATTAGCTTCGTCTGTCTTTCTTATGCTTAGTGATTTTAAAACTGTTTCGTAGCATATCTATAACGCTTTGATTTTATGAATCTAAGAAGCATCAGGCATTTTTTTTTAACCCGTAAAGGTACATTATTTGCTCTAATAATAATTTAGACCTTAGGAGGAAATACCAACTGAGCCTCTTCTCAAGTCGCGCTGACGGGAGCGGCTACTAAAATTAGTGCGATAAGGACAACTAGGTACAGCTTAGGCGAAACATCCTGCGTAAAAATCTCTAAAATCGAGGTTTCCTTCTCGACATTTTTCTCCTCCAAAACTTAACCAATACGTAACAAAATTTTGGTACAGGAATAAAAATGATTGATTGAATGATTTTGGCGTTTATTGTTGCCGATTTTGTATGCTAGGTGTCTGTTTACGGCGCATTTATTTGGCCGTTTTTGGCGCTTTTTAAAGTAACCTAGTTCTTATGAAAAGAAGAATATCAAAAAAAGAAAACGTACAGACACAGCTACTGGTGATATTGAACTCCTATAGAAATATTTTTCAAATAGAACCAGAATCCAGATAAAACAATGTCGAGAACGTTTGCATGGAAAAATGACTGATGTTTTCCCTTAACAGCTAACCATCATATCGTTATTGTTACTTAAAATGTTGCTTAAAAGGGGGCAATATTTGTTACAGTATTATAAATAAATAAATATTCTAGAGACATTCTTACACAAATTGATAAAGTCCCACGGTAAGCCAAGAAGGATTGTGTTGTGGGTACTCAGACAAATATATATATCATATATAAATACTTAAATACATAGAAAACATCCATGACTCCGGAACAAATATCTGTGCTCGTCACACAAATAAATTCCCTTACCGGGATTCGAACCCAGGACCACCGACTTCATAGGTAGGGCACTACTTCATAGGCAGGGCACTACCCACAAGGCCAAACCGGTCGATATAGTAAGATGTAATATTGAAATAATATGTTTCGAACATACATCAATTAAACTAAGTTCAACCTGTTAGCTAAACATAAAGCATTATTAGAACACTAATTAGTCCAATTTAGTTACTCGCAAACGAGAGTCCTATTATATTCCCATTGGTTTACCCAGACCAATATAACGTGACCTCAATATCTGTATCAAATTTGTGAATTCAGATGTCTTTTACACTGTTCTTGCGATGAAACTGCGGCATACAAAACGAGGAGGGTTGCCAATTGCCATATGCAAAAATGGAATATCCTTTATTTATAATATAGGAGGCAAACGAGCCTACGAATTGCCTGATGATAAGCGATAACCGTCGCCCATGGACACCTGCAACACCTGAGGTGTTGTAAGTGCATTGTCGACCTTTAAGACGGAAGTACTGAGCACAAAAGTCCGGACATGACCATAAAAATTCTGACATTTCCTAAGCGATCAATTTTCCACAAGAAATCCGAGCGCCCCTTAATTCCCTTATCCCAAGTTATATTCATATAGAGAAAGAGAGAGAGAGAAAGGCTATATTCAAATATAGAGATTGTAACTGAGTTCGGACTGTACCTCAACACTGAAATGAAAATAATAAAATTATTATAATTTTTTTTTACATAAGGAGCACAAAACATACTTCCATATTTATTTCTATACCTACGAAGAAATCTGTTATTTTTGATTAATTTTCGCATTCCATTCATCTTTATCATACTCATTGTTAAACATGAGCTTGTCTCCATCTCTTTCGATGAGCGGGAGCTTGTTAGCACGTGTACATTTCTCGCTTGCCCAGGTGCGACTAAAGGCAACCTGTACAATTTGTCACAAGGTAAGCGCTTTAATTTTGGAACGCTATAACCTATCTTGAGTTATTTATCATTGTACCAACTCCAAAATTTTAGCTAGCGTCCAGTGGTTAGTTTAGGTTTCTTAAAAATATTCTGTCACTCGCCAAGTCCCCCACCAACAAAAAACAAAAAATTCTGACATGTCAGGGGAAACCCTTCCGTATTTTTTGACGTTTGACAACCCTAGGTCACGCGTACGAGAGCCATATATTATATTCTTATCGGTGGTAAACTAGTGTATCGTGACCTCTATATCTGTATCAACTACATGTAACTATAGACTAACTTTATACTGGTTCTTCGAGAGAAATTACTGGCGTACGAGGAGAGCCCTGTAATTTCGAGTGGAACAATACTCGTGCCAAGTCGAGCGACATTCACAGAGCGAAAGACGAAATTTCGCTTTCTGCCTCTCTAGTGATAGAGAGGCTGACTAAGAAATTAATTATTGATAAAGTTTTTCGCGGTAGGCCCTCAGACCGGTGTAGCGTAGCTGACGTAGATACAGGTTCTAGCGTTTTTTCCAAATTTATGACTGAAATTCTATAGTACTGTTGTACAAAACAGGAGGTAATCGTCTGTCGGGTGTATTGTTAAGCAGGAGTTTGTAGTTTGTAGCTTGTAAAAAGGAGGAGTTTTGACACTTCACATTTTTAAACTATATTTTAAACTGTTTCAAATTTCCACTACGAAATATACTTAATATACTTCCGATATCACGTGATCGTGCATACAAAAAGAGAAAACGTTTTTCTACTTCTTATTTTCCATTCTCCGTGTGTTTTTAGTATATTATTGACACAATGAAAAACTTGGTTTATAGGTTTTCCTTTTTTTTTTTATTTGCAAACATTTGTTTGTAAGCGATCCTATATACTTAGAATATATTATTAATATTATTATGCTGAAGCGATCGACATTAAAGTAATTTATTAAGATTTAGTTATTTCATAGAAATGGTAGGTATTTCATAGAAAAAGTAACGTCATTTCGCTAGGATCGTAAAGCTATTCTTCCCTCTTAAGTGGTCAGCGAAAAACTTCATATTTTAAAAGAAAAATCCAATATATCAAAATACCCGGCGGCTGGTACCTATTTTCCTTTAAATGTTTCCACAAGGCTTATACAAATATCAATCGTATTACCTGCGAAACAGAATCGATTTTCCAGCAGATTTAGTTCCTGAGAGGTCTTTTCCACAACTTACGTTTAACACTAATGGAAAACTACACGAATCTTGGTGTCAAAAGAGCGTAAGTACGTACGTTTTGCTACATTCCTAATAGACCTTATTTACTAAGTAACTCCTGGGTAAAAAGGATTTTTTGCGTGGCAGGGAAATACGTTGGTGGTTAGCGACTGTTGATTTTATTGCTAACGGGTATTGCCGGTACCTTACTTATGGTGTAGTTTAAGCGTTGTCTCCGACTTTGTTTATAAACAGCTTATATTGTAGTTTAAAGACATAAGGTAAATTGATTGTCATTTTCTTTGTAAAACCATGATTTCCATCAAAATTATTATGAACACATTGATGGACAGTACATTCCATTAAGAGTTTTTAAGCTATATATTTGGATGCTTATAGGCGTAGTGTCCTTGAAAGTGTTAAACTTGTCTTATTAAAGCTTGAGGTACACGGCGGGTACGAGGGCGCGGCGCACGTTCGCAGTGTGTGTGCTGAATAAATCAGCACACACAGCGAACGTGCGCGGGTTGGGCGCGAGCGCGCGTTTCATTTACGTTGTATTTTATTACAAATAAAATGGTCCTTATTACAGACTACATACGTAATAGGACCCACCGCCGAGCATTCACACTGCGCCGCGATCCGACCCGTGCTCTATGTAAAGGGCATAGATGTCGGGATTGGTAGTAGTTGGGATTGGTGATTGGTTGGCATGTGTGTGCGTCAAGCTTAACTCCATGGTACAGTCGCCATCAGATATCTAACGTCTTGACATTATCTTATCTTATCCATTACTCAATTAACCTCATAAGGCCCACGCTTCCACCTGTAGTACCAAATCCTTCAATGTAATAAAAAAAACAGTGTTGCACTTCTTTTGTTTCGCCCGATTTTAAAGTAAAAGAAATTCAACCATATTTTCTTTACTGTTCATTTTACATAAGAGTGTCTATTTACATGAGAACTTAAACAGTAAATGAGACAATACATCACTAACAGGCATCCTAAATCCCTACACCAGTACGTCCGGAAAACAGATACGCTTATTACGGAAACACAGGGCCTAAATCAACCCCCAAGCTCCGAATGAGGCCGGATAACACGTACCGTTCTAGGTCGTTCTAGAGCGTTCTAGATTTCTGCGTCGCACCTATCGTGATTTATATTAGTGATTACTCGTCAACGGCGTGAAATTGAATTCGGAAATGTGAGCAGAAATTCCATGCTGACTCTATTATATATGATTTTCTAATGTTACAATTACATGAACCAAAATAAGTGACTTGTTTAATGTTTAAGATCGGGTCCCTAACCCGTCCACTTTCCCAGAAAAAAACCATAACTGGCTTAGTCGTTTATCGAATAGCCCCAACGAATTGCTTTCCCTTTGAATTGATTATCCGTTCATTTTGGTTAGATCTAGGAAGGGGTTTCCGTTACAGGGTCAATGATATACCTAGTTCATTGAGTGATTTAATTTTCTCAAAAAATTCTGACATCGGAATGTCACCTTAAGAGGAAATTGGAGAACCCGCGCGAAATCACCTCTTCATGCAAACGTAGTCCTCATTTTCCTTGATATTAAAATTATTGAAAATATTTTGTCACTATTATTGGTATATTAACAACAGCCATGTATTTATAGCTAAAAATTTGTATGAAAACTGTTTCGCTTCTAAGTTTTACAATAATTAGAAAATCGAAAAAAGTCATAGCTATGGTTAATATATACATCAATCCAGAGATGAAAACAGTCCCCTTTCCTCTTCGCTTTTGTCATTAGTCGTAATCCAAATGTCACCTTTAGTTTAAAGTAAGGTTTAGTTTAAAGGTAGATCGTGTCATGTCACGAAGACTTGTGCCTTGACTCGTAATGTCATGTTATTAAAGGTTAGATTTGACAAATCTGCGTGTCATCGTGGATGACACGAACAATAGTAAGTGATCTAGAGTGTCAGACTTAAATTACACTAGATTTGATTGCAGAATTTCACGCATGAGTGCTCTGAGATGTGGGATTTATTGAGACGCATAAGTGGAAAGTTCCATTAGTTTCGTGTAGGTGGAATAAGTAAGTAATAATGGTGACGTGTGAGAATTTTGAGACATGACTATTAATCGGGACTCTGATTAGATTTAAATGTTCCCAGCTAGCTCGGATCTCCGTACAAACCTAGTTACGCTCTCATTTTAACACGAATAGCTAGTTGCTCCTTTGTACTTAGGCAGTGTCTTACCTGAGCGAATAACTCGCGAACGCGAAGCGGCGCGGCGCGGGTGAATTCAATCCTTTGATACCTATGAAAGTGCGCCGCGTCGCGTCGCGTCGCATTCGCGGGCCATTGCCCACGTAAGCCGACCTGTTACTTAGGATAAGATATATCTAGGGCTGTAATTAGTTTATGTAGCCTTAGATATCATAGTTACAAAAATACAGCGAATTTAAAATGTTCATATAAAACCTGTTTTTGCTCTATTTTGTTTGTTTTATAAGGTGGAGCAATATTAACTAATTTCAGCCCGAGATATGCCTCATGTCATTGTACGTCCGAAGTTTCATTACAATCTAACTCGTAGTTTTAAAATGAGAACGAAACTCCGTTTGTATGGGAAGGTGGAATTCTGCCGAGCATGGCGAGGACTCTTACCAACTGGCTTACGGCTTACAGCGCGGCTTACGTGGGCGATGACTCGCGAATGCGACGCGGCGCGGCGCGGCGCGTTGGCCCAACGGCATTCGGAGATCGCCCACGTAGGACACTTCCATAGGTATCAAAGGATTGAATTCACCCGCGCCGCGCCTCTTCGCGTTCGCGAGTTATTCGCTCAGGTAAGACACTGCCTTACGGCCGTCGTGAACGCTGCTCGCAAGTGCTTGATAGAGGAGACCTAGGCTCTCCGAAACATGTCGCGCGAGTGACTAAAAACACGTGAGTGTAAACATGTCTAATGACAGTTTAAATTCGATTATCGCTCGTGCTGATTGGTGCTCGTGCTGATGGAAATTGAAGTCAAAATCAAAATCAATGTCAAAATCAGTACAAAACCAGAACAAGTTGGTAAATTAGACTCGGGCACCTGTACTAAGATCACTATTACAACTCGATTTATTGCCTGCAACTCGATTTTTATTACTTTTTTTATACTACGTCGGTTGTAAACAAGCATACGGCCCGCCTGATGGTAAGCAGTCTCCATAGCCTATGGACGCCAGCAACTCCAGAGGTGTTACATGCGCGTTGCCGACCCTAACACTCCGCACCCTCGTTGAGCTCTAGCAACATTACTCACCTTACCTTACCTTTGACAAAAACTGTTAATGGGAAATGATATACATAATTGAATTTAGTGTAGGATAACCAACTTTTAATGACTATAATAACTAGAAATTCTTTATGTTACAATACTAAAGTAAAGTTCATAATACAATCAAAGACAGGACTGAAATGAGTAAGTAACAGCAGGCGGAGTTATCGCTATAAAGTTCCAGACAACCTTTATAAATCTTATTATTATTTAAAAACAATATATGATAAAATTGATAATCTTACTCAAATAGATAGACACTTCATACTGCCTTCATTATTCCTCATTCCTTTTTACACAGTACTTTTACTCGAGTAGGGGAGAGTGGGGCTAGAAGTACCGTTTTTCAAATATTAGGAATTATATTTTGACATAAAAATGAAAAAAAAAAAAACATTTTTACAAGCTTTTATTTAAGTTGCGTTTTTAGTTAGTGTGGGTCAAATCCTGGAAGCAAAATTTGACCCAGTACCTACCTACCCATTCCCGATTGAGCTGAAATTTTGCATACATATGTAAATCGGATGACAATGCAATATTATAGTAACATGGAGCTGATCTGATGATGGATACAGGAATTGTCCAAGGGAACGCTGTGATAAAACAGCGCACACGAATTGTGTTTAGGATTGTTAGAATCAGGCGGGCCGTCTGCTTGTTTGCCACCGACGTAGTATAAAAGCTTGTATCATAAATGAAATTTTTGCCTATAACTTATTAATATATTGAAATGTTGAAAATATATGTATATCTCCTTGTATTGGTATTATCATTTCTACTAATATCTCGACTAAATGCTTTTAATGTGTTTGCAGCTGCTTTTGTTGCTGACCTTTGGGCTTTAAAAAATATTAAGACTTGAATTCTGTACGTGTTGATTCAAAACTATGCCAATTAAAAAAATGTATGTGGAATTTCAGCAAATAACGCAGTCAGAATCTTTTAACGATGAAAAGTTTTGGCTACACTTAGATATTTAACCCCCGATGTTTATTTTGTTTTTCTTTTATTTAACAGTAACTTGTGTTAGTATTATCTAGTACAGTCAGCATCAAAAGTAGCGGGTCAAATAACATATTTTTATTTTTATCTTACTAATTCATGTATATTTCATCTCCTCTTAATCTTAAAGTGCTTGGTTTCCTGAATCTAGAAATTAATGATAGATTATTTAAGAAACAGTTAAAGAAATGTTAATGTTGATGAAAAATGTTATTACTCAATGGATGAATTTTTTAATGATAAAAGTCTGGATTGTGAAAAATGATTACTTATTTATTATTTTATGATGTTATTGATTAATTATTGTTAAATTTTATTTTCGTATGGCTATGACTAATGATTACCAATGTTTTTGTAAATATATTTCTGCATAAATTATTTATATTTTAATACTTATATACTTGTTTCGACATTAAATAATTATTTCTAGAAATTAATGTTAACTGAAAATTATAATTTAAAATCCTAAATTGTACACCCTAGCAGGGTATCATGTACCTACTTGACCATATATAAGACCTAAATGTACATATGAACATGATTTCAATTGAATAAATGATATGATATGATATGATATGATATGATATGATATGAAATGATATGATATGATATAGGTATGTCTAGACCAAGTCACATAGTGACAGCGTCGCAGCTAAAAAGGCGTTATCCACAAAGTTATTACAGAAACAATTTTTTACAAGAATTGGCATTATCTCTAAAACAATACCAATTTCAGAACACTTTGTATGACATTTTAGTCTAAATGCGGTCAAGAATATATCTTTAAAATCTGTCGGGTACCAGCCCACGGTGTATATTTCATCACGGCCAGCCCGATCTGCTACAGTCATTATGGAGTTACTTCTTGCCGTAGCTCAATTACTCATGAATGTAACAAAGCGTTAAGCCTGGTAATTGCTCTGCCTCATTATACTCGTACTTGGCGATGCGTACAAAGGAATGTTGAATTATAACGTGCGACCTAGTTTTTGGGAGTAAACATTGTTTAGGTCTGGAAAATCTAATATACTTGCCGATTATAGTTATGCATGAGCTTTCTCTGCCAAAAATGTGGGAGGTCGTGCCGCTCACGCATCGGCCTCCACAGTCACCAAACCCGTTGTCTAAACAGCAATGCTTAACTCTTCTGAAATAGACGCAAAGGCCTGTGATGATAGATATTACAAACGTAGGTAGAGTCAAACCAAGTCAAATTGAAAGTCAATATATTCTTTATTCAAATAGGCCTAGCGACAAGCACTTTTATATTGTCAAGTTTTACAAATATCATCTTAATCTAAATATAAGTTGGCAGAGATTTTGACAGCTCCGACAGTGGAAATGTTATTTTGAACGTCAAAATTCCATGAAATTATGACGTTTACTTAACAAGGCTGGGCTATCAAAATAGCTGCCAACTTAGCTTGGTCTGATTATAGCCTATCTTCACCATACAGTCAACCAAAGAAGAAGTTAAGCAGGCTTGGCCTTCAAAATTGTCTGAACATAACTTGTTAAGAGAATAAAAGTACATGGAGAACATTTGTGGCTTTCCATAAGAGAAGGGTCCTTATTTACGTTTAATGCGCACAATGACCTTTCCATCAGAAAAGCGTCTCTTTGCACATGGGGCTTAAGCCCCAAGAGGAAAGCCAGAGGAGGAGGAGAGGATGGGGAAAGCCACAAGAGTGATAAAGTAATTAGATGCAAATTTTGAGTTGTTTGCTCATGTTGGCTGGTAGAATTGACTTTTAAGCGTTGATTTTTAATGAGAAACATTTAACAGTGTTAATTTGTATAAAATTTATAATGCTTTACAGTTAGTATGTTTCTCTCGTTGAAACATTTTGTTGGTTCACTCGGTAGTCATTGCTTGACCCTTGTACCTTTAAAACTCTAGCAACGCTCAAGATCCTAGTTTTGGCAATTTTTCGCTTGTTCGGGTATCAATATTAGCACGAGGATTAAAATAAATTATTTGCCCCCTTGTAAAAAAATACTATGTTAACAACATTAATAAAGCACTGTCCTCCATTAACCGTTAATGTTCCATCGTCAATAATTAATTTCAAGTTAACAGCTTTTGTTAAGCTTTATTCTAATGCCGTAAGGTCTCCTAATGGGCAGTCAAGAGTGTTACTTTTGGGTCATTCTACAAAAATCTCATTCCCCTGGCCATACCTATTCTCAAATTTCCAGGAGATGCCGCTTAATTAGCATGTCATTTTTGGTGACTGTGTAACCCGTGCTTACAGGCCTTACAGCCATAACTGCTGAGCGAAATCTCCTGGGAATATGCGAATAAGTATGACCAGGGGAATGAGATTACTATAAAATAACCCTTTTCATATACTGATGTACAAATCAGTGCATCTAATAATAAGCCATTAGTCGGTAGAACCCATTTATTTGCCTTTTGTTCGCACCTGAACTTATCAATTTTACTGAAAGCCAAATAAAACTATTTTCTATCATCAATCTCATGACTTAAGCGATCAATCTGGCCTGTAAAAAGTATATTTTAAAAAAGCTACATCCTAATGGAAATTCTTAAGAGTTACGCTCCTTTGGAATTGTCAAGGGAGTATGTGGCTACGAAATATGTTTCGGAAATTTATTTTACTAATAATATTACTTAACAATCTTAACATGTAGATACATACTTTTTTGTTACCTGTCATACTTACGAGTATATGATTTGAGTCAATTTTTAGTCAATTGTGGGATAGTGTAGCCTAAGACAATTTAACATATATAAATATACTAGCTGTTGCCCGCGACTTCGTACGCGTGGATTGTTATGTCGGTGGTTATATATTCTATACATGAGCGGATTAGAACATTATGCAGCAAAAGATAGCAGTACGGACGGTTAATCAATTATTAATTATTATACAACGCCTAAGATTTGTTTCTCCCAACCAACGAAGTTTCAAGCCCCTAACTGAAAAAAATGTTCTCAATATAATCCCTATCAACCCCCTTTAGAAGACTATCAAGTCCACTATTTAAAATAATGTTCGCTCCCGATGCAAACTTTCAATTCAACCCTTTTTCATCGAATTAGGAGATTAATCCAAACTTTCATAAGTGTTACATATTTGACGTGACCTTATCTTTCAAAAGTGTGTTTAAAAATATACTATAATAAAAAGACGCGTCAAAATCGCTTACCTTCTTTCTAATGATAAAAAAACGGACTATAATCCGGGGTTAACCGGTTAAACCTGGAGTTACCATGGTTACCAGTACAATTTGACACTGGGTTACCAGTTTAAGTTAACCGCGGTTTAGTGGGATGCTGCAAATGGCCCTAAGGGTTGGAAAAACACCTATTTTTATCTTTCAACGTCAGGTACCTTTTCTAATTTTACCGGCCGGTGCTTCGCCGCTTTCGCCAGTCTCTTCAATCATTTCAGTCAATTTGGCGTAACGCTCTAACGCTCTGAATGAGCGTCTAGAGAGCCCTTAAACGTCACTTGGCTAACGACTGATTAATGATCAATCAACATTCTACGTGCCCGTAAAAAGGCGCAAACGGCAGAATGAAAGGCGGAAAATGTAAATTTGAAAGTCGTGACCGTTCGATAGCTATTGAGCGATAATGATGTTGTAAAATGATCATTGAAATTTAACGACTAGGGAACAAATCAAATTATTTTTCACCACACCTACTGGTTAAGGCCCTCTTGATCGTTAAAAAACGAATGAGAAAGTTGCATTTTATCCACATCTGAGGCAAAAGTAATTTTGTTATGTTAGCTAATAGAATTGATTTTTAAATGATGATTATAAATAATATTTTTTTTATTACGTCTATTTGGATTTGATTTGGTTTGATTTTTTAAATTAAATTTGTGATTTCCTGCTGTAATGTCGTGCTGCAATACTGCTACAGTCCACTGCGTTACTGTAGGAGACGTTAAAAAATGACAACTTATCGAGATTTTTTAAATTAATTTGACATTTGTAGCTGTAATGTCGCGCTGCAATTCAACTGCAGTTATGCTGATGCAGTCTGAATTTCTGAATCCGATCATCATCTTAACGCTACTGTAGTCTCAATCCAAATGTTCCCTTGACTCTCTACCTTTGTTTGTACCCAGTGCATTTCCACTATCAAAATTTTCTTTGTACGGTCAACCAATTTGATTCCTAGGCCACTATAGAACCATGTCATAATGACTTCTACGACAGTGCTTATTGAGTGATGCATGTCATGTATAGACTAGTTAAAGCGACAAGGTTCTATAGTGGCCTAGGATTCAAATTGGTTGACTGTACATCCCTCGGGTCGAGTAACACTGGCCAGTAAGCGCCCTCGTTATAAATAACGAACACGTGTGCTCGCATTGCTTTTAAATTATTCCGAGTTGCGGACTGGAGTTAATTGAGTGCTCAGCCTGAGGAAATTGCTCAAGTGTTGTACTCTTTTCGCGGAAATTGGACGAAAAAATACCTGTGTATTAAGTTCCATTGTCTGACACTGATGTCAGAGTGATATCAGTTAGTTATCGTACTTATCGTGCATATCGCTCATACATCCGTACATATGTACCTATTGGCGCGAACTAGTCGGACGGTAACTAACTGACATCAATCAGATATCATATACCGATACCTCTCCAATTAGCTGACCGGTTTAAATCCAGCAAGCTGTACCCGCACCTTTTTCATAACTTACACAATCAAATTGTAGCACATTGTTGAAATAAATACTTACCTATACTTTGTACCTAAGATGAACTACTTACCTACCTAAGATTTATACCTATGAACTGCTGTAAAAATTAATGAAAGAAACCTATTTGTATTTTGTATTTTTTTTGAATATTCAAAATATTTGTATGGTACTATAAATAGTAAACAGACTGACAGAACGGAATAGTCTTAAGAGAGAGAGTTATTATTGTTTGTCCTTGTCACAGTTTTTTTTTTTACCGTAAATTGTATGTATGTATGTATGGTTTATGGTGGGCAACAAATAACCCGACCAAATTACGTAGGTTGTTTTTGGTATGTTGTCAGGAATGTTAAAACGTGTTATTAATTTTGTCGCATTGCGTATGTTCTGTCCCTCACGGGCGCGCGCGTATAGTACAATTATACGATCCTACCACGTATGGGCACAAACGTATTCTCACCCGACGAAGAATATTTCTCAACGGAAACTTGCTTTAAATTCTCATGTAAGTTTACAGAAACTTACGAGAATGTTTCTGCATTTTGAGAACGTTCTGACTGTAACTTGCACATTGCTATGTAGTTGTATGAAACGTGGCTCGAAGCATCGAACTCCGGGTTGGAAGCCTGCTTTATCGATAGAAACAACAAAAACATGTGATGTCTTAGTTAAACAAGCTTTCTTCCACTAAACGCTGTATTGCGTGCGACACAACGATTCTATCTGGACACAATAGTACATTGTGTATTAAGGGCGGTAAACAAGAATTTACGAACAAGTGTTTATTTTAAGCCTGATTCCGACGGCGAGGGCTTAATTAACACGAGTTCGTAATTCTTGTACCGCCCGTGGCACACACAATGTTTTTCATCACACTTGTGAGGAAAACACTAAATTTTAAGAGAAATAATTCTTAAATACGGTGACATTTCATACATTCGTCCGCCATATTGTTATTTTTGACAGGTTGGGGCATCGAAGGCACAGACATATCCGGCATTCAGCCATGGTTGATAATCGTTTAAAAAAATATTATAAACGGCTGTTAAATTAATAAAATTTAATATTTATAAACATACATAAAAATAAATAATTTGTAAATGTCAGTATTTTAAAAGTAAAACTCATTTATACTTCCTGGAAAAAAACATTATGCTCAATATGCCCATGGGCGTAATGAAATTTAAACTAGGAAGAATAGCTTTGCGATCCTAACGAAATAGGATATTTAGGAAAACACAGGCTATCGCTCGTACGCTCATGCCGACCCCCAATCGTGCGATAGAGAGCATTATTTGCAGCTCGCGACTGACAATAGGTATTTTTATGATGAAATTTCCATTTGAGATGAAAATTTCATGTCGGTTTCCATTAACTAAATCTTAACAAATCACTTTGATTTTGATGTCAATTAGTTCAGCATAATATATTCTAGGTTTATCGGTTTCGTTTTAAAAAAAGAGTAGTTTATAAAACAAATTCGACCAAGATTCAATAGCAAAAATTAAGTTTTTGATGTGCCTATAATTTTGAATCTATAGCAAGTTTTGAAAAAAGGAATACCTATAAAACTAGTATTTCATTGTGTCAATAACGTATTAAATAATCATGGAGAAAGGAAAATATTTAGAAGTGGGAAAACATTTTCCCTTTTTGTATGGACTTAACTAGAGAAAAAGTTTTTTCACTATAAACGGTTTCTTGTGGTAACATATTAATATTAGACAATGGATTTATAAAATTTAACTCCAGAGAGGTGAGAATTCGGGTCGCGGGCGCAGGGTAATTAAACAGGTATCCCTACTAATATTAAAAAGTGTGAAAGTTACCCTGTCTGTTTGTCTGTGTGCACGGTTAAACACAGGATCGGATTTAAATGATATTTGGAATGGAGATATTTTGACCGACATAAGATATATTTTATCATTCCACGTTGACAAACTCAAGGGGAAAAGCTGGCACATAATAAAATAGTATGGTATAAATAGTTGAGATTTTCGGGTAGTTCCGAAAACCGACTGGGCAATGTTATGTTTGGAATTGGCTACTTGACAGTTTTTCTAAATATTGCCAATCGATCTTGATTTTCCTGAAGATCAAATGTCAGGACTCATGGCATTTAAGCAACACAAAGGTCAGAAATGAGAGTTAAAGTCTGACGCTCGCACTCGACGATTGAAACGCCTCTAACAAAATGATATTGTAATGTGACGTCACATTACATTAGTCTGTCCTGTATGGAAGATCATCAAATTGATATTTTGACCCTGAAATATTGCGTTTATGTATATAGGTTGTCGTACACTTATTTTTTTAGTAAAATGTAAGGAATCGAATGGTACAGTTTATAAGTAAAAAAAAATTGACTTTGGAGCCTGGTTTTTTTTTATTATCTCAATATTTATTTTTTAATTTTTTATCCATTTAGCCGAATTTTGTTATAATTTTCAACATATAGTGTCAAGTACCCAATCAGCCGACTATAGCGCATACTTGCCTTTGCCCTAATATACTTGTCCCTTATTCAGCAAACTCAAACACTATTACTAAGTAATTGGTAATTGCCCACTTCGAATTCTTAGACGTGAACTATTTACTTTAACTTTTACAAACTTTTAACAAATAAAATTCCAGAACTAATTACTCACTCATGCTCACATGTCTGCGAGAATTCTTCCGTTGCCCAGTTCAAGAAGAGCCCAAGTAGCCTATTGTTTCCGTACGAAATAAAATACATTTCAGGAGTTCAGGGCTCTTTGGTAACTGGCTGTCTGGCTTATAGATCACTTACCGAATCCAAATATATATATGACTCCGTATAAGATAAATACAGTCTAAGAAAAAAACGTGCCTCGAAAAATCAAGAAAAAAATATGCTCGATTAGATAGCGATCTACCGTTGGCCACCTTTGGCCTATACTTGAGTAGATGGCGATACCGTTTGATATTAAACACATAACAGTGAAAGAACATAGGTCAGATAGCCATATGTCATTCTACGAGAGTTAGTCCTGTGTCTAAAGATTCCAAAAACATGTTTGAAATTTTTGGAAGTTAGAAGCCTGAGCGGGACCGCAAGAGTCAGTCTATGATGGTTCCATCACAACATCTTTAACTTCGTACACGGAATCTGCATTATCACTTGGTTGGCTGAAGTTAGTTCCATTGTGGTTTGACGTACGTGGTAATGTCCAGGGAAATCAAAGTTTCCAACCAAAATAGATATGTCTCGCTGATTTATTTCTTTTCTACTTCTATTTGACATTAGTTGATCGTCAGCATTACGTGAGTATTGCATAGTGTTTATTTTTTCGTTTATTCCTTGATTCTTCTTACTTGATTGCTTTAGATAATACCTACTTCTATGTATGAATTTCCATTATATTTTCTTCAAGCATTGCTTTAATTTACTGGAAACTGTTTTGGCTCATGTTTTAGTCACATTACTTTATAATTAGTAAAATTGTAAAATATTTGTTTCGCAATAAAATAAATGAAAAATAAAATCATATATGTCAGTGGTTTTTTATTAAATTACGTAACATGTTTTGAAAGCAATGCTTTGGCCGCACTGCTCTTAGCAAGTTCGCCTTAAAATGACAAATCGCTACGAAACGTTTTTGTAAAGTCGCGAGGAAACGTTATGGGCTACGCCGTAGACTAAGCTACGAGCCAGCGTATGATATTATACAGGCCAATTCGGACGTCCACTGACATCACGACATTATACAGGCCACTTCGAACGTCCACTGACATCACGACATTATACAGGCCACTTCGAACGTCCACTGACATCACGACATTATACAGGCCAATTCGAACGTCCACTGAGATCACGACATTATTCAGGCCAATTAGAACGTCAACTGACATCACGACATCAGAGTGACATCCAAATGATGTCATTTAGCTATCGTGAATTCGTAAATCGCTCGTACTTTTCTATACATGTATTGGCGCGAGATAGACGCACGATAACTAAATCATTCAGATATTATTCTTATGTCAGTGTACGTTTAAATTGGTCTCAAAGTGTAAATAATTCTACTCGTACATATCACCAGATAATGAAAAGCTGTAACCTATTCTATACTTCGTTTTTTTAGCATTCGTAAGAACTCCACAAAAGTAAGCGTTCAGTTTTTATCAGGCTCTTTAATTTTTGATAATGAGAGCTTAGTTCTTTCTAGATTCTAATGCTAAAACACGAAGTATAAACGTAAACTGCTTGCAACCGCAAAATAAAATATTCGCTCACGATTTTTCACAGCATAAAGCTATTTTTAAAGCATCAATCATCCCCAATTGCTCGCCACTGTAATAAAGCGTAAGCACATTGCTTGACGCGACACATAGGGCTTTTCTAACGCTCGCCAGTGTACTAAAATGGGCATACCACGCAGTGTCCGTGTTCATATAGCCTCGCGTGTCCAGACTGTATTTAAAATGTTAACCTCTTGAAAAATCAACTCTAATATTGTGGAAATAATGCCCATTCTTGAGTGAAAGCGTTTGCTACTGCGGTACTCAAAGCTAATTATAAAATTAAAAAGTTTGTAGAGTGTGATGCATTAAAGAGGACGGTCAGCGAAACGTATCAAAGTTGTTATGTGATGTATATTTTAGACCTTATTTATTAGGCAATAAGAACGGAATTTCGAAGTTAATAGAGGTATTTGTTGTAGTTGTTGTAGCTGACATAGTTATGAAGGCTTTGTAGGCATGTTGAGCGTCAAGTGGGTGTTGTGGAGCAAATTGCAAGGGTGGCTGTTAAATAGCTTTTATTCAGCTCTTTGTGGTATGAGTAAATGTCTGCAATTTCTAGGTTAAATTGTTCTATTTCTATATAGGTGACAACAAAAACTTACTAATTACCACCACAGGTTTAAAGCCATAGTGAACCGTATTAGTACCTACTATGATAAATTTAATTTTTGTTTGTTTTTTGTGCGTTTTGGTTTGGTTACCTGACGATATACTAGTGATACTTATGTTATATGTAATGATTGGATTACCTTATCCAGTATGTGGCCTTTCGTAACGGGGTTCGATTGCGTCAAATCCGGTAGTTCTGATATTTTGCAGACTTGTTTATGATGTTGGCTCAATGAATAATCCAGGTTTGCGACCTCGAGCGTCGAACGCAACTTGGTCAAAAATCGAAAAAACCGCGAAAATTATAAACCCTAAAAGACTAGTTTTTGATGGAACCTTCTCAAGGCGTTTTTAAAGTAGAATAAATTTGCTACAGTACTAGACTAGAATTGTCTCTAAAAACCTAATAGTTTCAGAGATTAAGTCTTTCAAAGGTCATAATTTTTTCGATACCATTTTTTAATAACTTTAAAAAATATTGAACTGGCAATTATCCTAACCTGAATTTGAGTTATTTTACTTTTAACCGCCATTACAACAGAATCTAGAATATAATCAGTAATCACACATTTTAATTTCATGTCTCAGGCTATTGAGTTTTTTTTTTAATTGAGGTGTGACAAGCAATTCACTGTTTCATCTTTACAACCTCGTTACGGCGCCGTATAGAAGTATAAGATAAGGTTCAAGAGAGGAGTTTTTGAAAAATCGTACCGCCTTTTTAGATCACAATGCGGTTGCCAAAATTTAATCAGCAATTTTGAGAATTTTTTTGATCGATTCGGACCCTTATTTTTTGACTTTTGCTCGATAGAAAAAAATACACGATAATAGGTCTAAAAATATAAAAATTGATTATAAAATGCGCAATTTTATTGTTTGATTACTTTTTGTTAAAACTTACAATAAATTGAAATTCAAAAACATGATATCCGCGGTCCCGAGTACGCACATCCATCTCGCTCACGCTTACGATCAGTGAGAGTGAGAGAAGTATACGAACCTACGGCTACGGCGTTAATGAGAATAACGGCGTGATGATAACTATTGTTTACCACCTAGACGAAGATAAAGTCGTTTATTAACCATTAAGGTAAGGCTTGAATATTTAATGAATGTTTGTTACATTGTGACTTTATTGTTAACTAGCGACCCGTCCCGGCTTTGCACGGGTTAACAAATCATACAAACCTCAAGAACCACTCTTATTGATAGTTTTAATTTGCTCAGTTAACAGCGCCATCTATACTTTATCGAACCCTAGATGGCTTATCGATAATTGATATAATACGCATCCAATAAGGGTAAGTAGTTACATAGGCAGTCCATAGGTGGCACTGTAATCAAAAATAATAATTTAGGCTAGTCAATTTGTGCTGTACTCATCTCACTTTTCCAATATATTCCATAAGAAGCACACATTGTTTGTTTGCGACTCGCCAAAGATCCTCCGACGTGCCAACAGATAATGAAACTGCATGAAAATCAGTTCAGTAGTTTTTTGGCTCCTCTACCTCCACTAAGATGGGCCAGCATGTAGAGAGCGTAGTGGTGTTAGATGGCTTATGGCAATGGGATGGCCACGGTGTCGGTTTTTCGTTTGCACATCAAAGGTAGTGGGCCAGCGATTGTGCATTCGCATCTACATGAGGCCCATTCCATAGTGCGTGCTCTTATCTTAACCATCGCATGGCCATCTCGCTGGTCCAGCGCTGGGCCATGGTGTAGAGGAGCCATTTGAGTTTATCGCGAACATACAGACAGACAGATGCGGCGGGGGACTTAGTTTTATAAGGTGTAGTGATATCTGGGCCACCGAGTTAGATCAAAATAATAACCGAAGTGTGCTTTGCTCGATGCTTTTTGTGAACTATAAGCTCAATTGAAATAGAAGGTAGAAGAGTACTAATTGGACATCTGCTACGACCCGACCTGTTCCTAGAACATCATAGAAGGAAAAAAAGAACCTGAACTCAAAGCGCCTTCAGCAAATTTACGTGTTTATACAAACAGACGTTCTGTTTTTACTATATCGCCACAAGAGCCCTGTAAATGGTTAATAACTCTAACAAGTGCTATAAACTGGCAATAACCAGACTTTCGGAGCCACTAGTCGACCCCTTGGGGCCCTTTAGAAGTCGCACCAATAATAAAAAATGTATTGCAGTGTTGAAGTTTCTTTGTTACTCTAAGGGGACCTAATATTTAGTTACAGTTGTTTGACGTGAAACATTTATTTCATTCACCTTTTTATTTTTTAATTCTTTGACACTTATTGGAGAGCCTTGACACCTCCAAATTTTATTAATGTCATTATTATTGTGTATTATTATCTTTCTCAGACCGTGGGGACCTTATACATCTCCAAACTTAATGTATTAACCGTGGAGACTATACGCCTCTGTAATATTGTATAATATTACAGAGTTAATTAATAAATTACATACAGTTTCGCGACAGTGTTCTTCTAAATTGACCATAATTTCAAGAGAAAGAGTGCAATGCTCATGAAACTTGCCGGTTTAATTGACATATAATATATAGACTTTATATTGGCAGTTTTAGATATAATTTCAGTTTATTTTATTTTTTTACTTTTTACATGTTCCAAACTTTGTGCAGATTTCACTCCGCATACGTTACTAGGTAGTTGTAATATATTTTATGGAAACAAGTTATTTATATGCGCATTAACTTTATTGGTATAACATTTCATTTAGTACACCTAAACTACATTATTATCAAAAACAAATATTTACACCTTAATTATATATAAATATAAAACAGACAGCCATTTGTTCATAACTCATAATTTCTTAAAACTATTAGGTACCAACATATTTAGGTAATAACACAAGACCGTCTAGAGCTCAACGAGGGTGCGGAGTGTTTAGGGTCGGCAACGCGTAATGTAACTCCTCTAGAGTTGCAGGCGTACATAGGTAACGGAAACTGCATACCATTAGGCGGGCCGATGCTTGTCTGCCACCGACGTAGTATAAAAAAGGTACCTATAATGAACATTTTCTTTTTGTAGTGTTTTATCCTATATTAATTGGTTAAAAAGACAAAATTTGCAAGAAATATAATAAAAGTTGTTATTGTTAGGTTAGGTTGGGTTAACGTATACAGAACGTATATGGAATCTACTTCAGTATCAGGTTGAAACAGAAGTATAAAAAATAAAAAGACAAGAAACAATACGAATAATATTTGATACGGTGTTTTAGTCGGTGGTGTTTTTCTATTAAATATGTAAAATGTGTTAATATTGTTAATCGTGTTTTAGATTGATCTAGCCCTCAAACTGGCCCGGTCCACATTATAAAAGCCACATTAAAGAAGTAACTGTTGAAGTTAGGGGATGTTATATTTTTAAATAAATAATTACTGTTATTCGGAAAATTGCGACGTGTGACAACACTGGCGCTAGTGTCAATCCGTAGCGTGGGAGTTTGGCAGACCGCTTGCGCATGCAATGGCGATCTCGTAAAGATATACGGTCAGTGTTTTAAATTTCTTAATAGTATCAAATTATGACCTACACATATTAAATAAAGTAGAAAACCTTTAAAAACGACATAAATCAACGTTTGATAATTTACAATAAATTTGTAAGTTGAGCCTGTATTTAACGTTTCAAGTCTTGGGGGATTTAACAACTGGAGACGCCTTGTCTGTATTTTTCTGTACAAAACAGTCTGCCTATTTATACGGGGGAGGGGTACGTCAAATGTATGGCTATTTGTACGTAACGTACAAATTGCCATGTCAGATAAACGCTTACTTCTTATATCTATGGATAAACGTCAGAGGTTTTCAACTGAGGGGTAAGCTCTTAAATGCTACTCCGGTTGTTAAATCCTCCAAGATTCAAGTCCCGTAAAATCTAGGGAGAAATCGTGTTTTTGGATAAATAATAATAAGTCAACATATCAGGAGATGATTAACCTTCGAAAATGTGGTAGGAAAATATAGTGGCTTAATATCTGTAAAATGTAAAATAATGTTTATAGGAATATACTTTATAGTTGGTCTCATTGTCATCCAATCAGAATATGATGACGGAATCTAACCTATATACCTGTATACGTATGTACTACCCACTGCTGGGCACACGCCTCTAATTCTATGGGAGAGAGCTTGAACTATAGTTTCCACGCTGAATTTATTCAGATGTATGCAGGTTTGTGGTCACTCATTGGTACGAGCTGGACGTCACACTCTGCCACAACAGATTCTCTAGTGTAGGGAATCTAGGGAACTTTTCAAATATCGGCAGGCGATTGCATTTACTCTCGGTAAGCAGTATTTGGTGAAATGGAACAGCTAGTACCCACTGCTGGGCACACGCCTCTTCTTATATGCGAGAGGGCTTCGTAGATGTATGCAGGTTTCCTCACGATATTTCCGGTCACTCATTGTTACGAGCTGGACGTCACATCCACTCTTCTACCACAGGTTCTCTAGTCTAGGGAATCTAGGGAACTTTTCAAATATCGGCAGGCGATTTGATTATTTTTAATAGTACGATTAACTCTTACATTTACTCTTGGTAAGCAGTATTTGGTAAAATGCAACAGATTGTACCCATAGCTAGGCACACGCCTCTTCTTATATGCGAGAGGGCTTGAACTATAGTGGGGATCCGCTGAATTTATTCGCAGATGTATACAGGTTTCCTTACGATGTTTCAGGTCACCCATTGGTACGAGCTGGACGTCACATCTACTCTGCCACCACAGATTCTCTAGTCTAGGGTGTCTAGGGAATTTTTCAAATATCGGCAGGAAATTTGGTTGTTTTTAATAGCACGATTGACTCGGTAAGCTGTATTTGTTGCATTTGAACTACTTATGAAACCAAAAAATGCATGTTAGACTGTTTTTTAATATTGATTATTTTTTGTTAAAGCTTTTGTGCTGAAAATAGAAGTTTGGAAAATGGAAGGACCCGGGTTTGGCCCTCAACTACGTCCAAAAGAGAGGTATGGGTATTATGAATGTAATCTCGCTTTGTGTGGTAGGGCACAGCACAGCGGATGTCATTACAGATCTAGAGCAGAGACCAAATGGGGAACCTTCACCTTACCGAAAACCGCAACCAAATAACACTAGACCCTACTCATAGTGTTGTGTTCCTGCCGGTGAGTAAGGTTGTCCTCTGGCAACTCAACGAGGGTGTGGTGTTAGGCTCGGCAACGCGCATGTAACTCCTCTGGAGTTGCAGGCGTACATTGGCTACCGAGACTGCTTATCATCAGGCGGCATTTTTCAGTGACTACAAAGCTAATCCTGCACACATAGCACCAAAACAAGAAGAACGGTTTCAGTTAGTTCATACCTACCTATATAACTACGAGTATGTGTCCAGGGTGCTTAGCCAACTTGCCAATTGTTAACACTGTAGCGTAGCGTAGTCATCTCTTTCTGTCACTCTTCCATATTAGAGCGTTTACGATTGGCACGTTGGCTACGCACCCTGGTATGTCAGAGTGTTTTTCAAGTTTGAAACAATTTGCTTTGATGTCTTTTTCTGTTATATGGAATACTTCATCAACTGCCGAAGTACTTCGAAAACCCAAGCAACACATTTGACATTACAGCAATTCATCAATCATCAATTCATGGTTGTACAGTCGTCAGCAGATATATTGGAGCGGTCAGACCGAAGTACAGAATTTGGCTTCTGTGATTTGGCATATTGTTACTTGGAATCTTACTAGTCTAGCTGTTCTAAAGCTTATAACTATATACTAAAGCGTATACTAGGGTAAACCTTGACTATTTGGTGAAAAGTAGTTACTCCACACTTAGTAGATCCAGTCTATAGATCCAAAATGGATTGATAGTCAGTTTCACTGTCTTTCAGCCAACTTACTTGGTAATTTTATGACTTGGAACCACATTAACCACATTCGTGCTATCTCTTAAAAATCGTTTCAAGCAATAAAACTACCGGGCAACTCGGCTAAAAGACATTAAAACTGGCTATCACCGAATAACTACGTATCACCGAATAGCCAAGGTTTACCCTATTTCATAAATAATTTATGTCAACATACAATACTATTTGATACTTAAACTATATCACGGTTGTAAGAGCTCTAACACGCTTGGAAACCTATTCCTCTAACACAGAATTCAGTTGATGATGGTACTTGTGTACGTAAACCTTCTTAGGGTCATATTTGTCGAGCAGGGCCTCCCAGGCTTCAGGCTCTTCCTTGATGAGGTGGTGGATCACTTTGCGCATACCTCCTTTCTGTGCAATGGTGCATTTGGAACAGCCGGTTTGCAGAGCGTCGGTGATGTGTGCTGAAAAATGGAATTAATAAGAGAAAGAACTACAAATTGAAATCAAAATCAAAATTCTTTATTCGTGAGAACAAAGTTAAATTTTGTCTTAAAGCTCGTGGCAAACTTTGCCCAATCCCGCGTCCTCCTTGAGAGCGATCGGACCGGTGTTCCGATAGGTCACAAATTCCCGGAAGCCGTGAATTGAATCTTTCTATTTCTTCTTTAAGATACAAATTTTAAGATTTATTTATTTAATGATCTTACCTTTGAGAAGCCGGCCCTCCGGCGTGCATTTGCCTTTCTCCAACACACATCTGACGTATGCAGCCATCAGTCGCTTGTTGCCGATGATGGCGTCGATGTCTAAGGAGTCGTACTTTTCTGTGTACTTCTCACTCTCTGCCAGTACCAGCGTGAAGAGGACGGCGATGGTGATGAGGATGGACTTCATCCTGAAAGGAGATGCAGCTTGAGCAAAGATAAATTTAAAGATAAATATGCGGGAAGCTAGTAGGAAGTGTAAATAAGGCCCTGAAAATGCCATGTCAAGACACAGTATCATCGATAATCGAGGTAATCGATATAGGAACTACCTACATTTCTTTTGAATTTTCTCCCTAAAATCCGATGTCTGATAATCTGAGTCAATATTGTAATGTAACACAGTAAAATAGTCGTGTCGCTAAGACGCACAGTTTCCAAGATATAAGTGTAAAACCGAAAAATAGGACCTTCAACCCCTCCCCCCCTCACCCAAAGGCTACAGCTGGGGACTTTTGATAAGTTCACCTCTTAACTAGTCCAATCAAAGTTACAGAGTCAAAAATTGTATGGGACAACTTTTGTATGGGAGCGCGACCGGTTACTTCAATTGCGCTGACAATTATGTATGGTGTTTTCTCCTTTAACAGTATAAAATGATGTAAAATACAACTCGGTTGTGCTGCTCAAATAGTAGCATTTTCAAAAATTGGATGTGCGGTGACCTCCTGCTCTTTGTAAACGCTTTATATTGTGGTGTCTGTGTAGTCTGTATAACAATCAGAAAGAAACCCAGAAGGACCTCATATCATTATGTGACGTTGACAAGGTACGAAACTAAGTAATTGCGATTGCGTGGATAAAACCCAATAAAAGTCAGGGAAAATCTTAACAAATTGTTCTTGCCGTATCGCGTGCGTGATTAGTCTACCTTCAACCACTGCCCTAGATCTAATACTATTGACAATGGCTCAATTATTTGATCTAGATTTACTAAAGGTACCTATTCCACAATAGTAGATTGTTAACCAAGGGATGAAAGGCACTGATTTGTGTCGAGGTAGTTTACAGTCGGAGACTGAATATAAATAAATTTTTAATGTGCATTTTAGACCTAATATGATCGTGATTATTTCTATAGACCGAAAGTCAAAAACTCAGGATTTGAATCGCTGAAGTACCTTGAGAAAGCCCTCAAGAGTGCTAATTAAATTTTTGGCGCTACGACTTTTCAAAAACGCTTTATGAAAAGACTGAAATAGACAAGGAAACATTCAGCAAATTGTATTTCATACTCATGAGCAATGGTAACGGGTCACTTTCCATTGAATATTTTTTTTAAATTGTATATAAACTACCCGATATAATTCCCTTTATAAATGTAGGTAATATTGCGTGCCTGACTGTGATTGTCCTACCTATTCCCCAAGACCGGCTATAGTAATGATAACAATAGGCCAATTATGATCTATCAGTTCAAGGTGCGGCTTACTTCTATTATTTTATTTTAATTTAATCCTGCCAATTATTGGCTTCGAGCTGCCGTAGGTCCGCTTCAACGCTGTCTCCCCAGCTGTATGTGGGTCGACCCATTGGCAAAATTTAAAACAAAAATTAAACCCATTTTTATTTCGCGCGATATCCCTATGTCCCGTCGCAAGTTTCACTAGGCTTTTAGTCCCTTTTAATTGCCGTTTTATTTTGTGGCTCTTAAAAATAACAAATTATAAGATAATAAGCTTTACATATAGATTTAAAATATATTTTCTCATAAAAGACATGCAAGTCACTTACGGTAGCATATAGAAGGCGCTCGAGAGTAGAGAATGCAATCTCGATCTCGCGATTTCGAGATTTCGCACGAATTTTCGTCATAAATTTACTTACTTGAATTATCAATGAAATAATACCCAACAGTGAAGAAGAAAGTCGGAAAGTTCGAGCTCCAAAGCAGCAGCTGAGACACAACCGGGATAAACGTTGAGATAAAAAGATAAGATTCTTCACAGTAACTATGTATCTGAATGAGAGACAAAAGAAAACTGTGATCTTAATTGATAATCATTGCGTTTTATAACGGCTAAGAATCTTTGGTGGCTGACTTCAGGTGGCGCAATATGGTAATTTCTCGTGCTTTTCTTTGTTTCAGGGTTATAAATAATACCTTAAGTCACGTTGTCACGGAGAGAGTTGACTTGATCAGTTACTGTAATACTATAGTTACTCGTATCACGATTATAAGAATAAGAATTGTTTATTTAAAGGAAAAAATATTACTTTATTATTAATTATTAACATTCAAAAGATATCCTGCATGCTTGTTACGTGGCAGCGAGATTCAGTTTGAAAAAAATAGTTACATACTCGTAAAAAAACTAGTTACTCCGGTAACATACAGCCAAAGATAGGGTTATTGGATATATGAAAATAATTAAGTACATATCCACTCGCAAATATGAAACTGATTTATAATTAAAGAAGAATTACGATGACGACTGTTTTACACGTGGAATGCATGGAACTTTTAACAATATAAAATTAATACGAATTATGAATAAAATTAAATGATATGAAAACGTATCTTTTTGGTCCAATGATTGACTGATAGACAATGCTTTAAGGTATTAACTTGTACCTACCTAATTTTACTATATAACTAGAGCTAACTTTAAACCCATTCTATTTATTTCGACTGTCAATTGAAGTAGTACTAGGATGCGATTTGTTATATTATCGGAGAGTTTCCAAAATTTCCACATGGAATAATATCGGTAACTTGTCATAATCTTGTATGGAAAATGGATCTTCTCATTCCAAAAATTTCCATTTTATTGTAAATGCGTTCTTGTAAAATTTTCATAAAATTTTAAAAGAAGTTTTGGAAACTTTTTGCATGCGTCTGTGTATGCGAGTATCAAAGGACATTTGCTGTTAGGGCAGCTACTTGTATCGTGTAAATGTAGACTATAGTAACTCCTTAAGGCCCTACATTTCCAGCGACATTGCGATTATGCTTATTTTTATAATAAGCTTAGCCATGACCTTTCACAATATAGGGCACAAAGTAAATGCTATTCAAAGAACTAGTAGAATAATTTGTTCAGTTAACAGATGTTTTAATTTTTTCTTGCCTTTTATTCTTTCAAAGACTGAGGCACGGACAGAGAAGTACATCTTAAAAGGTTGCAAAATCTTGTCGGGATCTCAACTTTTTCATGATACAATAGTTGTACGCTCACATCTGAAAATATCGATACGACCCAGGTACCAAAAATATGTATACACTACCTTAATATGTGGGCAATAAGGTCGTGTATACATATTTTTGGCAAGCTTTGTTCGTATCGGTATTATTAGACGTGATTGTACCTATAGGTAAAAAAGTCATACAAGCAAAAGGCGTATCTTCGTGGCACTTACGTCGTTTTAATAAGAAAAAGAGTTTTTTTTTGGAAAAAACGCATTATAATAACTGATTAGGCATTAGGCATTTGTATATGTATTAACAAACTGTAACTGTTACTCATCAGTACATCTAAAAGCCCATTTGTTCAACCCCTTCCAATAGGTACATACTAATAACCGATTATGTTGTTTACTCGACTGCAGCCCTACGGTCGGTGTCGCGATGGTCCCGGCGCGCCCCGAACTGTCAGACGAGGATCGCCCGCCATTACGCCGTCGGAGTGTGATTTACCTATAAGTAAGTAAGTAAGTAAGTAAGTAAATATTCTTTATTGCACCACAAAGAAGACAAATTAAAAAAACAGATTTACAATGATAAGATGCTTGTTTTCCGTGTTTCTATGTATTAAATCCTTTATTTAATGATGTACGGTGTTTTATCCTTTAACAATACTTACGTCACATTACTCCAAGCCAATCAGGTAACACGTTAATGACATAATAGACTCAGATTACAAGTAGAGAGTATCCTTAATGAGCGTAATTAGCGATAATGGTTGCAGGCGCATTACTGAGCATTCAGGGATGATTTAATGTAGTACGATCGATATTCCATTACAAGTCTACAATAAAAGCGACAAAGGCAGTATTTTGACTTCAAAGTGATGTTATATCGGTCAAGTATTTTATCATGTTGCGAATGCATCTTATTATTGTATAAAAATATTCCCAATGCAGTAACTAAACGCCGCCGTCGGGCTCAGCTAGTATTCGGAGGCTTTTTTAAAAGAACCAATAAGAGCGCTCCACATATTTTGTATCGTGGCCAAATAGAGAGATACCTACATTTAAACCATCTTTTGTACTGATCAAATATTGAAAAGCACTTTTTCATCATCCTCCGGCTCCATACAATCAACAACCACTTTCTACATTTAACCGTTTTGGTAAGAATCACCAGTACCTTTTGGAAGATTATATCAATCTACTACAAAATCGAAGTTTTTGACGTAACGTACAAATAGCCATGTCAGTTAAACGTCAGTCCATACAATACATATGACCGTTGGCCGAGCTTTACGTTACGACAGAGGGGGAAGCTCTTAAAGGCGACTCCGGTTGTTAAATTCTCCATGGATATATCCATCCAAACGAGAAAATTAGCGTGCAATAGATGATTTAATATGTTTATATTACATGATCGATATTCCATCACTGAAACACAGTAGTATAATATTAACGTTTTATCTTAGATTATTGACGCTTAATAAATCTCTCGTGTGCATGATTGTTGTTAGAATCGGTCTTACCTCGAGTTATGTATGACCGAAGGCGAAAAGTCTCAACTCTAACTAGCCAGACTAGGTAACACATACGTTTCTTTATATTTCGCGGTTATATTAAAAATACACGCTGTACGAATTCAATTTGATCTCAAAATCAGTTAACGCCATGTCTCTCTTAGGGCGCGGACTGTACGCAAGCAGCGAGCGAGCGGCGCGGCGAGCGGCAAATCAAGGCCATCGCGCTCGGCAAATGTATGAACAATCTTGATTTGCCGCTTGCCGCCCCGCTCGCCGCTTGCGTCCAGTCCGCGGCCTTATACTATATTCTGCGCTTGGCCGCACTCGATTTTAATTTACTGTTAAATCTCCCTGTACTGTGGTTGTTCTGTCGTGCCTCGCAAAGGTCGATCATAATGGACCGCTAATAGTCGAAGGGTGTGCAGGAATCGCATGACGAAAAACCTATAAAATGCGCAAGGTCCGGGGTCAGGAGTGATGACGATTTTCGCGATTAGGTATTTGACCCACTGGTACATCGTATACAAGGTGTAACACGAGGAACCCGAAAGATTTTAACCACGCGAGGCCAAAAGAAGGTTTTTTTTAATAAACCCAAAAAAATTTTTATAACTTTTTTTTAAATTTTAGAATGTATTTGTACATAAAGGAGTACGGTGCCCCTAGTGTAAATTTATTCGATAGCGAAACGTGACGTACGCGTTTGCGTTAAGTCTCATTTTGTATGGGATTTTGAGTTTCCAAAACGTCCTGTTTGGCGCGCTGTTTCTAAATCACATACAAAATGAGACTTAACGCAAACGCGAACGTCACGTCACACTATCGTATAAAATTACACTAGGGGTAAAGACAGGTAAAGATTAGGATTTTTTAACCTCAAAAGTAGTGGTAACTTTTTTCCTCCTATATTAAATCTGAGTAACTGAGCACTGAAATATAGTGTCGTTTACATATTATTGTACCACGATATTAGATATCATATGAACCCTAGCATTTCGGAAGAAAAATTCAAATCATAAAAAAAAGCTTTACAGTAATTTTTATGATTTTTAAATTTTCTGCTTGATAAGACAATGTTTGTAGTTGTTCGGAGACAAAAGTTTCCTCTTTTAATATAAAGTTATATATCCTACGGAGCCGAAGTTTTCATGGAGTTTCTACAAAGTGTCCTTTAAAAGTTTCGAGTTGAAAGAACGAATATAGTCTTTGCAAATTGAATAAAGTTTTTGCAAACACGTTTGAACTGTCTCGATATATCTTTATACACGAGATTTGCTTGTATCGTTATACGAATAATAATCTGACAAGCTTATGGCAAGGGAAAAAGTGGAACATTTTGCCGGCCGCGATTACATTTACTTACTTACTTGGCTGGCGCGATGACCCGAAATGATTCTTTGCTTCCAACACAAGAGCACGCCACTTTGCTCGGTCCAGAGCGGACTCGCGCCAGCTTTCCCTGACGCCGAGCTCACGTAGATCTGCTTCCACTCTATCCACCCAACGATATTTAGGATTACCAACCGGACGGCGTCCAGTCGAAACAAGTAAGCCCTTTTGACTGCCCGATCTTCACCCATTCCTTCGAGGTAGCCAAGCCAGCGGAGGTGATGAGCTTTGGTCTCACTACATAGAAGAACTAAATCGACTTCTCGACTTTGCAAAGACGTAACAATTCTTAAAATATTATAGGGGAAAACAGTTAGCTCCTGTATTTGTAAATTTCATCGAAATTGTCGTGGCCGGTTTGCAATATTGATACTGCAGTTTTCCTGCCGAATACATTGCTGAAGGAGATGTCTATGTCGGTTTATGGAATATTAAAATTCCTGCAGAATTGCAGCACTACAACGCAATTTAATATGTACTTATTGTAGGCAGGTAATATTTTCTTTTATTATTGGGTATATCGCGTAATATTTTTATACACGTACGTGCCTTTACATTAACATAGGTAGTCGAATTGAAGATCTACTGCTTTTCGGAATTCGCCTCTAGTAGGTATACCAAGACATAACCAAGTCTAAACTGCCCACTGTAAAGTTCAACTGTCTACATTTTAAACACCTCTGGGGAGAAGTGTCCGGGAAACAGTAAATTTTTCCGGCCGTAGACCGTGCGCGGGCTAGGGTTACCACACTTCTGGAATTTCGGTCATTAGTCAGAAGTACGGTTGATAAGGAATTAAATATTCTTAATTTACTTGGGATTGCCTGCAGCAGACATATCTTTACCTAAGTTCCGCCTATAGGGACCGTGCGCGCAAAACGCTTAAAATATACATTCACTGAGACATTGAAACTTGACACCTAAGCAAGTAAAGCAAATACTGCCATCTACAGCTGAGGTACGTTTTCTTGTGCATTATATAGGTAGGTTCTACCATCTTGTGGGCTACATAGGCAGATAAACTAGACATTTACACTACGCGCCATTAAACAGAGGTCTCTTGTGCTGCCCCGTGCAATTCATACTTAACGATGGTGTAGTCTGAACCCGAACGGTACCTTAAGGCTGCAATCGGGATATTGCTGATGTTAAAATGAATATAAATTTACGGAGCAGGAATTTTAATAACATATTTGGCAACCCTACGTGTGTCTTGAGGGACGGTGCAAACCGGAGAATACCGTATCATAAACAAGCCCCATCTAGCGGGAATTACGGGAGACTGCTTACCAGATGGCCTCTTTGCCTTTTTATAAGCTTTTACGGAGTATAGTATGCATTTACTTGAGCCATATTCACTCTATTATGTACAGGATGTTGGGAAGGAGGGTGTTGACGATATAAACCTTCTCATAATACAGGAATATAAAAAAGGGCACTGATGTTTCAATCACTACTAGAAAATAGGGATGAATCTGTTAAATATGGACAAAAATTTGTCTGTTATTAATCTTATTATTGAAAATGTTTTAAAGGTAAACACTTATAACCGTGTAATTATGGGGGATTGGCCCCAGACGCCAAATTGATTGTCGTTTTGCTGATTTATTTTCCCAAGCATAAGATGCTTTTTCATCAAATATTGAGCCTAAAATGCCACAGGATTTTGAGAAAATAAAAAAATTAAAATCGGTTTTTATTTATTTCTATTATGCTAGTAATCTTGATGTAAGTCCCAAATGCATTTTTAAATAGTGTCTTTTTTACTTTTTTATTATTATTCCGAGATAGGGAACATCCACCAATTTTGGATAAAACTATGTACAATCAATTTGGCATCTGGGGCCGATCCCCATACTTACGCGGTTATACTCTTTATATCGTGGGGTGTCGGGTTAAGAATTTCACCAACCCCTTTCCTCTCGTGGGTGTCGTAGAAGTCGACTGTGGGATATGGTTTCAAGTGTGTTGTGGGCGATGGGCTGGCAACCTGTCTGCCCAAGATTACAATTTCGTAATTTTGGAACCCCTTCATTGCTAGAAGTGGCACTGAAACTAACAGTTTTATGTGCTCTGCCTATCCCTTTTGGGAATACAGGCGCGAGTTTATGTATGTGTACATATGTAGAATGTACCAAATTAATTAGTACTGACACTAACAGCGTGGTCCGTAGGGTGTGAAGTTTACCTACTTGCTTCGGCCTAGTTTTAGAAAAATATAAGTTTTTGAAGTGAAAACTTATTTAGCGGCGCCGTGCACTTTTTGTGATGGGGGAAAAATGTTAAACTCGCGACAGGTCACGTGACCGAAAGATGCGTCAGATTGAAAATTCGTAAGACGGACACGTGACATGATCGAGAAACTCCATGATGGTTCTAGTAATGATGGTGGTGTAAGAGTCGTTGAAATTATGGATGGAAGATGATTTTTCTGAGAGAGAAACTTTTTAATGTTAAATAATTGTAATAGTTCTGGGGTGTAATATTTTTAATGTAATATAAATTGTCATGTTTGTGTACGATAGTGCAATAAATGATATTGTATTTTACCGCATAAATGATAATACTTTTACAATTAATGCAGTTAATACTTTTATACTGATAATTAAAGCAATTCGTGCAAAATTATTCCCTAACCATCCCAAAATATCAAACATGCACAACGTTAATATTAAAGTTTTCACTTCTGCCGGCACTCCCGGAGTACAACCCGTTGTTTTTTATTAAAGATAATTTTATCACGACTCGGTAGAAAACGTCTTTTTATTTGCCATGTTGCGACTAAGTTTTGGAGTATCTGTTTACATGCTTTTTGATATCATCTACTGTACCCAAATAATTGTAATTGTTGGTTTAATTAAAATATTTTTTCTTTTTATATTTTATTTAGTGTATTTTCATTCTGCTAAAGTCTGAATGTCCGACTTATAATGAATTAATGCCAATAAATAAATAAATAAATATTATAGGACATTATTACACAAATTGACTAAGTCCCACAGTAAGCTCAATAAGGCTTGTGTTGAGGGTACTTAGACAACGATATATATAATATATAAATATTTATAAATACTTAAATACATAGAAAACATCACACTCAGGAACAAATATCCATTGCTCATCACACGAATAAATGCCCTTACCAGGATTTGAACCCGCCATCTGCTACATAGGCAGGGTCAATACCCACTAGGCCAGACCGGTCGTTAAAATGATGCTTCTCTTTTATTGTAAACCACGGAACCCGTATGATTTATCCTTATTTAACTAAATAAATTTTGCTACATTTACTTAATCAGCAGAAACGAGAGAACAGTAGCTTGTTTGGTTTCCACGTTTAAGGGTCACACGAACCTCCAATAAATTTTAGGCAAAAAACATTTTTGATACAAGTTTTTGTCTCCGACTGTACTTTTCTTACCACGGGTAACTAATACTCATCGAGACAATTATAAAAACCCCAAACACAATTAGGTTGCGTAGTTCCATCACCGAGTTCCGATGGCCACCTCCTGTCTCCATCATCAGATCAGTGCGATGGTCCCATAATATTGCATTATCAACCGACTTACACTAGATTGAATAGCCCTATATTATATCACTATTGTATTGTTACTATTGGATACCTCCTGGTAAGTACCTATAGCAAAATTTATGTTAAGAGGTACCGCTCCTTCGAAACGGAGTGTGGTTAACTTAGAAAATACATAATAATATAAAGTACATTTTGATATTGTAACTATACGACTAATTATTAATACAATTAATAAATTCTAATATAATTGTTATAAGGAAAAATAATATTAGTAATGTATAGTTTAATTTTAATTTAATTTATTATACTAAGTGTCATGTGACTCTTAACATATTGTAATTATGTATATTTTGTGGCTTTAATGGTGTACAGGTAATATAATATGTTTACATTGGTGCTCAATTTTAATGTAAATCAAATATGTACCGAGTGCGTGGAATATGTAAATGGTTTCATGTTATGCCGTATTTTACTGTTGGTATAATATATTCCGTTATATAAGCTTGAAGCAGAGGGCCTACCGCGAACACCGAAGTTTGCTCATTGCGGGCATCTTTCTCTTTTACTCCAATTAAGTCGTAATTAGAGAGATAGAGAAAGATGCCCGCTATTTGCGAACTTCGGTGTTCGCGGTATGCCCTCTTGAGTAAAATCAATTGTTTCAAGGCAAGTAAAACAAAAATTTCTAAGGGTACTTATTGAACACTTAAAGTTGTAAGTATAATATATGTTTCATCGACTTTTGAAGCTTACGTTTCTTAAAATACATAAGTTCATATTATTTTTAAAATAGTTCACATATTTTTTCTTTCGGAGCTATTATTTCCGAAAATACTTTATCCGAAAATGTTTGTGAAGACCCATATACCCTTTGAAAGACCCAAGTATCTAATATTTATTGAATTATTTGGGTGATAATTAAGTTTAGTGGTAGGTAACACTGATACCGTGCTCCCTACTCTATACTCGAAAAAAAAAAAACAAAGGACGGTACTTGAGAATAATATAATGGCTCCTTTACACAATGGGCCATCATACTGGCTCACTAAGATGGGCCAGCGTGTAGAGAGGGTAGTGGTATCGGATGGCTTATGGCGCGGCAGGATGGCGATGGGATGGCCACGGTGTTGGTTTTTTGTCCGCACATTAAAGGTGGCCAGCGATGGTGTGTACGCATCTACACGTACGAGTGCGTGCTCTCAACTATCGCATGGCCATCACGCTGGTCCAGCGCTGGGCCATCGTGTAGAAGAGCCATAAAACGACTGGGTTGGAATTGGAACGGGCAGAAAGGAGTTAACGGTCGACTGACGAGGTTGTGAAGGGATTGTAAAATGTAGTTTTTAAGGAGACATTACTGTTGATAATGTTGGAGAAATATAAATCATCATAGCAAAATAAGTGGTGAGTTTTGTTTCAATCACGACACGACTTATGAATCATTCTGTATAAGGGTTCTTAGTTGACCACGGAAACCTAAAAATGTTTTCTAGTAGAGTATAATAAATATTCCTTCTCTTTTTAGAACTTTTGAGGTATTTTACTTATTTTCTTAATATTTTATTTCAGACTCTTAGAGAAACCCTGGACTAATGATAACTTTATGGAGAAACCGACTTAGTTATTTTCTCCTCCGTTTAAATGCATTTAATGGCTCCTCTACATGATGGCCCAGCGTAGGCCAGTCCTAGGGACGCATTTATGCGTTTTTTTTTTTTTTTTATACTACGTCGGTGGCAAACAAGCATACGGCTCGCCTGATGGTAAGCAGTCTCCGTAGCCTATGTACGCCTGCAACTCCAGAGGAATTACATGCGCGTTGCCGACCCTAAACCCGCCCCCCTTGTTGAGCTCTGGCAACCTTACTCACCGGCAGGAACACAACACTATGAGTAGGGTCTAGTGTTATTTGGCTGCTGTTTTCTGTAAGGTGAAGGTACTTCCCCAGTTGGGCTCTGCTCTAGATCTGGAATGAAATCCACTGGCTGTGCCCTACCACACAAAGCGAGATGACATTCACAATGCCCATACCTCTCTTTTGGACGTAGTTTAAGGACGTACCGGGGTCCAAAAGTTAGAGGGAGCAAGTGATATTGCTATCTCATTTCACCGCATAGCTGCGTCCCTTGGACTGGCCTACGCTGGGCCATCGTGTAGAGGAGCCCTAAAACGTGAATCATTGATTTATCGTGTGAAACAAAGGTAGCATTGTTCACAGTTACGATTAATACCTATTATTACTAAAATTTTATTTGCATTTTGCGTTATCCCTCTCTTAATACGTATCAGTAATCTTTGAACCAGATACTAATTAAATCCATTACAAGCTTGTTTATCTTGTTAACAATGTATGTTATCTGAAGCAGATGCGAGACGGGTATTATAACTTAAAGTATTTCGATTAAGTTTCGGGATGTAATAAAGCGATACGTGCGTGATTAGAGTAGATTAGATCCCGATTAGAGATCCTGATTTTACCCCTCCTCCCAATAATCATTATATTTAATGGTCTTTCTTATAGGTCTAATCTTTGTTATCTTTAATTAAGCTTATTACTCCCGTGAAATACCAGTTCTACCCCCACGGGGGTAGTTACCCCCAGGTTAGGAACCGCTGGCTTAGACTATCTCTAGCTTTAGCTAAGCTTTTCTCTAACAAAATTAAAAATGTTTTTTAATTTATTTTTGTAAAATTGTGATTTTGTTTAAAGTGATTGATTTAATTAAGTCAAACGAACCCGCCGCCGAAAAGTTATACTTTTGTATGTAAAATATATCCTCGCTTGAATTTGATTGAAATGAAAACTAGTACCAGACATAGATACTCGTATATGTTACTAGGCGGCTAGGTTTGTGTGACTCTTTGTGGTGGCCGGTAAAAAAAAATAGTTCGGCGGTCCGGATCAGAGCTGCGATCCGCCTTTTGGTAACCCCTGTTTCTAAATTACCTGCGAAGTAATAATTCTTACTAGCTTAATTTTGCTCCTGAGCAGAGGTTGAGTTGTTAAGACAATTCACCCTTTAAATGAGTTAAGAAAATGAGTTTTTTAAGTTTCCCGTTTAAATGTAGTTTAGCTATTTTTATAATATCAAACTCGGAAACTGGCCGCAGCTGGGCGATATTACAGAAACTTACAAACTTGCAGCTCCAGGGTGCAGTATTGCATTGAAAACTTGAAACGATATTTGCGGCGGGTATTATTCGGTTGTATTGAGATTTGAGTTTACAGGCTAAACGCTTTGCTGATAGCTTTATTATGTAAGTAAATAGTTAAGAAATGGTATTCAATGCGTTATTGGACACTCGGAATTTTAAGTAAGAGGATGGTAAGAGGCCTTTTCATATTTGTCAGATGTTTTGAGCGGCATTCTGGTAACAGCGCCCTCTACGCGTCAGATGACTATTTGTAAAAAACTCAAACAATAATATTTTCATTAGAAAGTAATTTAATTTGTTCTTAGAGTCTCTTCTTCTTCCTAGCGTTATCCCGGCATTTTGCCACGGCTCATGGGAGCCTGGGGTCTGCATGAAAACTAATGCCAAGATTTGTTTACTATTTGTTACTAGTTTTTACGAAAGCGACTGCCATCTTACCTGCTAACCCAGAGGGTAAACTAGGCCTTGTTGGGATTAGTCCGGTTTCCTCACGATGTTTTCCTTCACCGATAAGCATCTGGTAAATATCAAATGATATATCGTACATAAGTTCCGAAAAATTCATTGGTACGAGCCGGGGTTTGAACCCGCGACCTCCGGATTGCAAGTCGCACGCTCTTACCGCTAGACCACCGCGTTCTCACCACCATCTCCATTAATAACTAGGGATTTGAATGCGCCTTTTTAGTTTTAACTAAAATCTGGGTCAACACCATTCAAGTGTAAGAGTTGTAGGCTTTGTGGCAGACTTTTCTCAAGCTGAAAGTTCAGATTTTTAGTGAGTGCCTTTAGCGAAGTTGGACCAACTCCAAATTTTAGTGGTGTTTATTTTTATTTCTTATGGCTTTGCTTTATTTTTGTTTAAGAGGGAAGTCTTCCATGTGATCATTTAAACAAAGAGAGAAAACTTTTTATTTTGAAATATTTTCCATTCTCCATGATTTTTTAGTATGTTATTGACACAATCAAAAACTAGAAAGGTTTTCCTTTTTTTTTTACAAAATTTTCAAAACAATATTTTCAGTAAAACCTAAAAAATATAGAATATATTATGCTGAAGCGATCGACATCAAAATCAAAGTGATTTGTTAAGATTTAGTCAGTGGAAAACGTTTTCTACCGAAATGGAATTTCATAGAAAAAATACCGTTATTTCGCTAGGATCGCAAAGCTATTCTTCCCTTAATGCATGTGTTTAATATGATAGGCATCGGTAAATTGAGAACCACGAGTATATAAAATTAATATTACCTATATAATGTGATTCGTTACATTAAGTGGCATCTTATAAAAAAAGGCAATATTAAAGATTGTTCGAGCCGATACGGAGTATGTTTAGTTTGTTGCTGAAATTACCTCAGAGATGTCGCTGTTCCCGGCGCAAACTAGATAATGATAGTTTTTGATAGAGCGTATGTAATAGTATTTTATGCAACAGTTGTATAAGAAGGGTCAAAAACGGCGAGTGGCGTGAGTTACAATGTGAGCCGGAGCCGAAGGCGTAGGCGAACATTGTAAAGGAATACGCCACGAGAGTTTTTTGACCTACTTATACAACGTTGCATACAATATTTTTCCTACGAGTCAACAAAAATAAATCTTAATTTAGGTAAACAAATTACAGCAAAAGTATATAGCCAAGACGCGCGAGCATACCTTGTTCCGCGGCCGGCCGGTCGGCGACACCTCCTCGTAACTCATGAGGCCCTGGTACTTGCTACTTGCTAAATTAATTTTTTGGACAGTTTTTTCTCAATTTTGGCCACCGTAGCCTACGGAGACTAACAAGCAACGCTAAGCGATCTTCGTAGTCTATGGGTGTTGCTATATTATGGGTGTCACATGCGTGTTTCTGACTTATGAAGTAATTATTTTTACTATGCAACCAAATGAATATTTTGTAAGTTGGCATCAATGCACTTAGTTTAAAACTGTATTCGTTTTGGTTTTGTTAGGTTGGTAGCCATTAATCGCAGTAACATTATAGCTTATAAAAGCACAAGAGCTTTTATGAGGAATAGACAATATAGACTTTTCTTGAAATCTTTTATGAATGTTCTTATATTCGTGTTAATGAATGCATAAATGACAGATAACAGTAGAGGAGTAGGAAAAAGAATGTTATGTAACAGAGTAAAAGATTTTTTGCTCTGTTAATCTAATCTGCGATTAATGGCTACCAACCTAACAAAACCAAAACGAATACAGTTTTAAACTAAGTGCATTGCTGCCAACGTACAAAATATTCATTTTGTTGCATAGTAAAAATAATTACTTCATAAGTCAGAAACACGCATGTGACACCCGTAATATAGCAACACCCATAGACTACGAAGACCGCTTAGCGTTGCTTGTTAGTATCCGTAGGCTACGGTGGCCAAAATTGAGAAAAAACTGTCCAAAAAATTAATTTAGCAAGTAGCAAGTACCAGGGCCTCATGAGTTACGAGGAGGTGTCGCCGACTGGCCGGCCGCGGCCCGGGGCGGGCCGGGCGCGTAACAAGGTATGCTCGCGCGTCTTGGCTATATACGTTTGCTGTAATTTTTTTACCTAAATTAAGATTTATTTTTGTTGACTCGTAGGAAAAATATTGTATGCAACGTTGTATAAGTAGGTCAAAAAATTCTCGTGGCGTATTCCTTTACAATGTTCGCCTACGCCTTCGGCTCCGGCTCACATTGTAACTCACGCCACTCGCCTTTTTTGACCCTTCTTATACAACTGTTGCATAAAATACTATAACGTAGTTGCGTGTATTATAATAGGTAAATAATCTTCTTCGCGTTGTTCCGGAATTTTGCCACGGCTCATTGGAGCCTGGGGTCCGCTTGACAACGAATCGCCAGAGTTGACGTAGTTTTACTAGTTTTTACGAAAGCGACTGTCATCTGACCTTCCAACCCAGAGGGTAAACTAGGCCTTATTGGGATTAGTCCGGTTTCCTCACGATGTTTTCCTTCACCGAAAAGCCACTGGTAAATATCAAATGTGTTGTAAATACAAATGGAAGACCCATGACTCAGGATCAAATATCGGTGCTCATCACAAAAAAAATGCCTTTACCGAGATTCGAACCCACGCTTCATCGGCAGTCACTAACCACTAGGCACGACCGGTCGTCAAAATAATAGTTGCAGGAACTTACTTGTTATACTAATTAGACATGATATTTTCCTTGAAAAGTTTGAAAATAAGCTTATTTTCCTTCTTTCCGCTACGTTAAACGCTTTGAAAAAGAAACCAGGGGCCTAGCTAAGATGGCAATCGTTCTCAGAGAAAAGACACAAAATGAAACGCTATCTGTCTCAAATATCGCTCTTATACGGAAGAGTGAAAGCGAGACAATTGGCTACTTGACAGTTTTTTGTAAATAATGTCAATCTATCTTGATTTTCCTGAGGATCAAATGTCTATGTAAGATTCATGGCATTTAAGCAACATAAATGTGAGTAAAAGTCTGACGCGCACGCGACGATTGAAACGCCTCTAACAAAATGATAGTGTAGGTACTTCATGTGACGTCACATTACATAAGTTTGGCCTAAATATATGAAAGATGAAGAAAATTGCCTTTTTTGACCCTGAAATATTGCGTTTATGTATATAGTTATCATACATTTAATTTTTAAATAAAATGTAAGAAATCGAATGGTACCATTTTCTTTTTGAAAGTAAAAAAAAAAACTTTTTTTAGACTTTTTTTTAAAACCTTAATGTCTTTTTAAATTCTACTTTTTTTTATAATGGATAGCTCATTCTCTATCTATTTAGCTAGATTAAGGTTTTAATATTCAACATGTGTCAAAAGGTCTCAGGAAGATGGGTAAGTTTACCAATAGAAGGTGGCCAGGCACCGCAACAACTGGAGGAATATTGTGGAGGAGGCCAAGACCCTTAATAAAGGTGTGTAACGCCAACGGAATTGAATTGAATAATTGATAGACAGCCGCGTTTTGTTTTGTTTTCTGCAAACGATTGTCATATTGGCTAGGCCTCCAGGATTTCAGACTCGATAACCACTTCGCATTCTTGGAATGAATATTGTTTTATCAAATAAAAACTTTTATCGGAAGCTTGAGATGTTTCTGTTTCTGAAGAACTCTTTGTGAAATACTTGAATAACAAAGGAAAGATCGTTATATTCCGTGTTTTGTTTTGGTTGAAGCTTTTGGTCCTCTTATTAAGTTGATTTTAGTATCTGAAAGGCCAGCAGCAACTAGTGGCCTATAGATAGAAAATACTTTAAAACTAACATACATATTATAAAAATATATTTTATAACGAAATACTACAAATCACATTATGCTGGCGATGCGTTACGCAACCCCGCAATGTCTGGGAGCCAGCCGCGGAATCGCCGAAACTTGACACCCTTCAGTCAAAACTCCTCCTTGTTCAATCGGAAGGTCGAAACGCTCACCACGAACGAATTGAATGTCTATTGACTATTCTAAAAGAATGCTGCGTTTGTTAGATGGTACTATTGGCGCAACATAAGTACTCCTACTAAGACCGGTTGACGACACGATGACGTCACACATATACGTCACGGCTCCCCGTTCCGTGTACCTACATTAGACTGCACCGTACAGCCGAAGCGGCTATACATATTTTATATATTATCAAAAATACATCAACGATACTGTATATAGTTATTAAGTTAATAAAAAAATACGATAGTACTATCCTGGAGTTTTTCATTCTTCATCAGAAGAGCTTAATTTGAGGAGTATATCGAACAGGTACAATTAGTACAAAATAAATAAACGAAAGTGTTAAAAGTTAAGCACCGAGAAATGAGACCCTACTTAGCGTCCACTCTGGCCTTACACTAACACACTAATATTCAGTACGAGCGATACACACGTGCTGTCAGTACTGAGTACACGTGCTAACGACCATAACGAACACTTTGTTATGTCAAATTCGGTGCTGAGTTAGCTTATTCGGACTCTATGGATAGAATAAACAATTGAAATAGAATCTGCCGTCGGTGCCCAAAGTTTTAGACAATTGGGTTACAACTTACACCGCTTCGTTATCCCGTAGTTTGTTAACTGTCGTGTAAATTAATGTACGCGGTCGAAGTTAACTCGCGTAATAACATTACGTGACACAACCGGGAATATGACCACAGTAATACCAGTAGCATTGTGTTTTGTGCAACAGGTAAATAATAAGTGAAAGATTCAAGGGCCGAATACGGTTTTGTTAAGACAAACCGAGAATTTTAAGACCACAAGATGTATATCCGCTGTGTTTAGCAAATACAACAGCGAAGACCCATCCTAATCTCGCCCAAGAGGAGGACCTACAAGCCATTTGACAGAAGCGAAACAGACTCATGTACAGACACAAAACAAGAATTGATTTCCACTGAATAGAGCCCGGCTCCGCGTAGAGCAGAGGAGATTCCCGCCTAGGTGAGCAAATGCTCAGAAATGGCTTCACCCACTTTCGGCCTTCAGCCGAAGTGTGCGAAGACTCGAGCAAGGGACGTCAAGTTGTGCCAACCCTTATTGCTCGGAGCAATGCTGAGCCGAACGGGACCGAGGATGACCGGAAGGAGGAGTGTCGCCCCAGTGGTTATGGTACTGGTATTGGCAATCCCTCCTGAACGGTTACCGAAATCCATTTCAAAAACAAAATATAAACATTATTATCTTTATCATAGTTTTTCTTTAATGTGTGAGGCCGAAAAGCTACCGGTTCGAATACGGCCCCGGGCCCCGGAACTTGTATTTCATTTTAAAGTTTGTTCAAAATAGGAAATTCTGGGAGTCCCATAAAGCAAGCCGGAATTGACGAACAAAATATCTACTAAGTACCTACTTACCCTAAATCATTGTATAATTAAAGTCCACGACCGCACCAATTTGACAAAAATGAGTTTTAAAGGATGAAACATTCAAAAATCCTACCCTGCAAATTTCTACTGAAAAATCGCAAGCCATATTATAGCGATATCATATGTAATCACAAACGTGACCAGAACACACCCCTAATAATACTTTAATGAGAAAACAACAGGGCTTAACCACATTTTCCTACCAAGAGAAATTCACAAAGCATACATTTCTGCATAACGCGTCCTCCATTGCGGCTCCGTTACGACTCTTTTAGTACTTCCATTGTACATTGTGCAGCAATGGATGTATAAAAATTAGATTTGTCAAATTTTGAGCATCTTTTGAAACACGATGTTTAAGGGTGCAATTAAGCAGGACAGCTCTGGTTTTAGAATTTCATAATCCGCTGAAGTATAACAATGAGTATTATAGAGTTTTTACAGCACAGATACATCCCGTCTGATGGTAAGCGGTGACTGCAGCTCATGGACGTTTCTCAGGAGTGACAGATGTACATTTTAGACCTTATAGAAATCTTATATTTATTTTTAAACCCAAACCATGGGGTTTGAAGTATGGGGCGGGAAGTATGGACTTCCCACGAGAAATCCTGTAGTCAAAGAACAATCTTTAAGAATTTTCACGTGAAATATAATATTTTCATAATTACAATTCTCGTAGCTTTAGAATTGTAATTAAGTTCTCAATATTACCAACGAGTATTTTAATTAAAGTAACACAAGAATATCAGATGCTGAAACGTATTTCGCCTTGTCTTAGCTTTCAGCAAATTAATCTTTAAAACAGGTATATTATAGCAATATATATAATATGAAATGAAGTAGTATGTTGTTTAAAAAACTATTTATATTTCATATTCTATTTCTCGTACATTGTAAATATTTCTTGCACCTATTACCTACTGCTTGATCTCTGGCCGTAGGGTTAAATGGGAGAGAATGCATATTGGCATTAAGTTCGCCTATTGTACAACTATTACTGCGCAATAAAGTTAAAATTAATAAATAAACAAATATTTTCATGTAATTAATTAATACATTAAGCAGTGATCTGACTTGGGAATTATTCTCCCTCTCATTCCATATTTAACTGAAGTATTTTCGTATACGGGACAAGAGGAAACATTTCTGCTAATTTTTCCAAACAATTTTTCTCGACATTTTCCTGTCTGGACTTTAGCCTTAGCTGAATAATATTCTCTAGAACTCTAGTTTTTTGACAGATATTATTATTACGTATTGTAACGTAATGATTTAGAACTTGACAGTGTAATAACTTGTCATATTGTTGTCAAAAGATTAAACTGTTAATAATTAGAAGTCGGTAAGACATTTTTTTTCTCAAATAGCAATTTTTCTGACCTTTCTTAGATCTAGAATAGGTAGGTACTATTGATAGCGTTGATTAAATTGTTAAAGCTAAAACTAAATAAAATTTGACCTAAATGTGTAATCGATAAAAGCGTGTGAGTGTTTTATACCTTGCACTACGGTGACGGAAACGTGTGATATTTTTAAGACATGTTTTTATATGCTATATATAACTGCATTGTAATATGCCTACTTGAATAATAAACTATCTTTATTTTTATATGAATTCGATATCACCTGTATCTGTACGTTTTGCTTTTTTTGATATTCTTTTTTTTAGCCAAATGAATGCGCCGTAAACGCAAAAATCAAAACGGTCAGACACAAATAACTTCTTTCTCTTTCCGTTCCCAAAATTTAATCACGCTTGGTTGGGTTTTGGAGGAGGCAAGTGTCGAGAACGAAACTTCGATTTCAGAGATTTTCTGCACAGGATTTTTCGCCTAAATTAGCTTATCGCAATGCTAGAAGCCGCCCCGTCAACACGACGAAGACGTTTGTCTAAAATTGTAAAATCACTCAAGGACTCAGCTGGTATTTAATAAATTCCATGTAAGACTAACGCTTGTGCGATCTATCTTGATGCTAGCGCCATCTAGCGAGCAATTGGGTAACATTTCTGTATTGGAAGTGGTATTATGTTACAGTGCGTTATTTTTACAAGTTTTTTATTAACTTACAATATACTTCTGTAGGTATGTACGGATCAAATCTTGCAAGTTTTTGACCCACTTTCTGGTTTCCGCTCAAGCTTTAAATTTACATACATATGTAAATATGGTGACAATGCAATATTACGGTACCATTGAGCTGATCTGATGATGGACACAGGATGTGGCCATTGGAACTCTGTGATAAAATAACGCAACCTAATTGCGTTTGGGGTTTTGAGAATTGACTCGATGAGTATTAGTTGCCTGTGGAACGGAAGGAACAGTCAGCGATAAAAGCTAGTACCGAAAATGAAATTTTTGCTAAAAACTTATTAATTCACAGGAGTCCATGCCCACTAAATTGAAAAAAATTAAATATATATTGCAGTTCGTGGTCCATAGAATTAGTACAGGTACAATTAGGTAGATACAATATTTTAATATACCATGATATTTAAAGCAGCTTGGGTGTAAGGACTAGAATCTAAAATGTTCAGACTGCAGTACCATCTCTCTCGCTATTCCTAAATTCAGTAAGGGATTCGTAATAGGATTTGCAAGCACGTACTGTTCGCCTCGTCTTTTGAGTTGGTCAAAGGCGCCTAGCCTTTCAAAAATTGCATATAGTGGAGAATTTGGGACGGTACCGCCGTGACCGGGTGACCTAGAGGTCCAGGCCGCGTAGCCAATGTGCCAATCGTTTACGCTCATTCTTTCATATTAGTGCGGCAGTGACAGTTGCGTTTCGTTTGCTATGGAGCGTTAACAATTGGCACGTTGACTACGCGGTGTCATCAAGCTCACCAAACTTATTAACCTATCGAATGAGCTGATACTTTTACTGATACTGGAAAGCGATATGTAAACATACTACTCGTACATATCTATACGACGGACGTCAGTGAGATGACGATAACTCATTGCTGATGTCCTATTTTATTACCTACATATAACATGAGTTTCATATGATTATCCACCTGGTTTCTTAAGCTTAATAGTCGCCTCCAAACCTCCCCTTATAGCCCTATTCCTCACACAAAGTTTACCTTAACTTATATTAGCCATCAACTTATCCCCGGATCACTGTTCACTCTGAGTACTGATATACGTTGGTCACAGTCGACAAGAGACACATGATTATTCTAATAACACCATAAGGACGTCCTTGACTTCCACTGCCCGTAGATTTGTTCGCACACAACCTCCTTTTCCTACTGTCGTTCGTATCTACACTCTCAACTTAAGCTAAAAAATCACAATAACCTACGAGTAGAAGCGGTTATTTAACTTAAACGTGACTACTAGCGCCATCTACTCCATGACGTTGGCAAATATTAGTCGGTGTGCAATACGTTCGCGACACGCGGGTAGGTTATTATCATGCAAATATGTTATTCGGAGGTAATCGAAGTTTCTCGCCCGTACCTTTCGGGTTAGAGGTCGGGTAATCGGGCACAGATGTTTTGATATTAACTCCCCATGTAATAACAGCAACATATTTGACTGGCCATTGATAGACCTTAATTCCTAGCAATATGGTTCACAATTGGTTAGTTAAGTATTACTACGTAGGCACGACAAGGGTTTTTGAGATGCCGTGAAGGTTCTTGTGAAGGGCTGGAGGGTTAAGTAGGAACTACTCTTGAATGGGGTGTACGGTGTATGTGTAGAAATTTGCGGTGATTTGATGTTTTCCCTGAAGCTCTATAATCTTTTAATGAAATATTTATTTATGTCTGTAATTACTTTGGAGGATTTAACAACTAAGAAACGCCTTGTCTGTAAGTTTCTGTACAAAACAGTCGGCTAATTTTTGCGGGGGAGCGGGTTTCGTATTTTAGACGGTATTTGACCACCACGTGAACGAATAAAACGTCATATGTATTGTATGGACTGACGTTTATCTGACATGGCTTTGTATGTTACGTACAAATAGCTATACATTTGAGGAGCCTCTCCTCCGCAAAAATCGGCAGACCTTTTTATACAGAAAATTACAGACAAGGCGTTACCAATCGTTAAATCCTCCAAGGAATAACCCCTTGAGAATCCAAGAACATTGTTAGCTAGTTTACATTTTAAAAAGAGACATCTAGCGAGAAATTCACTAACTAAAATCACAGTACTTACAAACATGCGGCAATACTAATAATCAACACTTGCCTCAAAATGTTTCTCTCGTTTAACCGCTTAGAATTTTTTCTTGAGCGTGCTCGTGACGCCGCCGGTACGAAGTTACACGAAGTTTTGTCATCATCAGACTGCGGCAAAATAAGCTGGATATTGTAATGTCTTATATATCCTATATATCAGTCTACGACGATTAAAAGGTTAAATATGAATTGGTATACAAGCATTTAAATATCATCAGTTATAATTTCTTTTTTTTGCTTTCAGGTAAGTTGCTGACGTATCATGGAGGAAGTAAAAGCGCATTGGGAGCTAAACAACCTTACGACCTACTTGAGTAGGTACTGTGGACATACTCGTATACACTAACCTTTTAAATAAATACCTCCACTGCAGAGAGCACAGGCCTCCTCTTATTAGCGAGAGGGTTTGGACTATAATCCATACGCTGGCGAGCGAGTTGGGGAATTCACATACACCTTTGGATTTCTTCGCTAATGTATCTGTGGTTTTCTTCACCGAAAAGCTAGTAGTAAATGTCAGCTGATATTTCGTAGGTACGTATGTTCCTAAAAACTCATTTGCGCTAGCCAGGATTTAAGCCAGCGACCTCCGGATTTAATATCGGACGTCATATCCACTCAGCTACCACCGTTTCTCCTAAATCTTTTACTTAAAATAACCGTAGTTGGGTTTAAAGTTCAAAAGCTTTCTGCTTATGTTACGAGTATGTATCCTTCAATAGGGCTGCTAAATATATGGCGAACTTGGCATACTTGGGACTTGGCCATTTAAGAGCTTGATTTACGTTAATATTATGTCTTGCACTCAGCGATTGGCGATTCTCTTATGATAATTATTCTTGCATTTAATCATTTCATTGTTAAGGATTTTAAAGCCTATTATAAGATAGAAAATATGCACAAAAGCTCTCGACTATTGTCTTTAGAATTTGTTTCTGACCTTTTAGACTATGAAACCGGAATATATGGCCAAAATAATATATTTTTGTCCTGTAGGCGTAGCACGAGTACACAGCGGCAGTATCTCGCGCACGATTCCCGTCGTAATCTTACTAATACAGTTACAGCACTAGACTTCCTCGTGGGATACTATACTGTGCCAGCACATTACAGCACATTCATGATAAGCCTATTTCGAATGCCAAAATGGTGCTATAAACATAATCTGCATCAAAAGTAACGTATGCGTATTCATCAAAACCATCTACATTCTCTAATAAACATGTATCTATATATAGAACAATTCTTTTTTTTCATTTAAATTTTAGTAACCAAATTATAATACACATACATGGTTTGCGTCACTTGGTAAACTTGTATGTAAACATACCTTTTAGTTAAGTCCGTTTACTTTAGTTATGTTTTAGTGAGAGCGTTTAAAGCAGTAAATGTTCATCTCAATAATATATGTACGTAACAATGTATCCTGTCCTATACTTCTATTGTTTCTGTAACAAAAAAAACCTAGACTGTAACAGATATTTTTGAATGCGGACTATATAGATAGGTACATTATCTGTGTGGAAAAATATTCCAGGGTGGTAGTTATTTTTGCACGTTGTCTCATCTGCTACGAATGATGCTGACTGTCCATCTCTACGACCAGATTTCAGTCACCCGTCGCGTTAACTCACTTACTCGTGGCCAGAGTTATGCCTCTCCGTTTACTATTATAACAACTAACTAACATTCTCCATATACAACAGAGAACGTTCTCGAGAACAGCACAACTATACTCGTGCCTTCACTCGTGACAACGCTCCGCTTGCCCATAAATGCAGCCTTATCTGGGCACATGTTGCCAGCTGTTATTGGCTCGCAAAAACTTCCCGAGACGTTGTGGGGCGGTCGCGGTTATTTCGCTCCGCTGTATGACAATACGCCCTTTTCTTTGAGAACGACACATTGCGTGGAATGACGCTTTTTTGTGAAATAAACATCTGCTTCTTTTCTGTTGATAAGGTTAATTCCGCGTTTTGAGAGGAATTTTGCATATGAAATAAAGGGCCATAAACGAAAGTTACGCGACTTGTATATATTTTTCATTTCTCATGCTCTGAAATCAGGTCATTGTAGTTCTACGAAGTGTGCAGAAGGTGATATGTTTCTGCTCTAGGGCATTTTACTTTCAAAGTACGTTTTTTTTTAAAGATATTCAATTAAACAACATTGGTCTTTCTAGCCGCAGATTAATAGATTATCTTACATCATTTTATAACTAGCCCATGACTTCGTCTGCGTGGGATGATGATGATCATTGATAAAATCTATCCTATGTGCTTCCCCCGGCCTCAAATTATCTCAAGACCAAATTTCATCTAAATCGGTTAAGCGGTTTAAGAGTAAAGAGGTAGGCAGACAGAGTTACTTTCGCATTAATAGTAGGTATTACAAGCTTTTTCCCGCGACTTTGCCTGGAATTAATAATTTGAGTACCTTATTTTTTAGCCACTCTGCTTTTTATTGATTCTCCATACCAACTTCCTTATTTAAGAGGAAAGAGGACGGCCGATTCTCCATACAAACGTAGTCTCCATTTTCCTCTCTGGATAGTGACATTTTGGAAAATATTTTTAGATAATTTGATGTATATTAACCATAACTATGCCCCTATCTTTGACAAAAAGGAGCGAAAAACAGATTTCATACAAAATTTTAATAATATATATATTAATTAAAAATTCGAAAAAAATCAATGTGGTTAATATACAATAAACTGTGTCAAAATATTTTCAATAATGGTAATATCGAGAGAGAAACATGAGGACTAGGTTTGTATGAAAAGGTGATTTTGTGCGGGTCCTCCACTACTATGATGCCTAGAAAAAGTGTGGAGGCAATTCAATTTTAAATTGGTTCAGTGATATAAGCGCGAACGTAAAAACATAACAGACATACCCACGTTCGCATCTATAATATTAAGTATGAATAGTAGGAATATGAGTATGAAATACCTAAATAACTTACTAAAACAAAAATGTCGAACGAAAAAACCGTTATCCCAACACACGCATTCCGTTTTCGCGTTCCGTCTGCAAGTAAGTTAAATTGCAAACGATTTGCAATTTGCAACGTTCTGGCGCCTCGCTCGCTTAACACTCCTCTAATTTGTTGGTAACTTTGCAGGAACATTGCTGCATGAAATTAGCTTCACGGAAGTAGATACTTTTGAAAGTGGTTACGTGTTTCATATGTTTCTTATAAGAGGAAAAAATCGCGTGAAGTTTGGCCCAAACAACATTAAGTCAACTATACAGGGCGTCCCAAGACTACGGGACATCAAGGGAAAGTACCTAAAATATCGTAGATAGGATATTTTTCTGAAAGGAGACTTTACGTTATTTTTAAAAGTCAGTAATTCTGCATTTAAAGATTTTCTAAGAATTACTTGCTTCGTCTGGGAATCGAAGCGACTTAATAATTTTCTTGAAATTTGACTCAAACATTTTACGTTGTTCCTTTCATTTAAAATACTATGTTACTTAAGAAGAATTATAATTTTTTCGATTGGCATCATAAAAATAGGCGTGATATTTTTCGCATTTAAGTCAGTTCGATTCCCAGGCGAAGCAAGTAATTCTTAGAAAACCTTTAAATGCAGAATTACTGACTTTTAAAAATAACATAAAGTCTTCTTTCAGCAAAATATCCTATCTACGATATTTAAGGTACTTTCCCTTGGTGTCCCGTAGTCTTGGGACGCCTGTATATTAATATAAATGAAAAACTACAAAGCGGGACACAAAAGTGGAGTGATAACAACTACTTGACGATTTGCTTCCATTTTCATTTGGTTATTCATCATATCATTCATTCATTCTTGCTAGGCTATGCTACATACTTGCCAAGTGTCATGCTCAATGCTTTTTGCTGGCTGAGATCATACTTTGAATTATGAGAGAAGTATGCCACGTAATACAAAAGATATTCATACAAAAAGAGAAAAATGTTTTTCCACTTCTAAATATTTTTCCATTCTCCATGATTTTTGTACGTTGTTGACACAATGAAAAATTAGGTTTATGGGTTTCCTTTTTTTTTCAGAAATTGCAATAAAAATTTAATATATTTTTTTCAAGCAAAACCTGGAAAAAATATGCTGAAGAAATCGATATCAAAGTGATTTCTTTAGTTAGTGATAACTGTTTTCTCCCGAAATGGAAATTGCATAGAAAAAGTAAAGTTATTTAGTTTCCATGTACCGTCTGTAACTAAGGGTGATATTTCACATGTCCAATTATTTTGTCCAATGTGTATTTGGGTCCCACATTTTGCTTAATGAGAGAGTGAGACGCAATGTACATTGGACAAGTGGAATACCACCCAATGGCTCAGTTTCATTGGTATGCGGGGTGCGAGGAGATTTCCATAAAACATGCCATAGGGCCCGAATGCGGGGTGCGGGAGATTTCCTAGATGAGATTCACTAGTCGTTTTACCGCTTGCGGAGAGTCTTGCATGCCTTATGTCGAAACTGAACCATAAGTTGAATTGCATGGTATTATTCAAGGGGACTGAAAAAAACTTAAGCAGTGATCAAACATTAGGTACCTTTTAATCAACATTAGGCTGTAAACATCTTAGCGTCTGCATGTGATTTTTAAAGACAAACTAAAAAGTAAATTTGGTCCTGGAAGATGCCCGGCAAACGGAAACATGGTCGCCTTAAATTTACTTAGCGCCGTTCTGTGGAGAAGAGCTGGGTGTATTGGGGACAGGGTGGAAGAACATTACTCAAGCTGCCCAGGATCAGAGAGAGAGAGAGGATCCTAGCAGAGGGTAACAGTATGAAAAGATGAAGACGAAGACACTAGAAAGTACTCTTAGTGACAATCTGTGAGAAAAAAAAGCCAACTTGTCTTTTTAACTTTTAACTATTTGCCAACTTATCTGGGTGTCTTAGGAGTACTTATAGTGAAAATACCTCATACCAATATACCAGCGCCATTGAATCTGAAAGGAAAGCGATCCACAAAAGAAACGGAATTCGTTCGCAGAACTGACAAAACAAACAATTTTCGCATTTTCGTATTACGGTTTTGCATTTCATTGAAAATTAGACTTTATTGCATTCGAGTTGGGTTGCAATTTGTTGGTGAACGGATATTAGAAAAGTTTGCTGGAAAGTAGTTTGGTACTGCGTTAGAGTCTCGGTGGGGTTAAGCTGCATTTTTCTCAGGGAAGTGGAAATATCCTGGACTTATTTCTCAAAAAGACGCTTCAAATGAGTTATTGCAGTAGCTTAAGGTACATTTTCATTGGTCGACATACCTACAGCTGTTCTAATAATATTATGAAAGCGAAGGACACGAATTTGTTAGACTTATTTTTATTAATTAAGTCCAATTTTTATTTTACAAGAAAACACTTCAATTAGTTCAATTATGTCATATTACAAATACCAAAGCCACCTGCAGCCCAAGCGTGTCAACCAATTAAACCACTACATATAACACATTTAATCATATTGTATTCAAAAGAGTTTACTAATATATCATCAATAAAATGTATAATAGAGCATTCCACGGGCTGTCCCATACGGACGCATTTTGTTCCCTGTGTTACTTCTTTTTTTTTTGCTTTTAAAGCAGGCGATTATTTTTCTGTGCATATTTTTGTCCCACAGAAAACGAAACTTGTACCTGCAAATCTTCAGAAAATTCGCGTTTGTACGGGTACAACGGTAGATAATTTCATGGAATGCTCCAAGATGTGTATTGTTATTGTAAATAAACTCCTTAATAAAAATAAATTAAAAAATATCGCACATTAGCACTTCTCAAACCATTTACCAAAAAAATTAATTAGGTCAGAAATCGAAATACAACTATTTAAAAGGATTATATCGCGTATAATTAACTTTGAAAGTGGCGCGAGCGATGGGGCGTTCATAGTAATCAGCGAAAGACAGTGTTAACGGCAAGTTGTTTATTTTTTAAACTTGGTAACATTGCACAAAGAAAGCTAACACAGTTCGTGTAACGGTGTAGACCCACAAGAGTATGCATGAGCATCACCCTCAGCACGAACTAAACCGCCGGCTACCACACTTACCCCCTTATTCATAAACGTGTGCTAAAGTTACGATGCCGCTAATAATCGTTTGTCCCTTTCCGATGTATTGGTATGATGGAAAGAGACAAACGATTATTAGCGGCATCGTAACTTTAGCACACGTTTATGAATAAGGGGGTTAGTAATTAGTCTCCGAGCATCTCTAGTAAGGAAGTACACAGAGTAGCAGAATAATTTGCATAGTTTAACCGTGTCACCTCTCCTATCAAATCTATCTGATAAACAAAAAGCGGCCAAGTGCGAGTCCGACTCGCGCATGAAGGGTTCCGTACCATTTAAGACGTATTAAAAAAAATCTACTTACTAGATCTTGTTCAACATTTTACCACTTTGGACACACATTTTACCACTTTGGAAGTGTCTCTCGCGCAAACTATTCAGTTTAGAAAAAAATTATATTAGGAACCTAAATATCATTTTTGAAGACCTATCCATAGATACCCCACACGTATAGGTTTGATGAAAAAAAATTATTTTTAATTTTATGACGTATTAAAAAAAACTACTCACTAGATTTCGTTCAAACCAATTTTCGGTGGAAGTTTGCATGGTAATGTATATCATATATTTTTTTTATATTTTTCATTCTGTTATTTTAGAAGTTACAGGGGGGGGGGACACTTTTTTTTTCACTTTGGAAGTGTCTCTCGCGCAAACTATTCAGTTTAAAAAAAATGAGATTAGAAATCTAAATATCATTTTTGAAGACATATCCGTAGATACCCCACACGTATGGGTTTGATGAAAAAAAATTTTTTTTTTTAATTTTATGACATATTTAAAAAAAACTACTTACTAGATCTCGTTCAAACCAATTTTCGGTGGAAGTTTGCATGGTAATGTATATCATATATTTTTTTTAGATTTTTCATTCTGTTATTTTAGAAGTTACGGGGAGGGGGGGACACACTTTTTTCCACTTTGGAAGTGTCTCTCGCGCAAACTATTCAGTTTAAAAAAAAATGATATTAGAAACCTCAATATCATTTTTAAAGACCTATCCATAGATATCCCACACGTATGGGTTTGATGAAAAAAGATTTTTTGAGTTTCAGTTGTAAGTACGGGGAACCCCCAAAATTTATTGTTTTTTTTCTTTTTTTGTGTAAACATATTAATGCGGTTCATAGAATACATCTACTTACCAAGTTTGAACAGTATAGCTCTTATAGTTTCGGAAAAAAGTGGCTGTGACATAATCGGACAGACAGACGGACATGACGAATCTATAAGGGTTCCGTTTTTTGCCATTTGGCTACGGAACCCTAAAAATCAAAGACAAACGCTTGCGCGTTCTATCTCGACGCCACCGCCATCTGGCGACTAGTTTGCATACTAATATCCAATACATGCCATGAAACTGTGAAAGACTAACGCTTGCGCGATCTAACTCGACGCTAATGCCATCTAGCGAGCAATCGGGTAAATTTTCCGTATTCGAAGTGGTGTTATGATACAACTTAAAATAGGAGGACTGAGGCAAAATAACATTGACCTCTGACAATGATAATACATTTGCACGTGTAGTATGTGGGTATATATATACAACTATAAGTGGTCTACATTGTAGTTTTGACAGAGATAAATATACCTTTCCTCAGTCTCCCGTAGTGAAAAACCGCTGTGAAGGGTTCGAAACGTCAAGATGTGTTTTAATTTAATACGCGATATAATCTGTAAAAATAGTGTTATTTCACTCACTCCCCCCCAGGTAAACCGAACACAATGTCTTGTCTTGGCGAATCAAACATCGCATACTTAATTTGTATTTTTTTTTTCAACTAATCGCTGTGACAAGAATTGTCTGGGAAATGGAATAAGGTGAAAATAATTTACTTACTGTTTAAAAGATTTACTTCTGTACTTTGATGTTAATATCATAAATAAGATTAGATTATTTAATATTACAATACAAATTTACCTGAGCCAAAATATAACAACACACATCATGATCTACATAGACTACAAACTATCTACATGCAAACATTCTAAAATAAAAACCATTTAAGTAATATGTTTTCTCCCAAAAAGATTATTAGGGTACAATTCACAACTTCGAAATAAATGTCAATTTTTTGTGTAATATAACGAGATCACTTATTAAATTCATATAAAAATAGTAACAAAAAAACATTTATAATATGAATAATTGCAATAAAACTAATGATGAAATAATACGAGTTTTGAGGGAAAAACAAAAAGAATATATTAAAAACTTTAAAACAAGATTAACATGGAACGTTGCTAGCCGCGTATATATGGCAAGAAGATGTACCTAAAAGTCGAGATTTACTCTCACGCGCTGCGTCGCGTTGCATGTGGTAAAACTGCAGGCGCTTATGTTTGTGGCCTATTTCCAACAACTAAAAAGTGAAAGTCCTCACAAAACTCCCCAGCGTACAAAGTCCGCCACAATCCCGCTAAACCGTTCTTGAGCCACCTGGTTGAGCTTGACTCGCATCTTGGACAAGTCCCCACCGAACTTGGGAGCGTCTTCTGGCTCTGCCGTCACTATCCCGACCAGTAATAGACTGAATAACAACCCTAAGGGCTTCATCTGAAAAAAAAAAAAAGTTTAAAATCCCTCGATGTATAATTTCCCTTCGAAATTTCAGAAGAATACTTGGTGTGATAAGTTTAGTTGTCTCAGATTTATTTTCTGTGCCGTCCAACTGCATTTATTTCGTATATTACTTACATTTTCTCAACGGTTGTCAATGATTAATGAATATTTCACTGAGCATTTTTCACATCCATTGTGACAGAAAAAAAAAATCAAAATCTTCAGAAAATTTGAGCCAGTAGGTGTAGATAAAAACCTAAGTGAACTGTACATGTACTTGTCCGCTCACTACTACACTGTACTTACATAAAGTATTTGACAACTTAATATACATTTGTAGGTTTCCAGCACAGACGCACATGAAGCATAAGGACCCTTCTCTGTTGGAAAGTCACATTTGGTCGAGAACAAATTTAACTTGTAGAGGCTGTAGAAAAGTCTTAATATCGCGAAGTAGCCGATAGAACAGCGACATCTAAATGTGATACTGGGCAACTATAAAACTAAACATTACCTTCTGTATTTAACAATTCTTAAACAAATGAATAATGAATAAAAGAGTAATCAAAAGCGGCCAAGTGCGAGTCGGACTCGCCCATGAAGGGTTCCGTACCATTTATGACGTATTAAAAAAACTACTTACTAGATCTCGTTCAAACCAATTTTCGGTGGAAGTTTGCATGGTAATGTATATCATATATTTTTTTTAGATTTTTCATTCTGTTATTTTAGAAGTTACAGGGGGGGGGACACATTTTTTCACTTTGGAAGTGTCTCGCGCAAACTATTCAGTTTAGAAAAAAATGATATTAGAAACCTCAATATCAGTTTTAAAGACCTATCCACAGATACCCCACACGTATGGGTTTGATGAAAAAATATTTTTTGAGTTTCAGTTCTAAGTATGGGGAACCCCCAAAATTTATTGTTTTTTTTTCTATTTTTGTGTAAAAATCTTAATGCGGTTCATAGAATACATCTACTTACCAAGTTTGAACACTATAGCTCGTATAGTTTCGGAAAAAAGTGGTTGTGACATAATCGGACAGACAGACATGACGAATCTATAAGGGTTCCGTTTTTTGCCATTTGGCTACGGAACCCTAAAAATTATACGTTATATTTCAAATGTATAATGTTTATCCGACTTCACTATTAATACAATAATGGGTTTACTCACGTTTTTTGCCTAAATATAGGTGTAAAATATGGTCTTACCTCAATCAGATTCATATCGAAGTTCTTTCTAGGATACACTTTATCTATATCAATATTCAACTTCTCCAATGCCAGGGTCAGCTGTGTGAAGTAATGGTCCAAGATACGCTGGTAGTGATGTCGCCTGAATTCCTCGTCAGAACCAGAGAAGATGAAGTACATCAAATCAGTCACTGGATTCCCCAGCTTTAGAGTTTGGTAGTCCAGCAGGATTACTTCTAATTTATCGTCCTGAAAATAGAATAAATGTTGAGTTTTTACCAATATTCTACTAAAGTAATCATTATATAATATATTGTTATTATATTAAATTCTATGTTAGTCGTGATTCAATGGACCTAATGTGTAGATACACTGTGCAGTGTACAGTGCATGGATTTTTTAGGGAATGTACTTAAATTTACTGTTATACCTCTTCAGATATTGAAGATATGCATAACTTCATATTTTTCAAGTTTAAATTAATATGCTAAACAAATAAAAGTAACTTACATTACGTCTGTGCATTAAATTACTTGTTTTGAAATCTCCATGAATTAAAAAACTTTTATCTGACATCATCTGTTGCATTAAAGCCGTCATGTTCACTGAACGGAAAAAATTGAGCAATCTCATCTTATGGTCATCATTTAAAACTTTGCATACATCCCGGACTGTTTGTTGCATATACTGAGCAATCTTTTCTTGGTCTTTGGAAAAATCATTATATCTAAACTTATTGATTATTTGCTCGAATTCTTTCGGCTGTTGTTCACGTAGGGCTAGACTTACAGCGTGAAACTTAGCCAGTTGTGAAACGGCTGCAGAGGCATACTCCCAATCAAAAGTTTTCCTTCTATCAAAGCTTGTAAAGCCATTACCTTCCAGGTTTTCGAGCACCAATATTTCTTCATAAAGAATCGACTTCAGTCCGTAAAATTTTGGCACAACCAACCTGTCTTCAATCGGAACATCTTGTTCATTATAAATCCTGTCGAAATGAACTGCCAGATCAGTGTAGAATACTTCTTCAGTAGTGTATATTCTTACCAGAAAATCGTTCTTGGCTCTAGTATCTTCACTCAGGCTAGCTGCTTTTGCAAAAATATGTAAATCTGCTTTGATTGGGTCTTGAATGGTAGCTACGTACAAATCTGATGTAAAATTAGCTCCTCCTGAATTAATAGGTTTAATATAAATTTTACTAGGGTCGTAACTTTCTTTCTCAGCGACATCTTGAAGAAATGTCCGTAGTTGTTGTTCAATATCAGTCATTTCTTTGTCAGAGTTGCGACTACCACTTGTACAACTAAATTAATATTTTTATGAGCCACTTCGAGGTATATATATAATTGTTGTGTATTACTTACAAGAAATTAATGGCAAAAAGATAAATCTAATCAAAGAGGTGTCTGCCCTTTTTAGCTATTGTTGTATTGTTACTTGCTACACCTATCATTATTTTATTAAATCTATATGCGATTAAAATCTACATCTGTATGGTGTCTTCCTCTATCATTAATCAATCGTTGTATAGGTACGCAATTGTCTTTTTTAACAGTTAGAGCGAATCGTTATCAAATAAAATAAAAAAACTACTCAGTACGTCTAGACATTAAGATGCAGAGATTATTCATGTTGTTGATAATTTTCATTACCTATACTTACTGCTTGGCCGACGAGAGGATCTAACTATAAATCGTAAATTATTAAAGACGTTTATCATAATCTTGATATGAAGATTTTTATTTAGGTACTTTAGCTCCGATATAAGTTTTGTTTCAATTATGTCTTAGGGCGTCCACGAGCTGGCGCTCGCTGCACGCAGCGGGCGAAGGCCCGCGGGTGCCATAGTAGGTAATATCCGTCGCACGCGTTCGCGCAAGTTTGCGTTGCTCATACAATTTTTCGTTCACCCGCTCACCCGCTACGTATAACCGCGCCAGCTAGCGGACGCCCTTACTTTCTGTTTTGTGACTAAACACGTGTGTAACATTAATCGCCAATTTTTTGACGACCGGGAACCGTTAACAATCTCACAATGTTTATGGTAAATATGTTTTTGTAGTTGTTTCTATACCGGTACCCTAGTGATACAGAGCGCCTTCACGATCCCCTCTAGTATATTTTTAACCTTATAACTGCTTAGAATTTTTCATCAAACGTGAAATTTTGTCTTATTTATCAGACTGCGGTGAAATGAGCAGGATATAATAAGTTATTATTTATATATACGTATCAAACTACGGCGGTTAAAAGGTTAAATAATCCGTTGTAATATATTACAGTTTTATAGCAGCATATATGTAATGTTTGTTCCTTTCATTAAAATCAGGCTTTTCAATTTCTCTGGTGTTTCCATAGATCAGACGTTGGTAATAAGCTTTAATACATTAGTCGGCATCGTGAATATTATTAAGTTTATACACGTATTCCGCTGAATTTAATGGTTACACGTGTTTTCATTAATTTATTTATTTTCTAACAAACCATAAGCTGTATTCTGATTTAAAAATCTCAGCTTGATTTCTTATTCACTTAGATATGATCTTGAAAGTCATGGCATGATTCGCTGTGAATATGTTGCACATCAATAAGGACAACTGATAACAATATTCATCTCAAATATTATTTCTATAAACCATTTAGGAAGCAAACACGTGTATTTTTTGGTCTTAAGTGGTGCCTTTAGAATACCTACGAATATAATGCAAAGCGTGCTCTCTCACGAAAACGTGACGCGGCATGATAATCTGCTTTCTTCCTAGCGCTGCGAACCGAAGTGTGATATCGGTTTTAGGTAATTTTAAGATCCTGGAAAATTGGAATGAAATTAATTTTGTATTAAGTAATGTAATTATGTTTAGAAATACGTCGTACGATGTACATCTTCATCCATCTCTCGGCCGAGACACGAACTCACGACTTTGGATCGAGACGGTGAGTTTATCCACTTTTCCTTTATTTTTAATTATTGGAATTTGGAACGAAAGTTAAGCAAAGTAGGAAAGCATTTGGTTCTTAAATCTTACGGTTTAGAATAGTTTTTTACGCAATGCACAGCGTTTGAGGGAAAACTGACAGCACGCCGCCCAGCCGGTCGACCTAGGTATCGATGGGCGGATGTGGTGGACACGGATCTACGCGAGCTCTGGAGGTTGAAGACTGGCGAGAAACTGCACAGGACCGGGATCAGTGGCGAGCAGTAGTGTTGGAGGCCAAGACACACTGTGGGTCGCTGCGCCAGAGGAGTAAGTAAGTAAGTAGTTTTACGCAATTGTAATTGTTTAAGAATAAATAATTTTAAACATACATAACATTTTTAAACTATCAAACATAAGTTGAAGTACACTGTGGTTATAGTATTTGGGTTAAAATCATTTTCGTTGTCTTGTTTCTGACCACTCTGTCACATTACATTTGTGTGTTCTATAAAATAAATTTAAGAACTCGAATGCTATTGCATGTCTTTCTAGATGTAGATAATAAGAGAACAATAAAATAAAAAATCATATCATACAAAAAGCTATATTATACAAATGTAATGTGACAGAGTGGTCAGAAACAAGACAACGAAAATAATTTTGACCCATTTATCTATTTTTAAGTTTTAGTTAAGTGCTTTGTAATTGGATACGCACTCGCTATACTTACTGAATTTATGTTTTAATAGTTAAAGTGTATAATTTCTTTCAGAAAATAAAGTACAAAAAACTTAAGATAAAGATAGTTTATTATTCAAGTATATAACAATACGCTTATGAAGGTCAAATAAAGCTACACCGGCTCTAACCCTACACTACACCTCTGACCCGAGAAGATTTAAATTCCTCCTCTATTGGAGGAGGGTATTCCAATATGGACCGGCAAGAAACTCGGCGGGACACATCTTTTAAAAACATTACATCTTATAATTAACATTGGATTCTTGGATTCTCGTTAAGTTTTGTACAGTCAGTGGTGGAAGTGCATGGCTACTTTATGAATGAACTCCATTCCTTATGTGTCCATGCAGTTTTGCAGCTTGCTGTACACATTAACCTTGGCTTGTGCTTTGTGCTGTTTATTATATTTGATCTTTGTTATATTTAATTTTTTCTAAGTGAGAACCTGTAATTGGCTCTGTATTACTATTGTATGGTATAGAAATGTTTAAAGCTGTTGGTTTTCCATGTATGTAATTAAAAAATTAAATTAGCTCTTTCAGAAAACATATCGAATTCTTACAAAAGGAAGAGAAAATAAAATTAATAAAGAAATGAGAATATACATTATATAAATCTGACTGATTGCTATGAAATACCTACATAAAATATTTGATGTGCTTTCTTACCTGACTCTACACATAATACAATGATTTTAATTGCTACTTGTTTTACAGTTTCTGGTTTGGACCATGCATGTTTGTCTGTCAAGTAGTCCTCGACTCTAAAAAGCCTTCAACATCGATGACTTTTTAAAGTAATTATTAAGAGCTGGCAAGGGTAATCTTAAAGTATCGTCAGGTAAAGTCAAAGAAAGATCTAAGTCGCGGTGGATTTTACGGCATTTTCAATTGGAACTATTTAAACAAAACAAAATCCACTCTGTTTCTTACACTATAGTTTCAAATTTCTCTGACATATTTTGGATTTTTTCCTTGTATGGCTGGGTCTTAGGAGGATATGGAGATGATACCTGTCACTGCTTATCGAGTTTGAAAAATAATATAGTAGAACGTGCTATTCTAACAAACTTTGCCACTCTTAATTGTCTCTTGGCTGACGAGGGGGAATAATAGCAAGAAATTGTTGATCCACGCATTCATCAAATACATTAATACGGCAACTCAGTACTTATACCTAGCTTTTTACGGATTTGAGATTTGGAACAGACCTTCGATAGGCATGTTTGTCATAGTTTAATTTCTTATGCGTATATTTTGTGCAATATTTATCTAAATCTAGGTTCTAAAATAATATCGCGGCGCACTCGTTTGCGCCGTAGCGCACAAAACGGTAATATTCTTACTCTTCTATAAAAGCGCGACAGAGAGATACCTATTAGCCTTACGTTAGCGCAAACTATTGCCTAGCCTAGGCCCCCAGGAGCCCGATTCAAATTTAACAAGGTTTTGATGTTACCATGATACGACCTTGATGATCGCACGCGGTGATCAGTGCATGCGAAAGAAATGAAAGTCGTGTGTTAAATGCGCGCCATTAACCTAGACGTCCTATACTATCAATCATCAAGGTCTTCTTACTATCGAAACCAGCAGCGGTATCATGGTCACTTACACGTACATACTTGTTAGAACGTGACAGGTATAGTGACAAGTGATAAAGAGCCGACCATATTAGCCCTACTGTTCAAAACTATAATAAAATTGTTTAATTATATAGAATCGACCTCCTAGGCAGGCTTAAATACAGCAATGCATTTGCACGCCTTTTGATTTAGATAATATGGTCACTTAAGCAAAACGATTTTTTTTCAATCGTGTAACAGAAAATGAAAACGTAAAGATTGAAGAACTTGATATTCGGCAGCAACCTAGAATTTAGCTAAATTGAAAGAAATTAATAATTAAATTATAAAAGATACACACGCACACAATTGGATACACCAATCGAGGTTCGGAAACCGGTTAAATTTCCAAACCGTTATCATGTACTTGGCGCAAAACTTTTTAGAACAGCTCTTGTCAATTTAACCGGTTCAGAACCATTATCATGTACTTGGCGCAAAACTTTTTAGAACAGTTCTTGTCAATTTAACCGGTTCAGAACCATAAAAATCGGTTTCTTCCTATTGGTTACGTGTAGCACACCACCAGGCCGGCCGGCCGTTTCGTCGCTTGTCGAATAAAACGTTTAATATATTTTTAGGTTAGAATGAAGTTCTTAAAACGTTCGCGTTCTTATAAAAGTTCGGAAGAAAACCGAAATATACCGGTTCCGAGCCTTGGCACCAGTATTGATAACCGCCGCTAAAAAACCTGCTTTTAAATTGGTTTGGTCCAAAGGGTTAAAAAACTACAAGTATAATAATAGAGTGATTTATTAAAAGCAAAATTTACAACCTTTTAGAGTCGGCAACACGCCTACATGCACCTAATGAGAGAGATGTAACATGAATATGAAGCCGAGGAAAATGACGTTAGTTCTCAACGTCTAGTCTGGCGAGTGTTAAGGTTACATTCCAAATCTAACTTCATTGCCACTCCGCATTGCAGCGTGCTGTATTGTCGTGGGAAATAACAAAGTCAGTATCAAATTTATTAATGCGATTAGTGATACTTAGTAAAGATAATTCAGAACGTGACTGCAGCAGCAGCGTTGCTCGTGCAGGGTTGCAGCAGCGAAAAATAGGCTGTGTTTTTTTTTGATAAATTTCAACGGTAGTTGCTGTATTCCTGTCATCATTAAAATGTTAAAGTCGTCACTCACTTCACCAACGACATTGAATAGAATAGAAGCTTTGTTGCGAACGCAACTTTTTATTTGTATGAAATCAATATATTCCCAATGCAATAGCTAAACGCAGCCGTCGGGCTCGGCTAGTATTCGGAGGCTTTTCAAAAGCACCAATAAGAGCATTGCACTTATTTTGTAGCGCGGCCAATTAAAGCCACCAAAATTTAAACCATCTTTTGTACTGGTCAAATATTGTCAATCACTCTTCCATCATCCTCCTTACTATCAGCAAACACTTTCTGCATTTAACCGTTTTGGCAAGAACCCTTGTAAACGCGAACGAAGTTTTATTTGAGTCATCGAGATCCTGACCTGCACGCTGGCTAAAGCTTTATTCAAAAACGCTTAATTTAATCTTAATGAATAACAATGACATAGTATAAGTAAAGCGTCACTGAAATGGTCTCCACTTAGCTTCATGTCAAGGAACCTTTGAGGACCCCGACGCTGGTCTTCCGTGGAAACCCTTGATTGTCAGTGACGTCTCCTGTTTTCCACTGCTGCAAAGTTGCTACAGCAATGTTGCTGCCACAAACGTAATGTACCTTAACGGTTTCCAGCATTGTCAGCATTTCCAATTAAGACAGCAAGGCAATCGGCATCTTTATTAAATTTAAAAAGTAATTTAACATTAACTTGGCATTGCTATGCCAATGATGCAAACACGCTGCAACAGCACGGCAGTGTCGTTAAGTTCAGAAGGTCCTTTAAGGTATTGTTCGGACTCAGAATGCACCAGAATAATTATTACTGTAATGTAATCAACCCCTTACATTACAATAATAATTGCATGCCATATATTCAATTAAATTAAACTAAAATTAAACCTACGATTAAAAAAAATAACTTATTAAATAAGTGCAGCATATGTGGTGCATTACTGCCGCAAATGCCAATATCGATGGTGCTGCTCAGACTTTGGACATTTGCGGCAGTAATGCAGTCGGCAGTGATGTCTCGCTGCAATACTTCAGCAGTAACGCTGGCGCAGTCTGAACCCGAACGTCACCTTTAGCTGCAGTAGCGCCGTATATTTTAATTGCTCTCGGAACAAAGGCACCTGCAGCTGTAATGAAACTCGCTGCTCCTGAGGTGTCATTAAGGTGTCTTAGGTTCAGAGAGCGGGTTTTTGAAAATTCTTCCCTTTTTTCGAGCACCGTATTACACCGGTTACAAAAAATGTAATAAGCAATCTTTATGTTGGCGCAGTTTCTTGAGAAATGTAATGTAGTCGAAAACGATTTGGATTCTAACAATGTTTAATCTACGGAGCGATTAAATTACATGATTTTTTAAAATATAATTGTTCGGCGTCGTAACAAATTATATTGTTGTCGACTACATCATTTCCCAAGAACGCCAATAGATTCGAGCCGGATCGGAGAATGATGGCTGCCGCCGGCCGGCACCGTGTAGATGGAGCGAGCATGTGTGCGCGCCCGCACACATGGATGGAGCGTTAACACTTTAGTATTTTCTCTAGTAACTTCATCGATAAGAAACCTGATTTTTTCAGTTTCGCTCAATAGAAAATAAAACCCCAACCTAGTTCTAAAGCGCACTCTTAGACCACAATTTATGCACAAATGCTAAAAATATGAAAATTGCTTCTAAAAATGCACTGCAAAATGCTTTTTTTTAACTTATAATAAATTAAAATTTAAAAACATGATACCTGCGGTCCCGAGCACGCACATCCATCTAGCTCAAGATTATGCTCAGATAGAGCGAGAGAAAAACTTACGGGTCTGTCATCTCACATCCGCCTCAGTCAAAAGGCAGCCTTATGAAGCTAAAGTTTGCCCTCTGCTTTCCATTTTCAGTGCGCCCATTGTTTCTTCTGTAATTAGCCGCGTCCCGCTTAAATTTTAATGAACTAATCTTGCCAACGGACTGCTGCTGAAGCAAAAATTTGCATATATGATTGATGATGCTTTGTTTGAGCCGCGGTGAACCGAAATATCTAATTTAAGTCTTGTTTATGGAAGTTAAGAATACGTTTAGGAATTTACTTTATACTTATTTGTCGCTATATGGTTTTCTGACTTTTTATACATTTACAAACATACGTTGTCGGAAAATAACGGTGTTCTGCTTCTTCGCCGACGTTTTATTGACCGAATTTGACTTGCCAACCAACTTTTCGCAGATGATTTACCTCGGCAACCAAAATTCGTCAGTGCTTCCAAGTATTAGGTGTATTTTTAAGTTGTTGTCCGAACATACAGTTGCTAACTGTTAGGTATTATGTTGAGTTGCTACTTGATCATCCGGCGAAATAAAATTATGCAGTAAATTGGTTTGGAAATGACATTCGGCAAAATAATTTTCGGCAATGATTTTGAGAACCGAAAATAACTGCTGTCGGATTTTTTGCATTAGTAAAATGTTTTTATTAAACTTAAATATAAGTGCCTGTAATTTTCACGTCTGAATTCTATAAAATATAAATTCAACTAAAATACTTAGATTGCTTTTTTTTCATTGATAATCGACTAATTTTACAACAATACCCATAAATCCCAAATATGCTTTCTAGACCACTTGCAACTGCTCTGGTTTCGTGGGTGTCCATGGGCGACGGTAATTGCTTACCATCAGGTGAATCATCTGCTTATTTGCCTGCAACTTAAAAAAATGCCAGAAACTTTTGCGATAGAACTTTATACTACGAACGAACGTCGAGCGTCGGCTACATAGAATTGGGCAAATAAGTATATTTACCTCCTCATTATTTCCATTTGCGCATCCCTCATTTCACCCTTTAATTCTGATATAAAAAGTACATTGTGTCCATTTCCGTGAGTAGTAAGCATTCAAACATTAGCAAAATACAATTCTATTTTACCTTATTTTATAATGAGCAAGCGAAAGAAGTGTTTTTACTTAAGCTGCTATTGATTCAGATAGCATTTTTATTATCAAACGGTTATGAATATGATCAGTCAGTAAGGTAGGTTAAGGTATAGACAAACATTCACTGGCAAACAGAAGAATGTACAGTCGCCATCAGATATATCGGAGCGGTCGAAGTGCTCAAAACTATCTGAACACACACTCTAAAGCCATGACAATAGAGGCGTGTTTTGATAATTTTGAGCGCCTTGGCCGCTCCGATATGTCTGATGGCGACTGTCCTAGCGTTCGTTGAACAATTCGCCGAATCTGATTAAAAACTCCGAATGCTCGATGTTCTGCTCGAGTTAATACTTAAGTCTATCAGCACATAGGTCCTGCAGCTGGACTCAGCTGCTATCACTTAAAGTAACTACCGAACAACGTCATGCTCTATGATATCTTTGATATTGACAAATTATCCTAGATCCAGCGTATGTCGCCTTAGTCTGATATATAAGACAAAGTGTGGTGTAACTTCGTACCGGCGGCGACACTAGCACGCTCGATGAAAATCTCTAAGCAGTTAAAACATGGTAACAAGATTTCACTCTATGAATAGACATCAAGTTCTGCGTGGGACTAAACACGATGCAGTACGCGGTAACCTATTTAAGTGAGTCTCTAGGGGATTCTATGTAACTAGTTTTCATAATTGCATCTCTAATTGACGTGAACCCGGGGAAGCGAAGGAATGTGTCTCAGTCATGTTTTAAACAACTTAATATTTAAACTTAAGCAACATAAAAGTTGTAATTCGTTTACACCAATCATACAGATAAATAAACATGACGAAGCTATAAGGGTTCCGCTTTTGCTACTTTGGCTAAGGAACTCTAAATAAAAAGTAATGCGCAAATAACTAAACTATCCAGCGATGTATGCCTCCATACTCTTCAGTCTTCCTCCTCCTCAGCAGTGTTCTTTATTTTTCTACTAGACTTTGGTTTTAGTTATTTTTCACGATGTTTCTCATATGAACGTGAAATATTATAAGCCGTAACTGTAACTTAACAAATTTAACGGCTATCATCTTTGAGGTATTACAACACTGTTTATAGCTACATTGTACGGTCGCGTTCACAATAGTATTTTATACAATGGTGATATAATAGAGAGCTTTTCAGTCGAATAAAGATGGATACCCATTATACCGTATCATGCTATGACCGTAATATGAACGTATCAGGCACGGAATGTAACGCGACACGGACCGCTATGCCCACTACAACGTGTCCACATCATTTCATATCCGTGCATAACGAGTTTAGTGACCGTAGTGTCCGCGTATTATCCCCGTAGCATAAGCGATTTTAGTAACCGTAGTGTCCGCGTATCATCCCCGTAGCATAAGCGAGTTTAGTAACCGTAGTGTCTGCGTATCATCCCCGTAGCATAAGCGAGTTTAGTGACCGTAGTATCCGCGTATCATCCCCGTAGCATAAGCGAGTTTAGTGACCGTAGTGTCCGCGTATCATCCCCGTAGCATAAGCGTTCATACCCGGCGTTACAGTTCTATGTAGTTTCATCTGTGTTTTCGTGTGAGCCAGACTGTGTTTAGGCAATGAAGCTTGCTGAGTTTCCGAAGAAAGGTATGAGATTGAAAAGCTTGATTGTATCACTATTGTATACAATACTTTTTTCTACGAGTCATCTAAAATACTCATGAAACTTATTTCACTATAAAACCAAATAATGAAAATTAAAATTTAATGAAAATTGGTAAATATCTCAGTAGACAAAAATGTAGTACAAAAGACATAAATGCTCGTTGAATGAATATGCTCATGAAATAGTCGTTCATGTCTTCTATGGGAGCTCGGCGGCATGTGATTGGTTTTTTTTTAAATAGTTAACTATAGCGTATCGAAATGAATATTATAGTTAAGTTGGGAGCCCATACATGAAAAGTACGCAATTATAGTTTGGTATACAAAATTCAACCTTTACGGTTGACGCGTAGAAAAAAATATTTACAAGCCAATAAAAAAAAAAAAAAAAAACATTTATTTCAGACCTTGGTCCATACAGTGTTAGTACGACTTACTCTAAAAAATTATATTAAATTAAATTATGTCCCAAAAATATATTTACACAACCTTATTTCCAGTGTCTTAGAGGCATGTAAATATATTTTTTGGAACATTGGCTTTTAAAGATGTTTGCAAACTCGACTGTACTGTACGAGTAATAATAGTCGGCCATGTTGTCAGATTTATGGAACAGCAATAAAAATGAACAAAGCGTGGCGCATATTAATTGTTATATTGTTTGTTTCAGGTAAGCTGGTTTTGCGGTTTTCGGTGGCTGAGTTCGTATTTTTACTACAATTCTATGGTTATAAATACCTACACTGTAAGATTTTTAACATTGTGAGGATTCTACTTTGTACCTCATAATAGATCGTTACTGATGTACCTATTTAAGCAATAGGCAGGAAGCCTTTTTTCACATGTTTCTCCTTTACTTACAAATATGCATGCAATATTTGTGCTAAGCTAATACTTTTGCTGACTATACGTATAAGGCGGCACGGTAAGGTACAGTCAGCACCAATACTCGTAGTAGCGGATGAAACAACGCGTCAAAAGTATCTGCCATCCCGGATAACTTTTTCCAAATATAGATTAATCTCTAAATCTCATGTACAAAAGTATATCTTTTACAGTCTTAATGAATTCTGAAGTAACAAAATTTCATTAATTTATTGATAGTCAAATACAAATGCAATCCGCCACATGTTTCGTCAAAACACAAATGTAATCCACACAAGCATTGTCACAAACTTATTGTACAATAAGAGTCCATCAACGTGCTCACTAGCGCCACTATAAAATAATTGTGATTGTTTAAATTTAACGATAGATATTTAAATAAAAACCGACCAAGAGCATGTCGGGCAACGCTGAGTGTAGGGTTCCGTAGTTACTCTTCCGTCACAATAAGCTAAACTGGAGCTTAAAGTATAGTAAATTGTTAACCAAGGGATGAAACGGTACCTTTCACCCGAGTTAAACAAATAGGCAAATTTGCATAATCAGTACCTAATTAAAGTAAGTCTTTTTACTATGAAGGGAAAACTTTTTGCGATAACTCAAAAACAGCTAAACTGATCATGTCCGCTATAGTTTTCATTTAATGTCTTTCTTAAGCTCTACTTCCACGATTTTTTTTCATATTTTTTGGACCTGTGGTTCAAAAGTTAGAGGGGGGTGACACATTTTTTTTTCTTTCGGAGCGATTATCTCCGTATATATTCACTTTATCAAAAAATGTTCCTTGAAAACCCGTATTAGTTTTGAAAAACCTTTCCAACGATACCCCACACTCTAGGGTTGAAGCGAAAAAAAAATCACCCCCACTTTACGTGTAGGGGAGGTACCCTAAAAAAAAAAAAATTTTAGATTTTATTGTACGACTTTGTCGGCTTTATTGATTTATATATCCATGCCAAATTTCAGCTTTCTAGCACTAACGTCCACGGAGCAAAGCCTCGGACAGACAGACAGACAGACAGACGGACATGGCGAAACTATAAGGGTTCCTAGTTGACTACGGAACCCTAAAAAGGGGGCCGCTACGTACTGTATTTTGTATTAAAGTACCTTTTGAATTCATCAAACTAGTTTTTATGTTGCTGGATCGATCTCTGAACTCGAATCAAAAACGGCCGTTTTAACTTTGGACGCCTAGATTGACGAATCCAGCAACGTAAAATCTATTATGATGTATTCAAAAGGTACTTAAATGCAAAATACAGTAGGCACGTAGCGGCGTCCTTTTTTTAAATATCTATCGTTGAATTTAATTAAGAACAATTATTTAGCAGTGGTGCTAGTGAGCACGTTGATGGGCTCTTAACACTAAAACAACTTATAAACGCAACAAACTTCCTCGATAACATCTATAAACTAACGCCCATCCCCACTCTGCAACAAGCCCGGCCCAAAAGTTCCCATTATGCCAGCAGCATTCCCCCGCTGTATGGCGATGGAAACCTGTTAATTGTTATATGTACATATACTTTTGACGCGTTGTTTGATCCGCTACTTTTGATGCTGACTGAACTTATAAAGGCGCGCGCCCTGGATCCCCACGGTCCTAGGGTTTCAACCGCAAATTCCGCAATTAATATAAATAAATGATTTACCCTGATTGATACATTCTGTGATTCGAATTGCTGCTAAGTCGTTCTATAACAGAAAAGTAATTGAAGTATCGGATTTCCTTGACGGAAGTGAAAGCATTACCGGCGTATCGTGCTAACTTTTGGCGTGAAGCGAAAAATCTTGTTCGGGAATTGGATAATCGACAGAAAAGTTTGAGAGCGGAATGAAATAAATAAAATATATTAGCTGAGTTAGAACCGATACAAAGTTTGTACAAACTGACATTTAGGTATCGATACTTTTATACAGTGGGTATTTTTGATATAACCATAAACGTAAATGAGACGCAGATTTTAATGCTATGAAACGATTTTAAAAGACTTGTCTTATATATTCTTAACCACAAGGGCATAATTAATTTTTGACAATTTTTTGCGCGGAAATGTATTTCGAACATCGTGATTACCTGTGACATTTGTATCGTCGCGTCACTAAATGTGACGTTTTGAGTTAAAGCAAAGTAGCATTATAACTTAGCTCGCTGAATTATTATATCTCTTTTGAAGGTTTCGTTCGTATCGGCCGATACGACCTTAAAATCTTCGTAATAAATACCGCGGGCGACATTTCATTCCACAGCAAATTGCACCCCTTAAGGTCTACGGTGTCATGCAGAGTATTTAGTATTCGTATTGATTGCATAATTCGAAGAACCCAAACCAAACATGTTTTGTAGAGGGTTAAAAATATATGAATTAAATATACATACAGAGTAAAATCACCACGTTTTATTAGAACATAATAATAGTGGCTCTGAGAGCTGTAAATCTCGCGTTAAGCGAAAATGTAAAAGTGAAAAATACTTAGTTCGTTGAGTTGTTATCACGGTAAACTTACAATGGTATTAAACGCTGTAGACACTATTGACGCTTGTCTTTTATGCAAATTCCCCTTTTTCAAATCCTAAAACAGGATCGACAAAATAATAATAATCTGCAGGTCACAAAATTTCACTAAAACCGGTTAACGATTGCGACTTGTAGAGAAGGACATCCAGAGTATCCGGATATAAGTACGAAAGCAAAATGCCCGAGTTAAAGCGGAGACCTTCGCCAACGCTTCGGTCAAATAAACGCCCTTTGCTCTTGAAGAACAAGTTTCGTAAACTTACATAGTTCTTAATACTTTCCCCAAAAGAAACTTTGAACAAATGGGAAACTCGAGAGTTTTCTTTGACGTAATGGTGCTTGATGATTGATATATACTTCTGTAGTTGCAATACTTAGGTAGTTGCTAAGAAATATCTTGGAAGTATTTTAGTAGTATTTTTATGATGAATGTGTTCGCGCATGTCTTGGTGTGACCTGATGAAGAGTTCAGACACAGCAAAGTAATAAATTACATAAGAGTGAACGTCTTCACGTATAAAAGATACAATTTTAACGCTCTGTATTAAACTCTCTAAAATCTGCCCGAACTTTTTTTTTTTGAGACGTTAAAGTTACTGGCCACGAAGTGGTTACCGTATTTATATTTATATCAACTTGTCGAACTATTGAGCGAAGTTCTTACATTCAACTTGAAACACAGTGCTGGCTAGGGGCACGTCCTGGCGATTCGATATTTTTAAGCTGAACTATCAGAGGATAGTTTGATGGACAATAACATAAGAAAATGTGTTCTAATTTAAATGATATTTGGAAAACGTGTAGTTGAGGGCGTTCTATTTTAGTGGTTAAATTATGACCAGGCTCGGTCAAGGGGCTATGGAGCTAGAAGAGCCTAGAAGGCCAAAAAGCTATTTGTGAAGGATCTTGCTATTCTGGTCAACTCCTTTGCAAGAAAGTATGAGTGGCCATAGTGTTGATACATTGGTAGGGACCGTGAGTTCTCAGTTCGGGGCGAACTACTAGTGTATTTAAAAAACCAAAGTAGATGAGGTACTTGCCTAAGAAGGCAATTCCTTTTTTTTAATATGAACTTGCAGTTTTGTTTATGTTACTAACATGGGCATAACATTTAAAATCATAATACGCAATATTATACAAAGGAGAAAGTATATACATAGATAGATAGAATCCTCTTTATTGGCACACTTCAGTAAAAAGGTACAAGAAAATAAACAATTGCTTATACATGTAGAGGCAGACAACAAAGCAAGCAAAAAAAAAAGTAGGCAAGCTTAACAGGGAAGAATAGCTTTGCGATCCTTACGAAATAACGGTACTTTTTCTATGAGTTTTCTATTTCGGGAGAAAACGGTTTCCACTAAACCTTAACAACTCACTTTGATTTTGATATCGATCGCTTCAGCATAATATATTCATATGTTTCACTCAACAAAAATGTTTTTTGTTTTGCAAATTTTGAAAAAAGGAAAACCTATAAACCTAGTTTTTCATTGTGTCAATAACATACAAAAAAATTATGAAGAATGGAAAAGATTTAGTAGTCGAAAAATATTTTCTCTTTTCGTATGGCCGAGTAGGTACCTTGTTTATGTGATACGGGCCTTTTTAGGCGTAGGTACCTTATGTCTTGTCTGTTCTTCAAACAAATATGTCCCCAGGCACCGTTACACGCTTTGAAAACTAGTGTTTATTTGATATATTTTATTGTCACACTAGTGAATATTTAATTGCACGTATCCTCCTGGGAGCACTTTAGCCAGGCATTGACGTAAAAGCTAGAATTTCTCCGTTAACAGGCTATATAAAAGTCAAATAAGCGACAATCTAGTGAACAACCATGGATCAAAACGTTAATCTCTGTGAATGGCAGTAAATTTAGCCAATCTTCCGGGCACAAGGTTGTAAGGGTCTGTGCTAATTAGCAACCCGCCTCAGCCTGCTTCCAACATAAGTATATTCCAGAAATGTGTCGGGTATGTGACGCTATTTATTAAACATATTTAATAAAGTGATATTTATTAGATTGATAAACAACTAGGGAACAACATTTTCCATTCAACAAACCAATTCTCTAATACAAGACGAACGAAACCCTTATCCCGGCGTTGCTTTTTTAGATCACATCACGGTTGCCAAAAAATTTATTAGCATTCTTCAGGCCTCTAGTGTCTTTATCGATTTGAATCCTCTTTTCTTGATTCGCTAGATAGAAAAAAAACGTATAGGAGCGGCCATAGTGCACACCGCTCAAATCACTTGTGAGCCCGACGCCACGCTGCACGTCCCGCTGAACGCTCCGCTTCGAGCGCCCACTTAGGCCTTACACTAATTGTTTCAAGTGGTTTCCGTTTTCGTCGGCTCTGGAAATGCGAATGACGTCACGTATCTTTGACATTTACGGGTCATAAATTTTACCGACGTTACGGCCGCCATGGGATTCGGTTAGCTGGGGAAAGGGATTAATGAGATGATTTAATATTTTGAGGGAAATGATGCATTCTAATAACAAAACTTCAGTGAGACACAGATATTAAATATATGAAAACGGGGGGACTCCCTTTGGTCGCATAACAACTTTTATCATCATATTTTCAATTGTCATAACACTTTATGCATAAAATTGGAAATCATTCAAATGTTTAGTCAGAATTATTCCTGAGCATAATTCAGTTTTTGTCATAAATGAGTTTGTCATAATGTTTATAGTCATTAATTTAATTTGAGCCAGGGGTCCGCATGTTAACTAATACCAAGAATTAGCGTAGGCACTAGTTTTGACGAAAGTGAACTAGGCCTTATTGGGATTAGTCCGGTTTTGCTCACGATGTTTTCCTTTGCCGACAAGAGACTGGTAAATACCAAATGATATTTCGTTCCGAAAAACCATTGGTAAAAGGCGGGGTTTGAACCCGCGGCCACCGAATTGTAAGTCGCGCGCTCTTACCGCTGGGCCACCACTGCCGTAAGCGCTTTTTCGCTGCATTCGCTGTTTAACTGTTTAGTTTTATCCACTTTTTGCATTTGTATAACTGAGCTAAGCCATGAAATCGTGAAAGGATTTGGGATTCACATAAAGAAATTCAAATACTTAAAATATTCAACGGTTCAAGCTAATAATTCAAGCAAACTGCGAATTTATACACTCTTTCCTTGCAAACGACTCGCAAAAACTTCCAAAACACTTCGCGAAAAACCTCACACTGTTGGAGCATCTAGGTTCGCCGTATATTTTCGCCTCAAAATGAGCTAGTTAGATAAAGTCAAACCAAGGTAAGTTGGCAGCGATTTTGATAGCCCATACGGTGTAAGTGTTATTATAAACGTCAAACTTTTTTTTTAACTTCTATGAAATTATGACGTTTACTTGACACTTGCAGCGGGCTGTCAAAATCGCTGCCAACTTATCTTGGTCTATCTCCACATGCGTGAAAAATATTTTAAAATGTTTGTTTAGTTAACACCTTCAACAAAAAAAAAACATGTAACCGAATTGAAGACGTCCGCATTTGAAATTTTTAAATCAGTTATAAATATATACACCGTGTTTTTTTTGATTTGCTTTAATTTCGAGGGTGCATTCCTGAGCTTAAATTAAGTAACTTTCTCAAAGATACCGATATTCTAATTTACTCCATTTCGGAGATAATCAATCATTAATTTTTATCTTATAAGGCCCTTACGAGCGTGTACACTTGCCTTAGGGTCTGTTTACTTATTGATTAGTGTTTAGTGCGAGTTCATACATTTGCTACTAAACGTAAGTACTATCTCGGACGATCGATATTCGAAATAACATTGATATGTCACAGTTTTCAATTGTTTGGTTGAGTTAAATTTAATGCCCGTGTTACAACAACGCTATATGCAACATTTAGTTACTTTTTATAAAAATAAAAATAGTAAAAAAAAAAACAAAAAAAAATTTTTTTTTTGAAAATTAACTATGCCATTTAGTTTCCTTAAACGTACTAACCGATACCCCGAAGTTAACGGAATTCAATAAAAACACGGTGTATAATAATAAATAACAGCCTATATACGTCCCACTGCTGGGCACAGGCCTCCTCTCATGCGCGAGAGGGCTCGGGCTATAGTCCCCACGCTAGCCCAATGCGGATTGGGGACTTCACATACACCTTTGAATTTCTTCGCAGATGTGTGCAGGTTTCCTCACGATGTTTTCCTTCACCGAAAAGCTAGTGGTAAATATCAAATGACATTTCGTACATAAGTTCCGAAAAATTCATTGGTACGAGCCAGGATTTGAACACGCGACCTCCGGATTGAAAGTTGGACGTCATATCCACTCGGCTACCAGCGCTTCATACGCTTTTTGAAAAAAAGATTTGAAAAATTGGTTACTGTAGCCCAGTGGTTCCTAACCTTTTCAGTACTGTCACCCCTTTGACTAACTAGGGAACTTGATTATACCCCTCCTCCATAATTATTAATATTCTTTCTTATAGATCTTTGTTTTCTTTGATTAGCTTATCACCCCCGTAAAATGACAGTTTTACTCCCATGGGGGTAATTACCACCAGGTTAGGAACCACTGCCGTAGCCTATATTCGCTTGTAGCTCTTAGAGTCATATTTAGGCTGCCCGTAGCTGACAGTCGAAATACTTGTAAATAGGTACTCCTTTTATAAAACATGGACATGTATGTACCTCACAACTGTACCTATGCCGCTTTCGTACAAAGAAATTAAGCCAATAAAGTTTTATACATTTAGGTAACCTATGTTCACTACCTTCAATTTAGGCTTTTAGTAAGACTTCATTCCGGCCTTCTACTTTACAAGATAAACTGAAAATGTGTTTAAATGTTAAGCCTTGCATGCAGTAATAATCCCCCGGCGAGGTTTCTTGCTTTCCTAGCGATGTTTACCGCAAATGTTTGCTTCTCATCTGCGGCGCGTATCTCAACCAATTTATAATATCTGTTTTGAAAATCGAAGAGGCACTGGGTTATAGGGTAAGGTTAGCATTTGAGTTTTTCCGTTAAATGAGGTAGAGATTCTTAATATCAAGTAGATTGATTGTAGTGCAAAATAAATCGGCCAAGAGCATATCGGCAATAAGCTAAACTGAAGCTTAAAGTATAGATTATTAACCAAGGGATGAACTGTGGGTAGTACGTCTTTTTACTATGAAGGGAAAACTTTTTGCGATAACTCAAAAACAACTAAACTGATCATGTCCGCTATCATTTTCATTTAATGTCCTTCTTAAGCTCTACTTCCACGATTTTTTTCATATTTTTTTGACCTATGGTAGGGGGGGGACACTTTTTCTTTTATTTTCGTAGCGATTTTCTCCGAATATATTCACTATATTAAAAAATGTTTGTTTAAGACCCCTATTACTTTTGAAAGACCTTTGAAACGATATCCCACACTGTTGGGTTGAAGCAAAAAAAAAAATCACCCCCACTTTAAGTGTAGGGGAGGTACCCTAAAAAAAATTAAAGTTTTAGATTTTATTGTACGACTTTGTCGGCTTTATTGATTTATATATCCATGCCAAATATCAGCTTTCTAGCACTAACGACCACGGAGCAAAGCCTCGGACAGACAGACAGACAGACGGACATGGCGTAACTGTAAGGGTTCCTAGTTGACTACGGAACCCTAAAAACAGTACAGAAATAAGGTCGCTTACTTATTTTACTATACATTGGGGTTTGTTGGTATTAAGTGTCTTAGCGAGAAATAGAAAGGTTATCATTCAAAGCAGAAAATTATGAAGTGAAATAGACGTCGATGTTGTTGTTTTTGCCCAAAAGTCCACAGAAATTGTAAATGGTTTTAAGTGTTGAGCTTGTACACTATTGTTGCCAATCGTACCTTACTTTGCCCTTGCTTTTGATTATATTTACCGCCTCGCCCCAGGTGGTAGGTAGGAGGCCATTTAACTCCTAGTATTTATTTTAAAAACGTCTTATTTCATCATGTTTTGTCTTTCCATATATTTTATATTGAATTTAAAATTTGATTATTTCTGTCTTTGGTGTTTTCTCATGTTTCTCGGTTCCAGGGGTTTTCTTATGTTTTCCTCTACCATAAACAGTGTACAAATACCAAGTGTGCGAGCCTTCACAACCAAACTGATTAAGCGAATTCAAATATAGGCAATATTCTCCAAAAAAGGCACGCAAGAGGGTGCGTTAACAATTTTCTGGGTGAGCTATAGAGCGGACCGTATGTAAATAAGTAATTTTGAAACGAACACGTATTTTCCGAAGCAAAAAAATACAATGAGCTCGCCCTGTACGGGCTATTTGACGGCCCAGTGATTAAAAGGGAACAAAATGCTCTCATACCAAATTGTATTGACGACCTGCCTTTGTCCAATTTTCAGGTTAAGCTAAGTTAATTTTAACAAATGATATAGAAGTAAAGTCAGCAATCATCCACTTTTAAAATAATTTTAGCGATGGCCAGGATTTATGATAGATCGACTTATTTATTTTATTTTCCACAATTACGAGTATGATCCCTTAAGTAGGTAATAAACTAATCACATTAATTAATAATAAATAATGAACAAAAATCTAAAATGCACAGAATGGACAAAATGGGGATATGAAATATGACTTCCTTACACAATCCTTACTCCACGAGGTCACGATGCAAAAAGTGACCGGTTTATGTGTGTGGTTTTCATTCGACACAGTTGAGTGAGGGTGTAAAAGGTCTCTTTCGCATCGCATCCCCTGTTTTGGAGACTGTGTCCATTTGTGTGAGGCGGTCATTCGCCGCCGTTTTGGGGACGACTGTACGATCTGGTTTGGGCTAGCCTTATCGCTACCGGCCGATATCCATAAAGAGACTGGTCGACTGACTGGATGTCGTTCGATACTTCCCAAATGGTAGATATTAGTGGTCGTGTCCACCGTTAGGCTGCGACGGCTGTAGCGTATAGTTCTCCACCGATGTGGGGAGGGGGGGGGGTCATTCCATGTCATTGTGTGGACGTGTGTGCTACTACGGACGTGAAGGTCAGCTCTTTGCTACTGATCGTTTCCCAACCCCACGACACGACCTGGAACAGAAATAATACCAGGCAGGTGAAGCGTATGTTAGTCTTGAGCGTAGGTTAAGCTTTGTACAGACTGAGCTAGGTCCGTACAGGGAGCATACTGCAGAAGACCGGGAGTAGGCACATGCGAACGACTGTGTACTCCTTTTTGTTGAGCGCCAGGCCCATGTGATGTAGGACACGGGTGAGCTGCAGCGCCGTGGAGTGTTAGCACCTGAAACCAAATTGCTCCGGCCTGAGCAGCGTCCTCTCACACACCTTAGAGAGGTTGCATAGCAACGTGATGGGCCGATAGTTCTCCGGCTTTCTTCTGTCCTTCCCTGGTTTGGGAAGGACGATGACTCGCCCGGTCTTCCAGACTGGGAGAGACTGGTCTGAGGCGTACTCTCGCTTATAACGCTTGTGAGGGGGGCGGCGGTGGTGACGTAGCATGACGTCATATGCAATCGTCATCTATCTCCTTTTAATACCAATCAGGTAAAAAGTTACCCTTATGATGCAACTCTGTCCGTCTGTCTGTTACTTTGTTTAATTTACTGTGTATGTTTTTTTTTAGTTATTTTTTTATTATTTTATTATGTATGTTGTTGACTTTGCTTCATATGACACAAATGTTTTAGCATAAATATGGGTTATGGAATATAGAAGGTTTTTCTGCCATCTCGAAAACATATTAAACATTTAAAACGACATTTCTGGAGCCCAAAAATAGGTATTTCAAAATAAAAAAATTAAGATTAAGCTGTAAGATGTTACGATGTCTTCCGATTCGTTTTGATTAGACTTCCATGCAGAGCAAGAAACAAATAATATCAAAATATGCTTTTATAAAGCTTTGTAAGCTATGAGATGGCGCTAACGTCAGGAGCAAAACAACTATTAAAAATGAAAAAACTATTAAAAGCTTTTTGGTACCGAACTTATACTCGTATTTTCCAAATCGTATTTACCGTTATAATAAATAATTTTATTATAACGGTATAATAAATAATTTTATTATAACGGTATAAAAAAGAAAATCTTTGATTCCTGGCTACTAATAGTGTAATATTATGTAGGTAGACTTCCAAAAGTTACGGTAATAATAACAGCAAAACCGGTACATACCAGTAAATAAGCGGTATCGATATCTATTATCGTTCTCTATAAACCAAAAACGGTACCCTACGCTTTGAAATAAAATTATGATCAAAGCATAATCGGAATTTGTCAGACGCACCAATATCAATCTTCTTACACTAAGAAAATTAACCAGCTAGCTCCGAAGTTACGGAAGCACCTTCAAAAACTTCACGTAATACATCACATTTACGAACGAACATGGACGTGACAGGCAAGTAATTGCGTATACACCGCTTGTATTTGGACGGTGAATTTGCTTAATGATATTTAAATACACGCTGTTTAAATATGCTTTAATTATGCTGTGTTGTTATAAGATGTGTTTTGCACCTGGAAATAAGGTTTTGTTAAGTGGGAGTTAAGTCGTATAATGGTCGCGTTGATTTTTTGATGTCTACGGAACTTAAAATGCCTATGTGCTTGACATTTATACAAAAAAAAAAATATCTGGTTATCGGTTACGTTTTTACTGCTAAACAGCTAAATTATATTTTACGAAATATTGCGTGTTGAAAAAAGCTTATCATGAGATTTTTTTTATACTACGTCGGTGGCAAACGGTCCGCTTGATGGTAAGCGGTTACCGTAGCCTATGGACGCCTGCAACTTCAGAGGTGTTACATGAGCGTTGCCGAGCCTAAACACCCTGCATCCCGCAACCTTGTTGAGCTCTGGCAACCTTACCGGCAGGAACACAACGCTAAGGTGGAGATACTTTTCCAGTTCGGCTCTGCTCTAAATCTGGAATGACATCCGATGTGCTGTGATCCTTTATCGAAATCGTTTATTGCCCATATCGTTTATCGTCAGTATCGGTCATCTTTTACTAAAGTCACATGGATTTAAATATTCTAAGCATTAGTTACATTTTTAATAACAAAACTTTCGTGAGACACAGACATATTAAATATGTTAAATTCCTCGGTACGGAGTGAAACATGTCGAGGGTTTTCGACTTAAAATACCCGTTTAACCATTGACATATATCTGAGGATGGGCCTTACGGGCAATAAGAATGAGGCTAGGACAGCGGTGTCACGCACATGAATTCGAGCCAATCGTGCAGTCTAGCGCCTCAACGCGATTGGTTGATGAGTTCGCATCATGCGCGCGATTGGTCGCAACTAGTTGCGTTAGACTGCACGATTGGCTCAAAATCGTGAGTGACACCAGTGAACTAGCACCATTTTTAGTGCCCGTAAGACACGTCCTTAGATATAAGTCAATGGTTTTAACATATTTAGTTGGTTAGATTGTATTGTTTTAATAGCAGCGTCACTGCAGTTTTGTATTTCACTACGGAATTTATCTATTGCACAGAAGCTTCAAAATCCTTTGGTTAAGATGTGATATAAATTTGTGGATGTGTCTTGTACAGTCACCATCCAATATATCGGAGCGGCCAAGGTGCTCAAAAACATCTGATCACGCACTCTATAGCCTCGACAATATAGGTGTGTTCAGATATTTGTGAGCACCTTGGCCGCTCCGATATATCTGAGGGCGACTGTGCATTAGTCGTTCCTGCAATGTTTTACCGAAACGGGCCTTTTGTCTTTCTTGACGGAAAAGTATTGTCTTAAGAGGACCCTCAAAGGAAAAAATACTTAATATATCTTAATACGAATGAATGAACCTCGTCTGAGCTATTCCAGAGAAGTAAAAAAACCGGCCAAGAGCATGTCGGGCCACGCTCAGTGTAGGGTTCCGTAGTAACTCTTCCGTCACAATAAGCTAAACTGGAGCTTAAAGTATAGTAAATTGTTAACCAAGGGATGAAACGGTACCTTTCACCTGAGTTAAACAAATAGGCAAATTTGCATAATCAGTACCTAATTAAAATAAGTCTTTTTACTATGAAGGGAAAACTTTTTGCGATAACTCAAAAACAGCTAAACTGATCATGTCCGCTATAGTTTTCATTTAATGTCTTTCTTAAGCTCTACTTCCACGATTTTTTTCATATTTTTTGGACCTATGGTTCAAAAGTTAGAGGGGGGGGGACACATTTTTTTTTTCATTCGGAGCGATTATCTCCGAATATATTCACTTTATCAAAAAATGTTTCTTGAAAACCCCTATTCGTTTTGAAAGACCTTTCCAACGATACCCCACACTCTAGGGTTGAAGCGAAAAAAAAATTTCACCCCCACTTTACGTGTAGGGGAGGTACCCTAAAAAAAAATATTTTTTTAGATTTTATTGTACGACTTTGTCAGCTTTATTGATTTATGTATCCATGTCAAATTTCAGCTTTCTAGCACTAACGACCACGGAGCAAAGCCTCGGACAGACAGACAGACAGACAGACAGACAGACAGACAGACAGACAGACAGACAGACAGACAGACGGACATGGCGAAACTATAAGGGTTCCGTTTTATGCCATTTGGCTACGGAACCCTAAAAAGGCAATTGTTTGTTTAAGTGAGCGAGGTCGTATTTGTGCGTTTCGCCCATTCCTTTTGGGGACTCCCTCTGTTCGCATAACAACTTTTGTCATAACACTTTATGCATACAATTGGGAGTCATAAAAATCTTTAGTCAGAATTATTCCTAGGCATAACTGGGTTTTTGTCGTAAATGCTAATATATACATGTCATAATTTTTATAGTCATAAATTTAATTCGCATAAAAATTTAGGTTAGGTTCGTTAGGTATGCACAAGAAATATATAACAACTGCTATGTATGTCATCAAATTTATGGCTAAAAATGTATGACACAATATATAATGACTTTTCATTTGTATTATGACACAAGTTGTTATGCGTATCAAAAATATGACTTAAACTTTTATGCAACCCAATATGGACCCTTCTTTTTGTGACCAACTGTTATGAGGGGGCTAGTTAATACAAAGTTGTGGTTTTTGTATTGAATTATTACACGTTTTATTAAGGGCAAATATTATGAAAAGTTCGCACGGAAACTAGACGATATTTGCAAGGACATAATCGAACCAAAACCTTAAAATAAGTTTTTGGTAAAAATTTCATTTTCGACAGAAGGTTTTATCGCTGACTGTACTTTTCTTACCACAGACAACTACTCATCGCGACAAATCTAACAACTCCAAACACAATTAGCTTGCGTTGTTTTATGACAGAGGTCCCATGGTCACCTGTCTCCATCATCAGATCAGCTCCATGTCATCATCATAATATTGCATTGTAATTCCATTTTCATATGTGTGCAAAATTTCAGTTCAATCAAAAATTGGCTTAAATTTAGTTTCCGAGATATGACCCACACTAACGCACTAACCGTTGTATCTACATAATATATATCGTTGCCCTGCATGCCATAGCAGTTTAATTTTAACATAATAAATCTAGTGATATTGCTGAGATGCCGAAAGATTTGACGAGCAAAATTTTATACAGATGTAAGTTCTTCCGTAAAATGATCACTAAACAATGTCGTTGGATGTATTAGAAGAATGATTAAGACACGTTTAAGATCTTGGAAGGATCTTTAAAAGATCGATAACTAAACGACATGTCAAAATTGACGTTTATTTCGATTCCGCTGTGATCCCAATAAGATCTATCTATGATATTTCTAACGTCAAAGTGACATTGGTTGCCCGAATCGAGCTGCTTCTGTTATACGACATACAAACGATATCTAAATGAGAACTTATCTAAACCAGAACTTATCGTTATCGTATCTCATTCTTCGAATCGGGCCGTCAGACGAAAGTGGAGGACCCGTGCGAAATCACCTTTTCATACAAACGTATTCCTCATTTTCATCTCTGGATATAAACATTATAAAAAATATTTTGACACAATTTGTTGTATATCAACAATAGCTATATGAACAGTAGCTATGCCCCTATTACGTTTAATTTTTTTCGAAATTTTAATTACGAGTATTATAGGAGTTTGAAGCATTTAAAATTTTGTATGAAATCTGTTTTTACCTCCTAATTTTTAATAATAAAACAAAAATCGAAAAAAAGTCAAACGTAGAGGCATATCTATGGTTCATATATATCAAATTATGTATTATGTAAAAATATCTTCCAAAATCTTAATATGTAGAGAGGAAAATGGGACTACGTTTGTATGAAGAATCAGCCGTCCTCTTTCCTCTTAAAGTACCACTTAACGGACCTTTTCCTTCCACTGACTGTGTAAGTGAACGTACGAGTGCCAGCTTGATTTGTGATTCAATTAGCAGTACAAATGAAGATGCTGAGTCGCAAGACGTGCCTGTTTATTCTCTACCTTCATATTAACGGTGTGTATATTTAGATATTAGCTTCTACCCGCGACTTCGTCTACGTGGAATGATGATAATTGATAAAAACTATCTCCTTCCCTGACCTGCTAGCATGAATTGCGTTCTCGCGCGCGTCTTCATACATCTAGCGCGACTTCAAGTATGGACTTGCGCGTGAGAACGCCAAAAAATCCCATATAGCAAATTCTTCGAAATCGTTAGCGCCGTTTCCGAATTCTCCGAAATATATAAGAATTTCTCGTTTAGAGGTATAAGATAAAATCGATTTGAACCAATTTGCAAGACCGAAGTAATTCCATAAGTGTTCCGTGAACAAAGCTTTGCACGGTACACTAAAAACAATGCTACGTAACGCTTTGTTTGAAACCCCTTACTATTGTAAATGCGTTGCAGAGTTAGATTGGTCGGACTGTATTTCAGGGATATTGACATGACAACCGATCTACAAATGATCAATATGCCGATATTCATCTAGACAGTATTTGCGGTCAAACTTCCGATCTCATCTATCGGAAGTTGGCTGCCGAAACTAATTGTCACTGGATCCCAAGTCCATTTCCGACGTTAATAATAGATACCTACAAATGATTTCTGGTTTACTGCTACACCGTAGCAAAACTGATGTACCTAATTAATTGATATTGAAATATTTTTTTATACTACTTCGGTGGCAAACAAGCATACGGCTCGCCCGATGGTAAGCAGTCTCCATAGCCTATGTACGCCCGTAACTCCAGAGGAGTTACATGTGTGTTGCCGACCCTAACACTCCGCACCCTCGTTGAGCCCTGGCCTTAGCCTCCTGACCTTACTCACCGGCAGGATCTCAACACTATCGTTTGGGCACGTTCGGTATACCTAAACAGGTATTTTGTTATGCAGTGAACCTTCTGTACCTACGTAGTACTATTATTTATTTTGTGATGAGGCCATGCTCTTGGTGAGGAACAGAAGTCCATAGAGAAGGAGGAGGAAGGATGTCACGAACGAAGAAGAAAAAAGTGTGTGAATTGATAAAGAGTAGGTACCTTACGGTCACTTCTGAAAATATCGATACGGAAAAAGTGTCAAAAATATGTATACACGACCTTATTGCCTATATATTAAGGTAGTGTATACATCTTTTGGCACTTTTTCCGTATCGATTTTTTCAGACGTGACCGTACATAACATAATACTCGTACACGTTCCAATATTTGACGCACTAATTCCAATAATTGGTATCATGCTTGTAATACAGATCATTGCCTTTAATCACTATTAAAAGAGCCGTGTGGCCTGTGAAACTTTGCACGCGTATGAATGACATATTTGACGTAGTACCTACTCAATGGCTAAAATAACATGTTATTTTACCCTGTAAGTTCAGATATTTATTTATAAAACAGTACGTTACGGTGTGACAAGCTGTCACTGTACCTACCGTGCTGGGGGGTGTGGGGGTAATCGGGGACCCCGGGGAAAAGGCGGAAATCTGAAACCGGTATTTACCGTTCGATCCCGATTGTCCTCTAAAACTTTTAAATCGTCATTATTAGGGATTCTCCGGCTTTAATGGAGATCTAATTTTGAAATATCGAGTTTATTATGTTACAAATATTGGGTCATTACCTATGAAATTGGCGTTTTTGTTCATAAGTATTAGTCATGTCATAGTTTATTTATTTTAATAGTAACTTCGAAGTATTTTTTAATTTTATTAGTGCGCTACATAACAACGATTTTACATACAATTATTTGCTACTTTTATTGTTTTATGTATTCAGAATACCGCCCTGAAAACAGCTCTTTTCATGTGCTGCCGGCTCGAGTATTTAAATGACTTATATTTTTCTGACGGGACAGATTATATTTAGATAGAAAATGTGTCTTAAAAATGTCTCAGATTACTGGCAAAAATTTGTTTGTTTTAAAAATGCCATCACAAAGTAATCCGCAAAATTCATTGTATGAAAAATCGAATTTCGTTAAAGTTCTCCATACAAAAGCCAATTTCATAGGTAATGACCTAATATTTGTGCCAGATTTATGTATTTATATTGGATAATGATTATTTTTGTTTTTACTATAAGTAACACGACATCACTTTTTTCTTAAAAAATAATAGGTAATAAAAAAAGTAGTGTTTATAGTGTAACAACCGCGTAGAAAGTTACATAGATTTTTTGGTTTATCTGGGAATCAAGACGAGTATTTTGTATTTAATTGGGACAGTGTGAAATAAATTGATTTTACTAAAGACAAAGAAAACCGGTCTTACCAAACATTGTTGTAAAAAAATTTGGTGTAAGTAGTGTAAAATTTAACAATAATGAGGTTTTGTTAAAGCAGATATTTTTAAGGTTAGGTATTTTTTGTATGGGAAGATAAAATACTTGTTATTCTGGGAATTTAAAATACTATAGGAATAAAGTTAATAGTTAATGAGCTGGCATACGAATAGTAAAGGAACGTTTTTCCTGAGGTCATAATATAAAGTCTTCAAGAACAGTTAAATCAAATACATTTTAGAATTTAGGTACATAAATTGTAGCCAAGAATTGTCGTTATCACAAAATGTGTGTACATTTCTTGAGGCCGACTGCATAGTCCCTTACAAGTTTAGTCATTACACTCTGGAATAAAGCCGGGCTGTAACATTTTCTGTTAATACAAATAAGGGGTCCTGTAATTTGCCAAGTTGCAAATGCCACATTAAAATTAATGTTTTGTTACGTATAACATACTGTGCGTCTGAAAATTGAGTTTATTTTATAATTTAGGACAATGTGTTTTGTTTGAACAGAATGCGTAGTTAAAACTGACGAGACTTTTATTACTTGTTTTGTAACGACAGTTTGAGATTTGGCTGTGTGGCTAACTTTGTGATGTTCTTGATTTTCTTTTCCAGTTATAATGTCAAGGTAAAGAATCCGACATAATATAAAATATATTTCTATAATTACCAAAAGTAACACGAGAAATCTAACTGCTCTTGAGCTCTCGAGACATGAAATAAGTACACTAAGTTTTTATTGATTTTTAGTGTAAATTGTAGATGAAAAAATGTGATACGAAATTTAAATTGTCCTCATTAAAATTGATCTTTCTTAATTAAATACGAAGATGTTTAATTTATTTTCGAAGACTTCTAAACCAGCCGTCCTTAATGATATCCTGGAGAAAAAATCCTACTGTTCTTTCAAGGGCTCTAAGAGCGCTGGAGCGACGTAATTAATAGGCAAGCCGGTGGGATTCGGATTCTATAGATGTTTCGCCACAGCTCGGTTGCGATGAAGGATTGTTTCATGACGTCTCGTGCCACAGCTGATTTTATGACAAATTATGGCAGATGTTTAATTCAGTTCTATTTGGTTTAATTCATGAATAACATTTTACTTATAATCGGCCCGATTCGAAGAATGAAATACGATAACGATAAGTTCTGGTTTGGATAAGTACTCATTTAGATATCGTTTGTATGTCGTATAATTGACAGAAGCAGCTCGATTCGGGTAACCAATGTCACTTTGACGTCAGAAATATCGTAGATAGATCTTATTGGGATCACAGCGGAATCGAAACCAAAAAAAAAAATCAGAGAATTGGAAACGAAATTGATTGATATTTAGTATAAATTGTAGATGAAGAAGTACACAAAAAAATGTAATACGAAATTTAAATTGTCCTCATTATAATTGTTCTTTCTTAATTAAATACGAAAATGTTTAATTTATTTTTGAAGACTTCTAAACCAGCCGTCTTTAATGATATCCTGGAGAAAAAATCCTACTGTTCTTTCAAGGGCTCTAAGAGCGCTGGAGCGACGTAATTAATAGGCAAGCCGGTGGGATTCGGATTCTATAGATGTTTCGCCACAGCTCGGTTGAGATGAAGGATTGTTTCATGACGTCTCGTGCCACAGCTGATTTTATGACAAATTATGGCAGGTGTTTAATTCAGTTCTATTTGGTTTAATTCATGAATAACATTTTACTTATAATCGGCCCGATTCGAAGAATGAAATACGATAACGATAAGTTCTGGTTTGGATAAGTACTCATTTAGATATCGTTTGTATGTCGTATAATTGACAGAAGCAGCTTGATTCGGGCAACCAATGTCACTTTGACGTTAGAAATATCGTAGATAGATCTTACTGGGATCGCAGCCGAATCGAAATAAACGTCAATTTTGACATGTCGTTTACACCTTTACACTCTACGTACCTACAGTTTTAGGTAGTATCATATTTCGATCGTAGTTACGGGGCGACAAACTTATCTTTTGCACAAGAAAAGCTTCTGTGATTTATTCTACTTTTTACTATAAATTATAATGCATAGAGCATTATATTAATATTTATTTACCTATTAATTCCAATTCTTATTGTGTTAAGAATTGTTCATACTCATACATACCTACAAAAATGACAGCAACATCAATTCATTTCGCGTCCATTCATATTTCACAGGTATATCAACCCTATTCAACTACCAATCATCTCCACGTCAGACCTCATCAGATGACCCAAAGGGATAACCTGTCAATCATAACTCACCAATCATATTCGTCCTGTCACTATCTTATCACAGGGGAATAAAGTCTATATTCCTATAACTACAGGTCTTTTTAAGCTGGTAGGTTTAATTCGAAATGGATCAGCGATCTGTGGGTAATGGTATTCGAGTGCAAATTACCTACCGGACGGTAACTTTGGCAAGCTCTTGTTTGCTTATATCAGGCAATGTGTAGTAGACTTTTATGTTTTGGAGATAGGGTGTATAATTCAATGAAGGAAAGGAATATCACAGAGCTTTGCAGAATACCCTTGAAAGATCCTTGGCGTAAAGACGACAAATTCAGTTGCCGGCTGTTAGGATATTTTCGTCAGGCTCTGCGTGTGGAAATAAAGTTCCACTTTATTATATTTTTAGGTGTTTTTGTATCATATGCGGTGCTTGTGAAATTCACCTTGAACATGTTAAAATTCGTATGTAATGCAATATCTGTTTGACATTTTTCGCACCATTTAGATCATATCGATAACATATCCAGATCAAATTTATAATCTGTTTTTACAGTCAGAATATGGCTCATAACTCAGATATACGAGTATATATAATTATGGTTCGTAGTAGCCACCCAGATAACTATTGCTACGGATTCTGCTTCGGGCGTTTGAGTGGTGCACGTGCGCGGAATTGCTTGGGTTGCCTTTTTGAGAAAAAAGTTGTTGTTTCGGAGTGTAATACCTATTTGTGTGTGTTTTTGTCCCTCTGTGTTGTGTACTGTCCGTTTTGTGATTGTATTGTAAGTATTTACATTAAAAGGAGGAGGTGGCAACTACTCGCATGTGAGTCAGGTGCCCCCTTCTCCTAGGCTCTGCAAAATGGAGTCCGACCAATTTGATCCAGGGATCCCTGGATTCATTGAAAACCCACCTTCACCAGCTTACCACATGGAAATTGAGGAAACTCCGTCTGCGGTTTCCCTGGATCAAATTCTCGCTCCAAATGCCCCTACTAATTCAAACTTGTCATTAACTACCCCGAGCAATGCCCTCAAAATTAACAAAATTTCCAAAAAAAGAGAAATTGCTGCAGTTATTTCTGGAGGCTCTAATTTGAACAACCAGGACGATGTTTCTAAAATCCCCCGTACAGAGCATTATTTACTGGCTAATATGACACCTGCTCATGGCACCCCTCATCAGATAAATGCATCCTCCCAGCTGTCTAATCCAGCCCCCCCTGCTAATCAGTCATCAACCCCGACACATGGAGCTCAGAACACAGGTGTGGAGAATAATGAAAGTCCACCCTCTCAACCAAACTCCCAAGACATTGCCCTTACCCCCCCCTCCCAGTTTCAAACACGAAATGCGTATCTAGACTCTGATAAAGGTCCTTTTATTGTACATGTGGCCCGCGAAGCTACGGAGGCCGACTCCGGAGCTTACTTGCATCCGGTTAAATTTGGCCAGCTGCTTTACACAAATGGCGTGACTAATATGAAGGATGGTGGTATAAAAAAGATAGGTCGAAATAGGCTTAGTATTGAATTCAGGTCTGCTGCTGGTGCTAATCAATTTCTCTCCAGCTCTCTGGCCACCAAAAGCTGTAAAAAGTTTATTCCCTCCTACCACATAACGAAGACTGGTATTGCCAGAAATATCCCAACAGATTTTTCAAATGATGATCTCCCAAATTTGATAAGGACTCCATATGGCTGCGGTAAGGTTGTGAAGGCGAGACGATTAAATTTCAAGAAAAGGAACCAAGCTGACAACACTACCCAATGGGCCCCGTCAGAGACGGTGGTGTTGACGTTTGACGGCCAAATCCTTCCTGACAAGGTATTCCTTTTTAATTGCGCATTAGAGGTGGTCCCATATTATTACCCAACTGTCCAGTGCTACAAATGCTGCCGATTTGGCCACGTACGGGCCCAATGCCGTTCCCGCCCTCGCTGTTTTAAATGCGCTCAACCACACGAAGGTAACGAATGTTCTGCTACTCCTCCTACCTGTCTTAACTGTTCTGGTGAACACAAGGCCACAGACAAAGCCTGCACGGAATACACAAGGCAACAACATATCAAGAGGATTATGGGCGACGAAAGCATTTCATACCAGGAGGCCGAAAAAAAGGTACCTAGGGCCCGCAAGCCTTATAATGAAGCAGCTCAGACAGTCTCTTATAAAAAAACAACGTATACTCAAAGAAAAACCCCTGCCCCTTCTAATCCCCACGGGTATGACCAAAAAGCCCATAAGGCCCTAATCTCAGATTACAACGCCCCCCAACCTGCCAATGGCGTAATGTTTAGGAACACCGCAACCCGTCCCCCTAGTTCTCCCTCAGTCACTCCAGCGCACACTCAGATGATTTCTCTCCTTCATCTTTTGCCCATGATTAATTCGGTTATCTCATCCCTCGTATCAACTCTTCAGCAAAATGCTGTCAATCTACCGCCCAACGTTGCCAACAATCTAATGAATCTATCTCCCTTCCTTTCTGGTGGCCCTCTTCTTGGGCCTTATGAATATGGCTCTCAACTTCATTCAATGGAACATCAGGAGCATCAGTCGCAATAAGGCTGATCTCCTGTATGTCATTCAGAAATACAACCCTATCTGTTTAGCTATTTCTGAAACCTGGCTAAAACCTGATTCTATTTTCAATTGTCCTAACTATATCTGTCTAAGACAAGACAATCCAAAAGGTCACGATGGCTGCGCCCTTTTGATTAGAAAGGATATAGACTATTCTGTAATAAATTCTCCTTCTCACCCTTCGTTTTATATTGTAGCTTGTAAACTTTTAGACTATACAGTAATCTCTGCATATATTCCTCACCCCTCTTCCAGAATTATCAAGGACTTTTGGTCCGTTTTAGAGAATGTCCCCGGCCCTTATCTTATTCTAGGTGATTTCAATTGCCACCATACACTATGGGGTTCTCACCAAAACAATGCCTCAGGTCGTAAAATGCTTGAGATAATGGATTCTCTTAATTTGTGTGTGTTGAACGATGGTCGCCCCACCCGTCGTACTGCTCCATCACAGAATCCCTCAGCAGTTGACATTTCCATTTGCTCTCCTTCTTTGTCTTCTCTTCTTTCTTGGAGCACCCTGCCTTACAGTTTTGGCAGTGACCACTTGCCTATAATTCTTTCTTACTCTTCTGGCTTTAAACCCCGTTCGGCTCCCACTCCTCTCCAAAAGTTTAAGTTAACCAAAGCAGACTGGCCCCTTTTCTCTCTTACCACAGAAGATAAAATTAAATCTCTACCATCTGTCTCGCAGTCCAACTGCCTCCAATGTTACAATATATTTTGCCGGACTCTATTGGAATCAGCAGAACTGGCCATTCCCCTTAAAAACATTTCTGCTAACCGTCGACCTTCTCTACCCTGGTGGGATTCCGACTGTACCTCCCTCGTGAAGGACAGGAAAGCGGCCGAAAGGGCGTTTTCTTCTGTAATGACCATGGAGAACTACTTAAATTTGAAAAAGGTACAGGCTAAAACTAAAAAAACACTACTTTCTAAAAAACGGGATGGATGGACAAAATTCTGTGAGTCAATTTCCCCTTCAACTCATCCTTCTGTTGTATGGCGAAATATTAAAACTTTTCGAAATGCCTGCTCCTCGACGTCTCCGCCCTCATCTTCTTCTAATTCACCTTCTTGGATGGAGGAATTTTCGGACAGATTGGCTCCTCCTTATGTGCCTAATCTGTCCGAACTTCCGTCTTACCTTACTAATCACCCTGAAAATAACGACTTTCTTTCTTCTCCTTTCCTTATTTCCGAATTGCGTCTTGTCATGGACTCTCTTTCAGATTCTTCTCCCGGCCCGGATGGTATTGTTTATTCCTTTTTAACCAGATCCAGTCCGGCGGCTCTCTCCTATTACCTGGATCTTATTAACACTTTCTATAGCTCTGGTCTGGTTCCAGATTCTTGGAAGGAACAATTTGTGATCCCAATTCCAAAACCAGGCAAGGACTCCAACCTTGGAGCATCATACCGACCTATAGCCCTTTCGTCTACTCTCTGTAAAGTTATGGAACACCTGCTAAAAAATCGTTTGGATTGGTTTTTGGAAAGTCGAGGTATCCTTCCGCGTTTCCAATTTGGATTCCGGAAAGGGAAAAGCATTACTGACAGTCATAGCATCCTTTCCACCGACATACGCTTGGCATTCTCTAGGGGAGAGTCAATGGTTGCAGTTTTTCTGGACATTTCGGCCGCATATGATAACGTTCTCCTTTCAGTGCTCAGAGACAAAATGTCACAACTGAGTATCTCTCGTAAGGTAGTTAACTTCATCTCTAATTTGCTGATGTTCAGAACCATTCGCGTGAGATGGCAGGGCGAAGTGCAGGCCATCCGGCACACTTGGAGGGGGCTCCCTCAGGGATCAGTCCTGAGTCCAATACTTTTTAATATTTATTCTTTTGACTTGGATAAGTCTGTAAATTGGGCTTGCAGAACGCTACAATATGCGGACGATGTGGCAATCTACTGCACTGACAAAAGCCCACTCCGGGCTGCGGATATGGTCAACGGAGCCTTAACATCATTAGGGTCGTGGTTAAACGTTCATGGTCTCTCCCTATCTTCTGCTAAAAGCTCGGCCATTGTGTTTTCTAGAAGTCTTACTGCTCCACCATGCCGTATAGTTTTTAACGAGGAACCCATTCCCATTGTAGATTCCGTAAAATTTCTTGGGGTATTCTTTGATCGTCGATTCGTGGGATCCTCTCATCTCTTATACATCGCTAAAAAATGCGAAAGGAATTTAAATATCCTAAAGGCTCTCTCGGGCTCTTGGTGGGGAGCCCATCCATACTCCCAAAAACTCCTATACAACGCTTTTATTCGTAGCCTTTTAGACTTCGGCACTTTTATCTTTGAACCATGTAATAAGGCAGCGCTTACCGTATTAGAACGCATCCAAGTGAGGGCTCTTAGAATAGTCACCGGGGCCATGAGACCGTCCCCAAACAGAGCCGTTCAAGTAGAATGTGTGGACCCGCCACTAGATCTGAGACGGCAACTACTTGCTGATCGCTTTTTATTTGGAATCTCTGCCCTATCGTCCCACCCATTACTTCCAAAAATTCGACTTCTTCAATTATACTCGTCCAGTAAAGCTTACTGGCGCAATAAAGAAAAACCTAGATTAGTCAACAGCCTGGAGAGACTAGCCGCTCTCAGGCCCCCTATTATTAAATCTTCTTCTCTTCCTATTTATTCCGTTCCTTTCGAGGCCCTCACACATTCTTCCAAGGTAATAACTAATATTGGTATCGATAAGGGATCTCCGTTGGCTAACTCAATTTTCTCTAAATTTGTTATCAATCACTTCCCCTCTTACCGGCTCTTTTTTACTGATGCGTCCAAATTAACGGATCAAGGATGTGTGGGAGCGGCCTTTCTCCTTGCTAACTCACATATCATGGCTAAATTCAAACTTCCCCCCGAAGCGTCTGTATTTTCTGGTGAATGCTTGGCCCTCTTAAAAGCTCTAGAATATATTTATACCCATAAACTGTCCAAATCAGTTATTTTCTCAGACTGTCTCAGCGCACTTCAATCCATTTCTTTGCGCCCTTTTAAGAATTTTGCATGCAAATACCTTACCTGCCAACTAAAACACTTGTCGTACAAATGCCATTCGGCGGGGTTGGAGGTTGTTTTTGTTTGGATCCCTAGCCACTCTGGTATAGTAGGTAATGAGAGGGCGGACAAAGCAGCCAAAGAGGCTATTCTTGATGGCGATGACTCTTTTTATAAAATATTCCAACCAGATGCTCTGAGCCTTCCTTTTAATTTCATGAGGAAAAAATGGTCTCTCCGCTGGTCCCGAGCCAAGAAATGTTTCTATTCAGAAATTCAGTCAACCATTCCATCTCGTCCATGGTTTTTCAAAAATAGATCACTCTCTAAAAGGCACACCAGTATCATCATTAGACTGAGATTGGGCCGAGTCTGCTCATCTGAGCAATTATACATTTTTAAAAAGAAAGATTCTCCCATGTGCGATTGTGGAAACGAAGTAGGCAATATCGATCATATTTTCTTTAATTGTCCGATTAATAACAAACCCCCTGACCTATATTCATGTCTACCAAGACTTAACGTACCGTTACCCGCTAATATGGCCTCACTTTTATATCTAACTGATAGCAAAAAAATTATGTGCGCCGTAAGCAAATTCATGACTAATAACAACATAAAACTATAAATACATACGCACACTTTATGTTTATTATTATTAATGCTCCATGTGCTTTAAATGTCTCATTTTTCGATCAAATGGTTCAAAATTGGTGGTGGTTTATGTTAAATTGTGTTCGTTGTAACTTGTTCCAGGTATTACACAAATTACCGATATCCTTATGTTGGACTTCTTATGATCTTCCCTCATGTCAGCCGTGTGAAGCTCGATACTCGTTTTTGGCAGAATTGTGCTTAACTGCGCGGTAGCCATAGACAATAAAAAAAAAAAAAAAAAAACTATTGCTACGAAAGCTACGACTCAATGCTACGGCTAAAGCCGTAGCGCAAGTTGCGATTCTTGACAAATACGGCCAGTGTCACTTTTGACACTGACATATCCGATCCATATCGTATTTAGAGCAAATTTTTGACGTTTGTTAAAGTTCGAATCGGGCCGATAGTCAAGATAGCGAGGAAGTGTTGGATGATTGTTGAAAGAAATCGGTTACAAAACTAATATCAACAATATTTATTTAAATTAATTTCCGCTTAGCCATTAATAAGGGTGGCCGTTTTTGTGCTCAACAGTTGGCGCCACAGTAGGTCCAGATAAAGGGATCTCAAAATTATGATAAGCTTGTTTATAAAAAATCATGCTGTTTTTCAAGCTAACAGATTTTGCACATATTTTAGTACGCACTTTTTTTAAACCGCTAAGGGCCTCCGCGTCAGTACATGGATTATCCGGAACAGACGCCCCGTCTAATAAACAGCACCAACTGGCGCGGGCGCGTTCGACGGATTTGACCTGGGAGCAGAGGGGCTACCGCGAACCACGTTCGACGTGTTGCCTCCCTGTCACACTTACGTACGAATTTATGAGTGCGACAGAGAGGTAACACGTCGAACGTGGTTCGCGGTAGGCCCTCAGGACCCGCGAGCGTGCGCACGCGACGGTCGTCCGCGTCAGCTAGCGGACGTCCTAACATTTATTGAAATATATTTAATGTTTACCATGATTAAACAAAGGTTAGGTTTCTCTCAAAGGTTAGCTGGAAGAGATCCCTTTTAGGTATTCGCCTTTGTGCATTATTATTTTTTTGTTTTGATTTGTTTGTTTTATGTTAACCTGTTTAATATGTGCAATACTGACATACATACATACGAGTACATTAATCAAAGATGGTAAAAGATTTACCACAATTTTGAATTGCGAAGACGGTGGGATGACCTGGTCAGCTTCCTGAACAACTGGCCGGAAAAAACATCAAATCGGGAGTCGTGGAAATCAAGGGGAGAGGCCTTTTCCCAGCAGTGGGACAGTCAAACAGGCTAGGAAAAAAAGAATAAGGAGTGAAAATTCGCGATAAAAAAGCTGCTACCCCCCAATATATTAACATTTGACATTTTGAAAGATCTCCGTCTATCCTAGCGCCCCTAGCCACGAAATTAAACGCAGTAGCCCTCATTAAGTAATTGTCTAATTTAGCTACAAATTCAATAATCCAATCAATAAATTTTGACGACCGGTTTGACCTAGTGGGTAGTGACCCTGCCTACGAAGCTGATGGTCCCGGGTTCAAATCCTGGTAAGGCCATTTATTCGTGTGATGAGCATGGATATTTGTTCCTGAGTCATGGGTGTTTTCTATGTATTTAAGTATTTATAAATATTTATACATTATATATATCGTTGTCTAAGTACCCTCAATACAAGCCTTATTGGGCTTACTATGGGACTTAGTCAATTTGTGTAATAATGTCCTATAATAAAAAAAGAAAAAAAAAGAAATTGAAATGACGTTTTATTATGAGAAAAATTGCGTCAACATTTAAGACTAAATTAAACATTATCTGGCTGACTCTTTCCAGTTATAAAAATCCTAAAAAGGCTTTCTTCTTCAGTGATTAAGTCTTTAAAGATAAACTAAGGACTGTGTTATCTTATTTCTTGTGTGATAAAATACCTAATTAAGGCAGATAGCTTTACAAGTATAGATATAATGAAGGTTCAGTTTCCAAAAAGTTTTTGCAACTTCCCTAATAGCATTTTGATAATTTTTATTACGCTGATAAATCTGCGAGTGATTTTTTCTAGTACGACTTTTATAAGTATTTTTATATTAAAGAAATCATTGAAAAATTCACCACAAAAAGCTTCGATAGATCAGTTGGAGCGATTGGACCACTATTCCGAAAGGTCGCAAGTTCGAGTCTTGCCGAGCATTTTTTAGGGTTCCGTACCCAAAGGGTAAAATGGGACCCTATTACCAAGATTCCGCTGTCCGTCCGTCTGTCACCAGGTGAGATCTCATGGACCGTGATAGAGATGATGTATCTATTTCTGTTGCCGCTATAACAAATTAACAACAAATACTAAAACATACGGTACCGTCGGTGGGCGAGTCCGACTCGCACTTGTCTGGTTTTTCCATTTTTCTTTTAATATAAAAATATGATATGATTACATGCCTGTATTTCTTTTTCTACCCTCCATACAAAGGCCAAAATTATTTTGCGTCGAAAATATATTTCTTCCACTTTTCCCTAATAAACACGATACTGAATATGCCTTAAGCGGATCCATTATTTTTGTTGCAACCTGTATAGCAAGTGCGAGCGTTATCAAAAAAATAAAATGAAAATTAAATAATAATATTATTTGGTTCACAATTTCATTTCAATAGTAATATGGTTGGAATCTTCTTTTAAGTATGAAATACACTTGTTATTGTTGCAAGAAGAGTGATGCATTTCAAGATACATTTAAAATGAGCAACCATCCTGTTCGTTCTGATTATGATTTGACATTATTGAAAATTATTGGTCTGTAGGCCTAAGATGGTCGCGTTTTTATCATCACGGTATCCATTTTCTAAAAATTATACATACACTCTAAAAGTGCAACTATCATATCTGTTGACGCTGTAGGTGTTCCACAATACAAACTCGAAATACGGATTACGAAAAACAGTTTAATTTCCAAAAGTTACAGTCACCACGTGAATTTTATATAAGAGCGATATGTACGTGTGTCGCGCGCGGATAGACAAGCCGACTGATCGAATACTGCTATACGAAGGTAGTCATCAATTCATCACTTTAGATACAAATTACAAGCCGTTTCGATGTACACCCAGCTGCAAAGGTGCTTACCCCCTTTATGAATACATTGTGAATGTCATCTCGCTTTGTGTGGTAGGGCACAGCACAGCGGATGTCATTCCAGATCTAGAGCAGAGCCCAATTGGGGAAGTACCTCCACCTTACAGAAAACCGTATTCAAATAACACTAGACCCTACTCATAGTATTGTGTTCCTGCCGGTGAGTAAGGTTGCCAGAGCTCAACGAGGGTACGGAGTGTTAGGGTAGGCATCGCGCATGAAACTGCTTACCATCAGGCGGGCCGTATGCGTGTTGGCCACCGACGTTTATAAAAAAATTAATGGAATTCATTCATAAAGTGGGTATGCACTCTGTGCATACTGTGTCGTAGCTGGATGTGCATCGCTATTTACGTGCAATGTGCAATTGTGCAAAGCAATGTCCCGCTCATATACCGGAGTGGCTTGCGATTCAGCATCAGTGTGCTAATAGGCCTAAAGCCTGGTCCTGGCCTTTGTTGAACAAAGGATCCTGATAGTCTGAGGATACAGCTTGCGCAGTGTATATGCATATTAGCATACGTCCTAAACCCACATGACATGAATTTATGTGTCTTGTCAGGGATAGATAAATAATATAGAGTGGAAGTTTTCACACAACCGCTTCTCTCGTCATTGATTTAGATGGCAACATACCGTACGCCGACTTAAGCATGGTCTCGGTAAGGCGTTTTATGTTTTTTATAGTGTCCCACTGAACATTCGGTTTACGTTTTGATTTTGGTAGGTTTCGGCTAAAATTCGTATATCGGGCGAAGGTTCAGTTTCGGCTAAAAAAGCTGCCGAAATCGGCGGCACTGTTGCGTAAACTGTATTATTGGTAGTGTCAAGCTAAAGTTTCATTTTTGGTTTCAACATAAAAATCATGTTTCAGAACAAAATCGAAACTGAACCTTCGGCCAAAACTAGAGCAAAAGTGAACTTCGGTTTTGACAAAAACTTCGGTTTGGATCAGATACTGCTTTTTTGCGGTGAATTCTTTTAAAAACCGCTCACTTTCTAACATCATTCCTGCAACAACTAATATAAATCTTCTTGGTCGCACTCGATCAACTCGAGCGACACGGGTGATATACATATATCTTTGCGAGCGAAATATATGAATCAATCTTTTCAACTCAGTGAAGAGTTTTGCGCATCCGTAATGATGATAAAACAAAATTCTTCAAGTAGGCACAGTCTATAAAACAATACAGTCAATCGACGAAGCCATCTGACAGGGCAATCGTGCGAGGTGCGGGCGGCGAGGGGTGGGTCGCGCGTAGTGAGTGTGTGTTAATATGACGAGCAGAGACGTCAGTCTTTATTATACAATATGTCTCCGGTTCGGTGTATATTGTGCGTGTGCCCACTGTATTGTCTACGTCGAGAAGTCCATGATACCGGCATTGTGCTCCTGGATATGATCTGTATGCAAATAATACTAATTATATTCGTACATTTATGTATTCATCATACATTATTCATCTTCGCAGAGTGGGTACAGTGCGACAAGAAAGATAATAATTTGGAAAAATTTCATTTTTGGTACAAACTTTTATTTCTGACTGTACTTTTACTCCACAGGCAACTAATACTCGTCGAGACAATTTTAATGACCCTAAACACAATTTGTTGGCGTTGTTTTAAATATCACAGAGTTCCCATGGCCACCATGGCCTCCATTCTCCATCATCATAATCCGTTGATACAGGGGAGTCCGTTGCTACACGGGAAACCGGTCGTGGTGGAGGGCCGGCTTAAGCCTCCACCATCTGAATATGTCGCCTTGAAGAAGTCGTCATGTATGGGTTTAATATAAAAATGATTAATAAAAATAATGTCAAACAAAACAGCAAATAATATTGCATTGTCGTCCGATTTACATGTGTATGCAAAATTTTAACTCAATCGGAAATTTTAAAGTGAATACATTTCAGCCCGCAAGATTTGACCCACACTAACAAATACAAATTAACATACATACATACATACTAACAGGGCAAGTTAAATAAAAGCTTGAAAAAATGAAGAGAGCCTAGAGTAGTAATTTGTTTTACAAGGGGGCTAAGTTGTTTTAAATGAACAATTTCATGAGAATTAGTTTTTGAATAATCAAGAGAGCCTTTACCAGGTGGTGTGGTGAATAGTACATTACGATACAAGTGCGAAAAATAGGAAATTCGAAACGAGTGGCGATACATTAAAACACAACCGAAGGGAGTGTTTTAAATCGATACGAGCTGCAAATTACCTATTCGCACATGTATCGTACAACATTTTACAGTACATATGGCCCTTTAAATGTTTGACACAGTAACGTAATATGCTAATTTGCGCACTAGTGCGGTAAAGTAGCATCATATGTACTGTAAAATATTTTTACCGCGGAAGTATTTATTTTTGTAATATCTTTATAAATTACTCTCTTGTCGTAATACAAATGTTGTGGATTGAAATCTCTGTGATATATTGTTATCTTTACATATTTCTAAGAATAAAAACAATAAAGGATTAGAGGGAAAAAATGGATCGGACCGTAATTCAATATTTCGACGGATTTGGATACGCGTATCTGTTATGTTAAATTATTATCTACGTCAGACCCGTATCTCGATCTTCCTTGTTTATCCTTAATGTTTCCTTAATATAGGAGTTATTTTATTGATAAAGTAGAAAGGGTTATTTGGCCCAATAAAGGAGAAAGATGAATACCTACTACGATAAATAAACGCTTTAAGTATATAAAAATAACCTAGTTTATTACGAGTAATATCATAATAATAACGATCAATAATGGCTCCTCTATACGATGGACCAACGAGATGGCCATGCGATGGTTGAGAGCACGCACTATGGAATGGGCCACGTGTAGATGCGTACGCACCATCGCTGGCTGACACTAACTTTGATGTGCGGATACGGCTCAAACATATTCGCGCACGCGCATCTGCACGTCTACACACTCGCAGCCGGTGTGCTCTGGCCTTTATTCCAGATACTTACATTTTCATTGAATATTGATTTAACCGGTATTAAATTCTCTCGGATAACAGAAGTAAAAAGAAAAAAAAAGAATTCCAAACGAGGAAGTCATTTTTCGCCAATCAAGGACCGCCGTAAAAAACAACAAAGCTTAGTTTCCTCTGAAAGTTGAAAATTAATTTTAAACGGAAACATTTATTCCGAAAGATTTAAGCAAAGAAAATGAATAATATCAACTCGTTCAGGTGAAAAGAAAACTCAGCGAAGAGCTGAATCTTCAGTGAGACATCGTCTTTAAATGTTCTAACTCTCAATTGAAGTTATTTGATTATCAACCTAAAGTCAAGGCGGATAGATTTTAAATTTGATTGTAAATTAAAGCGTTTGTGATATTTAAATTAAAGTAATGAAAATCGAGAGGTAGGCGAAAACTTGCACTTTAACGTGTATTTTAAATAAATACTTAGATCTTGGTTTATTTAGTAGTAGGTAGATCTGAGTTATTAACCCAGTACTTGAGAAAATTAACGCCCTTTTAAACTCAGCGAGTTGGATAATCGGTTGATAACATTAAATCGTAATAAGACGAAAGGCGACGATCGTGCAAACGTAGTCCTCATTAAATTTTTCTTCCCTTCCATAACGTCAATATCCAGAGAGTAAAATGAGGACTGCATTTGTATAGAGAAGTGGTAATGCCCTTTCCTCTTAAGGATCTTAAAAGTTTGATAGCTAGAGCGTAACGTTGCCTACTTGCCATTAACAACAGTCCATAGACACCGCAACCAATACTCGTGGTCGCCACACGAGAGTATTTTTAATAGTATGCTGCTAATTCTATGAGATTCTAAAAGTTTTGTAAAATATTTTTTGGATATATTTGATTTGTGGACATAGCAGCTTCAATAATGATGCGAGTAAAATGCATTGAGCCATTGAAAGTAAAAGATTCACTGAGATCAGAACCCCTAGTGTAAAGTTATTCGATAGCGAAACGTGACGTACGCGTTTGCGTTAAGTCTTATTTTGTTGATTATGAGTTTCCAAAACGTTCCACTTATCGCACTGTTTTTAAATCCCATATAAAATGAGACTTAACGCAAACGCGTACGTCACGTTTCGCTATCGAATAAAGATAGTTTATTATTCAAGTAGGCATATTACAATGCGCTTATGAACGTCAAATAAAGCTACACCGGCTCTAACCCTACACCTCTGACCCTAAATTTACACTAGGGGTCTGTACTAGGGGTCTCATCCTGTGATGAGATATTTATACAATGGAATCCGTTTATTATGACTCTGCTTATATTGACCAACCGCTTACTATGACTATGACATATTACTGTGCGAAGTTTGGTTTTCATATAAAATTCTTTGTATGAAAGTCAGATAAAATGACTTCGCTTACCTATTAATCCTATTTTCTTGAAATTATGACCGGTTATAATGACATATTCGATGATGTTCGTGGCCGTCCCCACGTCTTTCCCTGCTAGGACGTTTGGGGCATACTTGACGAGTATAAGTTGTTGTAGTTTTGATTCTGAATGATAATATGATATTAGGTCCTAAACTCATGTCTCCCAAAAGAATTTGAGATTAATTCGAACAACTTCAAAAAAAAGAAGATCAACTTTGCTTTATATGACATCCGCTTAGTATGAAGTGTTGGTTACTTCCCCATTATATGCGCATTCTACTGTAGTTTAAGTAGTGCTGCTGATCGTAAATGTAAACAATTGAAAATCTTTAGCAGTTGTGGGGCTGCAACCGACATGTGGTGACCGCAGACATCTTATATTGTTCCCTTTAAAGTCCCTTTAAAGTTCATTACTGATGCCCGTTGAATCCAGGAAGTTCCAGATTCTTTTGGCCGTAATATTCTGTACCTCACAGGGTTGCAATACATGCCGCCCTAAGCATGGTACTTCTTTTAGACATTAGTGATCTACAGTAACAGAGAATGTGCATTATAGTGTCTTCTGACTCCTGGCAGAACCGGCATGTCGCATCTTGTTTCTTTCCAATTTGAAATGTGTTTATTAAACTTAGTGTCCAGTCAATATTCTAGTCACCGCGCAGATTTTGTGCCTTTTGAGCCCTAGAAGCTCCTTATCAGTTTTATATACATGAACCTAGCGGGTATTTAAGTGATATCTGTGAAAATTTGGTGAAGTACTCATTCCGAGGGAGGAAAGGATACTTTTAGCCACCGGATATTGATATCTTTACAAAGAAAATTCAGACATTGCTATTTATAGGTCCAAAGGAGGTAGATCAATAGAATTGTCCTTTACGGGTTTTATTTAAATTCCAGTCGTCTTTTCAGTATTTGCGTGTGAATACAAATAGGTTAAAATGTTATGGCCTCAGTGTCAAGCGTCCAGCGGAGCGTTTGACGGGGCGTGCAGCGTACGAGGTGCTCAAAAATACTCTAAGGCTATAGGTTCACACGGCGTTAATTTTTCTCGTAAATTTTGCTTTTCGATATTCGATAAAATTCCGTATACAGTATATGGAAAAAAATAACGACGTGTTAACCTAGCCTAACACCTAACGCACTCTAAAGTCTCTTAACGCGTGTACAATAGAGGCGTGTTCAGATATTTGTGAGCACCTTGCCCGCTCCGATATATCTGATGGTGACTAGACTGTACAACGGGAAGTACGGCGCAGCGGTTATGTTAACAAATGTTGATTGTGCTGACAGTATGCAAGCATCATAAATGCATGCTGCACAAACAACTTTGCCGCTCGCCTCCACGCTGCCTTCCCCGGACGCTCCGCTAGACGCTGGCCACTGGGACGTAGGACTATTTAGGTACAAATCACAGCTTCCTAGTGGTTTCGTCTATATTATTTAAAAAAGGCTGTAATACCTAATGTCTCATTTACGTATGACTCTCATAAATTTCACTGTCTCGTACATTATTTCACACTATAAAGGTATTACTCTGTACATTTACCGTACATAAATCCCCAGTACAATAGGATCTGGATGCAGAGATTAGACCAAATGCACTCTCTGTGGGATGCACCTTGTAAATTGTTGAGGTTTCGCGGCCGGCATACCTGTAGGGTTGTCAACTTTAATCAAGGTAACTTTCCAATTTTAACTGTTTTTTGTAAGTTATAACGAGTTAAAGAAAATATAGTGAGGGAAAACGTAAAAACCGGACTTATTTCAATAGGGCGTAGTTTGGGATGGAACGGCTCCTGGCAGTTGTTTTCGTATAAACCAGTTCCTGCTCCAATTCTCGGGATTTGCTTGCCAAAGCTGACCTCATGTTACTTTAAGATTTAAACGGAAAATGCTAAGCTGAAGATAGAAAAAGAAAAGAAAAATGTGTCGTTTCGTCAGGGTATCTACGTAAAAGAACAAAATTAATATCATTACTTTCTATTTGATGAGATTCCTATGGTCTATCGTTGGCCAGTTACAAAAATGGCTTACATAAATCACAAATTGAATATTTTTTAAACGAGGTAATGCATACATTCAAACAAGACTGAAAGTGTATATATTTTCTGATTATGATAAATTTTTGCTTGCTCATTATTCAGAAGGTTTTATTTGGTAAAATATTAACGTTATGTGTGTGTCAACCCTAGTTGGTCTGGGTAATATCTCTCAGTATCTGACATCAGCTGGTTCCCGCGTTACATAAGAGCTTTCTTTCGGATAATGTGATTACTGCACCGCTGCGAACTCTTTTGAATTAAGTATTTAAAAAACTAAGCTAGAAATGTATGTAAATTTCTATATTTTACTATGACGTAGAAAATAAAAAAGTATGTTTATAAGTAGTATTATTTGATAAAAATGAGCAGAAGTATTTCTCTGATGGAAAACCACATATGTTATTAAGGTGATTCAAACTAGTACTGAGTTTTATATTATACCCTCCCTCTCATTATACCCTATTGTATTAGAATAAACTCTAGATTTTTTTTATAAATTTTGTGATTGATATTGGTCGCTACCGACCGTTTGAACATTGTGAAATCAAAGAAAGGCGATGTTATCCTAAATATCCCTTTTCATTATGCAGCAGTCATATAAACTACTATAACAGGTAAATATTGTCATGAAACACAATAAAAGCAAACCATATGACACATCGCAGTAAGAACGTAATTGTATAAAATTTGTATAAGTGGGTACTTGACAGGCGGTACTGGTGGCGACCCCTAGCGCCATCTCTCTTCGCTAGCCCGTGAGCACCTGAGTTGAATGGGTTAGGTCGAACCATACGATGGAATTAGGGGTGGCCAGGGATCCACCCATGCCACCGACCGGATGCCCAAGCGGTCTAGGCATCTGTCGCGTAAACAGAGGACTCTGGTTCGATTCCGAACACTGGATGCCTTTGCTATTTTTTCCTTCGTATATGACATTTATTTCGGTTAATAACATACATTTAGGCTTTAGGCACACTATTGAACTATCTAGGTTTCCTAGCTTCAAATAACCTTACGTATATGCAATGAGAATTTGAAATAGAGGTAAGGTAAACACATCATTCAAACTTTTAGAACGCCATTTGACCGTGATCCTTATATTATTTCACTGATATGTGCTAAATTTGTTAAATTAAAAAAAGTGGCGCCATCTTACCGTGCCCGGTACTATTTAAAGTCAAATGGCGTTCTAAAAGTTTTAATTATGTGTCGTAAGATGGCAGTAAATTTACGTCGCTACAAAGTTTTCTTTGACAATACACCTCTATTTCAAATTCTTTTTGGAATATGCAAGTTATTATCAAAGAAATATCCTGACATGAATTCCATTTGCCTACTCCATAAGCCTGAAAGCTGAGAAATAACACCCATGTGCGTGGGAGTGGTAATTTGCATACAAACTGCTCCCTTGGTTTTAGGGCCTTTTTCGCCCACATGTGAATTGCTATCTTATGTGTATACAGGGTGTCGTTCAGCACGGATCAAACGAAGGCTCTAATGATAGAGATAAAAGGACCTTAACACTTTATTGTCAAATAAAAAAAGGAAGTTAAGCCTTTGCGCCTAAAAGGTCAACATACTCAAAATAATTCTGTCTTATTCTAATAGGTTAAAAAAGTGGGTCAAAACTTTTGTATTTTATAAGATTTTTTACATAATTGTTTTATTTTATCTTTGACGTTATTTTGTGAAATTCTTAGTATGAAATTTGATCTGTATTATAATTCATTAGTATTATGGAATAATATTTACATCAATAAATTGCTCTGATAATTAGCTTAAATATAATTATATGTACCTAATACTCTGTCTATTCATAGGTGCTTGTTGCTAGGCCTACATGAATAAAGTATATTTGAACTGAACATATGTTGCCAAGAAAAGGGTTAAAAGGTATCGGTTCAGTTTTCACTCAAATCTGGTTAATATGTACCTAGTAAATTTGTACCCCTGACCATCATTATGTAAGGATACTTTGTCATCATTAGGTTACAAAATTTACGCACGGAACACAATTTGTAATTTTATTTATTTATTAAAAAAAATTATTCAGGTAACAAGGCCTATATTACAAATACATTATAGATAAGCATACGAATACATATACATTTTATAAAATTAAAACTAAACACGATTTAGGCGACAAAATGGCGTGGCTCCGTTGAATCGGCTGGTCTAGTGTCGAATTCGGCAGTTTGACCCGGAACCTCCGAAATACGACGCCCTTAGGCCAGAAGTCGGCGCATTCGATGGTCCCCTGCAGCGGTCGCAGCATACCTACGGCCCGATTCGAAGAATGAGATACGATAACGATAAGTTTTCATTTAGATACCGTTTGTATGTCGTATAATTGACAGAAGCAGCTCGATTTGGGCAACCAATGTCACTTTGACGTTAGAAATCTCGTAGATAGATCTTATTGGGATCAAAGCGAAATGGGAATAAAGGTCAATTTTGACATGCCGTTTAGTTATCTATCTTTTAAAGATCTTTCCAAGGCCTTAAACGTGTCGCTAGACTTATACTTATACTTGAAATTGGAATATTTTAAGGATCTCTGCCCTTTTTTTATCCGCACTGAACGGGACACCCTGTATTTAGTGTCTAGGCACAGTCTAAGAAATAATACAGTCGGTTGACGAAGGCGTCTAGACAGGGCATCCGTGCGGGGTGCGAGAGGCGGGGCCGGGAGGGGCGGTCCCTGAGTTTCATACACGCTATTGTTAGTATTCCGGGATATGATTTTGAGGGCTGATGCGTGTCTTGTAATTATCAATCAGTTTGTCCACAATTAAAATATTGCATACGACATGTGTTAATTGTTTGTTTCAGTGTAAACAAAAATATATCATATTATGATATCAATTTTTAAATTCAAAATGGCGGACATGTTTTATAGCTTATTTTAAGAAATTACGAGTAGTTTAAGACTATTTAAAAAGCAAGAAATTGTTTCTTGCTTCTGTTTGTATATGTATCATGTAGTATTTGATGTTTTCATTATTTTTGATAGTCCTCGGGGTGCCGATTACAAGATGGCGGACATTCATTTTTCTTAAAAATCGGTATGGGTGTCATCTCCGAGGTTCGAAATACTTAGCTCTTCATTAAGTAAATAGGTACACGGTAATTTAAACGTTTCCTCTTTTAAAGTTAGTTAAAAATAAATTCTAGGACTGTCAACGAAATTACGCAACTTTAGGATATATATTTTCCCTAATTAATACCTCAATATTTAAAAAAACCTCGTAATACTTTACGACTCACCGTAACCGCCTACAAAGGATCGAGCAATGAGACTGTATGGGATTGTAGAGTCGACCCCCGCCGTTCGTAATTATGCCATAAACACCTGAATATACAAAGTATTGAATTTGTTACGAACGAAGGCAAGAACTTTACGAGCATGTGAGGGCTTAGGAAATTTATGTGTTAACTGCTTAATAAATTGTGCAGTGTGTATATTTATTACGAAAATAAATTCTAAGGGAATAGCTTAGCTTACTTATACCGCGATTTTCCTCGGTAAGCTTAGCGACAGATTTATATTTTGCGCAAGACTAGCGAGGAATACTGAAGCTTCACTGAGAATAATTTAAAACAATTGAAATTGCATTACCGTTTAATGCTTTAAAGTTTTTAAACAGTTCCGTATGAGCATATCGAACAAAACAGTAAATATTACTGTTCCAAAAAGACAGTAAATTTTACTGTTTTGCGTAGCTAAAATGTAGTGATGGTTCGTTTCTTTTTATCGTTTTTTCAATACTTAGAAATGTTCAAAACAGTTTATGTTACTGTTTTGTATTTTAGTGTTTTTCAAACATTTGTTGATATTGTATAAAGCAGTTTTTTTTTCTTTATTTAACGAGCTTAGTCTAAAAGATGATGCCGCTCAATAGTATACATCGAGAACTGTTCTTACACTAAAACATTTAAAAGATCTGTTTAAGATCATTATTTTCGTCTTCGGATGCCCACCATCAGCATACTGAACAGAGCTCTAGCTTCTCTTGATTGAGGGAAAGCTAAAATCCTGTTACAGCCGTCCAACTCCTTAATATTGTATAAAGCAGTTAATCTTAGTGAAAATCACTTAAATGTGTACTGGATAAATCTTTTTTTATTTGTTTGTCCAGCGGTAAGGAGTTTCATTTTAAGCGGGTTCGAAACCTGCCTCGCAACAACATTTCCTATGTAACAATCGCTTTTGAGTGAAGGAAGACATAGTAAGGAAACGGTGCTAATCCCAATACGGAATGAACACCCTTTTTGGACGACATTATGCCTTATCAATAAGCTAAAATATATTTGTTTTGTTCCAGAAAACCACTCGCAGTTGGATAGAGAGCACGTTCCAAAAGCGCGAGTGTAAATACTTCGTGCCGAGCGCCAAGGACGAGCATGTGTAAGTTGACACAGTTTTAACACCTAATCTCACGAGCAACAATGAAAATCAGCCCGATTCGAACTTTTTAATTACGTCAAACATTTGCATATGGATTAGATATGTCAGTGTCAAAACTGACGCTTCTTCAAACAAAAACGTAACTTTTGCTTGTGCTTCTTCCGGTTGGAGCGCCATCTTGATAGTCACGACTCGTAATTAATTAATTACTTTGTTAATTTGCTCATTATTATTGTTTAAAGTGTAATATCGATAGCTTATTATACGGTAAACTAATGTGGTCGTGTGCAGTGTATGGAGAATTAATCTTGAAACGCGTTTAACCATCATTTTGGAGTCAAATTCCGGTAGTCCATGTGTTACTTGTAATAAAGTCCAGCTACCGCTTTACAAGAGCTGATAAAATCACCGTACACTGTCTTGTACTAACTGTAAAATTTTAATCATATTTAAAGCTCTTAATACCTTGATACTGGCAAAATGTTTGGACCAGGGTACGTCTTTAAACTACGTCCACAAGAGAGGTATGGGCATTGTGTGGTGGTTGGGCTCGCTTTGTGTGGTAGGGCACAGCGCAGCGGATGTCATTCGATATCTAGAGCAGAGCCCAACTGGGGAAGTACTTCCACCTTACAGGAAACCGCAGCCAAATAACACTAGACCCTACTCATATAGTGCTGTGTTCCTGCCGGTGAGTAAGGTTGCCAGAGCTCAACGAGAAGCGGGAGAGTGTTAGGGTCGGCAATGCGCATGCAACTCCTCTGGAGTTGCAGGCGTACATAGGCTACGGAGACTGCTTACCATCAGGCGAGCCGTATGCTTGTTTGCCACCGACGTATTATAAAAAAAATAGTCCCACTGGATTAAAGCCATAATTTTCAAAGAATGAAAGAATGGATCTTAAAGTTGAAATCGGGCCGAATAGGTGTTTAAAATTACATAAATTATATATTTTATGTCCCATTTTGGGATATTTATTACGGCTAGAATGAGGAGCTATTTAAAGCAAATTTTATCCTAATCGAAAAAAAAGCTCGATAGACAAATGAAGATCGTCTCATCTCCTAGCCTGGTGCAAGAACCAGCTGAGCAACCGAACCCCCTCTGTGATCCCTTCTAAAAAACTTCTGTAGAGATTGGACAGGGAATGAGATTTTCCGCTTTATGTAATTAAACTTCTTAAGCACTTTTTGTTCCGGGTAATAATCCATGAGTGCGTTTACAAAGTCGGAAGCGGATTATTTTGTATTTAGTTAGAGACAGATAAGCTCTGCGAGTCGGCGTATACGCCTTAAACAATGCGAACTTAAAATACAACTTGTAACTTATACGTGTTGTTCGGATTCCGACCGCAGCTGCACTACTGTCGCGGCATTACTGGCATGTCCTGGTAAGGGCATTTATTCGTGTGATGAGCATGGATATTTGTTCCTGAGTCATGGGTGTTTTCTATGTATTTAAGTAATTATAAATATTTATATATTATATATATCGTTGTCTAAGTACCCTCAACACAAGCCTTATTGATTAGATTAGCGATAAGACCGCCTGTTGCTACCTTTCTTTACATTGTAAATCTGTTTTTTTTTTTTTTTAATTTGTCTTCTTTGTGGTGCAATAAAGAATATTTACTTACTTACTTACTTACTTATTGAGCTTACTGTGTACATATTTTATTTTTTATTTATTTTATTACTGCTACTGGAGGCCGTTGATGTTACTGTTTCCTTAATATGACACCAACTGCATGTATCATCATCACAGGCTTTTGCGTCTATTGCAAACGGTTTAAGCATTGCTGTTTAGACAACGAGTTTGGTGACTGGAGGCCGATGCGTAAGCGGCTCGACCTCGCACATTTTTGGCAGAGAAAGCTCATGCCACCTGAGGTCCAGTCCCAGTTTGCTTTCTGCGACACCTTCTGCTATCTAACGCATTAAACCAGGCTTGTTCGCATAGCCTTCTGCGCGTATAGTATGGTAATTGTAACGTATTTGGCGTAGTAATGCAATCTGTCACCTGCACTTGATTGTCTTTGGTCACAGATATGGGTAGTTCTAATAAAACAGGAGCTAACTACTAAGGTGACGTTCGGATGTCAACTGCATTGCATCTTGTAGCATCGTTTGTTGCTGCCGCTGTATCTGTCAATTTCCTTAATAAAATGACTGACGGAATGAACGACACTCATTTTATTACGGAAATTGACAGATACTGGCGGGAAAACAATGACGCGGCAACAGTAAACACTGCATATCTGCCTAGTAATGAATGTAAAAAAAATCCCGATGAACCGATAAATTATTGAAGATAGGTAAGATACTGTCGCGTGTTTGCGTACTTCGCTTTAATTCTGTCAAAGTCAACTGTCTGTCACTTGTCACATAATGTAGCGTAGATACGAGTATATTTGTTAAAGTGTAATACAATTCAAAAGCCTTCTTATTGCGTGCTACGAATGTCTGTAGTTTATTGCTAGTTGTAGTGACATTCCAGTCTCGTGTTATGAAATACCGCAGCGTATTCATTACGTTGTTGGACGGATAGAATTGTCTAATAAAATAGACGTATTTACATTACAACAGTTTATTTGATATAAAACTCAATAATGGCTCTGACTCATTTTCGGCTTTTCAGCCAGTGTTTATCTGTTATTATTAAAAGATCCAGTAATCTTAAATTGCATGTCCTTTCACAAATACTTTAGTTTATATTCTCATATTTAAATGTGTGAATTTGTGGTGGTTAGGGTTTGCAATCTATAAGTATGAAATTATACGGATCTTGGAGCCAGTACCCCTAGTGTAAATAAATTCGATTTCGAAACGTGACGTACGCGTTTGCGTTTAGTCTCATTTTGTATTGGATTTAGAAAGAGCGCGCCAAGCGGGACGTTTTGGAAACTCAAAATCCTATACAAAATGAGACTTAACGCAAACGCGTTCGTCACGTTATGATGTCGATCAAATTTACACTAGGGGTACAGATCTGACTCTGACAGATCTTCTGTACGTTTTGAAGTTAGAATATAAACCCTAATGGAAGATTTTACTTGAACTATCTGGTTATTATTAATGTAGTGTATTCTTACTGAGTACAAAATATTTTTTGAAATAGGTGCTTATTTAAAAAAAATTGCAAACCGTAAATAACATGTTTACAGTAGGTACAAATGGTGCTACTTTCCCGCACGCGTGCGGGAATGAGCACTTTCCGTGCATATGTCGAAACTTTAAAGAGCCATATGTACTGTAAAACTTTATACGATACACGTGTGAATAGGTAAGTCGCAACTTGTGGCGATTTAAAACACTCCCCTTGGTCGTGTTTTAATTTAACACCACTCTGTGCACTTGTAGAGTAAATAACTATTAAGACACTCAAGGTTTTTGACCGATGGTTTTCATTTCAACACACTGCCTTTTAAAGAAATGCTTCTAACTCTTTGTATAAGTATAAACTATACAATCGTACTAAATAATAAACAGACTGTACAACTATCTCCATTGCTCCTGTCGAATAGCCTCAGTTAAAAGCATACAATCGAACGAATGTCGCTTCACCGAATCAGTTAAAAGAAGAATCTTAAGCTTTATTCCCACGAGATACGGTCTACAATAGTCAACAGAACGAGTTGCTGTTAGTATAAACTTTGTTTTATTCTAAAAGCGTTAGAATATAGCCCATTCTCCTAACGACGAAACAGCTCCTGTCTGGAAGTTTACTAAAAATGCAGGAGTACCGGGTGCTCCTGAACTAAGTTTAATTGTCTTCGTCTCGTTGTACAGCGCGGCAGCGAGTTTTGCTTGTTTTTCGTGTTTGGAAATGGCTGTGTGCATTGGAGTTTGCGCATGCTTAGAGTTATTCACTGATGTTCGAAATGTTTCGTGCTCGTTTAGAGAAAATTTGACAGTAAATTAAAAGATACAGTATTCAGAGTTTGAAATTTTGTAAATGTCTGTTGTGTTTTCTTTCGCCACGTGACACACTTCAAGGTTTATTTTATGTGCTTCTGTTTATCGCGTAGAAGTAAAAATATGTATTACCTATTTAATTGATCGCTCATCTTTGATTCCATGTTCTTATTATTAGATACTCAATATATTTTTCCGGAAATAATTCGTTCTACCGTCAGAACGTAAATTATTTATGAACGTGAATAAAAAACCGGCCAAGTGCAAGTCGGACTCGCCCACGAAGGGTTCCTTACCATTATTATCTATAAAAAACGGCAAAAAAAAACACGTTTTTTGTAGGGGAGCCTCCTTAAATATTTATTTTATTCTGTTTTTTAGTATTTGTTGTTATAGCGGCCACAGAAATACATCACCTCTGAAAATTTCAACTGTCCAACTATCACGGTTCATGAGATACAGCTTGGTGACAGATGGACGGACAGCGGAGTCTTAGTAATATCCGTTTTACCCTTAAGGTGACAGTCCATTTCTGACCGCAGCTGCACTACTGCTCCGACATTACTGCAGCGGCCTGATCGTGTCGGTGTTATTGTCAATTTCCATAGTAAAATCAATGACGGTACCGACTGCACGTAATATGGTAATTCTAACGTATTTCCGACCGCAGCTGCACTACTGCTCCGACATTACTGCAGCGGCCTGAATACGTCAGTGTTATTGTCAAATTCCATAGTAAAATGAAGACAAGACCGACTGCACGTAGCATGGTGATTTTTAGTGTTTGGTGTACATGCGACCGCAACTGCAAACCGCACGTCAAATCTTTACAGAAATGTCTTTGGTCACAGATATTAGTAGCAAAGACAAAGATATTAGTAGTGGTTATATCCTCTAAGCAAAGAGGATATAACCACTACAATATAAGGAGTTTATTACACCCGTGGATAAACAACCCCGATAGTTTCTGTGTTTCGCGGTAGTTCCTCTGTATCTTGGCGTTGCTCTTATTGTTTTTGTTTAATGTTTCCTGATAAATTCATTAAATAAACAGTTCTTTCCTTTTTTCGTAGTTTTCCGAGAACAGCTATAAGCTCGAAAGGGCAAGAACGATAGAGAGCCAAATATACGATTTTCAAATTAAGATTTTCATGGTAGGCAATAAGTAGATAGTAGCTATGTATATATCTGGGGGCACGGCAGTGCCCCCACCAAGTCGAGCATAAATTATTTACAAACTAATAATAGTGAAAAAACTGGAAAACTAGTTCGCCTCTGTATTAATGATGAGTGTTTTTTCCTGTTTTGTGTTCATTTTTGTACAATAAAAAGTTTTACTACTACTACTACTAAATTACAGGACGCACGTATGTGTTAGAATAATCGATGTAGGTATGCTAACCATTATCGTACAATCATGTACACATAGCATAAAAATGTGACAACATAATATTTCTATGATGATTCTAATACTGAACGGAGTGGTCGTATGCAATTTCCTCTCTCTTTCCTCTTTCTCTCTTTTTCCAAATTTTGACTGAGAAAATGTTTCGAATGAAATAGCTTACTCTGTATCCTCTATATTTGTGTTAGGATACTACGAAACCACAGTAGATTACATTTTTTAGTGGCAACAATTTCCTCCCGCGGGCGCTCCGGCTTTAGTATGAGCTCCCTGCCGAGGTTTTTCTGAAGGTCTACAGTAGGGGTTCTTGAAAAAAGAAGTGTACAGGTTTTTAAAGGGTCGGCAACGCGCATGTATCACTTCTGGAGTTGGAGGCGTGCTTAGGAGTTTCAGTGACGCTTATATTTAACAGGATTAATTACTGAATTCTCGCTGACAGTACCGTGGCACAGTGAATTTGGCGTGATAAAATGTGAAAGTGTCGTAATATCATATTATATACACCGTGGGTTGGTAAAATCCGACAGATCTTAACCATGCATTCCTGAGGATCAAAAAATGTTTAGTAAAATTCGGAAAAAAAATGTTCTGTTTTTATTTTAGCCGATATAAAAGCCATTTTCTGCACACAGCACGTTATTTCTTTCTACATCTTGGCGAAAAAAAAAACATTACAACGAAGAAGTAAAGTTTTCTTAATTCATCTATAGATCAAAATTGCGAGTGTTCTTTTTAGTTGAGTAATGTTTGTCAGAAGGTATGACTAAACCAAGTCACATAGAGGCAGCGCCGCAGCGAAAAAGGCGTTTTTCACAAAGTTATAGCAGAAACAAATTTTCGCAAGAATTGCCATTATCTCTGAAAGAAGACCGATTACAGAAAATTTGTATGATATTTTAGCCTCTAAATGCGATTAAGAATACAACTTTAAAACTATCAGGTTTTACCAGCCCACGGTGTATAATATCGTGACACTTTCTCACTTTGTCATTTCAAAGCCATTTCTGAGATAAAAGAAGCAATAATTCAGTTGTATTACCTAGAAATACAAAAGGCAAAGTTGTTGTTTAACACCTCTTGGTAGCATATGGATACTCAAACGTAAGAAAAATTACAAAATTGAACCACAAGAGAAGCGACAGCGGTTTTAAAATAAAATTATATTGACAGTTGCGGGGACTTCAAGGCATGAGGGTTAAACAAACTTTGCTACAGAGCGCAACACGACTTTATTTTATCACACCATCACGAGGAAAATATTTATTATTCCAATTAATTATTCTTATTAAATATTCTTTCTATCAGCCCCTTGGCTAACGTAAATAGCTTTCTTCATAAAGGATTTCTTGTCTCGCCCATCAAGTTTTATATGGTCTAGTCATAAACTGTATCTGCCACGACCACGAGTGCCGTCGCCCATGGACACCTGCAACACAAGAGTGATTATAAGATTTAAATTTGTGCTTTAGTTTGAAATAGGAAACTGGACAATATTAAGTGTAAATTGCGTAATTATAGCTCTCACAAATCAAATTTATTCGTTTATTCTTTACTTTTAGGTAACTAATGAAAGATTGGTTTAATATGAAAACTCAGAAAGATAAATCTGTAATATTTTGCTAACACTGAACGACTGCATTGGAGAATTTATTTTGTCGCATCGCCATCTCCGAAACCCACGAATCCCTTTGCAAAAATAAAGTCAACCCGGGATAAAAGAGCCTACCTAACTTTTTGAGGGGACGTTTATCGCAGACTTCTACATCCAGGCGGTACTAGGCCACCAAAAACGTGCAGACACCACCGGCTGGATTTGGCTGCATCACGTGATGCAAGTGGATCAAGTGCGCATACCGTATCCATCACGAGCAACATGAGTCCCGCTCTTGTCGGGTTGCTGTGTGCGGTGGTCACGCATTTAGTCAAGAGGATGGGGAAGATAATTTCAAAATGTTAACGTACCTTAAGTGAAGAAATATTTCTCCTCTGCATTCATTTAATTCGAGTAATTTGGTTGTATTTCTTCAATTTGAAGTTAAATTGTTATTCATTTAATCGGCAAACAAACGATCACCAACAATATCTGGTTTTTTAATAATATTGCGTAGCTGCCTTCGACTGAATGTGACTTTTGTAGAAAGGCAAACTGTTTTTCGTTTTCGTGTACCATGTAGCATTATCGTCACTTACTTCTTCTCGTAAAAAATACAAATAAGTAAATTAGTAATTTTATTTATACGTCTGACAGTGACATTATTCATTGACTTTGACAATCAACTGACGAACGCTGCCGCGACTGCACGCCGCAAACAGCAGCAGTCGGCCGCTGCAGTAATGTCGCACCAGTAATGTCGCAACGGTAGTGCAGCTGCAGTTGGAAATGGACTGTCACCTTTAGGGTACGGAACCTTAAAATATACAATATAATATATTATACCAAAATCTCCCAGTATCAATACAAATTGCTTTTGACGCATAGTCTTATCCGCCACTATTGATGTAGGCTGCTCGTATCCATTTATCATTTACTTACATAACAACCCATGTTAGTGTTTGACAGGACTTCACCAGTTGCATACATTTACCCTCATCATTTCGAACAGGTGGCAACTATAATAATTTAATCCACATAATATGTCCATTATCTAATATGCTCCTTAATCTACGGATGATGTGCGGATTATCCGCACGGATGCCGAAATACCATAACCCAGGCTTAATATGGTTACGCCATGATGCCATTACGCCAGACCCGACCGCGTGGATTTGTTCTGTTATTTTCCTTTACATCTAACCCCAATAATCCCCCATAAGTTAGAAGGTGGATTTCTAATAATAAAATACCTAACCTTCCATATGTCCATCCTCAACGTTTAATGGTTCTACCGGGTGGGCCCTGTAACATAAGCAAATAATTACCTAAAACATATTTGTGACATTATCTATGAAAAGGGACCTTATTGTCGGTGGCGCTTACGCCGTTATCAACGATGCTCCCATATTATACACAACGCCGCGCTACGCAGTGCGGCGTAAGCGCCATCGACAATAAGGTCCCTTTTCATAGATAATGTCACATTTAGTACTCCTCAAACGATGACGTTTTATGACATGACACAAAATTTTGGGATTTGTCACAATTTTTGTGATAATTTTCTGTTAACAGAGTGTGATTATCCTATAGTAAAATGCGGATATGGCACATTGTTGAAAAATTATTTTTTTAACCGATTAGTGTCATTTATAGGTAGCATATTTTTTGTCATTTTAGAAATAATTAATAAACGATTTTTGACAAAAATGGATATGGTACTTACAAACGTATTATCAGCCGACGATTATGTTAAAGTAGGGTTATAGTGGAAGGTCGTATTGCCCTCCAAGCCCTCTGGGATGATGTTATCGCAGAGGATTTGCCTGCTAAGAGGTTTCGCGAACTCATCTCGAAGAAAATGTCTTTGGATTAGCATTTGCAATTTTAGATAGTAGGTACAGTTTAATAGTGGGATGAGGCGTGAATGAGGTCAATACGGACAAGTGTGGCATAGGGATAAGTGTGGCTGGCTTTCACATTGAGGCCTGTTTACACATTGATTAGTGGTTATTGAGAGTACAATCATTTGCGTTTAGTGGTAAATGTATGAACTCGCAATAAACATTAATCAATTTGTAATCAGGCCCAATCGGCCAGCCATACTTAACCGTATTGACTTTAGTTAACTAGTTTTGTTGAATGGATCTTTCAATTTTAATGTTCGTGTTTTAGTTTATCAACTTTCCCACCGAACGGGGGGAGTCGGAGCGCATAATTTCATATTTTGTACGGCCGCAAGCCGGTCAGCTGCTTGTGGCAACAGGCGGCTCTGGACGGATTCTGCCATACATAATGTTTGCGCACATTGAAAATGCGCTCCGGTAGGAATAGCACGGTCGGTGCCCCAACTTAAGTAACCAAATAGTATACTTCTTCTTCTTTGTCGTTGTACTCTTTGCAGAACGTCGTGGTCAACAACTGACATCAGGCGCAGATGTTGCTTGCCGTACGATTTCTCCCCATTTTTCGCGGTTGGAGGTCATTCTGGCAAATGCGTTCAGGGGTCCCTTCATGGCAGATTTGATTTGGTCAGTCCATCGCATAGGTGGCCTTATAGCGGTCTTTTTCCGTTCCTCTACCCTCTAACACTAGACGCTCTATGGAGTCGTTGTTTCGCCTCGAGACGTGACCAAAAAAAACTGAGTATGCGGGTCTTTACGAGAGTCGAAAGGCGCTGCTTGATACAGAGTTCTTTAAGGATGGAGACATTAGTTCGAAGTTTTATTCTAACTAGTTGTATAGAAAAGTGGATACTTATGTTAGGGAACCGATTTGCCTATTAATGTACATCGTTTTACATTAATAGGCAAATCAACAGCACACTCAAAAGCAATCCGGCCAACCTTTCCTGTACTAATAAGATGATTGCACTTTTATAATTTATTCCATCATTCCCATCGTGTCATGCATCGCTCTTGCACTTGATTGACGGTTATGAACATGACAACATACGATAAAATCGCTACCATCATATACAGTGTGTAAATCCAATACGGGCCATAAATCAAACCACATATGGAATTTACCCGTGTAGTTTTGAATTTAGAAGTTTTTTTAAGATAGTTAACCCTTAATTATGAGCCCATAATTAATTTAAAAATAGAAAATTTACCGAACATCAATTTCTATTGGCCCCTTTTGGTATCCGAACACTTAATAGTACCTAGTTGAGAAAAGCGAGAGCGAACACCCTAGATTAGTAAAAATAATTCACGTTGTATACACATGTATACATCTTCACATCGGAAATTAGCGTAGGATGGCTGACTTATGTCATCCGTGACAGTTTATTAGAATATCGCTTTTGGCAAATTTCTGGGAAAATACTAGGAAGATAGAATGATTATCTCATTGCAAATTGGCTATCCTTCTGTTTGACACCTGCTTCGCCATGATTGATCGACTGTCTAGGGTGCTTAATTTAAAATTACGAGTAAGTAAGCTTTTGCCGTCTCATCCGCCTCAAATTATTGAGCAAATAAGTTAATTTAACTTTGCCCTTCCTCCTTAATTTTATATTGCCGCTAGATATAGAGAGCTGCCATAAAAAAATAGCAAGCAGAGTCACGATTGTAAAATCTTGGCATCAGTTTGTATTGTGGTTTGGTCTATATCAACTCGGTCATAAAGGGATACTAAATTGATCTAACCTTTTTACACATGAGTCATATTCATTCCGGGCACGAACTGATTCCTGACCCGAAAATCTCGCGAAGTCTTTTTTATCCCGTCCAAACCCTTTTCACCGAAGGCAATTAGCAACAAACGTGGACGGCAGCTCATCTAACATACGTATGATCATATGTCGGTACCAGAATTATAGAGAGATACGACGTTTTTGGTTTAGGAATATATACCGTGTATTCTCATGGCTTTGGTGATCGCGGACGCTTCTAGTTCTCAAGTACCAATCTATCGAGACCACGAGATCCGTATCAACAATCAGTAATTCGAGAGTACGCTTTTGCTGGTTTGCCTTAGCTTTTGAGTTATCCATGCTGAGGTCTGCCTTTAATGTCAGATCTACCGTCACTCGCCAAAAAGTCGTATGGTAGTATGAGTCACTTAAAAACAAACGACATTTTTGAAGTAACACTGTGACATTTCAAGTCATCTCTTGTGGATGCGAAAGCTGGAATTTTCAAAGAAATCACGACGATTCATAAGTAATTTGTTGTACTTGCAATCGTTAATTAGGGCTTTGCTTTGCTCTAATTTTGCCGCATTTTACTGGGTGAATTTCATTTCCATTTCAGAACGAAGGAAAATGAGTTCGTTTTTTGTTTTTATCTCGTTTTGTTTATACGCTTACAGCATAACATTATTTGTGATTTATCGTGCTCCAGTACCATAGTATCTTTATTATATAACGTTTATTTCAATAGAGTTACAGCTGTACCTGTATACAGTCTAAAAACCAACCAATAAGAACCGACTAGAATGTAAAAATACACTTTTTCATTGAAGTGATCAATCAGTTTATTTACAATAATTACAATAACAATATACCTACATAATGGTATATACAGAGGATGACTATAACTAGCTTAAACCTAAAATAGGCCCTTGAGGCATTGTACCAACGATGCTGGCGGCATTTCCTCGTTATATCGCAATACTGATACGTTGTGCGAGGAATCGGCCAGCTCTTCGGTCACCAGTTACGTCAATCAGACGTTTCGCAATTTTTCCAAAAAACTTGTGCGCGCTGGGTCCTCATGGATGGACCTAGAGTTTCAACGCCAAATGGTACTCTCTACCGAGGCTTTTATATTGATTACGTTTCAAAATATCGGCGCTTTCCGCCGCTGCGCCCGCTTTTACATTAGTCCGTTGGAGGTGGGACGCTGCCAGTGTGTCTACGCAGGTAGCATCCCACACCAACATCCGTCCCAAGCTCCAAGGAAATAAGGACACCCCACCAGGCCTCTTGCTATCATATATCCCTGATAAAGTCAGTCGGGTCAAGAAGAGCAGGTACATTAATGGTGGCAAGAGACCGCCGGATTATGTCATTAAGCGACGCATGTCTTGAAAAACTATCTGCACTTTTGGACAAGATAGATGGGCATGTAGTCAGTAGCCGGTGTCCCGGGCTCCGACTACCAAAAGATTCGTGTAATCTGGACCTGTACAGTTGTTAATTTAGTTGGGAGAGTTTTTCTGAAGGAAACTTGAGGATACGTGACATGAAATAGGCAACTGAATAGTTTAGATTAATCTTCTGAGCAATCTGAGATATAAAATCAGTAGATTATATTAATGTATCAGGTTACAAAATTATTAGGTACATTAATTTTACTTCGCGTGTAATAACTACTAATCTCTTCTGCAGATGCTGGTGCGGTCTCAGCAGGACAGCCCATGGCGCCAACATTCCAGTGGCGACGCCCGGCGAGGCGTGGATGCCGGCGCGGCATACTCAGCCGGCGCCAACTGACGCCTATGGCACTGTGGAGTTCCAGGGTGGACCGCATCCTACTAAAGCACAGGTACATTAGAACAGTCCAGCATGTCAACATCCAGTGGCGATGCCCGGCGAGGCGTGGATACCGGCGCGGCGTTGATTTCGGCGCGGCATACCCAGCCGGCGCCAACGGATGCCTATGGCACTGTGGAGATCCAGGGTGGCCCGCATCCTATCCTATGAAATTAACGTCTGTCCGCTGTTTAGGTGACGGGTGCTGGGCAAGGCGTCGTGCCAATTTTGACGAGGCGTGATGACGTGGATGTGCCCGGGTATCCGGCGCCAACTAACACTTATATGGCATCGTGGAGCAAAAACGGACAGTATTAACCACAGATTGGTGAAGCTCGGCTAGCATCTCGCTAAGGGTCGAAAAAAAAAAACGATATTATAGGACAAAACATGGAATGTTTTTCATAGATATCGCATATCTAACCTCATGTATATGACAGTACGAGTATATGACCTAGTGCAAACGTATACATTTCAGAACTTAGTTATTTGTGTATATTTCTCTTACGTTATACTTATTCCTCAATTTTTCCGCAGTATGTCCGCCTCGCCCACGACACGCGCTCCGAGCTGATAGTCCAACTGCTGACGCGCGAATGGGCCCTCGACCGCCCCAAATTGCTCATCACCATCCAGGGCGGCAAAGCCAACTTCGATCTGCAGCCCAAGCTGAAGAAGGTACTCAGGAAAGGCCTGCTGAAGGCCGCTAAGACCACGGGAGCTTGGATCTTTACGGGGGGCACTAATACTGGTGAGTGCGATTGGAGTCATGTTCAACTGTGTCAAGGGAATAATAAACCTTTCGTGTGAATTGTCTCGCCTCGCTCCAATAATAAGGGAATGCTCTTGGTGCTGATCTGCGTGCGAGAACCGGGAATCCCTGGATCTGATTCTGTTTGTATGAAAAAATAGTTTCAGTAAAATACCCTATTTCGAATAGTTTGGACTCTAATTTAGAATTTTATAGACATTGGAATAGCAAATTGTAACGCATACACGAAAGGTTATTTTTAAGTAGGCGCAGCGAGCTGAAAATTGCATGCACAATTACTCAAAAGAGGCTATGCACTTTTGCAGCTGGGTGTACATGGTGCAGTTGCTTTGACTAAACGTATTATCGGACTGTTTACGTTGAATAAGCAACATCATCAATATCTTCACATACATATTGCCATATCTTCACAGTTTAACGCTTTACTTACACTCAATGGAACTTAATGGTGTAGGTATGTGTATTTAATTTATTTAACTTTTTACGTATTTGACCTCAATATAGACAAGCAATAAAGTTTCGTTTTCCAAATAAAAAAGCAATTGAGTAATTTGTTGCTTAATACTGGCTCATATTTAGGAGAATATCTATTCTATTTCGAATTTTCAGAAATATATCGCACTGCAAAACTGCGTATATTATTTTTTCCCTTCTTGTTCCTAAGAAGAAGAATCGGTATTTTTTTCACATTTTCCTTAATAAATCATTTTTTCCTCTATGAAAAAAAAAAGAAAAAAATGTTTTGGAATATACAATTTGAGCTCTTTCAAATGAAACCCCACTTGACCTAGTCACTAGACTTTTGAAATTTTACGCCCTCATCATATTGGGCATTTTCCCTACTTAATAAAAATAAAATAAAAAATTTATACTTTCAATGTGTCTCGGTTAGCGTTATTCATAGCTATTCCAAATTTCAAATCGATAGCTTAAGTGGTTCTCGAGATATTTAGCGATGTGACAGACAGACAGACAGACGGACGGACGGGGTCGCACCATAAGGGTTCCTTTTGTACCTTTTTGGTACGGAACCCTAAAAAGTACAATAATTTCCTTCATTGTTTTTGCTCACCTACTTCACTTCTTCCTTCAATATTCTTTGGTACATGTTTTTGCCAAAATTTTTGGTACAAGCTTTTATCGCTGACTGTACCTTTTTACCACAGGTAACTAACTCACCGAAACATTACCTAATTATAAAAAGCCCAAACAAAATTAGAATGCGTTGTTTCATCACAGAGTTCCTAGAGCCACCTCCTGTTTCCATAATCGGGTCAGCCGCCTGGTACCATAATATTGCATTTTCATCGACATGTATATGTATGTAAATATTCAGCCCAATCGGAAGTGTGTCTTTAGCTTCCAAGATTAAGGCCTTCAGTTTGGGGTGGTCCCGGGATCAAATCCCGGTAAGGGCATTTATGGTTGATGAACACAGATATTTGTTCCTGAGTCATGGGTGTTTTCTATGTATATCGTCCCCTAGTACCCATACTACAAGCTTTGCTCGGTTTGGGGCTAGATCGATTTGTGTAAGATTGTCCCCAAATATTTATATTTATTTAAATTTATGTTTCGTCATCAGGTGTGACGCGACAAGTGGGCGACGCATTACAGCTGGAACGATCGCAGCGAGCCGGCCGGGTCGTCAGCATTGGCATAGCTCCATGGGGCATCGTCGAAGGGGCAAATGATCTTATAGGTAGGGGCAGAGACGTGCCCTACCATGCCATGGCTTCACCAAGGTAAGCTTGGATAGACCATTATTAGTAGATTATTTTATAGCTCAGGTGTGACTCGGCAAGTACTTAAGCGACGCACTACAACTGGCCGGCAAGGTCGTCGGCATTGGTATAGCTCCATGGGGCATTGTCGAAGGGGCAAATGATCTTATAGGTAGGGGCAGAGACGTGCCCTACCATGCCATGGCTTCACCAAGGTAAGCTTGGATAGACCATTATTAGTAGATTATTTTATAGCTCAGGTGTGACTCGGCAAGTACTTAAGCGACGCACTACAACTGGCCGGCAAGGTCGTCGGCATTGGTATAGCTCCATGGGGCATTGTCGAAGGGGCAAATGATCTTATAGTTAGGGGCAGAGACGTGCTAAGGCACAGGCATTGTAAGCAATGCCATGGCTTCACCAAGGTAAGCTTGGATAGACTATTATTAGTAGGTTATTTTATAAATTAGGTGAGTGATAAGCTACAAAGCTTAAAGCTAATGTTTTCAAAAAAGTTAATTTAAATTCTGTAATGAAAACTGGACATTTTGCCCAGCCAGATTCAACCAGATCTTTTGCGTTAAACGCGAGCGCCATTTTAAACGATGGAATGAGAAGAGGCCTTGTATTTGAAATATCTAATGAATACATAAGGATTGTACTTCTCACCGTCATCAATTTTTATCGCTTCTTAATTACAATAATCTCTTAGAAAGGTTACATGTAGGGCATAATGATTACAGAGAAAAAACAAAATTATTAATTAAAAATTTATAATAATGATTTACTACTTATCTCATTCCCAAAATTTACTTAAATCCCCACAACTATCAAACAATACAAGTGCTGTATTGTAGGAATTTTGGCTGTACGCTACTGTCTGTATCTCTAAGAGAATTATTTGAAGGGATCTGGAGTACTTATGACGGTGGATGAACTAAGTCCGTGCATCTGTGCTTGAAAGAGGACATCGTTAATCAGCTTTTCGGCTAATATCCTCATGTTTGGTGGCAGGGTTCTTAGTTTCGCTGCTACGTTTATACCTGCCGGAAGGAAATTATTAATAAATTAGACTGTGTAAGAACTGGAGCCTTATGAGTTTTAAATGATTGAATTAAGTACCTAGAGGAAATTTTTCGGTTTGTTTGTCAGAAATTTTGGTTGATGACAATGATGACATTTCAATGTTATCTATGGAGCCGCCACCTTTTCGTTAGTTGTAGATGATTCAAATGTCAAAGTCATTCAACATAATCTTAGTTTTACTTCGCAGATTTTTGGGTCTGCCCCTGTCCACGTCTAACATCTAGTGACATCCACTAGCTCATTTGGCAGACGTGACCTGTCCCACTTTAACCTGACGCCGCAGACTGGATGCAAGGCGAACGGCGAATCAAGGCTATTCATACATTGCGCTCGGCCAAATGTATGAACGACCTTGAATTGCAGCTCGCCGCGCCGCGCCGCGCGCCACCTGCGTCCAGTCCGCGGCATGACAGTCTTCTAGACTACGTGTTTCTTCTCCTTTGCGTGGTTTATAGAGTAGCATAGAGTTTCGAAAAAACATGAGGTCAATCGTCGGAAAATTCAAGACGAGAGAGAAAGAAACCTTTTCCTGGGAGAGAGATACTTTAATATATTTAGACTAGAAAATAAGTATTTACCTATCGCATCATACTCGTCGTCAACCTCGGTCCGCTTCTTCGTGTCCTCGTAGTATTGCCTGGAGTCTTCTATCATGCTGGTCTCCACATTGTACTCTGCCGCATAATTCCCTGTCTGCTCGTAGCTCTCTTCCTCAGGCTGGTCTTCGTCCGATTCCTGTGAACAAGTAAATCATAATGTTCTCTAAGATTCTATTACAATTCAATTTAGAAACAATTAAATGTTTCCTTCTACATATAAATACATTAAAAACACTCATGACACAGGAACAAATTTAGAAACTGTTACGTAATGAGGCTGAGGAAAGGGCGAGGGGGTGAGGGGCTTTCCGAAATTAATAAAAATTTAACCCTATCACTTCAAATTAAAGTTCGAAATCAGATGGGAAATGTATTCCCTCTGTCTTATTATTTTACAGTCCAACAGTCATATTATATTTTTAACACTTTCGTTTAGCATATTATTAGGCAATCAAATTAGATCCATAAAAAGCGTTTTGAGGAGTTAATTGCCAGTAATCTGGAAATTGTTTTAGTACCTTTATTTGGTCCTAAATGCATAGCATAAAAAGTGTGCATACATTTAGGGAGTCTTTGGAGATAAAATTGTCCTTAGATTGCCAAACAACATGACGAATAAAGAACCCACCATCAATTACAATGGCACTACCAGCAAGTTTTAGTGGATCAGACACTGGTGACAAGGCGTTTTGCTTAAATTTGCATTTAAATGAGACATATTCCCGATTTGCTACTTTCGATTTCGGCTGTAGCACCGAATTTGAAGTTTTAGATGCTCATTCGACCATGAATAAGTATTTATATATTAATATTTAACAAAATTACATTTTCCGTCGGACATACAGCAATAAACTGAAAAAAGTAAGAATGTAGATAAGTATGCTGCGGAATCTCGCTTCTGCGGATTGCGCAAACTCGATAATTAATATAACTAATAATTAGTATAACCAAAACTAAAAACAGCTTGACAAAGGCATATGTGACGTTGAAGTTGAACATATGTACTTATAACATAAGGAAATGAAATGCCCTTGCTTTCCGATAAGATTATTTCTGCATTCCGCTACCGGGACAAATGCCAGTAATTTTATTCTCACTTGTCATTGCTGGAGATATGAAAAGATGATATAGAGAAATCAATTCTCAATCTTCGTATAATTCATTTAGAGTAAGTCTTTGTGAATAGTGGACTATTGTATTGACATTTGTCGATTTGCTTTGTAAAAAATGTTATTTACATGAACGTACATACGGTGTGTTTACTAACTAAAAACATTTACTATTCAGGTCAGACTGAGTAACTTTTATTATGAACCTCCTCCTAGTCCTGGTCGATATCAGGATAAAAGATTGACTTTCCCATAGGAAATTTCAACGCCAGAACGCCATTTGTTTAATTTGCCCTGTGTCCAGGCGGACAATTGATAGTGGTAGTTCAGTGATAGTTTGATTGATTGAAGCGCTTGTACATCCTGTTAGTATGTTTGTTTGTTAGTTAGCGTGGGTCAAATCTTGGAAGCTAAATTTGACATTTGACCCATGCCACCACCGAGCCCAGATGACCCAGCGGTTCAGGCATCTGTCGCATGAACGGACGACGCTGGTTCGTTTCCAGCCCTGGGCACTGGAGGCCTTGGTCATTTCTAGGGTTCCGTACCCAAAGGGTGAAACGGGAGCCTATTACTAAGACTCCCCTGTCCGTCCGTCCGTCCGTCCGTCTGTCATCAGACTGTATCTAATGAACCGTGATAGTTAAGACAGTTGAAATTTTCACAGATTAATATTTCTGTTGCTGCTATAACAACATACTAAAAAGTACGGAACCCTCGATGGGCGAGTCCGACTCGCACTTGTCCGGTTTTTTTCTTTGTATATGACATTAATTTCGAGAAAATAAGAATATTGTATTGAAGTTGTACTTTCTAACGTAGCAAAGCAAACAAAGCTAGTTAAATAACAAAGTCTGTGTACAAGCAAGGAATGTGTGTTATTTTCCACTAGTTCTCGCCATAAAATTCCTATTCCTAGTTTGACGCGCGACTCAACTAGTCGAATAGGTAATCTTTTAATCAAATCTGGCGTGAGCACGTTTTCGAATTTCGAGCAAGCCTCACAGTTCGAATACGGACAGTGGCGCTCGAATCAATGCTTTGCACGAATAAGTTGGAACCATTTTAATTGGCAAAACCCGGGGTCTAGTTAAACCAGATGACAACTCTATGGACATGTCGATGCACAGCAAGCTGTAATAGAGATATAAATTTATTTGTAGGGGGGGGGGGGTCAGTTATCTCTGCAGCTTACAGTACAATCGTCATGGCAACGTCAAACGAAATGAAAAAAGCGGACAAGTGCGAGTCAGTTTGGTCCGCCGAGGGTTCCGTACATGGTACGGAACTTAACTTATTTTTTAACTTTAAACTTTTATTTTTACAAATTTATAGATTTCAGCTTTTTACCCTGTTTTTGTAAAGTAAAATGATATCACTTGCCAAATTTCAAAGTCCTAGGTCAACAGAAAGTACCCTATAAATTTTGATTACCTTGAGAGTGTCGAAATAGACTTTTTTTGCGGCATAAATAGCCGTATCGTTTTTTTACGTTAACTAGAAGTGAGATTCTAGAGACCGTAGACCTGAGTACCTATATGGTTTTAAATTCGATTCGATACCTCCACGCGTTCTCGAGATAAAGAGACTTGACAGACAGATGGACGGACAACAAAGTGAGCCTATATAAGGGTTCCGTTTTTCCTTTTGAGATACGGAACCCATGATGATGCCACGAAAAGTCACGTGACTATTTCCATACTTGATTTATTTTTGTTATTGTTATTTAAGTTTCGATTGTGGTTTTCTATTGATGAATTCAACGATGACTTGGCTAGGCCCCCTGGTTAAAAAAATGAAAGCCTAATATATTGTTTTAATGTACCTTTATTACAAAATTTATTGTTTTTAAACTGCTGCTGTGGACTTGGATTTTCTGTTTATAAAGCTAAATTTTTTTATCGCTATACAAACGAATTTCAGCAACGTTTTATCCTGTAAACCCATTTAAACTGATTAATTTGAAAATATAATAAATCATTTTTTTACTGTTTTCCTTTTCGTTCAAAATACGGCTTAAAATTTTATGCGAATGCGATTAAATACAATTTGAATAAAGATTCATTACAACATCAGATTAAGAGGCCTAAAGCGCGCACACTGTCTATTTGTATCGGAGTAAATGAGATAGCACTGTCGCATGTTACTGGATTATTAGTGTAATATTTTACTCAACAGCGGTTTAGATATAAATGTTTTGAAATTGTGATTTTAATTGCAGACCCATAAGTCTAAACAATAAAGACATAAAACCGTTTAATTGTGATTTTAAGACCAATCTTTGCAATTATTTTCTATCGAGCCGATTTCGTTCAATCATGTATCGAGTACAACCACGGTCTTTGAAATATAATTAATATGAACATATATTTTTATTACTTGACTAAAACAAATAGTCTTTTTTAAAAAACTGTTTAAGTAACATCAATTTCAAAGACATTGGGTGTTGACAGCCTCTTAATGTAAAAGCTACACAGTCAAAGATAACTCTGCAGCGGTTTTTATAGCACACTGCACAGTCATGCTAGTGTTATTTAAACATCATCATTTCATAAAAGTCTGTAGTTCATGAGTAATCGATGTAGTTGAGTATTTCATGAAATAATCTCTGCCGTATATGTATAAAATTGTAGTAAAAAAATATTCGTAATTAATAAGAATCATAAGAGTAAATAGTGTTTGTTATTTTTAAACAGTTTAATGTTGATAGAAAAATGCTCTCGTGTATTTCTTAATCCAATTTTTATTGGTGGGGGACAAATTATAAATGAGCTCTTTTATTATGTAGTTAGTTTGCTGGGCATTTCCTACAAATTGACAACCATTGTGCCCATTTGCGTGAAAACGAAGTGGCGCTACGCCATCCCGTATCTTTTATTGGAGATTGTAACAAACAAGTACCTAACTAAATGCTGTTTTTTTGGCAGATCGAAGCTCGCGGTGCTGAACAACCGACACGCCTACTTCTTATTGGTCGACAACGGCTCGGTGGGGCGCTACGGTGCGGAGATCGTGCTCCGGCGCAAGCTGGAGAAGTACATCGCGGCGCAGAAACTACATCCTTGTGAGTACTCATCCCGTGAAACTGCTCGTGATAGAGATAGCACTAGTACTCGTGACACGCGCATATAGCTAAGAGTGACAAAGAGCCCACTAGTACTCTTACTCTAATCGCTTTTTGCGCTGTAAGTGTGTGCTTAACAGGTCGAAATCTCAAATTTAGATATTAATATTTCATCTTAATAAAACTCGGGGTCCAATTTGGCACAATAAATTTCATCTTACCATCAAAGCTCGCGGAGCTAAACAACCGATATGCCTACTTATCGGTGGACAAACGGTTTGGTGGAGCGATACGGCGGCGCGGAGATCATGCTCCGGCGCAAGCCTTTGAAGTACAACGCGGCGCAAAAACTACATCCTTGTGAGTACTCATTTCATGTAAACTCCATCCAACATATTTATCCCTTGAACACCACGCCTATTTTGCCGGTTAAAGGGTTAAAAAACCCTTTTAATATGGGCTTTCCAGGTCGAAGTCTCGGAGTCTGTCATTAAGATTTCATATTAAATAAATCCTGGGTCCGCTTTGGTACGATCGAGGAAATTGATTCTTCCTACTTACCCTAAGAGCTGTCCAGTCTAAAGCGAACCGTAAACTGCTAAAGAATCAATTTCCTCGACTGTACAATAAATTTTATCTTAACAGCATATAAATAAACCAGCATATTTAATGCAATGCGACACCCCTTGTTTGAGAAGTATTACCATGGTCTAAAAACTAAATTGAATTCTTTACATTTTTGTCAACCTGGCTGTATTCCCTACAAAGTATGATCTAGATCTTTATGAAACCTTTGCGGAACAAAAGAGCTTTTAAAGTTAAAAAAGGCTGCTACGTTTATGACTCCCAACAAGGAGTTGTTCTGGCCGCGTAGCTAACGTGCATATTGTTCACGCTCCGTGGCGAACGAAACGCAACTGTCACAGTCGTGCAGTCGCACTAATATGGCAGAGTGATAGAGAGAGATAGCTACGATACGCTACGGAGCGTGAACGATTGTAACGCTGGCTACGCGGCCTGTTGTTCTTAATTCAATTGCCTCATATTGTACGATTCCCATCGACCGGCTGGAGTCGGGCCACGCCGGAGCGCATTTTCAATGTGCTATATTGATAAAGGCGAAGTTTTTTTTATTAATACGTCAATGTTTCCACTACTTGGAGATTAATATTATTGAGTTATCAAGAATATTAAGGGATATCATTTTCTATATTAAAATATGAAATAATGTAATAAAATTTGTAACAGCACGAAAAAGGTACCTGTCTTCATTACACAGAACAAAAAGAATAGATGCAAAGTCGTAATAAGCGAGGTACGATGAATGTGTCCACAATTAGTACGGGCCTTTGTTTTTTGTGCTCTCGGAGGAAAAATGCAGGTTTTGTTAGAGTTGGGAAATTGCGTTTCATTTTCATAGGTCATAAAAAACAGACTACGTTTAAAACGACTTGATTAACACGTTGCAAGAGGAAAATATTTACTTAAAAAAAAAATATTACTTCGTTATTTTGGACACAGTTGCTTTACATTTTCTATTTCAATAATTAGTTTATAGGTAATTAAGTAAATTTTGTTTAAGTATAACTTTGGATAACGGTAGTTTATTTAAGGTCATAGTTACTCTTAAACTGCAAAAAAAGAATTACCAAGAGGACATGAAAAAATAAAAATAATTAAAAGAATTTTCTGTTCCACCACAGAGTGCAAGAATGCGTTATTTGGAATACACAAATTTTCATAAGACGGTTAAAAGGAATATTTAATAAAGCATTTGCTTGCGTTTTATTATATTAAGCGTCGAAAATACCGTTAACAAAGTAGAGTAAGTATAGCAAAATAAAACCGATTATTCTCTAAAAAAAGGAACGAAAAACTAAGAAAGGAGTGACCTTTCCATTTAGTGCAAAACTTGCGAGCGCTCGAGAACCACTCAAGAAAGCAAATTGATCTGAATCTTTAACGTAGAATTTTCACTTCTAAAAGCAGAGATTTTAGCAAACGTACTGGCTTGGAACTAATGTCCAGGGTTGTTATTTCAATCGTATACGTCTGTATAAAATATTTGTGTCAGAAACCAGTATAAGAGTGATATTCAGTTGCAATTGGTTGATAAAGATCTCTAAATCGTACAAACACTGGTCAATTTCTTGCGAATGGCATAGTCTAGACAGTGGTGCATGAGTCTTAGATTTGGGTAGATATTTTTTCTCGTTGAAATCCTGGTTAGGGCATTTATTTGTGTACTAGCTGTGCCCGCGGCTCCGCTCGCATGGTATTTGGTCTGTGTCAGTAACCGGCTCATTCACCGCTAATTTCTCTGCTTCTCCCCTGGAGGTGGAACTTGAAGTAAAGTAGACAGATGGATACGCTAGAGGGCTGTAGTCTAGATAAAATATTTTACAATTAGGTACCACTTAATAAAACTACACTCGGCATTTTTCATAAGGCATTTTCAGTTTTTAGTTCTTATGGCATTTTAACGCGTATAAAATGCGAGTCCCATATCGTTTGACATTTACACCGCAAACATAAGAGTTTTTTTTTTCATAGAACCCACCTTCGTAGCCATTAGTAAGTGCTTAAAAGAGTCGATACGTATGAATATGGATACGATAAAATTACGATTAGGTACAATTCATGACGGAGAAAATATTTTTTTAGATAATTATGCATACGCGTGTTGATATGTGTGTTGATTTTGCCACCACTTAACTATGTAAGTAAACTCATTATTAACCGACTTCAAGATTTCAAAAGGAGGAGAATCGAGGGAACTCTTCAAATATGAAAGTCATACATATAATGATTTTTGTATTTTCTTTAACAAATCTAGCATTTACATTTAAAAAAGTGACATTTGATGAAGTGGAACTGCTGATGATGATCAGAATGGAACTCTTCAATGATACACAGTCAGGGATCGGAACCGGTTTTTTGGAAAAACATTGAAATAAACATATATTTTGGTTTATTTTATACTCTAAATATGGGACTTGGTTGTGTTTTATTAACGACTTCGTATTATTAGATTGCCCAATTAGAAAAGAAATAATTAACAAAGAACGAAAAAATACCGTTTTCGTTCCCATACAAAAAATACCACCATTAATAATTACATTAAGTTCTGACGATGGGATCGATGAGGAATCGAGGGAACTCTTCAAATGTGAAAGGCATACATATAGTGATTTTTGTATTTTCATCAACAAATCAAGTATTTACATTTGTAGAAGTGACATTTGATGAAGTGGAGCTGTTCTTTTTTATATTTCTATCATATTTGTTTTTTTAATAATTATCTGGTGCTTTATTTCATGCACGGTGTGAAATAATTTATCTTAAATACAGTCGAATACCCTATTGCGGGTATCTTACCAGTCAACCATAGGGCAAATCTGAAATGTGTCAAGGTGGGTGCAGTGACAAAAAAAAAACATGTTACCTCCTTTTATACATAATTAGGCGTAGGACGCTATCTTTTTAATTTAATTGTATGAAATCAAAAATCAACAATAATCGTTCTTTCACCGGTCTACCTCATTAAAGTCGGTTTTTTTTTCTGAAAAATTATTAGTTTACTTGATTACTAAATTTTTACTCAGTTTCCCAAAAGATGGCACTGTGCAATGTATGGCAATTAATTTACTGTCGTTTAATTTCGTTGTATTATTACATCAACACAATTGAAATTGAATTGATATCCGTACCCCCCTCTTCTAACTTTAGAGTTAATTTGGCAAAATCCTTACTCGGTGGCTTAATTTCAGCACCATATCTATTAGTTTAGCAGGGTACTCGATACTCGTAGCACATATTTGTTGTAAAAGTTTGCACCTCCTTCCTAAGTAGCGCCATAAGATTCAGGTGCAAACTTAACTCAATCGAGTGTAGTGGCTACCCTCCCTTCTAGGGGTTGAATTTTTATAGCCTATAACTTGGCCGGGCATTTTCTCGACAGATTAGTAAAGTTTGCATCAAAATCCGTTCAGCCGTTTTCACGTGATGCGAGGTCAAATAAACAGACAAACAGAGAAACAGACAAACAGACAAAAATTCTAAAAACTGTTAGAACGTGTTCTGTTAACGATTCTTAGTATCCCCAGCCTATTTTTTTTCGAATATCTTCCGTGTACAGACTTTCGACCCCCTTCAGCTTTATTATATGTATAGATAGATAGATTTATCACAAATAAGGGTCGGTGTCGGTATCAAAACAACTGGATCTGAAAATGACCAGTTCTGCATGAGGACGGGATCGCAAAACGACCACAATTGCAGAAAGCTCTCAAAATAATATGGTAGCAAAACGACTACCTTGGTCTTCGTCTCAGAATGATTTAATAGATAGGTAAGGTTAGTTAGGTAGCTTCAGATACCTTATATTTCAAAATAACGTGTTAGCAAAACGACAACCTTGCAAAAGGTCTTCGTCTCAGAACGGTTTAGTAGATAGGTTAGGTTCGTTAGGTAGCTTCAGATACCTTATATTTCAAAATAACATGGTAGCAAAAAGACAACCTTGCAAAAGTTCTTCGTCTAAGAATAGTTTAGTAGATAGATACTAGGTAGGTAGGTTAGGTCCGTTAGGTAGCTTCAGGTGCCCGAAAGGCAAACCGCCCAGATATAGGAGCCCCGCAAAGCGCGAAGCTGGGCTCCGAGTTAATATGTTGTGAAGGAAATGTTTCATCTATTTCTGAGCGGTTTGCCCTTCGGGCACCTAAAGCTATCTAACGGACCTAACCTACCTACCTAGTACCTATATACTAAACTATTCTTAGACGAAGAACTTTTGCAAGCTTGTCGTTTTGCTACCATGTTATTTTGAAATAAAAGGTGTTCTGCAATTGTGGTCGTTTTGCGATCCCGTCCTCACGCAGAACCAGTCATTTTAAGATCCAGTTGTTTTGATACCAACCCACAAATATTTGTTCCTGAGTTATGGATGTGTTCTATGCATATAAGTATTAATGTATACCTAACTATATATTATATGTCATCGTCTAGTACCACAACACAAGTCTTATTAAGCTTACTGTGAGACTAAGTCGACCTGCGTAAAATTATCCAATAGTTATTTGATTAAATATTTCTATTGGTACCGTTTTTTTTAACCATGTTTCGTTGTTAGAGCGGTTTACTCAATTGGCTGTTGATGGGCGATATAACCCATTCTATTTAGGTATATGTACCTACGTATTGTCACTTGCCATAGAACATTAAAATTAAAATTGTGGTAACTACTGGGATTTCTTTCTTACTTGTTACCACTGGTAACAAATTGGTGGTAACTCGTGGGAGTAACTCGTAAATACCATTCCAACGACTTGAGTTCATTTTATTATTTATGCAAATAAATGTAAATGAACTCAATCATTATTCTGAATTATGCTAATAAGTCGAATGTACCTACCTAATTCGTTTTCAGTTTGCAATAAGATTCTGTAATTTCAATAAAATAAGTTTTTTTTGCGATTTTCGCAGTCTAAGACTGATAAACGTCGATGTAAATAAATATAATATGTAGGTCGATAATACGTAGCTAATTATAACTTTTCTATGGCATTATTCATAAACGCGCTATAATCCTCAATTAGCGATTAATTGAGGATTATATACTATTTTAGTATTTATAAGAAAGGGGTAAACAATAAATTAACTAATTAAGGCTTCTAAAATTGTAGAAATAAGGGGGTTATTCCCGTTTTGAAAGATAGTATAGAAAGTAGAATTGTGTTTTAAAGTCGACACGTGAGTGTATTCTACATTAGTTGCGATTTGCTTTTTATTTGTACTTCGTATTTAGCTTCGATTTGACTACGTCTCCATTGTTGTTGTAGTAAAACATCAATTGCCAAGTGCAGTTAATCCTGGCACCGCGGACGGGTGACAAGCCTAAGTACTGCCAATTGCCACCCCACGCCAATAATTCAATACAATATACGCCTGGGTCTTTCATCACACTTTTCCGCAGTAGCTATCAACAAACCTTGTCACTCATTGAGGTTTATTCGGCTAATTCCGACTACGTCAAAATGTAGGCTAGTTCCGAGAATCGCTCATAATAATATTAGAGTCAATTTGTGAAACTTTTCGGATACACCTTACCTCATTCTGCCCCGTCGACGCCGCCGGCGAACCCGGCTTCGTTTTATAGTTGCTCCCGTCCTCCCCGAACACGAATGTAAACATGTCATAATACCACAAATGCGGCACATAAATCTGGTCGGAGCTTGTTGCCTTCGCTCGACTGTCTTGAACTTTTTTATATTCCCGCCGAACGCATGCGCGCAAACTTTCAATCTTCCTCAAAATATGCACTTTAGTAGCCGCCGGATCATATTCCTGAACCAATTCTGTTAATTTTGTGATGGCTTCGTTCCTTTTTCGTTTCAATTTGTACGCTTGACAAGTTTTGTCCCATAAACAAGGCTGATCTTTATATAAAGCTATGAATCTTGTTAGTAGTTTGCGAGGGAACACAACATTGTCAGCCATTTTGGTTTCTCGCGCTTTTTGTGCGAAGAGCACGTTCGAGAACTTGCGCGGCGCGCGTGGCACTGGCGGGCGAGCGTGTTGGGTGCGTCCTTCTTGGCCACCCTTCACCCCCGCTGTGGCCTGTGGGCCAGCTTGCTCGCGCTCGCTCCAACAACCGTCTGGCTGTGTGTATTTCGCTTATCGAACGCATCTTTGGCCAACTTCAGTGTGTTACCAACCAGTCGAAAATGGTCTCTATGTTCTTGAGATAAGAACTTCTAGTAGGCACTTATAACGTGGTAGACATGTGCGATGCGGAGGACGGGTTTGAAATTGTGTTATGTTATGAATGAATAATGCAAATTGCCCATTCTTGCAATTAAAATTATATTTACAATTATATTTGAAATTATAATTAATACTGAAATTATGTGGTTGTATGTAGGTACCTATTTTATAAAGTAGGTACCTGCCTAATTTTTTCTTAAGATATTTATTTTAGTAGAGTAGCCAAACCTAAGCCAAAGCTAACTTGTGTAGTTGTGTACCAACTTTACAGGTACAGTCAGAGGTTAATTGTTGATCTATTTAGGGTTCTACCCAATTTGGTTGTAAATGCTAAATGTATGAAATGTCCAATGTAAATTAAACCCGAAATGGCTCAACCATTAAAGACCGTGACTGTACTTTGATTTTGTTTTATGTTGCGCGCGTTATAGCCATAACCGCGAAAATCGAAGTTCGTCAATTGCGGGGATTTTTCTCTGTCACTCTAATTATGTCTTAGTGTGAGTAAAAGAGAAAGATCCCCGCAAATTGCGAATTTCGGTTTCCGCGGTAGGCCCCCTGAACTCCGACTTACAGATTGCCATCCTGTTGATAAATTACGTCGTAAATGAAACTTTGTCATTAAATTTAAAACTTTCCAGATAACTGTCAATCTCACTGAAGGGCAATGTCTAGCGATAACTTTTGCACTTGGCGTAAAATGGGGCTTGCCAAATAAATCACTAAAGTAGTGCCAATCAATTCTCAATCGTTTCTCGTATCTCATTGTATCAAGGGAAGGCTGAGATACGCGCCATATTCGTGAACGGGTGCTGTTTGTGGAGACCGGTCTGTTTAAGCTTACACGGGCTACATGTTATAAGTAGGTAACTTTTCATTGCAGTGGCATTAACGTGAGACGAGTAATTATTATTTATTATGTATCCAAGTTTTACCCTATATTGTAATTGGCCAAAACCATTATTCATGGTATCTCTAAAGTCGCATCCAGACATGCGGGACTCTCCGAGTGCCGAACCGATTATTTCATAAACTCTTGCGACTCTGTCCGTCCGTCCGTCTGTCACAACGCTAAATATCTCCAGAACCACTTGAGCTATCGATTTGAAATTTGGAATAATTATGAACAACGCTAACCTAGACACATTGAAAGTATTTCTTTTATTAACGAAGAAAAATGCCCAATATGAAGAATGAACAAAATTTGAAAGTCTAGTGGCTCGGTCAAGTGGGGTAACATTTGAAAGAGCGGAAATTGTACATTCCATTTTTTTTTTTAGTGGAAAAGAATTGATTTATGGGGGAAAATGTGAAAAATACCATTCCCCCTGCCCCTTCTCTCCGAAGTTTAGCGAAGAAAAATTTTGAAATTTTAACATAGTATTAACAATTACTATATTTTTACAGGAAAAATATAATCAAACCTCTATCGTGGTAACTTTTTTTTTTAATTAACAATTAACATTTCCGAATTCAGTACCCCTAGTGTAAATATTTTCGACAGCGAAACGTGACGTACACGTTTGCGTTAAGTGTCATTATGTATGAGATTTTTGACTTTCCAAAACGTCCCGCTTGGCGCGCTGTTCAATAACCCATACAAAATGAGACTTAACGCAAACGCGTACGTCACGTTTCGCTATCGACTAAATTTACACTAGGGGTACAGATTTCAATTTAACCAATTTTACGTGTGTTTATTACACTTGGAAATTCTATGAGATTACATTAAAGACACCTTTTTTTATCAAATAAATGAACAATTTTTGAAATCGGTTCACACGATAGAGCAATTGTCTTCGAAAATTTTTATGCCCTAACAGGGTGCCGTGAATTGACTAACTATATCTGTAACATCTTAGTTTGTGATTATGTTCATGACTATCCAATAAATGAAATGAAATGAAACCAGCATACGTGCATTACATCGCGCAAATTGGTTAGATAATTTGCCGATAGATGGCGCTGTACACAATTATTCTTAGTATAGGTACTTCTGATCAAAAGCCTTTCGCCTTCGTAGTTACACGAGATAATCCAAAGTTTGTACGGAACCCTCGGTGCGCAAGTAAAACGAACTCGCATTTGATCGTTTTTTTTTTGTTAGATGTAATCGGCTCGGCTGACGAGTATCGCATGTACTGGTTGCGGCTAAATAGACTCGCTAAAATGGATGGGTTACTCATACTTCAGATTTTGTCAAATTTCCTAACAGGGCATCAATTCAAACGACTTTGGGGTTGTTTTATCTTTACGAGGCTTTTAGTTTATGTGACAGTAAAAAGTTTTGTGTCTTTGGGAGTAAGTAAGTAAATATTCTTTATTGCACCACACAGAAAACAAATTTAAAACCAGATTTACACATTACCATCGTTATTTCTTTGGGCTGTAATAAATAATTGGTTTACTGTTTTTTTGTTAATATTATTCTTAGCGTTGTTTATGGGATGAGATGAGACGTCCCGGTCCCTACCCACCTGGATTGAATTAAAAGAAGATCATGTTTAAATATTAGACTGTGTCACATATATATTTACGGCATGGGCATACTTTAAATATAAACAAAGCGATGCATTGTAAAATATATTTTAATGTCCATGGTGGAAATACTTTTGCGACCATGTAATACACAACTGCTTTTTACATTGCATATGAGAAAATGATTCTGTTTCAATATTATGACCTGTTATACTCGTAGGGACATTCGACGCGTGAAGTATAAAAGTTAAAATTGTGAATGAATAGTGTTCATTTGGCAGATTCACGGGTCACATGTTAATGAGTCGCAGGATTACAATTTTGCCTTCGAAGCTTCATTCATTTGGATACAAATACTTTCAAAGTAATATTTTTCTAGCAGGATCCCGTTTAATGTACAATCTACCATAAAAAAATGAAGATAATTTTTTTTCTGAATTTTTAAATAGGTACATATTTGGGGTCGCTACCGCACTTTGATAATTTGGACCCTCCATGCTTACTTACTTACTGGTCGCAGCGACCCAAAGTCGTCTTGGCCTTCGACACGAGTACACCCCAGTTGTCTCGATCCTGTGCCATCTCCCACCAGTTATTAGCTTGAAGATGGCGCAAGTCCGCTTCAACGGTATCGCCCCAACACCTCCACCTCCTCCTCCTCCTCTATTCTCAAAACGTGGCTGAGCTAGCGGAAACGGTGAGTTTTTGTCTCGCCGACAATATTGCGTGTAGCCACCAGATCTTCAATCTCGACGTTTCTGCGGAGTCTAAAACTGCCATCTTCTTTTCTCACAGGGCCCAGGATCTTTCGAAGTATTTTCCTTTCTGCCACTTATTTTCTTCTGCAATTTTTTCTTTCGATTTTTCATCGTGGGGCGATGAGTCAGATACACCCTGACTCATATATCAGCTTTACGTACTATTATAGATTATCCGGAGGCTATATTGCAACAGATAGACACACACGTTCAACTATGATTGCTAGGGGTTAAAAATAGATGTTAAAGTAGGTTGCTGAACAGCTCGAGGCTCATTCATCCAAATGCATATTTCTTTTCAGTATCAGCATGCGGCATAGACTAACACACACAAACTCCGCGTTATGACGCTTTTTTCGACAGCCACTCACAGTCGCTATATCTGGGTCAAAATTCTGTTAGTTCTTTTGTTCTGACCACCCTGTCACGCTTCTATTTTCGTCTTCTATCAAATAATTAAAACAGTCTAGTGCTAGATTATATTTTATATGACAAAACTGAAGAGCCTTTGATTAAAAGGTGTCTAAATACAAAATAATAACTACAGTTTTGCGTTAGCCTCATGTTAACGTAGCCGCAATTCGCAAATGAAATGAGCAGTTGCGCTCTCGCGCTCTCACGCTAAATTACTTATAGCATAGGCACTACGAATGTCGGGAATATTCGCATTCGCATCATTTTAAACATTCGCATTCGCATCAAATGAAGCGAATGTTTTGGGAATGCGACTGTGTGCAGGTCTCTGTCTCGTCGACTCACGCACGGACAGTGCGCGCAAACCGTTGTTAAGTAATGCATTTTGACCAGTAGACAGCATTTTTTGACACTTTATAACATCCCGTTCTAAGGTACCTAACTATGCATTAAGTATTAAATGTTTTTTTTTTAATTAGGAATGATAATAACAACTACATTCCCTAACATTCGTATTCGCATCCTGGACATTCGGATTCGCATTCGCGAATGTGAAAAATGCGACAACGTGACTTCCTTGACTGAATGGTGTCCGCGAGCGCGATAACATGTACATAATCCGTCTACACTGAATAAACTTATTAGCCACACTCATTGAGTAATTAAAAAAAAAAACTAAATTCTTTAAAAAAGAAATTTTACCCACAACAAAAATACACAAATACACACAAATTTTATCCTGAAACAGATTTTGTTGTTACAATCCGATCTGTTGGCTGGTATAACGCAGTTCGCAAATCCCAAGCACAAGTAGTAGGTAGTCTGAGATATATATACGTATATATTTATTTAATTTAATTATGCAAACATTTTAAAAGGCAAGTGATCTGTGATATTCAATGTGGTTGCACATTTAATCCGAGACGATTTGAATAGATGCTGTTGATTGCATGCGTTGCTCGTTTTCAAACTCATTGTGCATTTTGATGTGGAGTTTTACCTCTTTTTTACTTCGCATGCTCGTGAATTTAGATTTTGTAAATTAAGATATGATGCATAAATAGTAGATTTTTAACCAGAGGATGAAAGGGACTGGATACATTTTCATGCAAATAGTGTAGGTTTATGATAGTTTATTATCCACTTCATGACTGTCTCTAGAGACAAAATAGTTATTTGTTTTACAAGGGGGCAAAGTTGTTGTTTAACCGCTCGTGCTAATATTGATACCCGAGCAAGCGAAAGATTCCATAATTGAATCACGAGCGTAGCGAGTGGTTCGCGAAATGGAATCTTGAGCGTTGCGAGGGTTTCAAGGCATGAGGGTTAAACACTCTTCCTCCCAACTTTGCCCCCGAGTGAAAGACAAAATATTTCACCACACCAACAGGAGGAAACTACTAACGATGAAATACGAAAAAATATAAATGAAATCAAATGCAAATAATACGTAATAAAAAAAAACATTCAAAAACATCATTTAAATGTCAATTCTACTACGAGTAGCTAACACAAGGAAACAACAAAAAATTTGCCCCACATGTGGATAAAATACAACTTTCTCATTCGTTTTTGAACAACCAAGAGAGCCTTTACTAGTTGGTGTGGTGAAAATCAACTTTTTTACGTGAAGAGAAATCATAATATAACACTTACCTAACAGATGTTAGTAAAGACCTACGACCATGAATTTTTCTTTAGGACTTACTTGCAATCGGAAACTGAATGTCTGAAGATATCTAACCCATAACGAAATGCAGGTAGATTGTATTTTTATGAAAACACAGTGCTTATTATTTGTTTAATTACAAATTAGGTTAATATACCTAATTCGTGGAGGCGTAGATCGAATAGGCGTAAGAGTGACGGAATGAGACATCGATATTAAATGAACATATTTATAAATCCAATATTTTATTTCTTCTTCTTCCTCGCGTTGCCCGGCATTTTACCACGGCTCGGCAGCCTGGAGCCCGCTTGAACTAATCCCGAGAATTGGCGTAGCTACTAGTTTATACGAAAGCGACTGCCATCTGACCTTCCAACCCAGAGGGTACACTAGGCCTTATTGAAATTAGTCCGGTTTCCTCACGGTGTTTTCCACCGAAAAGCGACTGGTAAATATCAAATGATATTTCGTACATAAGTTCCGAAAAACTTATTGGTACGGGCCGGAGTTTGAAGTTTGAACCCGCGACCTCCGGATTGAAAGTCGCACGCTCTTACCGCTGGGCCACCAGCGGCAGCGCTTCAATCCAATATTTCATGCCAATATTTTATATGACTCTCACCTAAAGTTAATCTCGGCAAGTAAGTACCTACATAAGTTAGACAAGTACAGTTACTAAGATTTATATGTTTAATTTAAACAGGCGCCGTTGTAAATTCGAGCAACAAAACTTTCTAGAACTTTGTTCTTGTTTAGAAGGATTTAACTAAACGGTTTATTCGTCAGGTAAAATGGAACGCAAATAAATAAGTTTAATAATGATAGAGCCACGTATAGCATTACATATTTTAATTCATGTTTAGATAACCTCTTTAGGATTCCGTACCCAAAGGGTCAAACGGGACCCTATTGCTGAGACTCCGCTGTCCGTCCGTCCGTCCATCTGTCACCAGGGTGTATCTCATGAACCGTGATAGTTAGCCAGTTTAAATTTCTACAGATTATGTATTTCTGTTGCCGCTATAACAACAAATACTAAAAACAGTATAAAATAAATATTTCCTTCCAATCTCGAGGTTGTCATCCGATCACCGTAGTTAAGCAACGTCGGGCTGAGTCAGTACTTGGATGGGTGACCGTTTTTGTAGATAATGGTACGGAACCCTTCCTGTGCGAGTCCGACTCGCACTTGGCCATTTTTTTGTAAGTTTTGGGGATAGGTAATTGGGCCAAAAAAAATTGACGGAGTGGAGCTTTTTGTATGAGATACAATTTTATTTTTAATTTTTCTCATGTAAAATATAATCTACAGCTAGAAAGACACAACTGCACTGACATGCAACTGACTTCATTTCTGCAGTTGCCTTTCCCCAATTAGTTAACTTTTTTTGCAGAGAAAATCATATTATGCCTCTTGTTAAACAGACATTTTCATTGTACAGGCAAATGAGACTGATTTTAGGCTCTAAATTTTCCATGTAGATTAGTCTAAACACACATTTTAATACTGTAGTTGTGATTTTTCGATAAATTCTTTTTTTAACTTAGGTTAAATATAAAGAGGAAAAATTACTGACCTGGCTGCCTGGCTGGCTATGGATTAGGTCTTGATGGCTCAGTTGGCAGAGCAATGGAGTATTGATCCAGAGGCCGTGAGTTCAAGTCTCACCCAGGCCAGTAATTTTTCCACTTTTAAATTCATTCTAAGCTTAATAGCATCGTTCCCAGACGTTTCTGGTTCTTAAAAAATGATTGAGTATGAGAAGCACATCGTAACTGGTGAATTTCCAATATGAATTGGAACTCCGGTAGCCGTTTAAGAAGTATAATGCTCTTACGGTAGATGTTAGTAGGGTCCCCTAGACCCATATGGCGGAGAGATTCGCTGGCTATGGATGAGATGATTTTTCTGTTTAACGATCGGCCCGATTCGAACTTTAAGATACGTCAAATATTAGGTCTATATACGATATGGATCGGATATGTCAGTGTCAAAAGTGACGTGATCCATTTCGTAACTAGACCTAATATTTGACGTGTTTTAAATTTTGAATCGTGCCGGATGAGTCACCTTAATGTACGCTCATACGTTCAATAAGTACCTATAATCCGTCAAAATTAACTTTGCACTGACTTGAAAAGGTCGAAGTGAGGGAGTGTTATTAAAACGTTATATTTTCAGTGAAATTTGACATAATTCAAGACATTGCCGTACATTGCAAATACCATGCATGAAGCTTGGTCGATTTTCCGCAAGCCAACAGACTTTTGCATCCAGTTCTGGATCATTCTACTCTCATTCCCCTGGAATCCGATTCCCCTGGCTATACCAATTCACAAATTAACAGGAGATTCCGCTAAGCTGTTTTAGTTGTAGATGGAACTTGGCACGAGTTACATAGTCACCAAAAACGAGATACTAATAAAGCGGAATTTCCTGGGAATTTGCGAATAGGTATGGCTACGGAATGAGCCATTAATGTAGACCCATTACTATTAAAGCGATAGCAGATTGGGATGATGACATGAGTTGCATTTTGTAACAAATTCTTGTTAAATAAGTGGAAAGCGAGCATCACAATAAATTAGACATAAATGGAAATTATATTTAATTTCTTTCATGTATTATTATTGGTGCAATAAAAATGTTTACTTATAAGTAGTAGTATGAACTATTTGCTTACTTTTTTTAACTTCCAAAATGAAAAATGAATGGTACCATTTGATTCTTTGCATAACACTTATTAAAAATAAATTGTACAGCAACTACATATTGACAAGCTAGAGCGCTTGTAAAATGTCTGCATTAGATATATATTTTGGTTACGTAAGTATGATCACGTGTCTGCCTTCCGCTCGCAGCTTGGCTGGCTTCCGATACGTCGTAGGGATGTGCATGTGCTGTCATTACTCTTCAACATGTTATTTAATCCCGCATCCCCTACGTATCTATAAGAAAGATTTAGTTTTCTAGCTACTGTTAGCAGTCACCGTCTGCGATCTAGTGCAAATCTGACTTTAGCCATTAAGTCGCGTGTGTACTCTAGATCTTTTACTGCCTAGTTAGTTAAGCTGTGGAACGATCTACCAGTGGACGAAAGGAAATCGCAATCTGTTACCTCACTCAAGGAGAAGTTGAAAAAGTTGTGATATTAGAACTGAGTGCTTTTTATTTAATACATATATAAACGCAATATTCCACGGTCGAAATAGCAATTGTTTTGTTGTTTTTTTTTTTCAAGACGGCTTAGTGTCATTTAATTTTGATCCCCAAAACAAACCGGATCTACTGATGTCAATTAAAAAATCTTGTCATGTACTCAGCCTATTTGATGAATAGAATTGTATAGGACATTAATTTGTATAAGTACCTCATTTTCAATAATGAGGTGGTACGGTCACCTGCAATAATATGTATGTCACACAACGATGGCTGTAAAAATATCTTATCTCTCGAGCCATAAGAGCGTGTCACATATTTTTGCTGCCTTCGATGAGTAACATATTATTGCAGGTGACTGTTCAGTGTAGGTACTGGAATAAGGTGAGATTATGCTGCTGACATTAAAGACCTTCCAATCAACAAGTTTAAAAAAAAATATTTTTATGGCTTTGTGACATGTGTTTTTATTCCATACATGAATACTTTGATTATGAAATTGAACAGTTATAGAAATTTGAAATTGTAATAAATCGCTGCATGATTTTTCTAATGTTAATAATTAATCTGACATGTTATTTTTAATATTTTCATGTTATTTTATGTTATAGTGCGATTATACCTAAGTACTTCAAATTTGCATGCTACACTAAGCAGAGTATGGTTGAACTAAAATATATTATTGTACACCTTTGTAAACCCATATTCAGCAAATAAATAAATACAAATATGAGTACGGTCCATAATAATTTCAATGTATTTCGGAACTATGAGACTCTGTCTGGAGAGTCCGCCTGTTGTTACCTACTTACTTATGTCCTTTTTATTTTGTTCGTAACATGTATATTTCTTTGTAGTGCACAATAAAGTATTTTATTATTATTATCTCTTTATTTATCTTGTGTCTTAGATTAGGCATTTTATAATATGAATATAAAAGTAAAATACAACAAATCATACAAAAATAATACAAAATACATATAAACACATTGGATTACTTGGATTTCACGGGCCTATAAATCCCGGGTTTTTGATAGGCTTGCATGGGGATATAGATCCAACACGTAGAGGCCTCTTGGAGAGCTTTAATGTCATGTAGAACGCCTGCTGGAACCCGTTCACAGGCGCAACAATAGACACCCATGAACCGGTCGCAACAGGCATTGGGACTATTGTAGTAAAGTGAACAGTATAACGGTCTATGGATTGAAGTTTGGGAGGACAATGAGACTGGGTTATTGCAAAACAATGTTTTCACTAGTTATCGAGGCAGGCGGTGACTCGCCGCCCACTAGATGGGCCCCTGAAAATGCCGTCGTGAAGACGACCAGGAGCAACACCGGTGTGAGCGGCTCAGGGGTGTCGAGAGGTGTACGCCGCTTTCTACCCAGTGGCTGATAACAGCCACTGTGCCAACTCGCGTCTTATGCAAGTTTTCACTTCCACCCCTGGAGCATAACGACTCCTCTCTGGACGGCCAATGAAGGCAAGCCAGAGCTGAGAGTCCTGCGGGTCCCCTTGGGGTCCACTCCGACCGACGAAGACACGCCGGAGACGGAGACCCTGACCGACTCTCGGGAGTACTCGGGTCCGTGGGGTCGTTACTCCCCAACAGCTCGCCACAAGCTGCCCTTATTATTATTATTATTATGAGACGACATTTGATTTTTACGCATTTTCACCAACTGTTTCCACTTTTGTTTTATCTTGTACGTATAATACCTACGTGAATTTTTAAATTAGAGAAAAAATTGAAAATTCGCCGCTTCGGGCAAGAAGAATCTTATAAGATTGTTTTTTAGGGCCTGTTTCACAATGCCCAAGTAAAGTCCTGCATAAGCTACTTACCACTTATCTGACGAATAAAGTCGTCGTTGGCGTTTTACAATCTTCAAATAAACTTTAACTGGTAGATAAAGTGCTAAGAAGGTATTGCAGGAAGATCTGTCAGTTAATTTATTTGTTAATTAGCTATCCAATAGTTCACATGGACATTGTGAAACAGGCCCTTAAATCAAAAAAAATATATATATTATCACTCGCAGTCGATTCCGCTTAATAAAACATTTTGATAAGCTACGTACATACCAAGTATCATGCTTTCTTCCTTAGACTATACAGTCGTATTTTGAGCTAAAAAGTCTGATTATAATGAGATTCCTTCCTTTGTTTTCCAAAATAATGCGCACGAACCATTGTTTTTATCGCCCAACCACAAACGAGGGCTCCTATTGTTTAACCTAATAATGTAATAAAAGTGGGGGACAGAACTAGGCAGCTTATTAGAATTTATTGTGTCCCTCTGGTCGTATTTTAACGCCCAGAGGCCAAAGGTACGTAAACAGAAGAGAGAACCGAAAAGGGATTGCTGATCTTTTGGACTTAATCTGTCAGTACCATTTCACACCACGACTCAGTGACATTAATATGACGTTCCTAGTGACTTTCATATTGATTTTCATTGCGAAAAGGAACGAAATAGTACAGAAATTATTTGACTGTACTTCCGAAAGTCGGATCAAGCTATACATATGCCATGTTTTTCTTGAACTCCGTTAATTTCAAGGGCGTTTCTGAGCTTAAATTAAGTTGATTTCTCAAAGACACTATTCTAATCAACTTTATTTTGAAGATTGTCAATAAATAAAAAATCTGGTAAGTAAGCCCCGGGCGTGTACACTTGCCTTAAGGCCTGTCAAAGAGCAGTAAGTATTAGTATGGCCTGTTTAAATACATTGATTAGTGTTTAGTACGAGTTCGTACATTTGCTACTAACCACAAGTAAATCCTATCTTGGACTAATTATGGATGTTGCATGTGACCAGGATGTTGCATGTGATCTATTATTTACTTGAGTGATAATAAGATGAAAGTCAATTAGACGTGTCTGTACTGACTGTCAAGTATCTATATGAGTTCACTAATGATTAATTATTACAAAAAGACTAATTATAATCATGCTCTATGTAGCGTGACGTCATTTCTCCCTCAGTGGCATGTACGGGCCCTGAAATTGATACGTCATACTTTTCAATTGGTTCAACTAAATTATTATACTTACACCAATAATCCATTAGTTTGTTTCAGATTAGAAATTTAATAACCCCAGAAGTAGTGGTAATTTTTCCTCCAAAATTAAATCTATATAAATAGAGGCAAATAACTGGCGGTTTTATCGCTACAAACCGATCTCTTTTAGACAACCTTTGGGTAGCGGAAACAGAGCAGAGATTTGACCAGAAAAGTAGGTGTTGCTAAAAAAAGTTATGAAGCCCACTATCATATACATAATTACAGTAAATACTGACGCATACACGCACATACTGCAGCGGCAGAGTTCCATCGTAGACGTGTGATAAAACGAAAACTTCTGACGGACTTTACACTGACAACAAGAGACAGCGTCTTACGAATAAAACAAATAGTTATTTAAGAAACAAAAAAATGGTTTTTCCGATTATGTCTAGTCAGACCAAGCTAAGTTGGCAACGATTTTGATAGCCCAGCCTGTGCAAGTGTCATGTAAACATCATAATTCCATAGAAGTTCGACGTTTAAAATATGACTTGCACTGTATGGGCTGTCAAAACCGCTGCCAACTTATCTTGGTCTGACTCTACCACTTAAATGTACGAGTATATATTTATTTTCCTTTGCCACGTGGAACATTGTTAATCATGCTCAATATCAATTTCAATCCCCTATTTTATCCCTTTAAGGGTTAATTTATTCCACTTAAGGGATTATAAAATTAAGTGTTTATTTAAATCTCAAAAGGTATTATGCCATTTATGCCGTTATTGCGTCATTGAATAACAGACGTATACCTACAAACTTTACGTGTACCTTACCTAAATAGGTTAGAATATTTGTTAAATTGCTGTATTTTAATTCCGAGCCTAGTAAAAATACTAATACTCAAAAAGCCGGCCAGTGCCATAACCTTAGTCAAAACTTTAAATAGTTATCAGTGTAAAACAAAAAAAAAAAACTAAAAGCCAGATCCCTCATTTCACAAAAAGGAGGCAATTAGCTAGAAAAATATACCTAATCCTAACAGTAATTTGGCGTCAACAGGTTGGCCTTTATCTTCAGGCAACAAACCTTTCTTATCTAAACCCTCAAATTCCTTCAGACTCTCAATTACCTCAGCTCAATATCTTTTTATTATCACGCGCCCTCACTACATATTGGTATTTTTATCAATTTCGGCACACAATGGACAGAAGGCCTTAAATCTTCTTTTATGGCTATTAATGCTGATACTGTGGTGTCGCCATATCCCTGAGGCCGATTCTGTCTTAAAATTTTGATAATGTTTTGATCTTACTTTGATACAACCTTGAGTTTTGTCATAAGCTAACTCGCAGACAGACATCTCACACGCACTAATAAGTGCGAGCGTATTAGACCGCGGGATAGGAGCATATACCGTCAGTCATCGTCTCCCGTCTGGTACTTTAGAAGCTGTTTTAAATTAAAAAAAACCGTTAGCCGGTTGTATCGCGGTGGAAAGACCGTCAGCTACTTACATGAACATGAAAAAATACGCGCCTTACCACTTTATGTCCGCAAAGTATGCTTAATGTGTAAATTGCGTAATCCGTTTATTTTAAACGCCTGATGGAATGCTACATGCAAAGTTTCATGATTTTGTTTTACTATCGTAAAAAGGTAAAGCGCTTATTTTGTACACGTTCATGCGACCAGCTGACATTCTTACCACCGCGATACAACCGGCTGACGATTTTTTTTTACTAACAATAGTATCTGAACTATCATCTGACAAAGTATCAAACGGGAGGCGATGACTTTTTTTACGTGTTTCGGTGGCTGCCATTCCTCAACCCACCGAGCGGCAGCTGACGTCCACGCGGGTTCCTCATACATATACCGTTAACCACTATACTAGTTTTCGCCAGAGAGGCGATTGGTCAGGGAAATCTGTTCCTGGCCCGCGGTCTACAAGCCTTAGGAGACGACTCCAGATTGCATTTCGTCAGTACCTGTGGTCAGCGTGCCGTTAACGCTGATTGGTGCTCGGTCAAGGTCATATCAAAATAATGTGTAAAGCTTGTCAAATAATTAATACAGAATCAGGCACACTGTGTTGTCGCCGAATCCCCCTAGCTTACTGGATAATTCCAGGCGAAATAACGTTATCACAGAGGAACACTTTACTGAAGAGGCGAGGTAAAGGCTTATAAGATTCGGCGCTGATATTGACTTCTGAACAGAATTATACATCCATTATTATGTTGGAATGAAAAGTAAAAATTGTTCTTAAAGTCTGACAGGAGTCGTTTATCAGTGGAGCAAGGGCAGAGAGAATAATACTATATTTTTCTTGTGCTAGTATTGCAAAATGAGAGATCAGTATAGTTTCTTTAATTCTACTGTAAAAAAACTCCATATCTTGCTTAAATTTTTGCCTGATAAGGATCCTGACTTTTTTAGTCATAACTTTGCATTTCTTTGGCTGCTCTATAAGTAAAGAACAACCCACGATTCAACACACATATGAAAGAATAAGAGCTATTTCTATCATTCATTTGAACATACGATATTTTTTTAAATAACTGTACCTACGAGTACTGCGACTGTCTTTTTTGCGGATATTTTACCTTGCAACATTAAACTCATCGTGGCAAATCAGTTGTAAAAATGAAGGTCCCTATTACTATTAAGCACGAGTTAGTATCTATCAGAGTAAGTGATTTGATTTAGGAATTCAAATCCATTCAAGCAATTTAATGTCTTAAAATTGTGCCGTAAGCAGCCGCCTGCTTGAGATATTCCAATTTATATATTAAAATAAAAATTGAAAAATGCGAGATTCGCACTCACCTGGTGTATTGGTTTGACGACCGGTCTGGCCTAGTGGGTACCTGCCTATGAAGCCGATGGCCCTGGGTTCAAATCCTGTTAAGGGCATTTATTCGTGTGATGTGCACGGATATTTGGTCCTGAGTCATGGGTGTTTTCTATGTATTTATATATCATTGTCTAAGTACACACAACACAAGCCTTATTGAGCTTATTGTGGGACTTAGTCAATTTGTGAAATAATGTCATATCATATTTATTATTTATTTATTTATTGGTGGGTTACTCTAATTGAGCTATCGAATCCCGATCGAGTCCGATGGCATGGCTTCGTTTTTTATTAATTATTAAAAAATAACATATGTATACAATCGTAGTCGTCATCAGATATATCGGACTGGCCAAAGTGTTCACAAGTATCTTATCAAAGCGTCTTTTATCAAGTCAAAGCATCTTTTGAGTATTTTGGGCTCTTCAATATATCTCATGGCAATGTTATAGTATTCCACAAAGTAATATCCTAGGAAAATAACTATTTTAAAATACAAGCAATAATGGAAAATGCGCTGGCGTAATTGCAGCCATTATTGGGGCGTTAATTGAACACTTGAGCGAACGAATTTTCATGAGAAATTGTTGCAAAATTAATCTTTGCTATGCTGGTACTTTAGAGGCGTATTTGGATTTTAAAAATATTATACCAACATGATCATTATGATGAACCTCTAGCGTTCTTGGTGACAATAGCCCAAACTCCTCTTGTAAGTACCGTCGCCATCGGATCGTCGTACAATAGAGGCGTGTTCAGATATTTATGAGCACCTTGGCCGCGGCCATATATCTGATGGTTACATCATATAAATACGCTGGTGATGTTAACATGACGCCAACTTCGGTACATTCTGCACCTATATACACAAAAATCTCTGTTTGACCCAATGGTTGACTGGTAGAGAATGCCTTTTGGCATTAAGTTCGCCATATGTACATTTTTCTTTACTTGTGCAATAAAGTTAAAATAAATAAATGCTGCTTGCTTTTATAATGATATTGGTGCTTGAGCTTGATATCATGTTTTTATCATATTTTTAGTCTCAAAATATACCCCTCGTCTGCTGGTAAATATTGTCGAGAGTTGGAAGTTTTGTTGCACTCCGCTTTGTCTACGGGCCCATGAAACTGTATTGCAGCAAAGTTGATAAACAGATTCAATTTTCATACTCGACTTTTATATCTATGATATTTACGAACGTATGAAGGGAAAGAATCGTTGTTTGTTGTTTTATAAATAAATACTTTACTATTACTTTAGTATAGGCGGAATTTAATCTTTTTGTAGTTTTTTTTCGTCAGAATAATTATGATAAAATTTGTTTTATGTTAGAGTTCCCTATTTCGTACAAAGAATGCTCAATTTTACTATATGTCCTACTAAATCTTCCTCTTTATTATGAAAACGTATCTATGATATTTTCGTAATTCAATTCAAAATTATGTAGCTACCTTTGTACTCTCCCCAATTGAAATTTCGGTTTAATTCCACCCAGAATCCATTCTGAGATTTCCAACTCTTACCAAATCTTACTTACCAAATTATATTAAACAAAATAAAGAAACGGCTCTCATCAGAAATTTGTCTTGATTCAATTGAAATTTGTTAAAATTGTCAATCAGCTTTGCTTGACCTTAGGAACAATCGTGCCAAGTGGCATCGCCCCTGAGACAAAAGTGCATACTCACTACACTTGTCTTAGGCTACGAATACAAGTTCGAACAAAATATTTTTTTTTTTTTTTTTTTTTCATTTATTTTTCAAAGGCACATATACATAATCAATTTTAAAGTTACTCGCCAAACTGCTTATGCGGTTTGTTGGCGAGACAGCGCTCATTTTTTACATTTTTATGCACCTAAAAAGGTACCGTACTTAACCCCTTACCGCATATGCAACCTATATAAATTTAGAAAGGCTTTATCTCGGAAACTATTAAATCTACAGAGACAATTTTAGTCTCGTATTGTAGCAAATTTAATCTACTTTAAAAACACCCTGAGAAGATACTATCAAAAACTGGTGCTTTAGGGTTATAATTTAAAAAGCGGCCAAGTGCGAGTCGGACTCGCCCATGAAGGGTTCCGTACCATTTATGACGTATTAAAAAAACTACTTACTAGATCTCGTTCAAACCAATTTTCGGTGGAAGTTTGCATGGCAATGTTAATATCATATACTTTTTTTAAGATTTTTCATTCTGTTATTTTAGAAGTTATGGGGGGGGGGGGGGGGGGCACACATTTTACCACTTTGGAAGTGTCTCTCGCGCAAACTATTCAGTTTAGAAAAAAATGATATTAGAAACCTCAATATCATTTTTAAAGACCTATCCATAGATACCCCACACGTATGGGTTTGATGAAAAAAGATTTTTTGAGTTTCAGTTCTAAGTATGGGGAATCCCCCAAAATTTATTGTTTTTTTTTTTGTTATTTTGTGTAAAAATCTTAATGTGGTTCATAGAATACATCTACTTACCAAGTTTGAACAGTATAGTCCTTATAGTTTCGGAAAAAAGTGGTTGTGACATAATCGGACAGACAGACGGACATGACGAATCTATAAGGGTTCCGTTTTTTGCCATTTGTCTACGGAACCCTAAAAAAGTCCAAATTTTAAAAAAAGCCAAAATTTTCGCTGCCGTTCGATTTTTGAACAAAATTGTGATCGGCGCTCAAGGTTTCCTTATTATCGTCATTGTCTGTAGAATCCATCAAATTTGAGACAAACCAGGTTCAGAGTTCAGTTCATAAATAAAGGGGCATTACTAATCGCTCTTGGGATAAATAATTAATGACACTTTCAAATCTCCAAAAGACGAGTTCTGAAACTTGATTTGAATTTATGTCAAGGAAAGGTCAAAGGCAAGTCGTCTCGTATTTTGGGAGTAAAAAAACCGGGCTTTAAACCCATTTCTTTAAGAGGGGGTATAAATCCAGGAAATTAGAAGGGTACAAAATATATGGCACGCTGCGCGAAACATACGACAGAGAAAATGCCCATCGCGCGGGTTTCAAGGCAATTCCATCAATATAATGTGATAATGGAACTGACATCGTTCCAATATGAGATGGTTCCAATTTCCTTTAGAGGACCAGCTGAAATGCAATGTGTCAACCTTCAACCAAAAACGTCACTTTTGACACTGACAGATCAGTATCATATAATTCATATCAGTATCATATTGGAATCAGATTTTATAAATAAAACTCGAATTGGCCTTATTAGGTTTCTGTTTAAAATGTTGCCGGTCAGGGGACCGATTTTTGAATTTCGAGCACTCGATTTCGTCACTGGAAAATCTGTGGAAAACGGCGAAATGCTATTTTTTTAATACGAGCAATATAGAAATTGGGAATCGAGTGGTATTGGCCACTCGTTTTAAATGCCTAGTAGTGGAGATATTATTGAACAAGATATACGAAATCGAGTGCTCGAAATTCAAAAATCGGCCCCCAGGTCTCTCGGCAGCACTAACTTTTTTATAGAAAAAATATACTGCTATGATATGCAAGGCTAAAATATGACATGTTTTCTTGTTTTTTTTTTCTAATGAGCGAACTTTAACCTTTAAAGCTTTTGGTTGAAGTCTGCCCTTGCAAATAAAGTCTATTTTTCCTCTGATTTAAACGGGTAAATATTTAATTTCTTGCGTTCGCCCTCTCTTAAACCCATTTCTTTAAGATCCTGTCTAACGCACCTGTGTGATCTAATAAAATTTACAAAAGGTCTCGCTGCCTGTCTTTACGGCCCGCTTTACGCACTCAGGCTCCCATAAAATTTATGCACACTTTTTATTTACTTTTTATGTCACTTTTCTTATATTGGATGTGTAGTTTTACTTCAGAGAAGTGGGTGTAAATTTGTTAGAAAAAAACGAAGAAGTGCGAGTCGGATATTGTTTTTATGCAGCATTAACGTCTGTACCTAGCTTTTTTAACTTAATAGTACATTACGATACAAGTGCGAAAAATAGGAAATTCGAAACGAGTGGCGATAAATTAAAACACGACCGAAGGGAGTGTTTTAAATCGACACGAGTTGCGAATTAAGTACCTATTCGCACATGTATCGTACAACGTTTTACAGTACATATGGCCCTTTAAATGTTCGACACAGTAACGTAATATGCTACTTTTCGCACTAGTGCTATAAAGTAGCCCCATATGTACTGTAAAAAAAGTTAAATAATTAGAAGTTCGATTATTTTACTGCTTCAAGGGACTGTAGAATGTATATGGTTTTAATTTCCACTCGATTCTTCCACGCGTCCCTGAGATAAAGAATCAGCCAGACATAAGGACAGACGGACAGATGGACGGACAGACAACAAAGTGCTCCTATAAGTATTCCGTTTTTGCCTTTAAGGTACAGAACCCAAAAAAGATTTCTGATCATCAGATTTGCGCATGAAAATGTACAAATTAGATTTTAATAGCCTTTCAAGTTTCTAATTATCTCGTACTTATATCAGATAACTTATACTAATCTAAGTTTATTGCCATAAAAATCTACAGCCAAATTAAATAATTATCCACGAATATTCTGCAACTAAAACGAAAATAAAAACGTCCCGAGCTAGACTGAAAAAAGGTAAATTACCGAATCTTAATAAATTCCTGGTTTTATCGACTTGATAGCGTCATCAGAATTCTGGTCAAGCTCGAGTTCAGTTTAAATGTTCCCCACTAAAAGATCAAAGAATCGCTTCAAAGAACCATTCGTATTCCAAAAGAATTTCGTCCCTGGCGTGAGAAAAATACCGGAGCAGGCATTAGCACACACTTTTAAGCGGAATGAATCAGACCCAATTAATGGGAGCGAGCGCAGCGATAAAAAAAAGTAAATTGGATGCGTAATCGAAACGCAATTTTAGGACGATGAAAACAGTAAATTAACATTGCGATCCGCGCAAACATGACATGTATATTGTTCAAAATTGCTGCGATTTGATATTGTAAACGAAATCCATTTTAATTATAAGTTTTAGCTGCCTAAATTTTAATGGATACAATACAATTTAGTTCAATACATTTTAATGGAATGACGTTGTTTTACTAAATTTATACTCTGTATTTTTCTTTGAGTTATTGAAGAAAATATATAAATTAAAGTATTTACCGTAACTAATTTTAGTTAGGTTCATAGAGTTTTTTATAATCTTTTATTTGACTTGCCCTGTTAGTATGTATATATATTAGTTAGTTAATGTGGGTTAAATTTTGTAAGTTAAATTTGACCCACTCCCCGATTTCTATAAATCGGATGATAATGCAATATTATGATGACATGGAGCTGATCTGATAATGGAGACAGTGGCCATGGGGCCTCTGTGATAAAACAACGCAAACTGATTATGTTTGGGGTTGTTAGAATTGTTTCGATGAGTACTAGTTGCAGTTGTAAAGAAAAGTACAGTCAGCGATAAAAGCTTGTATCAAAAATTTCATTTTTACAAAACTTTTATATATGGTTGAGTTATATTCATTACTGAGGTGTATTCATTTGTCAAAAAAAATCTAAAAGAAATTACTGATATTGATGAATAAATAAAATATAAGGGAACATGAGCACGACTGCAAATGTCAAATGAAACTTTGAAACTTCTGTTAAGGTGCACACCACAGTTAACTTTTGTGAAGCAACACAGTGCAACAGTAACTAAGTAGGAGAGTTCACACACAAACACTTATTTCACTGGCTCAGCGGCTCGAAGTGAATCTTGGCCTCCACTAGATTTCGACATTCGTTCTTATTCGGTGTGATCCAACGCCATTCATCCGCTTGAATGTCGCACAAGTCATTCTGGACCTCGTCGATCCACCGGTCCTAGGCTTTCCCACCGGACGTGTCCGAGTTGGTCGCCTTATCTATGTAGGTAAGTTACCACCTTATATTACCGTGTTGCAGTGTTGCTCCAAAAACGTTGACTGCGGTGTAGGTAGATGCACGCAACGGTGTATTCCCATCCGTCCCCGCCGGGCACAAATGGGAATAGGCGCTGCATACAAATAATTCCCATCTGTTCCCGCCTCTTGTATAGCGGTGACGTAACCACCGCTATACAAGAGGCGGGGTGGGCATAGATGGGAATACACCCTTTAGCATATCGTGAACACTAACTTTATTCAAATCACAAAATCAAAATCAATTGAATCGGAGCCCATCTCTCAGTCATTACGGGAATGGTGGACGTTCCAATTTGCATCCTTTTGTTTAGGTTAGGATCACATTTACATCCTTTGGAAGACAAATTGAATGGGAGCATTGGAAAGCTGATCATCATTTTTATTTTGCTCTCGATAAAACGCAAAATGATTGCGGAGGAAAAATTATATTTTATCACGCCAGCCGGCGCTGCGCTGTATCATAAAAGCTGTCAATTCGCATACAAATTTTCACCGAAATTTTAAACGTGGTCGTTTTTTTCCATAACTGGCTCAATGCTTTGCGCCAAATTGCAGAAATACCTATAGGAGCTCATTTATTTCCCAAAGACCGGATACGGAGAAAATGGTGGGAAAAAACTTTGCGTATTTTTTATTTATTAAATAAGTCGATTATATTGGAAGGAGTATATAGGTGATGATTATTAAAAAAATCACAACTATACACTGGACACAAATCGTAAAAAATAATGGTAGCCAGGGCCGACATCTGTCAGCGCGCCAATCACCAAGACGATCGTCAAGGTCATATCAAAACCTGTTTAAAAACAACAAATTATTTAATTACACTGTCTATCTTTAGGTATTTAAATAACAGTAAACAAAATCTACCCTCAAATGGCTCCTTAAGCCAATTGAGGGTAGATGAAAACATTGCATGATTAATAGATTAAAGTCAGGTCGTGCAGTGACAGATTCAGGCGGCTTTGTATTTTGTTGCTTAACCAATAAATGTTATAACTACCCGAAAATTTACAAATTATTTGTTTACTTTTATTTAAATGCCTAAAGGTACAGAGTATTGAATGGACCTCCTTGTCTATGGTTATTATAGATATCGATAAGGCGCGCGTCGCCCTTCGTTTTGCAATCTCTTTGAATATTTAAGGGGAAAGTGGAGAACCTCCGCGAAATGGGCTTTTCATACAAACGTAGTCCTAATTTTCCTCTCTGGATATTTATTTATTTAAACCTTATTGCACACAAGAAAACTTATCGTACAAAAGGCGGACTTAATGCCAAAAGGCATTCTCTACCAGTCAACCTTAAGGCAAAGCAGAGAGATTGTGGGATATTAACATTATTCAAAATATTTTGACACAATTTGTTGTATATCGACCACAGCTGTTGTCCCTACGTTGATTTTTTTCGAATTTTTAATAATTATAAGAGTTATGAGCATTTAAAAATTTGTATGATAACTGCTTTTCGCTCCTAATTTTTACAATAATCAAAAAATAGAAAAACGTCAAACGTATATTGTTAATATACATGAAATTGTGTTAAAATATTTTCCGTAATGTCAATAGTCAGAGAGGAAAATTGGGACTACGTTTGAGCGGAGAAGCGGCCGTCCTCTTTCCTCTTAAGTAAATTGTTCTTGACTATAAGATATTTTAATCCTTATTACGTACTACGTTTTGTTTCAAAAGCTTTTTGCGACTTAGCTCTCGAGATAGATCGACAAGATATAACAGGTTCATTATTATTCTCTCTTTCGGTAAATAATGTAATAAAGTTTATTAAATTTGAATTTAGGCAAAACGGTAAAAAAAGAGTAGAGTAGTGTTTTTTTCAGTGGGTAATAGTATTTATATTCAATAACTTTGAAGATTTTTTTTGTGGATATAATAAATAAAACTTGTTTCTTACTTAAATATTTTCCATTAGATACCATTTCAAATGTAGGTAGTATTAGGGCATTGTTCTTTGGACACATATTCATTAACCGCCATAGAAACTATTTTTAAATACAATTTATTAAAAGTACCCAATGTTCAAAATAATTGAGTTGTTGTAATTAAATTTTATTGAATTATAATAATTATAATAAATTTTAGTAAATTATTTACTGAAATCGTTAAATCCTGCTTCAGTTAATAAACCGCGAACGAATAACACACAAACGACACACAATAACGTCATTACTAAAAATCCTTTACTTATTAACTTTCCCGGAATCCCTTTGTTTAAACACAAGTTAGTTTAATTGTAATGAGAGGAAACTCCCACAAATTTCTGTGCATAAAATAATATTCACTCCCAGTTTACTACATGACATTAACTTTTTTAATTTTAAATAATTTATTGGAAAAGCAATATTTCGAGGCGGTACGGCCCCAGATGACGCTCATTAAGAATTAAATTATTTGAAGTTGAGTCTACATCGTTTCCGACAGTTTTTACCACGTTTTTAAATTCTCATAATGTTTAAAACTGTATATGAAATTCAATTTGGACCAATTCTTGCCTAATTTATGTTTATTGGACCTCCGTTATGGAATATATTTCTAGAGCTTATTTCTAGGTTAATTGACCAACAAAGTAACCAAAACAGTTTTTCACAGGCATAACTAACACCCGCTCTTGCTATTAATCGTGATCCTCGATACTACTCGAATCATAATCTTTTTTTATCTAGTCTATTTATTATCTGCTGTGCAAAAAAGAGGGGAGCTTTTTTGTCAATCAATAGATTTTTTTTTATATGTTTATGCCCTCATTCATCAGCGGCTACAAAACGCGTCTTTTTCCCGTCATCAATCTTTGGTCTTATTCATAATGTTATGTAGTGTACAGTGAAAATTACAACTACCTTATTCTTTTCAGACACGCATTCATCAACACCCGTGGTCTGCCTGGTCATAGAAGGTGGCACGAACACGGTCCGCGCGGTACTGGAGTACGTGACCGACACGCCGCCCGTGCCCGTCGTGGTGTGTGACGGCAGCGGCCGCGCGGCTGACCTCATCGCGTTCGTGCACAAGTACGTATACACGAGTGAGACCGGCATAGCACGTGTCCTACGGGTGAGGGAGACGGACATAGTGCTGTGAGAGGCACGCATTCATCAACACCCGTGGTCTGCCTGGTGATTGAGGGCAGCACGAACACGAACACGGTCCGCGCGGTACTGGAGTACGTGACCGACACACTGCCCGTAGTAGTGGCCGCGCGGCTGATCTTATCGTGTTCGTCCACAAGTACGTATTAGCCCGTGACGACCATAGCTTTTTAAATTTATAAAGTGAGCATTCCACGAATTTGTCTGTCGTTGTCTCGTACGAACGCGAATTTCCTGATTGGCAGGTATAGGACTTCTTTCTTCTTTTTTTTACCGAAACTACATACAAGGGTTCCTAGTTGACTACGGCACCCTAAAAGCGTCCGTATCGTATGTTACAGCCATTTTACTCGGAAACTATAAGATATACATATACATATAACGTAAAGTGCTTTTTCTTCAGTAAAATCAACGTGTGTAGCACATCGTTCGATAGGTCTTTAAAAGTAACAGCCTGGCTGCTTGGCTAACGTGCCAATCCTTAACGCTCCGTGGAGTAGCGTCGTCATCCCTCTCTATCACTCTTTCATATTAGTGCGACAGTGACAGTTGCTTTTCGTTCGCTATGGAGCGTTAACGATTGGCACGTTGACTACGCGCCCTGATTAAGAGGAATGGGGACGGCTACTTTTCTATACAAACGTACTCCCTATTTTCCTCCCTGAATAAAGATGAAATTTAGTTTTTAATTTTTCTTATGGTAAATGTAATCTACAGCTAAAAAGACGTGCAATTGATAAAATACAGAATTACAAGCGGGACATAGTGGTCCAAAACAAGAAAAAAAAAAGAATTTCTGCCCACATAATAAGTACCTACATTATATTATGTTAATACAAATTATGTTATTAAGTCGCAGAAAAATCTATCAGCTTGAACTTCATTAAGCCACTCAAAAATATAAAACAAAGTCACGCCTCTTTACCATTTCTTCGGCAAAATATATAAAATGAAAAAGAAATTCAGCATTCACGTGTTACATTTGGTAATTCCATTAAACTAAACAGGAAAAATAGAAAGAAGATAAGGAAAATATACTGATATAAAGTCCTTAAAGAAATGAAAAGCTTCTTTTCTGTATATTTTATCGACCAAGTATTATATGATCAGAATATGAGTCTCTACTAATAAGTAGCCATACCTCGAGTGCCTTAGCAGTGTCAAACGGACATATTTGGTAACGTAACATATCTTACTTATATATACTTGACTTGGTACATACTAGTTATGTATTCTGTAGCATTAGTTTATGAGACTGCTAGCTTAACAGTCCAGACGCGATTTATTTATTTAGTATAAATTTTATTTTGACACTTGGAGAGACTTTACACCTCCAAATATTATGAGTATTAGAACTCTGATATTGGGGACCTTTTACATCTTCAGATTTAATGTATTTAACCATAGAGACTATACATCTCTTTTGTATTGTAGTAATTATTTATTTTAAGATTATTATAATGTAATGTTTACCCAGGTATTGGCTGTTGTATTTATAAATGTTGTTATGTATTTTTCATGTCACTATATGCTGTTACTATAAATGTTGTATTGACTTGTAAAAGAGCCCTTGAGGCCTACTTGCAGAATAAAATTTTGAATTTTGAATTATTCTCTATACATCCGCTCGCACTAATATGCGAGTACAGGCGAAATACATAGAAAGTAAGGTACGCACACGCTAGCGAATATGTCAGTGTAAAACTGTTGGTAGCCACACAGGTACCTACTAGAGGGTATATGGGCCACCATAAACGTTAAAATATTAGGCAAATAATTAAATTGTCTTGCACAATAAAATGCAATACAAATATTCTTTATTGCTCACCAATATGAAAAGAACATAATGATATAAAATTTAACACACAACTTAGACTATGGTAGACAACGGGCTGTCTAATCGCTAAATAGCGATCTCTTCCAGACAACCTTACACTTATTTATTTATCATTCGGAGAACCAACAGCAATCAAGTGCACAATAGTTATATAACCCTCCTCCTGAGTACTCCTCCTCCTCTGGAGTTGCAGGCGTGCATAGGCTACGGATACTGCTTACCATCAGGCGGGCAGTATGCTTGTTTGCCACCGACGTAGTATAAAAAAAAATATAAGTAAGTAAAAGATTTCGTTACTGAAAAACTAACATTGAAAAACCATTTTTGAGAGAAAACTTCACGGAAGATTTGTTATTAAAATTGCTGGTTTCTAGTAAATTCTCGCAAGCAAAAATCTTTTTTTTATATACTACGTCGAAGGCAAACAAGCATACGGCTCGCCTGATGATAAGCAGTCTATGTACGCCTGCAACTACAAAGGAGTTACGTCCGCGTTGCCGACCCTAACACTCCGCACCCTCGTTGAGTTCTGTCCACCTTACTCACCGATAGGAATACATCACTATGAGTAGGGTCTCGTGGTATTCGGCTGCAGTTTTTTGTAAGGTGGAGGTACTTCCCCAGTTTGGCTCTGCTATAGATCTGGAAGGACATCTGTTGTGCCCTACCACACAAAGCGAGATGACATTCACAATGACCATACCTCTCTTTTGGACGTAGTTTAAGGACTTACCCGGATCCAATCTTAGGTACCACGTTGAAAAACTTTAATGCAAATATTTATTTAAACCAAATCTCCATAATAAATGTGGAAAACGCTCCGTATTTGCTCGATTTTCTCCGAGAACTCATATTTCATTCGACAATCAATATTGATTCAGTAGAAACAGTTCTCCGAGAAATTAATCAACGCAGTGAATGAAGAAGAGATTTAAAGTTGTGTTGGGAATAATACAACTCGTTTTTGTAGAATTTATTTATAAATATGACCGGAATCTCTTGAAAATATAAAAATATCACTTAGTTATTTCAAACCTATTTTTTATATCACGTTGGTGGAAAACAAGCATCGTTTAATCAAAAATGGCTTTTACTCGTACTTCTGGTTCTGAAGGTTTGGTCATACAGACGCGGATCCGCGCGCCGTGGCGATGTGCAAATATAATGGCGCTATGATAATGTTCATAGATCCGCGCACGGATCCGCGTCCGTGTGACGGAATCCTTAACTCAAAGTATATAACTATTCGTCAGGAAGCATGAAACTTGGCATACATGAAAAAATAAAAAAACAATCACTCAACGATATTGTATGCCAAGTTTCATGCCGGATATGACCATTTGACCATAACCTAGAAATTTCTTGGGACTCAGTACCTACTTCGTGGAATAAGACGAAAGCAAAAATCTAAAGCGGTTCGAAATAGAGAAAAGCATGTCCAAAGTGTAGCCTCCCAGACAGTATTTGAGGATTTAGCCTAGGTAAATACTGAGATAAAAGAGAGAGATAGGCAGTCAATTTTCCTAAAAAACTCTGAAATAATTTATTCTTTATTTTCCTGACAACTGAGCATTTATCGATATCTCGTTCGACAAAGCTACAACACTAGTTTAAAGTCAAACATGGGATTAAGGACTTACGGCTTTAAAGTTTAACAGGAGATGGAAGTTTGGAACTTTCGCTAGATATCACCATTTGTAGGAAGCCATTAACGTCGTAAAACCTTAACCTCAGAGAGATAGTGGAGTTCGGAGCATGAGCTGCAATAGTAATTTCTTAATTCACAAACTTGCAATTAAATATTGACATAACTTACTTCAAATTAGGTCCGGAAATAGTAGGTACGCGTACGTATCCGGTGCGATGGGTGAAGATGATATGTAAAGGAATTTCAAACAGCCTTACACACCTAGGCCTGTAAAGCAACTTTCTTTTGGTTTTTAACCTTCAAATTGGAAGACAACGTCTTGGCGTTCAAGCATCAAATACTCGTAGTAGTGGATCCGTAATTTGTTTTTAGCTGTGTAAAGCTACGAATAAAATAAATTTACTACAATTATTTTTCTCATTGCAAGTTTCAGAAAAACACTATACAAATCTCGGCGAGAAATGGGGTTGCCGGCCGCGTATCCCTATCATACTTAGCCTGCAGCCCTTCGTTTCCCGGCCTCTATACCACGTACTTTACTACAGTGTATCAGTAAGTGAATAATTCACGTAACATTTTCCTAAACGTTCTCGCTATCAAGTGACATATTGCTGATTACGTGGAAAGTGTATTGATGCTGATGTAGTTTCTGGGTGGGTATAAAGGTGAAATTAAATACCTTCTTACCCCGGCTTACTCTAGCCTGGTGTCCGCTTGGCAAGAATCCCAAGAAAAATTGGCGTTTTTACAACAGCGACTGCAATCTGGCCTTCCAAACTAGAGGCGAAACTAGGCCTTATTGGTATTAGTCCGGTTTCCTTCACTGAAAAGCAACTGGTAAATATCAAATGATTTATTGTACATAAGATCAGAAAAACTCATTGGTACGAGCTGGGGTTTGAATTTTGAACCCGCAACAAAAGTAGCTCTTACCCCTTGGTCACCAGCGCTCTTAACTCACCAAGCTACCTTTTAATAGAATACCACGTCGCGAGAACCACATCACACCAATCGTCAATCTAGTCTTGGAAATAAATTATTTTTTCCTGGAGTTAAAAAAGTTCAGCCCAAACGCTACAGTAGAAAGCTAACATAAGCATTTAAACTACTAAGTAAAAAATAATACATTTGCACATCTAATATCTTATGCCACTTCACTTCGTCTAGACGTGCTTTAAAACAGTTAAACAGATTGACGAACAGACGGTGACGAGTCGCAATCTCATTGCGATGCAGTTCGTCTGAGTCGTAGCGTGTTGCATGAATTCATCAGCTGCAAACTGTTTTCGCAAACAATTCCCAAGTTGCATTATCGCTGGCAATGCCATTGCATCGCTGAGCACGTCGCTTTATTTAATTTTTTAAGGTTTGTGAACGGATGTAATACAAATTGATTTAAATAATAAACACGAAAATTCACCTAATTAATGGCAAATAAAACTTGCTAATATTACGCGCTTACAATTTCTACTTGTGTAAAAATTCTTAAATTTAGCCAAAACAAAAAACTACAAGCATTAAGATACAAGACTACAAAATAAAACAGAAGTAATTATTCTAGAACTACCCTCTAAGCTATGAGATTCTACCAAGGCTCTATCAACCTACGAACTACAAATAATCACAGGAATTATACAAAATGGAACTACAGGCGAAACAGTGGCCATACCAGTTGACTTGTCACAACAATTAAAAAAATGACTTTTATTTTAAGTATTTCTATGTTGAAGTACTTGCGTTTAGTAGCAAATGTAGAAACTCCTACTAAACACTAATCAATATGTAAATAGGCCCTAAGGTAAGTGTACACTCTGGTAGAGGCCTTAGAAGATAAAAACAAAATGATGATTATCCCCAAAATGGAGTTAAGAACACCGGTGTCTTTGAAAAAGTTACTAAGCTTAGGAGTGCACCCTTGAAATTGAAGGAGTTTAAATAACACTGTGTATATGTAACATTTTCAGGTCTATTAACAAGTTGCTTATTATATTGCATTCTTTTTTGTATAAGACTTTTAATGTTCATAAGTTAAAACTCGTTGTCCCCTGTTAAAACTAGATTACCTAAGAAATTATTTGCGTTGTCATTACTTAAATAGTGTCTGCTAAGTAGGTAGGGTCCCAAAAATAGTTACTAAATATTTGAAAAAAAAAAATTGCCTGAAAAATTTATCTACCCCGCTTACAATTGGAGTAATATGACTGTGTTCTTTCACTATCAAGCCGAAATACGCGCCACTAATTTGGTTGAAGGATAAGCAATTTAAATGACACCTAAAATAACTAAAATGTTGATCTGTTTACAAAGGAGACTGGGGAGAGTATTAATAAAGTAATTTTGCTTCTGTCGCTCGACTGTGAACAATGAAGAGGGATTATCCGGCTTTAACTTCAAGCTTCGGAGTAAGCTACTTTCGTATTTTGACTTTGTGAAGCAGTGACTTGATTCATACATGGTGTTTTGCTATCATCTCATTAGTTTTTCGTTTATTTCTTAATTCGTATCATTCTACATTCATCACTCGTTCTTTACTCGTCTTGTTCGCTTTTTGTCATTACCTTTAAAATCCTGTAATTAGTCTCTATCTTAATAATAATGTCTTGTTCAGTTATTATTACGGTCTTCCTTGATCTCATTTGTTGTATCATTCGCAGATTATTGTTAGTCACATTTATTTTTTTGTCACTCTCATTTTTTGTTATTCGTCTTGTTGGTTTTTGGGCACATTTTATATTAGTCCCGTTCCATTCATTTGAGTGATTCTTGATGTTTAAATGTTTGTTTATTTGTCATTAGTCCTTATTTTGATAAGCACTTTAAATGCCTTTGCAGGAAATATAAGTTAGCTTCGCATCGTCCAACAAAATTGAAAATCTTTTTTTTTTTTTTTTTTTATGGAGGATAGGCAGGCGTTTGACCACGATCACACCCAAATTGCCATTTCCCGGCCTCTAATATAAGTACTAGGTATTACACGTAATAAGTACATTTACATTTATTATTGACGAACAAAATTTGTAACGATACGTTTCGCAAGTGTCTTATCTGTATAAATTTTTTAAATACATTTTCATAATAAATACATTTTCTCTATATTAACCGAACAATTATACAAAACAGTCTGTCTTATCATACGTGGGTAAGGACACAACATTTAAAAAGTCCTCCAGATCATCCTGTATTCATAACTGACCAAAGTGTCCCGTGAAATGGATGGGATTACCCGTTGGCTAACCAACTTTTGACGGACTTGGGTACAAACTTTCATCCCTTATTAACTTAACTAATGACCAACCATACAAATAAAGTTCATATATCCTTCTATATGTGGCGTCTTTTACTTGTAAGGGACTCTTGTTGAAATTCGCAAGTTAGTTAACCCTTAGCAAAATATCTTGTATATATATATTTAGTTTTTTGCCAGCAGAATCTAGATCTATCTTTATTTTATTTTTAGGCTGTAGTCAGTGAATAATTTATTGCACCTACACACAGTGGCGTAGTTTGCCGATAGCGTAATATTAGATTGTAGGTACAGTCAAGTGCAAAAATAAGTATTGAATAAATCGTCTCATAAATATGGTACTACGCTCTTATTACACTGGAATAAGATGCTATGGGACTTATTTTTGAGTAAGATGTGTATACCCATATTTTTACACTTGACTGTACTATAAATTGCAAGGCATATTAGTTCACATGATGTATTAGACCTCGATGACATTGATCGAATTTAATCTACGAGGCAGAAACCTGTAATCCTGTCTGTGGATACTCATAAATCGGCAAGCTTTTTATCCCGTAGGCAAATTGCTTTTAGAAACCTATTCTGATGTGTACTTTAGGAATTTTAGAATTTAATCTATTACGTCCTCAGTATATATTTTTTGCCTTAATAACAAAAAATCAATATAGCTTTCTTGAGCTAAGACGTACGCGTCTCAGTTGTTATGTTAAAATATTTTCTTTTTACACGCTTTCATTTCGGGTCAAATCTTGCTAGTTTAATTTGACCCACTTCCCGACTTCCAATGTAGCTAAAGATTTTCACACATATATAAGTCGTGTGCACAAAGCACAATGCAATAATATGGTATCATTAAGCTAATCTGGAGAATCTTGTCTAGTAGCATTTACTTGTAGCTTGTTGAAACAAAAGTACATACATACATGCATACATATAATCACGCCTATTTCCTGGAGGGGTAGGCAGAGACCACGGATTTCCACTTGCTAATATCCTGACATACCTATTTCGCTTCCTTCACTTTCATAACACTCCTCTTACACGTTCGTCGGCTTAGGGTGCTCTGGACCTGGCCTTTCTTCAGGGTTTCCCCGATTTGATCAGGTAAAGTCCGCCGAGGTCTACCCCTTCCAGCTCCCTCTTCTACTTCTCCCTTATACACTCTTTATTAACCTTCTTTCACTCATTTTTTCCACATGTCCAAACCATCTCAACACACCTTTCTCAATTTTTGTCACTACATCTTCGTTCAGTCCACACTTTTCCCTTATCACACTATCCCTAATTCAAAAGTACAGTCAGCAATAAAAACATGTATCAAAAATAATTTTCTTAACAAAAGACTTTTTGTCCTTTACGATAATAGGGATACTGAGTCAATCGTATCGTGAAATCGTCATAGGGCAAGGACTCACGTTTTCACTCAGACAAAGCCAGAAAGGAAGAACGTTACTCCTTCTGTCCTACCAACCTTCTGTAAGTGTGTACAAACAGAGTAAGAAGCGACGAAAGAGCATATAGAAGATCGTACATGGTGGACGATCTTGTCCACATTGAACTTACATAAAAAGCGCTGAAATTACCTATTCTTCCTCAACAGATATGCTTCGGAAAGCGGCGAGCAGACTGTCCTGGAGTCCATGCGAGACTACCTGATCGGCACCATCCAGAAGACCTTCGAGGTGCAGCTCCAGCAAGCCGAGTGTCTGTACAGCGAGCTGCTGCAGTGCACCAGGAAAAAGAACTTGGTAACTTTTAATTCATTAACTTTCTCGTATTTTATCGATCGATAACTAGATAAATAATCAAAGTAAATAGAAAAAAAAAAACAAGATTATTCTTGGGAGTCTTAAATGCTCTTCTTGAGCTTTGAGGTTGAAGAATAATTACCTAAGTGTCTTCAAGTCTCGATAGCATGTATTTCGTCCGGTTGCACCGTCTGACAGAGAAAGCCTGTGCGTGGTCAATTCACTCAGTCCTTAGGTTTCTCCCTGACGTTAATCACCTTTAGCGATCACGTCACCAGAATGAATGTGTTCCTTTTTTAATTTCTTATTTATTTCTAAATATAATGAAACTACACTGGATTGAATAGTGACAAGCTCTGGAGGCAATTAATGGTTGTTTGACACGTGTTTTATGTTCATGTAGCCATTAAGGTTATATATTATTAACGGTGCTCTAAGTTTTTGATCGTAGCTTCTTTAGAGGTCGTAAAAGATCCTGAGAAAGGAACCTGATTAGTCTTAGAACTTGGGATAAGATATGTCGTAAAAACTTAGTTTTTAAACTAAGGACTTGTACGAGTAACTTTTAAATAAATAGGAAAAAAGGTAGTTAAGGAATACCTTAGTTGAATTGGATTATAAATTGAAGATTGTATGTGTAACCCACCCTAGTTCTTACCTAAATTTATCCGATGTTATGAAAACTTACGGGTATATAGATATCTACTTACAATATCTCTATTTTCTCGATATCGAAATCTTATTTGGTAGGTAACTTACATGTTTAGTATTCCGTACAAAACTTTGTTCACGGAACACTTATGGGATCACATCGGTCTTTTTAAATATATTTATCGCAGTCGTGTTGAAACAGCAGACTGACTCCATCATCTTATTGCTATTAATACATATATTCATAACCATGTTAGAAATTTTATGTGAACAATGTAATATTATTGGAATTCCATCACTGGGTGGCTTTAGTATAAGAATGTATCAAATTGAATTAAAAACTTTTGTTTTTGGGTTCTGGACATTCACTGTTATTTTTAAGTCGTGCTTTATTTGCTAAACACGCAGCCTTAAAATACCTACGATATGTAATAGATGGAGAGTTAGTCCTGGAGGCCAATTCTGCTATCAAAATTTGGATATTTTTTTATCTTAACTTGACACGACCTTGAGCCGTGTAATGAGGAATCTCAAGTGTATCGGTATCAACCGTTGTGTAAGAATCAGTTCCATCTATATCAGATAAGATTGATATTTACACTATTTTCCAATAAATTTCTGGTACCATTATTTACTCACTCTAGTATAAATAAAATGCACTGGAGTATGGTCCACCAAATTTTTCGTGAACGGTACTAGGCCAGTGTCGTCTTTAGCTTACGTCTTTTAGGTAAAAATTTAATTTAATAGGTAAAGGTACCTACCTCAATTTATAAACTGTCTCTCCTGACATTTTTTTTATATTTTCCCTGAACGATCACAATTCAGTTTAGGGTCCAAATCGAATCGCAGAGATCGTAGTAAACCGGCCAGAATCTCATTTGGAACGTACCTAGTAAATCTAGCGTGAGATTGCATTACCATTTACCTACGTCTAGCCCCGTGAATATGTAGGGCAAGCAGGATTTCTATTTTTGGAATGGTATGAGTGTATCACGGTTGATATCTGGACTTATTCGTATATCTTACCATATAAATGTGTGTTCTCCGTGTATACTGTTGCGATTATTTCCTAGTAACTTTTATCAATACTTATATATATTATATTTCATCCAAAAGCCACATGTTGTGTGGTTATTATTACGACCGTGATGGCTGTCGTGGTTTAATGACTGATCATGAAATCGATATTGTTCCAATTATTGTGATTAAAAATGAAACTTTTACAGAAATAAAAACTATTTCATACGAAATTACATTGCTTCATCAGATAAAAAGTTGATTTACTAATAGTTTGCTCATTTATTTACCCTTCAAATCCACTAAAAGGTAGTCTTTAAAAGTAGACATAAAAAGAAACTAAAATGGTAGTAAAATACGTACCGGAAATTCGTCCTTCTACTTTGACGATTCCTTTTACCAATGCAGACTTTACTCGTATTTTATTGGACAAGGGAATATCTTATACTAGATATCCTGTACTGTGAAATATCTTTTGGATTCCTTTGGGATTTATCAAATATCAGATTAAAGTGAATTTTTCGAGCTCATTGCGCGCGAAGTTGAATTTTTCGTTTGAAAGTAAATCTTTTTGCACATTTTTTTATGTTTTATGGATGATAAAATCGGCTATGCATAATGGTAATCCTTATTGGAACTGTCATTTGCTCGTACAGTAAATAATTTTTGTACATATTATTGTATATATGTAAGCTGGCTTTGAAAACGGGGACCATACTATACAAATTAAATGTATAGCCAGGCTACAGATTTAAGGGCCATTTAGGCTTAACCTCTCTTTTGTGTACATACCTAAAGTTAAGGGCTATAAGACCTAATTTTCTGATTGAATACCCGGATGAAAGGGTAATTCTTTTCTAATAACCTGTGAAAGCGCATTACTTAATTACTTATAATATGCACACAAGCTGTTAACTTTTGTCCACTGTACATATAATATAGTTACAACTTTTGCTTCCATCTGTGTATGAGTTGAACCAACAGGCCTATTCTAGTTTTAGCTATTAGATGTATTTCCAATATGATACTGATATGATATTGATCTGTCTGTTTCAAAAATGACATTAACTCAACCAAAAACGTCACTTTTGATATTGACAGATCACTATCATATTGGAAACAGATCTAATAACTAAAAGTAGAATCGACCTGTTATTTTATAGGTATAACGCTGCTTCCTCAAGTAGAAAAGTTAAATTGAATGATATTTTTCTAATTGGGCACTTATAAAATTTTCCGCCTGTTGCTTCGAAAGCCGATCTCTTTTTTAATTCAAATATTTTTACCGTCCATTTTAATTGGCGCTAACCAGCCGGATAAATATGGTAACGTGTATTTGCGGGCGCTATTAAATAAAATGAATGGAAATGCTGGCCATGAAATACTGGGACAGACAAATCTAATCTATGGCCATAATATATCGATAGATCCGGAGCTCGATTTATGTAGTATTTTATACAATCGTGATGTAATAGAGAGCTTTTCACTCGAGTACCGTGTTTAGGCAACGAAGCTTGCTGAGTTGCCTAAGTAAGGTACGAGATTGAAAATCTTCATCATATCACTACATATTGTATAAAAAAAATCTACGAGTCTAAAAGTAAGTCTAAAATAATACTTTTTGTACTATAAAAGCTAAATAACTAATGAAATTTGAAGTACCTCAGTGGACAAAAATGTAGTACAAAATATATAAAAGCGCGACTCCACGCGACCCCGCGCCTCGCGCCTCTCGCCCTACACCCCGCGCCCCACGCCCATTTAGTCTTTTCTATGTTACAGCGCGTTAGTTAGAGTTACATACGCGTTGCGGACCCTACTACTCCGTACCCTATTGTTGGCCGAAAGTTAATTAGAATTGACCATTAACCATTACAAATTGAATCGTAAACCGAAACGGACGGTTGTATTTTACGGTTCAATTTGTAATGGTTTTTGGACAATACTAATTAACGTTAGGCCAACACTGCCGCAACCTCGTTGAGCTCTGACAACTTTACTCGCGGGCAGAAACATAACAACACATTACATATAATATATTTTCTTAAAAAGGCATTTTCCTCCTAAACTTTTTAATTGCCGCTAACCTGTGTCATTATGAGTACGATAAAGGCATTCCCGCCCGGCAGGCATGAATATAATGAGTGGGAACTGATGGTTGCACCGCTCGTTTAATGGCTCGAGGCCATCTGTTATTCGATTTGTGCCCATTTAAATATGGAATGTTGACTTTTTTTTGCAAAATTGTATGTTACGATGCAGGGTGCATTGTTTGATTGTATTGTAAGTTGTTTTTTACACTTATATATTACTTGCGACTCTGATTTTCTGAAAACGTCACATGTAGTTAGTTTTTTTGAACAACTTTGTGGGTTATATTCATCACCTCTTTAACACATTGAGTGCCGGGAACCCGCTCAGTTCGTAGTCGCTGAAGCGGGAAAACGCTGGGTTCGGTTATTTATGCAATAAAAATACGGAAAAGTTCAAAGAATGTGTTATTAGGCCAGTGAGTGGCATAGCGTGAACTAATCTAGCCCTGGGCGAAGTCGCAACTGCAAGGCCTTTTGGCCTTTTTCTTTTAATGTGCACAAAGGGGCCTCCCGCGAGGCTAGCTATGCCACTGGCTGCCAGTATATAACAGTTTATATGTATAAATGAAGAAAATGAAATAATAAATAATAATATATAATGCTAGGGGGATCCAGACTGCGTCCCTGACCCACAAGTCTTTCATATCTAATCGCGGAATAAGCAGTAGAGCCGAGATCCGACGCGCTGCAAGTACAGTCAGTTGCAGAGTAAAGGTAACATTAAAATTAAGGTTTGACAAGCCCAATTCATATTAAATAATTTATTACACCTTTCATCTTAGTGTGATATGACCTTGAACTTCATTCACGCTGATTGCAACATGCGAATGTCATGCATGAGATGCGCGCAAAATACCAAGACAATCGATAAGGTCGTATTAGCAATGTACAAATTGCAGAACATTTCCAAAACGCGGAAATATTTACGAAAATGTTCGCAGAACATTGCAGTAACATGAAACTTATTGTATAAAAAAGAGAATATTGTGTATACGACCGTCGCGTCGTATCAAAAGTATCAAAACCATTAGAAATAGTCAAATTAGAATCACCCTCCCAGACTAATTTATCTAAAGCGCAGCGTGGCCCCCGGCTCATAAAGTTTTGAGACCTCTGAATTACATGATACCGCAAAACGTACGCGAACTGATAAGCAGAGGCGTACACAGAAAATAACCGATATCTGTTTGAAACTTATAATATATTGAATGGACTAAATTAAATGCTAACTGCAAAAAGTTAAGTAACATCATCTTCAGCTTTTACTTAGAAGTTTATCGGAGAAAACTTATCACTGCCTTAGAAATTTATAATGGAATACCATCTTTATGACAAGGTAATATAATTCAAAGTCCTTTGAATAAGTTATCCAGATCATTATGAACTGCCAATATCAATTGGCAGTTGGATGGGTATCTTTTTATTACCCATGCTGACTGGACAGCAAAGAGATTTTTATGAGAAAAACTCAGATCCAACTAATGAAGCTAGTTTTCTAGTGGAAACTTGCAAAGAAATAGCGTATTACAAAGTAAAGTAGGCAGTAAAGTAGGAATTGTGTCCGTAATTGCCTCGGCCGACAGTTTCATGTGATCTGAGGATTTCATATTTACTGGCCGAGGTGTCTATACTATTTTTCTGTTCAACAGAGCCGGAAAGGGGTAATTCCTTAAGCGCAGCGGGCCGAAAGTTGACGTTTTCCGTCCGAAGAGCAGAAAAATATGTTACACAGGAACAAAATAAAAAGTGACCTATGTTGGGTTGTGTGTACCTGTCTAAATAAAATAACGATATCATTTCATAAAGTTTTCATTGTCATTTTTTGACGAGCAGCTGCCTTGTGGGGTCTTTTATCACTCATATTAGAGGATTCTATTCTCAACGTCGAAAAGTGATTTCTCATGCGAAGCAAAATTGTGCATTCAATTATCCTTTGAGCGAGTCTATGTTTTATTTTTATATTGTACGTATATCAAGTGACTGGCATATAAATATTCTACCTTTTTTTAAAGCGTCTCATGTTATTCCGCCTAATACAACCACATTGTAAATATGAATAATTAATAAAACCATAGAAACATGACACTGAATTCGTAACTAATCATCAATATGATTACTGGCTTTCACAATATTTTTAACAAAAAATCTGAATACTTATACCAAAAACATCAAATTTAGTAAACGCACAATTTCAACGAATTAATACGAGGAAAATATTTAATGGAGTACGTATTTGACACGTACTTTTTGTTATACCTCCAAAGAGTCGGCGGGTGAATTGATTTGATAACAAACATACTGGCAGCGGGGCATGGCAGCGTTTATTTACGTGGGATATTATCGTAAGGAAAGGGGAATTTATGTTTGAAATGTTTTATTTAAGTTGCAAAGGAAAACAGAAAGTCTGCCGCCAACATCGAAAAACGTTATCAGTTCAATAACAAGCGCATATTCAAGCGAGATAGAGACATATGATGAAATATCGTATATTGTTTAACGCGGCAAGGCCTCAGATCATTATCTGATCAATAATAAGCGCATATTCAAGCGAGAGAGACATTATGAAATATCGAATATCGTTTTTTCGCGACAAGGCCCCGGATTGTTATCTGTTCAATAACAAGCGCATATTCAAGCGAGAGAGAAACATATGATAAAATATCGTATATTGTTTAACGCGGCAAGGCCTCAGATCATTATCTGATCAATAATAAGCGCATATTCAAGCGAGAGAGACATGATGAAATATCGAATATCGTTTTTCACGACAAGGCCTCGGATTGTTATCTGTTCAATAACAAGCGCATATTCAAGCGAGAGAGACATATGATGAAATATCGAATATCGTTTTTTCGCGACAAGGCCCCGGATTGTTATCTGTTCAATAACAAGCGCATATTCAAGCGAGAGAGATTAACGCGGCAAGGCCTCAGATCATTATCTGATCAATAATCTGAAAAAAAAAAAAAAAATTAGCTGTTTCATACATTTTGGCTGTCTGACCTTGAAAATTTCTAAGGGAGAGTAATTTTTTTTTTTTTTTTTCGAGATTTCAATGTTGGTCCCAGAGTAAAAATTGCTCAGTATGACCTACATATTCACCCCGTAACTAAATTGCAGGTGATTAAATAAACAGCCTGTATTACACTATAAATTAATAACGTCCGGATCTGTGTATCTCAAAAACTAGAAACAACAATAGAAAGCCGTAAACCGTAGCTCAACAAGACACATAAATCTGCCCGCAAATAAAACTGATATAGGAAAGGAATATGTAATATTTATGATTTGCGGCCATAAACATATCTCACGCAGACGCCAGTTGTTCATATTTAAACTAGCAAATCTTAGATTTAGCGATAAAATGACGTAACTGACTATTGTGCCTGAGAAGGATAAGACTTTTTGTAATTGATAAATCTTTAGCAACACAATGATGTAACTCACGCGCATCTTTTGGTTGGTTAAGGCTTTTTGTTATTGAATGAGAAACGAGATTGTCTTTCATTTTAATCTAGCTCCCTAGGTATCTGTTGTGTGGGTAATCATAAAGATATGTATTAGAGGGTAGAGAAAATAAAGTCAGTTGTTATCGAATACGCTTTTCATTCACATCATGGTGACAGCGGTGCCGTATTTTATTAGATATTAAGGGCATTTTGGGCAAGTAAACAAGTGTCGTGTAGTTTAGAAGTGTGTGCTAGTGATAAATTGTGTTTGTGTAAACAATGGAGCATGCGCGGCCTCCACCAGAGTTGTGCCTGGAGGGTGGCCCTGCCGCGCGCGCCGAGGCATGGCGCCGGTGGTATACACAATTCCAAGTATTCCTGAAGGCTTCAGGTGTCTATAAGGAGACAAGTGATGTGCAAGCCAGTTTGCTGGTAAACCTAATAGGGTCGGAAGGTTATAATGTGTATTTGACCTTCAGATTTACAAAAGATGAGAACCGCGATGACTTGCAAACCTTAGTAGACAAATTTAACGATCACTTTGGGACCAAACAGAATGAAACGATGGCACGATTCAAGTTTTTCTCTAGGAACCAGGAAAGTGGTGAATCTATAGACGAGTACGTAACGGCACTGAAAATACTTGCCCAGCAGTGCGAGTTCAAGGACCTCGAGGAGAGCCTAATGCGTGATCGCATAGTGTGCGGTGTTGCCAGTAGCAAAGTACGCGACCGCTTGCTTAGGGCGGAGGATCTAACTTTGGAAAAGGCGGTAAAGATAACTCAGGCGAATGAGATGTCAAGTGAAGAAAAGCGCCAAATCGAAGGCTCTAAGGTTGCCGTGGCAGCGTCATCGTCGGCAGTGGATGTACTGTATGGAACCTCTGGACAGTTTGCTGGGGGTGGCCGCGGCAGGCGCCGTTGGCGGGGACGCGGCGGCCGGCGCGGTGGTGGCGCGACGGCGCGCGACGGCGCCGCCGCCGGCCCGAGCGCGCCGGATCGCTCCTGCGCTGCCTGCGCGAGTACCTATTGCGACGGAGGTCAGCGGTGTCCAGCGAGAGGTGCAAAGTGTTTATTGTGCGGTGGTGCAGGTCATTTTAAGGTAAAGTGCCCATTTAGAAGACCAAACAAAGTGTATCAAATTGAAGAAGAGGACGGCTACAGTGACGACGACGAACTGTACTTCATCGATGGGGTCGATGTGGACTCTGATTATCGCAAAGACCGCAAAAAATGGTATGAAACTTTACTAGTTAGTGATAATCGTAGGGCCGAGACTTTTAAGCTTGATACTGGCTCGGATTTAAACGTTTTATCAATGAAAAATTTCAAAAAATTGGGTCTTGACAGTAGTACTCTTATAACACCTGATAATATTAGGGCCGAATCATATTGCGGAAATTATGTACCTATGATCGGTTCGTGTATTATTAATTGGTTATATAAAGAACGTTTATATCCGTTGCGGTTTATTATATCTCGAGACGATAGAAAGAGTGTTTTGGGCAAATATGCTTGTGAGGACTTAGGCCTGGTCAAACGCATATATTCACTTACCTTAGATCATTATGAGGATCTCTTTCATGGCCTGGGTAAATTGCCGGGTGAGTATACTATTAGTATCGAGGAAGGAGCGCAACCGTCAGTCTGTCCGGTTCGCAAGATACCTATGGGCGTGCGCGACAAATTACAGGGTGAATTAGATCGCATGGTTAAAATGGGGGTCATTAGAAAAGTGTCCCACCCCACACCGTGGGTCAATGCGATTGTAGTGGCCGCGAAAAAAGATGGCAGTATACGCGTGTGCCTCGACCCGCGGCCGCTAAATCGCGTTGTGCGCCGCGCTCGCTACCCCCTCCCCGCGCTCGGTGAAATAGCCACAAAGCTACAGGGAGCGCGATATTTTAGCAAACTTGATGCTCGTTCAGGTTTTTGGATGGTACAAATAGACGATGCCAGTGCCGACCTATGTACATTTGGGACACCGTTCGGTAGGTACCAATTCTTACGCCTCCCATATGGTATAAACTGTGCGTCTGAGGTATTCCATTCTAAGGTTCGTCAAATTTTGGAAGATCTGGAGGGAGTAGAGTCCTTCGTCGATGATATTATAGTCTGGGGACGTACCTTAGAGGAACACGATGCAAGATTAAAGTCGTTGCTAGACAGATCGCGCGAGGTAGGCATTAAATTTAATAAACAGAAGTGCGAATTTAGAGTACAAAAGATTACTTATCTAGGTCACACGTTTAGTCATGAGGGTATGCGCGTTGATTCTGAGAAGGTTAAGGCTATCGAGAAGATGCCTTCTCCACACGACCGAGCGTCTCTGGAAAGGTTTTTAGGTATGGTGAATTACTTATCGAAATTCATACCTAACTACTCGGAAGTGGCGTCACCTTTACGAGCCCTGTTAAAAAAAGACACGGAATGGTGCTGGGAGCCCGAGCACGAGGCAGCCGCCAGACAGCTGCGGGCATTGGTGAGCGGCGCGCCTGTGCTGGCCCTGTACGCACCGCGCGCTCCAGTGCTGGTCTCGGTAGATGCTAGTCAGCACGCGTTGGGCGCTGTGATCCTTCAAGCGGGTCGGCCCGTTGAGTTTGCCTCTGCCACGCTAACAGATGCACAGACCAGGTATGCACAAATTGAAAAGGAGCTTCTTGCCATTGTCTTCGGACTGGAGCGTTTCCATCAATACGTGTACGCTCATGGTGACGTCACAATCGAAACGGATCACAAACCACTGGAGGCATTGTTTTCAAAACCTTTAGATGCTGTGCCAGCGCGTTTGCAGAGGATGATGCTTCGCATACAGGGTTATGATTTCAAGGTCGTGTATAAGCCAGGTAAATATATGTTTGTCGCAGATACATTGTCTCGAGCGCCCCTCCCGGATAACATCAGTGACAAAGTATCCGAAGAAATAAACGACCAGTCATGTTTCTTATTGGAAAATGTCAGATTCAGTGACGGTAAGTTACGTACTATCAGACAAGTGACTACAGACGATGATGAGTGTCAGTTAATAATTAAATATATACAGTCAGGTTGGCCGCACAGTAAATATGAAGTCAACGAAAAAGTGCGAGGACACTGGTCGTTGCGAAATAGTTTCGAATATGTGGATGGTATAATTTTCAAGGACAATTTAGTTTACATCCCCAAGGCGTTGAGGGCAGAAATGATAAGTCGCGTGCACGACGGCACGCGCGTGACGTCATGTTCTGGCCGGGAATGAGTAGAGACGTGGAGCGCCGCGTGCGCCGCTGTGGGGCATGCGCCGCGCGCGCGCCGAGGGCCCAGCGGGAACCCATGCTGCCGCATGACATACCTGATTTACCGTGGATAAAAGTAGGTTCAGATATTTTTCAATATGGCTCTAAATATTTTCTTATACTGGTTGATTACTTTTCTAATTTTATCGAAGTAAGTCAAATAAAAAACATAGGAAGTAGGGCAGTCATAGAAGCCATGAAAGATCAGTTCGCAAGACACGGCATTCCTTGGGTATTAGTTACAGATAACGGACCTGCTTACGCATCCAAAGAGTTCGCGGATTTTAAAAAAGAATGGGAGTTCGATCATATTACGACATCTCCCCATTATGCTCAATCGAACGGTCGTAGCGAAAAAAGCGTGAGAACTATTAAGGACATTCTCATAAAATCTATAAATTCTGGTACTGACTTTTACTTAGGACTTTTAAACTTCCGAACCACACCCCGCGACAATTTAAGTTCGCCATCTCAGTTACTAATGGGACGCACGCTCAATACAAGATTACCGTCTCACGAGAGCAAACTTCGGCCGAGCCGAGATAACAGCCGTGACTACGAGAATATGGTACGTAACCAACAAACTAGTAAGCAACACTACGACCAACGAGCACGTGCGCTGCCTGAACTACAGCCGGGTGACCGGGTGCTGGTGGTGGACGGGCAACGCAGGAGACAAGCCCGTGTCGAGTCTCGAGCAAATCAACCTCGTTCCTACTTCGTGACTGATCGTTCCGACAGGCGGATCAGACGAAACAGGCGCCATTTAATAAAACTTGAGCGATGTTCACCCGTGGATGACAGCAACGTTGCTGACAAATTACCGAGTGACGACGAAGCCTGGTCGAGTGCCGACAGCGACAGCCTGCCGTCGCCTGACGGAGCTGGTGCTGCTCCTTGTCCTGCGCCTAACTCGCAACCACATACGGAAAAATCTCGCGAACCTAGACAGGCGGCGATTAAGGCACGCATTAATATGAAAAACTATATCTAACTCTTAATTTTTCCAGGCCAATGAAAAAGTTACCCTTACAGTTATTGTCAATTAAAATAATTAATTAAGCTAATATAATCCTCATAATAATAATAATTAAAAAAAAAGGAGATCATTCTCCTTACTTACCTAAATACTCAATGTTAAGCTACGTTTACATGCATGCAAATGTGTATTTTACTGAGTTAAGAATGGTTATTTACTTATTTGTAGTACTCGTATGCGTGTGCTTCTGTTGATAGATTAGATTACGTGCATGTTTATCTAAAATAGTAATAATAACTATCGCATTGTCACTGTGTCAACTGGCACAGTTACAATATGATCAATAATACGCGAAGCATCTTGTTTATTACTTTGTTAAGATATATAGTAATAACTGATATATACTTGCAGTAGCACTAATGTATTTATTCGTAACGATTAGACTGTTACGTCATTAATATATACAATTATTACTCCAATAATTATATCTTTTATATACCAATATAATAGTACTTCAACTTTATACTTATGTAAAGTTAGCTTCTATACCCATTGCAATTATAATAATGTAGCTTAAGCTTATGCTACTTATGTACTTATTTTCGTAACGGGAAAGATGTTGTGTGGGTAATCATAAAGATATGTATTAGAGGGTAGAGAAAATAAAGTCAGTTGTTATCGAATACGCTTTTCATTCACATCAGTATCTATAGAAATGCTCATAAAAGAGAGCGGGGTTGAATAATGAAATTTAAATAGGTAGGTACTAGGTAGAGATATGTTTAGTATTATTTACTAAAATGTATTTAATTATACGGTAACGTAAGTAGTCTAGTGTCAAGTTTTTGTAAAGTACTTAAGTAATTGGTTTAATTCTGTGTTTAAAAAAGGGTTGTTATACATTTCGATGCGTTTTTTTTAAAGCGAGAAATTATTTTTAAGCAGTTTAAAGAGTATCAGCTCTTCTTCTTCAAAATCTTATTATAAACATAAAGGGTTGTTTAATTTAATTATAGTCTCCGTTTAGCTCTGTCTGTCGAGTTGATACGTGCTGCAATCAAAAGGAAGACATTTTGTATAAGAAACGTTTACCTGATATAGTTCATGTCATCCACGATCACGCGTAGATTTGTCAAAGACTAGGCTTCATCGACAGGTTCACTATTCACTAGGCCAGACAGGTCGTCAAAGTCAGTCAGTTGATGTTAAATTATATCTTAATCTTATAAATCTAATTCATTTTAAATGACTGAGTGATCTAGACACTGACAGCTGTTTTCACACGTCTACCTAGACTGAATATATCATGAGACACAATACTTGTAATTTAAGATCTTTATTGTGAATAAACGATTTCATTCATTCTTTCATTCATTCAACGGTTGGCAGAAATTGCGTGCAGTCACTGGTTTTTAATTTTAATTATGTCTCTTTTTAGGGTTCTGTACCCAAAGGGTCAAACGGGATTCTATTAGTGAGACTTCGCTGTCCGTCCGTCTGTCACCAGGCTGTATCTCATGAACCGTGATAGCTAGACAGTTGAAATTTTCACAGATGATGTATTTCTGTTGCCGCTATAATAACAAATACTAAAAACAGAATAAAATAAATATTTAGGGGGGCTCCCATACAACAAACATATTTTTTGCCGTTTTTATAAATAATGGTACGGAACCCTTCGTGCGCGAGTCCAACTCGCACTTGCCCGGTTTTTTTATTTTGTACTAACACTAATAAGATTCTAATGTTTGTTTGTTGTGTATAGTCTGATATAAATGTTTTTTTTTTTTTATAATGTCTCAAATACCATAAACCCAATTTCATTACTTTCATTAGGAAGACAAAGGCTCAATAAACCTGTCACCATCAATCAAAATTTCCACGCGTGACAAATCATCATCGGCTTCGGCTTTTGCTTTAAGGATGACTCACGCTACACAGTGCCAGGGCCGGGCCGGGGCGGACCGGAGCGAGCCGTCACACGGACTTTCAGGAGCGCCACCGTCGCCGGACCGTTCCGGGGCCGGGGCGACCGGGCCATCATCTCTATATTATAGTATCTCTATGCGTTGACACTATCGTTGAGTCTCCGAGCGCGAGACAGGCCGGGCCGGGCTGTCCGAGCTCACCGAGCCGTCCAAGCAACGGACTGTTCATGACATATGTCACAAATGTCAATCATATTGAAAAAAATGGTTCGATGGGAAGCAAGTCGATATAGAAATAAATAATAAAATCAAAATATTGGCCCTGGCTGCCATAATAGCTGATGAAGAGAATACTGCATACTCTGGGCAATTGTGCATTTGGACATTTCGCGGACACTTTCGGAAAAAGGAGAATTACACAACATTATGTGAAGAGCTTTATTTCCACATGACCCGAGACTCTTTCGAAGCCACCGTGTTCTCTGCTTAAGGTAATGGAAATACAATGCGTGTATTATGTTGTCTCAAATAATCATGTGCCGAAGCATATTAAACTATTAAAAGGAAAAGGGATGACCGGTTCTCCATACAAACATAGTCCCCATTTTCCTCTCTGGATGTTGATATTCCCTTCGTTCTACATCCAATTTTGTAATAGTACATTACGATACAAGTGCGAAAAATAGGAAATTCGAAACAAGTGGCGATAAATTAAAACACGACCGAAGGGAGTGTTTTTAATCGACACGAGTTGCGAATTACTTATTCGCACATGTATCGTACAACGTTTTACAGTACATGGCTCTTTAAATGTTCGACACAGTAACGTAATATGCTAATTTTCGCACTAGTGCGGTAAAGTAGCAACATATGTACTGTAAAAATATTATCCGTAATGGGGACTACGTTTGTATGGAAAAGCGGTCTCGTTTTGAGGTAGGTAACTAGGCAGATTACTTAGAGATTGACTCATCACAAGCCCTAAGTGCTTCTTAGCGAGTAGACAGGCCTATTGTTTTTCAGTATTATTTTCTTCTATTGAGGTGTGCATTTGTGTTGTATTGCAAAAATATATCCGTTGGAGTTCAGTGATACCCGATAGATATTAACCCTGAATCATAAATGATCATTTTGCTTAATGCCGCGTTTTTGCATTATTTTCTCCCATCAATCCTATCATAGACTTGTTCCGTTTCAGGAATGCATGAAAAACTTAAGTTTAAAAGAGAAGATATTTAAAATGGCTGTAGGAATACCACAACATTTTAAAGTATCGATATAAGATAATCATCTACAAACATTCAGCTACAGAGAAATACGCGTACACCACTAAGAATGTCGGTGGTGCGCTCTCAAAGTAAAAAAAATAACTGTTAAGTTCGGTACACTAAGATAGAATTGTCTAACAAGTACAAAAAATAAACTACTTACTGTCTTACTTACTTCTTGCGAAAAAGGAATTTTTGATCTATAATACGAGTGGGTTAGGTAGTTGAAATTTACAGTGTGCACTTTATGGTTCCGTAGCCAAAATGGCAAAAACCCTTACGGTTTCGTCATGTCCATCTGTCTGTCTATCTGTCTGCCCGTATGTCACAGCTATTTTACTCAAAAACTATAAGATAACCAAAAGAGAAAAGTGGAAATTAGGTATTTTTTTTATACTAGGTACGTTGGTGGCCCGCCTGATGGTAAGCTACTACTTAGTTTAGAAGTTCAAATGTATAAAAATATAATTTTTAGGCACGCCATACATGTAACTAAAAGTGAAAAGGTTATTCAAGTAAAAGAGTATTAAATTTAAGATTTTTTTTTAAGTAAGTGAGATGGCAAAGGAGTCTTGCGTAGCCCGTCATGCTAGCCCGAAATGATATGAACGCTCTGACGTCGGGCTACAGCGGCGGCCTCATATTGAGAAAGTCGGGCGTAGCCCTTGTGCTATGCGTCCTCATAACAAATGAATCGGGGGTAGCCTTACGTACCTAAGTAGCTTCCTCATACTAAAAAGTCGTGCAGAAGAAGATAACAATATAATTTTTTCAATATGTCAATTCCAGATTTCCTGTGTTTCTTAAATATATAGTAACATGGCAGCAGTTTTCATCTTTAGGGTTCCGTACCCAAACGGGACACTATTACTAAGACTCCGCTGTCTGTCCGTCCGTCCGTCCGTCCGTCTGTCACCAGGCTGTATCTCATGAACCGTGATAGACAGTTGAAATTTTCAAAGATGACGTATTTCTGTTGCCACTGTAACAACATAGTATTGTGTTCCTGCCGGTGAGTAAGGTTGCCAGAGCTCAACGAGGGGAAGGAGGGTTGTTAGGCTCGGCAACGCGCATATAATTCCTCTGGAGTTGCAGGCGTACATAGGCTATGGAGACTGCTTACCATCAGGTGGGCCGTATGCTTGTTTGCCACCAACGTAGTATATAAAAAAACAAATACTAAAAAGTACGGAATCACGTTGGGCGAGTCCGACTCGCCCTTGTCCGGTTTTTGTATTTATTCGTAAGCTTGCATTAATTGCCATGGCACTTTAGGCTTAGCTTGTAAGTACAGTCGAGGAAATTGATTCTTTAGCAGTTAACGTGTCACGTTACAATGGACATCTCTTACCATAAGTATGTACAGCCAAATTTACTTGAACCGCAAGTTGCTAAAGAATCAATTAACCGTACCGTAAAACCGTACTAATAGGATATTCTTTGCTAATAGGTCTAATAAATAATATGTTGCGGACTCTTTTCTTAAACCTTTTTACTTGTATACTTTTTACGACATTTGACGCTGTCATGTTATTCAAATAGTAAAATAAATCTGACAAGAGAGAAAATAGTGATCTTATTTACAGAAATATACTTAATTGTATGAAAAAATAAGCAAAAATAAGAATGAATGTTTTGTGAGTGTGGAACAATTTTATTTTCTTTGACAAATAGAGCACTGCATTGCATTAACGATTATTATTATTTTAATTTGTATGTCTTTCCCATCACGGAACAATGGTATTCCGGACCTTTGAGAAGCGTGCGCCGAGCCCTAACCTAACGTAGAGGCCCTTTTGACACGTTCATGAAATGTAAGATGTACACCGAGCTGATGCTGCCCTTGCCCATGTCATAGGACGCACGCAGAGGCAGGGTGGGTCCAGACAGGGTGTAAGGACTATTGAGAGTTGTTGGAATCTAAAATAAACTAGGTTATTGTGTGAAAGCGATGGGCTAAATACTGAGCTATGGGATAAAAAACCAGACGCCTGCCTAATAAAACGGTATACAATTTTATTTCCGGCAGACGACACAAAAAGCGACATCTGGGATGGCTCAAGAGTAACACTGGTGTGAGCGGCTCAGGGGTATCGAGAGGCGTGCACCGCTTTCAACCCAGTGGCTGTAACGGCCACTGTGCCAACTCGCGTCTTGCACTTCCACCCTTGGAACTTATAGCTCTAAGGACTCCACTCTGGCCGGCCGGCCAAGGCAACCCAGAAGCAGATAATCCTGTCCCACCCACCCTCCTTCGAATGACAGAACTCCCTAGGAACACTCGGGTACGTGAGATCGTTACTCCCCAACTGCATGCCACAAGCTGCCCGAAGTTGACTGATTGCACTGGTAAAATCAGCGGGCCATAGATTATTAGTTTGCAGTTCTTAAAAGCCATTGCTGAAAGGATGTGTAGCTGTCATATACAAAAACAATGGGTAGACAGTCTCAAAGGGTATGTCTTATGATAAATAGTTTCATGCCGCAGTAAAATAATGTGATTTGTAGTATTTAGTTTTAAAATACATTTTTATAAAGTGTATGCTAATCTTAAGGTATTTATCTATGGGCCGCTAGTTGCCTGAAATAAATTATGATAGATAGACGGATAGATGGGGTGTTCTAAGAGAAAGTCGCTTTGAAAATGCTCTTGTCTTGTATGGCAGCTTCCTCAATCAACTGCGTAAAGCTCGAGAAAATACTGCCAAAAGGCTAGGCTAGATAATAAGTTTTTATAAAAGAAACATGTCTTTATAGGACCCATAACATTGAAGCAATACAAAAGTTAGAAATGAGAGTCAAATCTGACAATCGTTATCTACGCACGAAACGCCCCTTATTAAATGATACTTGATCGTGACGTCATGATTAAGTTTAATGCGTTTTGTTTGCATTGCATTTACAAAAAGAGGAGCTTTCGAGTTTCGAGGATTATGTTTTTAAAATACGTGTATATTACGTAGGTTTGTTTGTATTGATTTTTTGATTCTAGAAATAATAGTTGTATAAACTTAATATGTATGTAGGTAAGTACTAAGTACATAAAAGGTACCGAAATAGGTCAGAAGAGCAGTAAATTCAATATTACTATACAGTATATCCAAAAAGAGCGCTATGATAAGTAAAAGTTCCTTTTTAGGGTTCAGTACCCAAAGGGTAAAACGGGAGCCTATTACTAAGACTCCGCTGTCAGTACGTCTATCTGTCTGTCACCAGGCTGTATCTCGTAAACCGTGATAGTTAGTTGATATTTTCACAGATGATGTATTACTGTTGCCGCAATAACAACAAATACTAAAAACTACGGTACCCTAGATGGGCGAGTCCGGCTCGCATTTTGTCCGGTATTATTTAAATATAGGAGGCAAATGAGGAAAGCCCATGAACAGAGGTCGTACCTATCATAGGATAAGTAGATATATATGTACAAAGAAACAGCGGTATGTTAAGTAGATTTTTTTATAGTAGGCAAACGAGCAGAGCCCATGAACAGAGGTCATACTCTTATCATAGAATTGGTAGATATGTACAAAGAAACAGCGCTATGTTAAGTAGAATCGATTTTTTTAAGTAGGAGCTAAACGAGCAGAACTCATGAACAGAGTTCGTATCATAAGATTTGTAGAGATGTACATAGAAATGGCGCTATGTTAAGTAGAAGTATTTTTTTAAATATAGGAGGCAAATGAGCAGAGCCCATGAACAGAGGTTGTATCATAGGATAAGTAGATATGTACAAAGAAATGGCGCTATGTTAAGTAGAATTTTTTTTTTAATATAGGAGGCAAACGAGCAGAGCCCACGAACAGAGCTCGTATCAGAAGATTTATAGAGATGTACAAAGGAATGGCGTTATGTTAAGTAGAAGTATTTTTTTTAAATACAGGAGGCAAACGAGCAGAGCCCATGAACAGAGGTCGTATCATACGATTTGTAGATATGTACATAGAAATGGCGCTATGTTAAGTAGAAGTATTTTTAAAATATAGGAGGCAAATGAGCAGAGCCCATGAACAGAGGTTGTATCATAGGATAAGTAGATATGTACAAAGAAATGGCACTATGTTAAGTAGATTTTTTTTTTAATATAGGAGGCAAACGAGCAGAGCCCACGAACAGAGCTCGTATCAGAAGAATTATAGAGATGTACAAAGGAATGGCGTTATGTTAAGTAGAAGTATTTTTTTTTAATACAGGAGGCAAACGAGCAGAGCCCATGAACCGAGGTCGTATCATAAGATTTGTAGATATGTACATAGAAATGGCGCTATGTTAAGTAGAAGTATTTTTTAAAATATAGAAGGCAAATGAGCAGAGCCCATGAACAGAGGTTGTATCATAGGATAAGTAGATATGTACAAAGAAATGGCACTATGTTAAGTAGATTTTTTTTTTAATATAGGAGGCAAACGAGCAGAGCCCACGAACAGAGCTCGTATCAGAAGATTTATAGAGATGTACAAAGGAATGGCGTTATGTTAAGTAGAAGTATTTTTTTTAATATAGGAGGCAAACGAGCAGAACCCATGAACAGAGCTTATATCATAAGATTTGTAGAGATGTACAAAGGAATGGCGTTATGTTAAGTAGAAGTATTTTTTTTAATACAGGAGGCAAACGAGCAGAGCCCATGAACAGAGGTCGTATCATAAGATTTGTAGATATGTACATAGAAATGGCGCTATGTTAAGTAGAAGTATTTTTTAAAATATAGGAGGCAAATGAGCAGAGCCCATGAACAGAGGTTGTATCATAGGATAAGTAGATATGTACAAAGAAATGGCACTATGTTAAGTAGATTTTTTTTTTTTTTAATATAGGAGGCAAACGAGCAGAGCCCACGAACAGAGCTCGTATCAGAAGATTTATAGAGATGTACAAAGGAATGGCGTTATGTTAAGTAGAAGTATTTTTTTAATATAGGAGGCAAACGAGCAGAACCCATGAACAGAGCTCATATCATAAGATTTGTAGAGATGTACAAAGGAATGGCGTTATGTTAAGTAGAAGTATTTTTTTAAATACAGGAGGCAAACGAGCAGAGCCCATGAACAGAGGTCGTATCTTAAGATTTGTAGATATGTACATAGAAATGGCGCTATGTTAAGTAGAAGTATTTTTTAAAATATAGGAGGCATAAGATCAGAGCCCATGAACAGAGCTCGTATCAGAAGATTTATAGAGATGTACAAAGGAATGGCGTTATGTTAAGTAGAAGTATTTTTTTAAATATAGGAGGCAAACGAGCAGAACCCATGAACAGAGCTCATATCATAAGATTTGTAGAGATGTACAAAGGAATGTATGACCTATTATTCACCTCGTAAATTATTTGCAGGTGACTAAATAAACACCCTGTATATATTTGTTGTTGTATCAACAAATCAAGCATTTACATTAAAAAAGTGAGTGACATTTAATTAAGTGGAACTGCTGATGAAGACCAGACGGAACACCTCAACTACGCGTATTTCACGTTTGGCGATATCGTCTTCGTTACGATTGTTCTGCAAGTTATTTTTTAAGCTTCATTTTAGTCAAGATCTATTTCTGATAATGGATCCCAGGAATAATGGATGAAACTCTTCAAATATTTTACATATAGTATCTTTTTATATTTGCATTTAAACAGTGCTATTTGGTGAAACGTGTTCATGAAGATTAGAATATAACTTCTCCTTGACAAGTATTTTACGAGTTAGGGCTTAGGTATATTATATGGGCTTACCTATGGGCTATTGTTTTTCATTCAATAGTTTACATATGTGAAAGAGAAAGTATAACAATATGCATGTTAGACTAAAATAGCTTTAGTTTTGTTAATTTCAAAAACTTAGTAGGTGATAATTATAACATAGGTATAGAATCTTCAAAAATAAAACAGTAGATACAAAGCAGGTGTTATTGGCCCGTCTTTATATATAGAAAATCGATGGCATGATTCCTAGGAACAGATCTTCGTATGTGTTATAGTTTCAATCTTTCCCATACTGAACGATCTAAATAGGCCACCATGTATACCCTACGGAACATTTTATTTCGTTGGATGAATTTAGGGTGTAGGGTATAATGGGAGGCATGTTTGAACTTACCAATGAATGTACCCAAATATCTCCAAAACGTATTGAACGAATTAGTTGCAGTTTTCAATAGTGTAAAATAATTGGTGTATTTATCGTATCTCCTGTTATAACGTTATTTATAAAATGTTTTCTTTTTTTTAAATTTAGACATAAGACATTAATATATGTATTGTTCTCTGAACTCCCCATCGGCACACAAACCTCCTCAAGGTTTTGCCTACGATGGGTCTTGTATTAAATTATAGACTGTAAATTGTTTGTTTATTCAATAAATTAAAAAAAAAAAAAAAAAAAAATGTTTTAATTTTTTTAAAGGTTCAAGCTATAGGTATATACCCTAACAGTAAGCTACACAGATAACTGACCAGGCGGGCCTGCAAACAAGTTTCTTTGCAGGGGGATACAAGTGGAGAAACTACCCAATTATGAGCTACCTACTTACTGAAAACTATCATTAATAGACAATTGTAAGGATATTTAACATTGCCAAAATAAGGTTAAAGGTGCCCTCTAGTAGTACTTAGTCGATATTGTGATACAATGAATGGTATTATAAACATTTTTCTTTTTTCATATACTATGGACATTCCTCGATGGCACCAAGCTGCAACTGGAAAGCGATGATCACACGGCAAATAAAATCGTGAAGACTGTAGCAGCCACGTCTAAAAAGGATGAATGTATCCACATTCAATATTTTTTATTTATTTTTTGTTTGATATGTAAAAATGCACGTCAATAAGGTGGCAAACTGTTATTAACAGAGACCGGAATTATTGTGGCATTCTTGAACTGTCATAGAGATTTCTCATTTATCGACTTCGGGTACACATATATCGATACAACGTAGAACACAAAATATTAAAAAGTTATAAAGTTAATGGATATTTGACTGTAAAAGAAGTAACTGCTTTTTTGCATTTCTTTTTACTTATTAAAAAATAGCTCTATAGTTAGGGAGTACAAGTCCAGTAAGGGTTGCTAGATCGCATCTCTCCAGCAACTCTTACTGAGTTTCAACATAATTACTTATATTTTCAAGAAATGAGAGGGGTAAAAAATTATAACTAACCATATTATTCTCAAAATGTTGGATTGTTTTAAGCATGACATCAGTGGAATACATTTTGAGCGCTGGGATTCGGTGGTTAACAGTCATAGTCGGTCTTTCGCATGTATTGCCGTTATTCTTTAAAAACGGATGGGAAAGTTACTTACATTTTATTCACAAGAAATGCAAAGTAATTTAATCATTCAAATTTTGAAATATCACCTAGGAATGTAAAATTAACGACGACGACGACTTGTGATGATTTTGAAGTTTAAATATTTTTTGGCGTTGGTGTGGTAATTATACATTAAATTAATTCATAACGAGTTCAATTATTCACAACCAGTGGCAGTAAATTAAAACACGATCGAAAGGAGTGTTTTAAATCGAAACGAGTTGCCAATTATCTATTCGCACATATACAACGTTTTAAAGTACATATGGCACTTTAAATTTTCGACATAGGCGCGTAAAGTGCTAATTAACGCCCTAGTGCGGTAAAGTACCATATGTACTATAAAAAATGTTGTGTTTCAGTCGTTAGAAAGAATTGTTTAACCCTCGTGTCTTCAAACCCCCGAAACGCTCAAGATTTCCACTTCTCTAAAATACATAACTGTTTTAGCCAACAATATTAACTGTTGAACTATATTGAAGGCCCGGTTCACATTGAGTGGCTGCACCACTGTGCACATACAAAGTTTATTCTAACTGTAACTGTTTTGACCACATTATTTTCAATATTTCTCGATTTTTAGCGAGGTAATTTTTTGTTTGATGTCATGTACCAAATAATACAAAAAAGGTACTAAAACTGGGAGTAAGCGTCAGGATCTCAGGACCATGATAGCTATTTATATCGTTAAAAATAGCTATTATGGTCCTGACATCCTGACACTTACGATACTACAATACAGTAAGGGCTATAACCGCGAACCACTTCATTAGTTCATCTATTCGCCTCTCTATCACTGCGCGATCTTTCTTTGTGCGAAAGAGAGGCACATAGGCTTCCCCTTCCCCCTGACGAAATTATGCGTTCCACGTCTTAATCATTAATTTAAGAACAATAAAACATCCGAAGAGTATTATTGTATTATTTTAGTAGTTACAGTAATAATAGGCATAAAATGTGCGTTAGTAACGCCCTCTACGCAAAACTCTGCGTAGAGGGCGTTACTAACGCACACGGGGCCTACCGCGAAATGGAAAATCTAAATTGTGGTTTCTGCCTCCATCACTCTTGCATATTTGATAGACAGAGAGGCAGATAGGTAACGAAATTTCGTTTCGCGTTAGACCATCTGTAACCAAAACGCCTTGATGCATCAATGCCATAGTGAAAACTTGTCAAAAAACTGTTTAAGGCATAGTATGCATAAGTTACTCTCAGGTTTATAATACATGCTAGTGCTGCTCTCTACAGCCTGAAAAAATGTATGGCCTATCTATTTCAGGAGAATGCATCGTACGCGAGCAGTTAGCAATAATATCGCCAACGACAGATTGCAAATGAAATATAGGCACCTTTATGAGTAATTCAATAACTGCACTGAAATATGATGTTCGTACTCTCTGCAGGCAGATTTACAGAAGATCAGTTGGACTCTAAATTAAGTAAAAGAAATAGTTTCCCGTAATCTACAAATTTATTAACGAGATATTTTATTATATATAACTTCGTACGAAATGAAAAGTAATACGTGGGAATATGAGAAAAAATTAGTATATTTATATTAATTTATAACCTACATGCTCATTAATGAATAATTTTTACAAGCAGTAACATTACTAGATATCTCATTTAATATAATCCGACTAAATTACATTTCCGCAACACCTCCGTATTTCACAAAATAAATCAAGACATTATGCAACTTATATAATTTTGACGTATATATCCGAGTCGCCCGTGTTGCGACCGTTGCGACTTTCATTTAGTAACACCTAACATGGAAAAGTAAATAATAAAGACTGAATCTTCACGGATACCGCGTTGTTCGGGAAATATATATATAGGTCAAATAAATACTTAACTAAGTCGCTTGTAATAAACCTTGCGTAGATAGATAGATAGATAGATGTATAAATAGAATTCTCTTTATTGGAACACCTCAGTAAAAAAATACAAAAGAAAATAAAAAACAAACAATTGATTAAATGTAGAGGCAGACAACAGGCGGCTACGTAACGACTTATATATACTTATAGTACGTTATTCTTTTGTTATATAATTTATTTCATTGTCAATAATATGATAATCCGACAATATGTACGAAACGGCAGTATTTAGTTCTTAAAGCTCTGCTTCTTCTGAACATTTTTTTATTCCACTTCATTTACTATTAAAATTGGTAACAAATTCTTAGGCAACTTGTCTGGCGCTATCAGCTATCTCAAGTAAAATGTGGAGCCAGCGTGACTAAAATAAATATAAGTACTATTTTTTATTGCTTTCCACAAAACCGGCAATATGTAGAATTGTGTAGCTTTATTTACAGAAATTTGGTTTCATATAGAGATTGGCAGTCATTGTTAATTAACTTCTCTCTGCGCCGAGTAAAATATAACCCGACCAAGTAATGTATTGGCTATACTATCCATATTTAACAAACAAATTTATGACGTTTTGTAAGCTTCTTATTTTGGCAAATATATACCGACACATCCGAGCATGCACATTGCGAAGGGTGGTATTCTGGTTTTTCATCTTTCCAATATCTTGGTCCAATGTGTATTTGCGTCTGACATTTTGCTTAATGAGAGAGTGAGACGCAATGCACATTGGACAAAGATCTTAGACTAGTGGAATATCACCCGAAAGGAAGAATTGAGTGGCCGGGTGGCCCGGAGGCTCCGGGAAGTCCGATTTTTGCTCATAGCATGACCGGCTAGTCTCCGGTCCGAGCCCGCACCGGGCCACTACAGAGCTCCGGTGATGACGTAATGCTTTCCATAGAAAACGAAGCGCCGGAAGCTCCGGCCCGGCCCTGCCCCTGTGTAGCGTGAGTCAACCTTTATGGTCATTGTCTCTGGCTTACTCGATAAAATAGGTAAATATTAATTGACATTTCATGTAGCAGTAAAAAACATGGTTTTGTTTTCAAAGCACTTACTATGCTTCGTTGTTTTAGAAAAAGGGTAAACAATCTTGACGTGTATTTTTTAATGAGAAACGTTTAAAAAAAATAGTAGCTTACTTATGAAACCAAAATATTGTACTTAAATGATCATGCTGTATATTGGTTACAAATTTGCTGTGACTTATATTTCAAAAATGTTTTTTAATAAAAATACACGTTAAGATTGTTTACTTTTTTTCTAATGCTCGAAAATGAAGTAGGTATAAGTCTTAAAAGATTTAATCCACGTCACTGGGCTGACAATTTTACTATTAAAAATATAAATCATTAAATTCTGAGAAACTAATATGTTAATATATGATTTTGTAAAAAGTTTTATTTTGAAATAATATCTATGAAAATATTTATAAAAATATATGCTATTTTTGAGACTTTAAATAAATAAATAAAAAGCATTTATTTCGGTCAAGATCCATATACCTATACAAAAACACAAAACAAGAAACAATCAAAATATTTCCAACTAAATTACATAAAATAAAATTAAAATATTAATTATTAGAGTTTTGCTAAAGAGGATAGAGCCATATGCTGAAAAAATCCTCGAAGACTACCAATGTGGCTTCCGGAGAAATCGCAGCACGATGGACCAGATTTTCTTGCTCAAACAGCTAATGCAGAAGAAGTGGGAGTACGCACAAAGCATCCATTCGCTGTTTCTGGACTTCACAAAGGCCTATGACAGTATAGACAGGGGCACCTTGTACTCCATTCTTGCAAATTTCAACATCCCCAAAAAACTAGTAGCCATAATCACCACAGCAACGAGGGAAAGCAGGATGCGAGTTAAAGTTGGCGGCGAGCTGTCAGAGGAATTCACGGTGACTACCGGTCTAAAGCAAGGGGATGCTCTATCACCTGTGCTCTTCAACCTAGCTCTTGAACATGTTGTCCGAAAAGTACTAGAATTGGACATAGGAGTTGAGTTGAACGGCAAGCACAAGGTGGTAGGGTACGCCGACGACCTAGCTTTATTAGGGGAAAGCCGTGAACAAGTGGCGGAAGCAGCTAGTGTCCTGGAACGAGAGGCTTCTATGATAGGTCTCAGGATCAACCAGTCGAAAACCGAATACCTCCACATGAAACGGTACAAAAACACACGCGTCAAGCGTGACAGTCTTCATGTTGGAGGCACCGTTTATCGTGGAGTTGACAAATTTCGGTACCTCGGATGCACGATTACCGACACAAACACCAGAGAGGAGGAGATCAATATACGCATCCAAAACGCCCTGCGATGCAGCGCAGCCCTCCATAAGGTGTTGGCGTCCAAGCTTCTCACCAGAAATACTAAGTTACGGGTATATAAAACTATAATAAGACCAATCCTTATGTATGGCTGCGAAGCTTGGACACTAACACTGAAAGAAGAGAGTCAGCTCCTGGTAGCGGAAAGAAAGGTGTTACGGAAGATCCTGGGACCTATCAAAAGAGATGACGGCATCTGGAGGATCCGTAAGAATGCCGAAATCGAGGAGTTAGTGGCCGAACCCAATATCATCGGCGAAACGAAATGCCACAGACTTCGCTGGTTCGGCCATTTACTGAGGATGGGTGAGGATCGAGGTGTTAAGAGAGCTTATTTGGGACAACCGACTGGTCGCCGTCCAGTGGGTCGGCCCAGATACCGCTGGAGCGACAGTGTACAGGCGGATCTGTGCCAACTCAAAGCCGACAACTGGCAGGAAGTGGCACAGGATCGGGACAGGTGGCATTCTCTCGTTTTGGAGGCCAAGACCCTCTTTGGATCACTGCGCCACGATAGTTAGTTAGTTAATTATTAGAGTTTCCTTACGGCCCCTTAATTTAATAATTAATCGTCAAATAAAAACGCCAATGAAAAAATGTTGGGTATAATAATAAATGTTTTTAGTGTTATATTATAAGACGTGTATACTATTAAAATCGAAATTAAGAGGGAAGTACATATAAGTATACCACTTGATCCATACAAAATGAGAAAACGTTTTTCGACTTCTAAATATTTTCTATTCTCCATGATTTTTAGTATGTTATTGATCCAATGGAAAACTAGGTTTATAGGAAATCCTTTTTTTAGGTTTGCAAAACAAAACAAAAAAGTTTTTTTTTAAGCGAGACCTATAAACCTGGAATATATTATGCTGAAGCGATCGACAACAAAATCAAAGTGATTTGTTAAGATTTAGTTAGTGGAAAACGTTTTCTCCAGTGGAATTTCATAGAAAAATTACCGTTATTTCGTTAGATTTGATATACTATTCTTCCCTCTTAACGATCTTTTATTCTAGCTCAAATATCAACGATAGTACGGGTACTTAAAGATACCATGTTAATTTTAATTCAAAACTAAAGTCCCTGTTTTTTTCAATCAGCTCATTTCGAAGAAAACGACGAGCTTTCCCTATCTACTTATAATTCTATTAGAAAACCTATCTTACTCTTTTGAGATTGGATACAAAATTAATTGAACAGCTTTAAATTAAACTGATTGAGAGATGCAATTCCAATCGTTTAGTTAGTTCGGGCAAAACAGTGCAGAAGGCTACCGTTAGCATTAAAATCCCCGTCGCCATCTCTCACACAATGCAAAAGCGAAAGAAATGGAAATAGACATTCTTTGAATTTTCGATTTAGAATGTTTAATGGTCACACGAACGCAGCCACCGCCATTCAATCATAGTTTCATTTCATTTAGCATGGCGGGATTCCATTTAAAACTGCACAAAGAGAACCATAATGTTGTTCTATTGTTTAACAATTTCTATATGAGCTCTGCTCTTCAAAGCCAGGGGCAAATAATAACACAAAATGATCAAGACTGGACAGTTACATGCGACGCATTACGACGCCGCAAAAAAAGTTTATCGGGTATCTTTTGTTGTCACTACTTGTATTGTTTACGCCTAATGACCGTCTCAAGTAGAATCCCGCCATGGAAAATGAGATTTATGACAAAAAAAGTTATACGACGTTATCATTTGTTTTAGTTTTTTAATTCGAAACTTCTTTAAGACGATCTATAAAGACCACTGTTAGGCATTTCATTTGAAATTCGTTCTATCGCTGTTCTACTATATCTACCAAACCAGGAAGTAATATAATTTAGATTATGATACTAACGTTGAAAATGAGTGCCTTATTTTACCGTTAAACGTAAGTTTGGCGAACTTAATATAGGTTTAAAATGTACAATACTTTTTGAAAAAAAAAAAGCACTTTATTCCTACTTCTTACGTACAACAGAAAGTGCTTCTAGTTTTATAGATATTACCTATGTTCACAATTATCGCGCTTCTGAAGTTACCCCAATGCACCTTACATTGGTTCTTCAAACATATCGCCTCGCTCTTGTTGCGCGTGGAAGCATAATAAAGGTTTGATACCTTTGGCTTAACGGTAAGCGGCCTGTCTTTGAAATCACGTTTCCAATTAGAAGGTTTACGTGGAATTCTAGTAGATTATATCGGATTTTATCTTAGTTTTCGGTATAACTAAGATAGTTATTTGTGAATTAAGAAAACAGTCCTAATTGTGTGTACTGAGCAAGGGAAATTTTTTATAGAATCACGACTTAGAGACTGAAATAGCACATTACGATACAAGTGCGAAAAGTAGGAAATTACAAACTACCTTTTCGCAAGGGTATTGTACAACGTTTTACAGTGCTAGTACTGCACTAGGGCGGTAAACTAACGCCATATGTACTGAAAAGATAATTTACATTTAATTTTTTTTTGTATTTCCGCAGCTGAAAAAAAAGTTGTGTATACCACACGAGACCTTAGCTTTGAATAACTTAATGCGCTTAAGATTCTATGTTAAAAACATTCGCTGGCCCAATACTCAAAACAAGCACTTGCAACAAAACCCAACTTGCTCTGTTGTTGCACAAATAACTAGTTTCATTTGTTTCCAACACAAACAGGCAAAAGTTAATTTAATTTGCAGCATAATAAACCGCAGTTACAGAACTGCTACGAAGGAAAACTAAATTCCAACCGGCGCTGGGGGTCGATTCTAATTTAGTTGTAAGTTATGGTTTTGATACGACATTGACGATCGTCTTGTTGATTGACGCGCATCTCACGCTCGACTTTCACTTTTCGCGTGCACCAATCAGTGAGCGGGATCTATAGTAATATCCTAGGATCCACAGAACTAATATCACAGAATAAGTAATAGTACTTACTACCGTACAGAAAAGAAACATCCTACAAAACCGAAGTTTGACAGCGATTCAGGGACGTGTCGTGTTGTCCCTTTTTAATGTATGGCACTAACCTTTTCGGCTATTTAGGGTTGTCCAAATTCAAGTCATTACCTTATCTGTGGTTGTGCATGCAAATGGACGTCAAGTTGTGCCAATCCTAATAATTGCTAGGAGCTATTCTGAGCCGATAATGCCCGAAAGGATCAGTTTCGCCCCCCTGCTAATATTGTTTATTGCAAACCTTGGAACAATAGGATAGATGTTACATTGGAAAAATATCACATGGTACCCTGGTAGGGTTAAACTACATTAACCAAATATAATATTTATTTAAGATAATAAGACTTTAACTTAACGTTATTTTATTAGGTACTATTTATTACTTTCTAAGTATAGGAACTTTGTTTACAATCATAAAAATCATCCTGCATAAATTATTCGATGGTATAGTATGATTTATTAATAGAACGGACTTAAGTTTATTTGTAAATAAATGACTTTTTTGTGTATCCATTTGTGTATTTTTTAATCTTCGAGGTCGTATCGAAATAAAGTCAAATCCGTAACACGTTAAGTCTGAATAGGGCTTTTGATTGGGTATAAATGAAGATAACTAAAAGTGGACCTTATCAGCTTGTTATAAGGTACTTAATTTGCAAGAGCAGACTCTTTACCTTAGCTGAGCAAAACACAAGCCTTATTGAGCTTTTTTTGTGGGACTTAGTCAATTTGTGTAATAATGTCCTATAATATTTATTTATTTATTTTGTTGGGGTTCGTTTACGGAAATCCGGTAGTTTTGATTTTTTGCAGACTTGTTCATAATGTCGCATTGACGCAAACGCTAATGTATAAAGTTACCGTATTATATTATATTCCAAACGCAAACGTACACAATATTGAAACTGACATGACCACGACGTTAACTCTAAAAGGCTCCGTTTTGGGTCGGTTGCACCAAACCGTATGTCACCGTTAAGAGGGAAGATATCACGTGATTGTCTATACAAAAAGAGAAAACGGTTCTAAATGTTTTCCATTCTCCATGAATTTTTAGTATGTTATTGACACAATGAAAAGCTAGGTCTATAAGCTTCCCTTTTTTTTTCAAAATTTGCAATTTTTTTTTCAAAGCGAAACCTACGAGCCTAGAATATATTATGCTGAAACGATCGACATCAAAATCGAAGTGATTTGTTGAGATTTAGTTAGTAGAAAACGATTTCTCCCGAAATGGAATCACAAAGATCTCATACCGTTATTTTGCTAGGATCGCAAAGCTCTTTTCCTTCTTAAAGAGTTCGCTAAATTTTATTATATAGGAAGTTTCATTAAATGTCTGCTGCGTGAAATGATCAGTCTGTTAACCGTGTTTCATATTCAATCTCAAACATTTATTCAGCAAATAGGCCAAAACGGCAGATTACATGTCAGTTATCATTTTAATTAGGTAACAGATGGACAGATTTATTTAAAAAAAAAAACCCTTTATGAATGTATAAGTTCATAATCATAATCATTTATTCGTCCCACCATCACCGTTTTGGTCTTCCTCTACCCCGTGCTTCCTGTAATATCATTTTAGGAATGAAAACTAACATATTCTTTCTCTCTCCGCAGATCACGGTGTTCAGGATCCAAGAACGAGCAGAAGGCGGGGAAGTACAGGAGCTGGACCAGGTCATCCTAACAGCGCTGTTCCGGGCACAGCACTTGTCACCCAGCGAGCAGCTGTCTCTGGCCCTGACGTGGAACAGGGTGGACATCGCGCGGTCCGAGATCTTTGTATACGGACAAGAATGGCCCCCAGGTAAGAACATCAGTTAATATCACAGTCTTCATGATCTATAACAGAAGCTGTGGAGATGAGGCTGGATCAGGTCATCCTTGCGGCATTGTTCCGGGTACAGCATATATCTCCAAGCTGGCTCTGATATAAAACAGGATGGACATCGCGCGATCCGAGATCTTCGTGTATAGGCAGGAATAGCCACCAGGTAAAGGATTTCTACGAGGATAACAATGATCATGATTTAGGAACCGATGGTGGTGAAATAGAGATGGATCAAAATGATCTTAACAACACTGTAATGGGCATAGCATCTATCTCAAAGCGAGCAGTTGTCTCGTGCTCTGACATGGAAGAGGTTGAACATCGCGCGGTCCGATATCTTCATATACGGACAGGAATGGCCACCAGGTAAAAATATTAGCTAGGTTGACAGTGTTCATTACCTAGGAACCGAGGGCGGGACGTGGAGCGAAAGAAATGACTTCCAGGTAAGATTTCATAACTTTTAATTATCCTTTTAATTGTAAAAAAGGACATACGCTATGTAGGAAGACATTTGTGTAGCTAATGATAAATAAGAGAGACTTAGAAAAAAAAAGAAACTTTATAGGTTACGCCATTTTCAATTTGAATAAATTGACGGATCGGTAGACCGTCTTCACATTATTTTTATGTCTTGGTGTGTAATTTCATTTATTCATTCTCTTTACCTTTGAATTGTGGTCTGCAACGACCTAGACCGTTGCTTGTAAATTATTTCATCAAAAAGTGTCTAAAAATTGCTAACTCTTCTCATTCTTCATACAATAAGGGTGACCATGTTTAATTTCGCCGCTAGGGGCACTAGTGTGTAGGCGGAGGTCTTTTTGGGGGCAGCAAGCTTTTTTATCGCGAATTTTCACTCCTTATTCATAATTATGGTAAATATTTTACCAACTTTAATTAATCATGGTAAACATTAGATATAGTTCAATAAATGTTAGTGGTTTCAAATAAGTTTCTACTAAAATATATTCTATATTAATCAGGTTGAAAAATCAGCAAATTATGACGTGAAAATATCTTTTAGTATAAATCTTTTTTTTTATAAGCATAGCAGAATTTTGAGTTGTGTTTCTCTGGACCTACATAAATTGCTCTGGTTAATAAAAAATTATCCAACCTCAGGGAATGTACGCTAAATCGGAATAACTGTACAAGTTTTTTTTTGTATTCGGCGGAGAAAATACTATCAAAAACAACTCACGGTGAAAATGTGAACTAACTGACAAAAAAAGTGTTCCATTTTAGATTAGGAAATATCTTCATTCTTCTATTCCAGCTCTTTGTGTGTGTAGTAATAATAAAATAATAATGATTCAGCCTATTATACGTCCCACTACTGGGCACAGGCCCTGAGGTGTGTATTGTGTAATGTCATTCATTAATTCACTTTCAGTCCATTCACCTTTGAATTGAGACCTGTAACGAACTGGACTATGGCTTGTAAATTATTCCACCACAATGTGTCCTAAAATTTCTCTGGCTAATGAAAATTTATCCGACGCCAGGGAATGGACACTTAATTGGAATAACCGTGAAGCAAACAGTGGAGGCGCCGGGGCTTTTGAACAAACAAACAAACATATTTGCCAGCACATAGTAAGGGCAGGTGAAATGAGGTTTTGAATTTCAATTAGGGACATAATCGATACTTTTATACACCGTGTATGTTTGAAGTGAAAACTTCTTTAACGGCGCTGTGCACTTTTTGTGATGGGGAAAAAATGTTAAACTCGCGTCAGGATCACGTGACCGTCAGATTGAAAATTCGTAAGACGGACACGTGAAATTATGGTGACGTGCAAATTGAATGTCATCGAAGCCTGGTTGCTTTTGAAAAATCGTATCGCATTCAAGTGTGAAATTTTATTTTCTTCATAATCAAAGTGCTGTCATAACGGTTAAAGAGGTTTAATCTTTATTAATTGTGTTGTATTGTATCTTTGTGTTGTTGGGTGTCCATGATTGTAGATACTCAAATTTTTCCTTACCAAAAAGTTAAGTAACAGAAAAGAAGCGTAATTATTTTACTTAATATGATGGTGAAAGAAATCATTGACATTTACTGATTGTGTAGGCTGTAGTCCTGCTCACGTCTCATGAATTACTCTGTATATGTTAGGTATATATTAACACTAATATTCGTATTTCTAAATATCTTCCACACTCAAATTTATTTACGTAGCTATAATAGAGAATTATCTCTTTTTATAAAACTGCTACTCAATTTCTCCAAAATATCAAAAACGCACAACGTTAATATTCAAGTTTTCACGTCTGCCGGCACTCCCGGAGTGCAACCCGATTTTTTTATTTCCGTTAATTTCAAGGGTGCATTCTTGAGCATAAATTAAGTAACATTCTCAAAGACACCGGTATTCTAATTAACTCCATTTCGGAGATAATCAATAATTCATTTTTATCTTACAAGGCCCTCACGAGCGTATACACTTGCCTTAGGGCCTGTTTACATATTGAGTAGTATTTAGTACGAGTGTATACATTTGCTACTAAACGTAAATACGATTTCGGACGATTGATGTTTGAAATGACATTGATATGTCATAATTTTCAATGGTTTGGTTGAATTAAATGTATGCAACATTTAATTACTTTTTATAAAAATAAAAATAAAACAAAAATTAAGTATATATTTTTTTCTTAATTAATAATGTCATTTAGTTTCCTTAAACGTACTTACCCGGTTAACGGAATTCAATAAAAACACGGTGTATAAGTTTCAAAATTGAATTTAATAAACACCAGCACGGAATCGAAAGATTCGATTAAGTAGGTATATTGAAAGTTCATTAAAAATGTAGCTTATGTTATGAGCTACAAAACCAACTGGGCACTAAAATTTGAATCGTATCAGTACGTCAGTTCATTCCCGATATTAGAATGATATTAGAATCATATCAGTTGGCTGTCATTCGCGCGGTCGTCTCGCACGCACTAATGTCTAATACATCTTCGGACAAGTCGGAGCGAAATGAACGAGCGAATGACAGCTATCTGATATGATTCCAATACCGGTGATATCAAATGCACGATCTAATTCACCTGTTTAACGCTTCTTGCCGTATCGTGTCTGTGTAGTGTGAAAACAAACAAGATACCGTTTCGGCAAATAGACGGCATGTGACGACAGCTTTACGGTTATGCCCGACCCGCGTTGACGTATTGTCATGTATTATTCCCATTGGAATATATCTAAGGACGGGCCTCACGGGCAATAAGAACGGGGCCAGTACAGCGGTGTCACGCACACGAATTCGAGCCAATCGTGCAGTCTAACACCACAACGCGATTGGTTGATGATGATGAGTTTGCATCACGCGCGCGATTGGTCGCAACTAGTTGCGTTAATCTGCACGATTAGCTCGAATTCGTGAATGACACCACTGAACTAGCATCATTCTTAGTGCCCGTAAGGCCCGTCCTTAGATAAATGTCGATGATTATATATACCATATTAATGTAGCAGGGTATCAGTTCGACTACGATTCGTAGATGCCAGCAGGTTTGCAAATCTATGTACTGTAACACTAACTTTTGCCCGTGATTTTGCTACTCATAGTGTTGTGTACCTGCCGGTGAGTAAGGTTCCCAGAGCTCAACGAGGGGGGGGTTAGGGTCAGCAACGCGCATGTAACTCCTCTGTAGTTGCAGGCGTACATAGGCTACGGAGACTGCTTACCATCAGGCGGGCCGTATGCTTGTTTGCCACCGACGTAGTATTAAAAAAAAGTGATATCGTCTGAGTTCCGCAATAACCTAAAATGAGTCTTGGCCTCCAACACAAGAGCATGCCATTTTATCCGGACACATAAAAAGCCCATCGTCTCCGTTGGCTGAGCCACCTCGAAAGAATGGGTGAAGATCGTGCTGTAAAGAGGGCATATTTGTGTCATATTCACTTATGACACTATTTATTTAAACTTTACAGAACTACAAGCAAAATTGTACTGTTTTTCAATTGTCTAATTTCTGGAATACCTGCCTAAAACATCAAATTTTTACATCCTCGAACACGGGTTGCTCACACGACGTTCACGGTTGAGAGTGTCACATGAACTCCGGTTGTTCGCCCTTGTCGCCAGCTGCGAACTTTGCTTTCAGAGTTCCGCCGTAAAATAACATCTTTAGGGTTTATGCTCTTCGCAGAGCTTGAAGATGAATAAACTTGAGTACTTTGTCTGTATTTTTCTGTATAGAAAAGCCGTGAAATCCAGCGCTGGTGAGAAGGGTCCTTTTTTATGCTAGTGTGAACAGGAATAGATAGATGTCATTTGTGAAATAATAACTGCCCGAGGCATAGATGGTAGGATCGTATAGATGTGCCATACCGCGTGCGCCCGTGAGGGACAGAACATACGCAATGCGACAAAATTAAACACATGTTTTAACATACCTAATAACATACTAAAAACAACCTACGTATGTAATTTGGTCGGGTTATTTGTCACCTACCATATACTATACTAAATTTACGGTGGGGAATAAAAGGAATATGAGACTGTGACAAGGACAAAAAATAATAGCGCTGTCTCTGCTACTCCTACTGATAGTTCCATAAGTGCATCTCGTTCGGTCATCTGGCCTCTCCCCCATTTTACCTGTATATTATTGTACCTCTATGGACCAACACCTTCTTGGTTGGGTTTTCTTGAGTATATAACATCTTTTGAAAGTGGTATATAATTTATTACAGTCGTTTTTCCATTTTCTAATAACACATCAAGATAGTGAACGCTATAATTTGGTATTTTGTTCCACGGTTACATCAAGTGGGGATGGATTAAGGTAATCTTACCTTTACCAATTTTTTTCGTAACAATTAATAGTAATTTTTAGTATTTTTTTGTAAAGACACGCGTGAGTACTCGTACCATGAATCACTGACAGTGTCAAAACTGACATAAACGCTATCGAGAACGTAATTTACTTTCTATTCATCTCGCTCGCACTCATATGCGTATAAAGATGCATAGTAAGTTAGCTACGTTCTCTATAGCGTTTATGTCAATGCCGAACAGGTGGTACGGTGGTAGCCACATAGATCTAATCGATGCCAAAGGCACTGCAATCTGCTGTGATAAGCGGAGAGACAGACTAAACAATACAGTAGGGCTAAGATGGTCGGCTCTTTATCATTTATCACCATGGCTGTCACGTTCTAACAAGTATGTAAGCGCGAAAGTGACGGGCATAGTGACGAGTGTTTTTTTTTTAATACTTGTAGGTAAGTAAGAGAAATAATATTCCTAAAAGTTTTGTTTAACAACCATCGGTTTGTTAATATATACACGCCCGGTACAACTAAACACTCTAAGCACACGAAAGCGGCTTATTGGCTACTAATATGTTACTAATAATATCATAGACAAACAGCTTTGATGTTTCTAATAATCGTAATGAAGACGCCAGCAATTTACTCATAAGATTAAAGTGGTATATAGTTCGTGTCATCTACGACAACGCGCAGATTTATCAAATCTAACCTTTAATCACATGAAATTACGAGTCAAGTCACGCGTCTTCGTGAATGACACGATCGATAAGTCAATGTTCACAGAAGACACAGACAAGACAAAGACATGTAGGTATTGGTACTATTTCATAACAAAATTGATGAAAAGTTGAAAGCAAATATGAGTAAGTGAAAAAGAAATGCACGTTTACATTCATAAATGAATGCATTCTATGTATTCTTATTTAGTCAAGTTGAATAAACTAAGTGTATTCTGGATATTTCATATTTTTCTCTTTTACCAAATGATATTTGATGCTTTTGATTAGCTGAATGTTTGTTATTTTTTGAAATACATTTTTAAAATGAAAAATACTACAATCATTAATTATTTATAATGCAGTTACTAGCAAATCCTTCAAATTTATTTATTGATGCGGTTATCATCACGCTGATACTTTCGTTGCTGACGCAGGTTTTCTCACGATGTCTTCCATTGCCAAAAAGCAATTATTAATTAGCAATCTTTTAAATTTCAAAGGATGCTGAAAATACTACTTACAAATTCAATTGCGTTCAAATCAATTTAAAGATAGGTAGTACGTTACAGTAATTTTAAGTAATTTTTTGTAATGTTTATTGATATGTTTTTGTACCTTATTTTAATATAATATGAAGTTCTATTAGAAGTTAAAGATGACATGAAAATACTTCCAACATAAACATATCCATGATATGAATAAACTCGTTAATATTCCTGTATAATAACATTCAAATTTCTAACGGAATGATAATTAAAACCGAACAAAATTTAAACACGTTTACATAGATTCCTCACACGGAACCCTAACCCATTTTGCCTTCGTGTCAAGCTACAAAAGTTCTTGATGAAATGATAAAACGACTTTGGCATCAGGTGTCTTGGCAAGCGAATTTGAAGGAGTCACTTGTTTTGACGTTATGATAAAACAAATAGAACCTTGTTAACAACAAGGTAAGATTGAAAATGCTGTAAATCTCCTACTTTATGTAACGAAATACTAAGAGACCTTATTGAAAGAGACAGAAGGAGTCAATTGGCATGAGACGGTGTTTCAAGGAAATTTGTTGGTACATTTTGAGATAGCGTTCCGTCATAATGTAACATAATGGTATTTTATAGGTAATTTCGTTAAATAGACAGATTATTTATGTAAAAAAAGAGGCGTTCATTTGTAATGAGCGTAAATGCATTCTTTTTGTTCTGTAGTGCAAAAAGTAATCTTTTTAAGTAACTAGAGCTAACGTACGGCTACTGCCCGCCCTAAAAATATTCGTGCAGGACGTATAATAATAATATGAAAGTACTGTTAGGTGTTTTTATTTATTTATTAAACAAACCTTTGAAATATTAGACATTTTACCATCGACTTATTACATCGTATCTCGCCTCACGGCTCGAAATAAATCACAGTGGAAACTGGATAAGTAAGTGGAACCTGGGTTAGTGGGAAACCTTTTTAAGTGGACCCAAGTTCTCGGTTCCAGGATCTTGGCAGCGAATTATCTCTATAAGTGGAATGTTGGGACCTCTTTAAGCGGAATCCATTTTTTCGAAAATTTCTTATTGTAAATTGTTTATTCTCTTGTTTTACTCACATGCTATGTAGCAAAACTTATTGAGCACCATTGAAAATAACTTCCGAACGTCACCTACATTCTAGACCTGTGGACAATATCGATATAAATATAACGATTTAATTAGGTAAGTATTTTCAAGTTAATTGTATTACTTTCACATGTATTTATTACTTTTATTTGTAGTATCATTATTTAGTTTAGTTTATTAAGATCTTTAAGTATCCTTAAATGTTTATTTTCTTACTTGTAATTTATTTGTTTGGATGAATATTTTTTTGTATATTGCTATTGTATATAACGTTAAATGACAGTCTGTCTGACAACATGCATTATGTTTCGTAACCAAATGACTTCGTTTTTGCACTACAATGGTTCATGTATACTTACAAGGTATTTATTTAATCACCTGCAACAGTTTACTTACTTATATATATACTCTCCCATACAAAATGTCAAGGTCAGACAACCAAAATGTATGAAACAGACAACTTTTTTTTCGGGATTTCGAGGTTGGTCCCATAGTAAAAGTTGCTCAGAATGACCGATATATTCACGCCGTAAATTATTGCAGGTGACTAAATAAACAGTATGTATTTACCAAGACGTTTTTATAGAGTTGGGCAACGTCGCCTCTACGCCACCAAAATGTTGAGATCGTTTTTCAGCCTATATTTGTCCCACTGCTGGGCACAGACCCCCTCTCATGCGCGAGAGAGTTTGGGCTATAGTAACCACGCTGGCCCAATGCGGGTTGGGGACTTCACATACACCTTTGAATTTCTTCGCGGATGTATGCAGGTTTCCTCAAAATTTCTGTGACTAGATTTTACCAGAAAGCTAGTGGTGAATATCAAATGATTATTTATTTTTATATGTTAAAAATATAATTATGTATTACCATAAACTCGTAGAGTCCATATAGGATAGGCATCTGCAAAAATTGCAGTAATAGTTTCTGGAAATAAGAATGTACAATTTAATCTAGGAAGGATGAATATTTATTTTTGTTTTAATAATAGTTAAACTTCCATATTTATTATCTCGATGACCGGAAATTACCGACTCACTCGTTCAACCATTCAGTTGAATAAACTTGATTGGAAGTTCGTATGAATTATTGAATGTGAATCGCTCCAATATTTAATTATTGGCTGAAAAGCCAAGTGAGTCTGTGATAGATACACAAAATGATGGAAATGAGGTTATTTTATTTACTCATGTTTCTTGGTAAGCAAAATCTTACAATTATTATTGGGGTTCCAAAGGATTAAAAATATACCTTAACTATTAAAACATCCCAATATAATCATATAGTGATAACTATTTAAAAATAAAAATAAACACTACAGTATATTCCAACAAAATCCATTTTATGCTACAAATGCCTTACATAATTTTGAAAAACTTTATGTCAAAAATTTCATTTTTGGTAGGTAAGGTATGTACAAGCTTTTATCGGTCATCTCGACCGTACCATATATTACAATGTTACCGGACTTACATCATCATCTTCCTCGCGTTGTTCCGGTTTTTTTGCCACGGCTCATGGGAGCTGAGGGTCCACTTCTGTAAAAGTTCCTCAGAATGATCCATATATTCAGCCCGTAAATTATTGCAGGTGACTAAATAAATACAATAAATACCCTGTATTTATTTAGTCACCTTGCCCTTTTCATTTGTCTTACAAAACTTTGAACTGGTAATTATCGTTTGAAGAATTTGAGTTAAGTAGTTATTTTCTAATTTCCAATAGGTAGTATAAAAATCTATCGCATGACAATCAGTTTTTAAGTTTTTCATTTCTCATGCCCCGAAAGTGGGTTATTATTGATCTAAAAAGTGTGCAGAAAGTGATACGTTTCTGCTCTAATGCGTTTAACATTACAAGTACATTTTTAAGTTTTTAACGATAAAAAATTATAATTTGGTTTTAAATGGATTTATTGTACAATTCCCATTCTGATATTTAACTCTCCATTCCGTAAATAACGATACTTAAACCTATATTGTTAATTGAAAGTTCCCTTAAGAAATGTTATAAAAGTTTATACTTAATCATGTTTTTTTTTAAATACACAAGTATTATATATACTTTCCTTGAAATGAAAAGTAGAGTGTTTAACTCGGATACGGATCGAACGGTATTTATCGAATACCAAACGACCTCAACTGAAATGAGAGCCTTTCATCCCTTGGTTAACAATCTACTGTTTATACATATACTTCTTGTTGTTGCTTGTTTCATCCTTTCCATCCGCGCAATGATATTATGGATATACATACTTTATAAATTATATCCGTTAGGTACTTGAAAGTAAGTCGAGGTAGGCTAGGTGCTTTTTACCAGTGTATTTATTTGTGTGTTTTATTGAGCGAATATTTCGTTCCTCAGTTCTGGATGTTTCTATGAAGATATCTAAGTATGTATATATATTATCTATTCAAGTTTGTATTACGTGGCCTAGTAGCTGTGTACGTAGTACAAGCTTTGCGTAGGTTGCGCCTAAATCGATCTGTGTAAGATAGTCCCCAAATTTTTTTTAAACAAAATCGATAAAGCATATTCATTTCGCTTTACTTACCATATTCATAATCACATTGAGGCACAAAATCAAATATTTAAATACCATCCGTCAATCACAAAGAATAACCAAGGTCCTCCCGTAATTTTAGCAAGTTTCCGTTTCTAAGCAATTGAAAATAAAAGTGGTTTCAAATTACAAATTAATTATTAAGTGAACTCCATCTTAAGCCCAATGGAAAATATTATTGAGAAACCAGTTAAAGAAAACCTTCAAAGGCTCCTGAAAATTTGCGGCAAGCCTTTAATAACTTCAGAATTTTCATTATTAAATGGTCGTTTATTCTCAATGCTAGCGCGAGGACGAGCACGAAGGGGAGCGACCGGTTTGGCCTAGTCCATAGTGACCCTGTCTATGAAGCCAATGGTCCTGGGTTCGAATCCCGGTAAGGGCATTTATTTATGTGATGAGCACAGATATTTGTTCATGGGCGTTGTCTATGTATTTAAGTATTTATATATTATATATTATCGTTATCTGAGTACTCAAAATACAAGTCTTCTTGAGCTTAATATGCGGCTCGTCCATTTGTGTAAGAATGTCCAATATTTATTTATTTAACTATTTCTATTTATGAGCGCACTGTGGGACGACGCTTTACTTTTGGCTACTGGTTAGAGATGAGAATTTTCTGTTCAAAAATTCGGGAGGGTTTAGTCGTCCTAAAGCCTTACTAATTTTATAGAATTTTCTTAGGACAATAGATACTTCCATAGCCTATAATAACCATTGCTTATTTACCATCGATAAGGCAGGCCATATGTTTGTTTTCCATGGTACCATACCTACATTAGAGTTCACCAAAATCTTTACAAGCCCGATTTTATAAATACCAGGTAGGCCCTGTAATAGAAGCAATAAATTAAACTGTAAACTATTCTCCTCAAACTGACCTACATTTGTTCAGCGACTTTTAAAAATAAATTGTGGTTTGATTTTTAGTACACTTTAGTGTTTATTCCAAGACGCAATGTATTGCGAATTTTCATTATTTGTTCGTGTTACATGGCCCACCCTAGTATACTTACAAGTTTGTATGACACTGACGATAAGGTCGTGTGATAGTAGATTGTTAACCAAGGGATGAAAGTACCCATTTCTGTCGAGGTAGTTTATCCGAGACTGAAAAGGTGCCTTTCACCCGAGTTAAATATTCTACTTTTCATTTCGAATACGAGGAAAGTAAAATACATGTGTATTAAAAAAAACACGATTAAGTACTAACTTCAATAGTATTTCTTGAGGGTACATTCAATTAAAACAATTTAAGTAAAAATATCGTTATTTATAGAATGGGGAGTTCAATATGGAATGGAAATTGTACAACAAATCTATTTAAAACCAGAATTTTAATTACTTATCGTAAAAAAAAAGTATTTAGAAAGTACAGTGCTCTAGTGCAGAAATATATTTTTGGAATGTTAGATTGTAAAAATGTTCATGAACTTTGACGACCGGTCTGACCTAGTGGGAATGACCCTGCCTATGAAGCCGATGGTCCCGTGTTCAAATCCTGGTAAGGGCATTTATTTGTGTGATGAGCGCGGATATTTGTTCCTGAGTCATGGGTGTTTTCATTGTATTTATGAGTTTTTCGGAACTTATGTACGAAATATCATTTGATATTTACCGCTAGCTTTTCGGTGAAGAAAAACATCGTGAGGAAACCAGCATACATCTGCGAAGAAATTCAAAGGTGTATGTGAAGTCCCCAATCCGCATTGGGCTAGCGTGGGGACTATAGCCCGAGCCCTCTCGCACATGAGAGGAGGCCTGTGCCCAGCAGTGGGACGTATATAGGCTGAATTATTATTATATTATATATCGTTGTCTAAGTACCTACCCTCAACACAAGCCTTATTGAGCTTACTGTGGGATTTAGTCAATTTGTGTAAGAATGGCCTTATTATAGTTATTATATTTATATTTATTTATATGAACTCGACCGAAACAAAATAACTTAAAAAAATATTCCAGTATCATATCGTGGTGTAGCCAGCAACTATAACCTCTTGTAGCGGTTCGTTGAGACTTTGACTCGGTAAGTGATTAGAAATTATCTCTAATGTTTATAAAGGAAAATCGTTTAATTGCTAATTTATCTGTACAAGAGATACCATGGATAGCGACTTGGTAAATATTAATTGTGTTCTAAGATGTTAGGTATTATAAATTTCTTTATAGAGATACAAGTAAATTATTATATAAATTATGTAACAGTTCAAAAAGAATAGTATAACCTCGCAGGCCACATCGAATTTTAGTTATTCGATCTGTTACCGGTAGTCAGTGTCAAAAGTAACGTTTTTGGATGAAGAAATGTCAGTAATGAAAGACAGATCAGTATCATATCAGAATCGATCGAATAACTAAAACTTGAATAGGCCTATAGGTCTCAACTCATTGGATATGAAACAGATATATGTGTAAAATTATATACTGTTTTGTCGCATCTTCATTCATCAAGCCAACCTAAAGGATTAAAGATTTTGTTTGAACGTAATGATTTCGTTTTGATAGAATAACGTTAAAAATTAACTTTTTCAGGGTTCCGTACCCAAAGGGTAAACGGGACCCTATTAATAAGACACCGCTGTCCGTCCGTCTGTCAGTCTGTCCGTCTGTCACCAGGCTGTATCTCATGAACCGTGATAGGTAGATAGTTGAAATTTTCACACATGATGTATTTCTGTTGCCGCTATTGGGACCGTGCGAAGTGCATGGTGGGGGTAAGTAAAGCGATCCCAGCGCATAAGGTGGTAAAAATTAGAACTAACTGCGGATAGCGTCTTTAACATTTCGTACAAGTTATATGGCTCGAAATGAAACTTTAATTTCTCTCGCGCAAACTATTCAGTTTAGAAAAAATGATATTAGAAACCTCAATATCATTTTTAAAGACCTATAAGCTTTTTTAAGTTTCAGTTCTAAGTATGGGGAACCCCCAAAATTTATTGTTTTTTTTCTATTTTTGTGTAAACATCTTAATGCGGTTCATAGAATACATCTACTTACCAAGTTTGAACAGTATAGCTCTTATAGTTTCGGAAAAAAGTGGCTGTGACATAATCGGACAGACAGACGGACATGACGAATCTATAAGGGTTCCGTTTTTTGCCATTTGGCTACGGAACTCTAAAAAGTACGGAACCCTCGGTGGGTGTTTCCGAGTCGCACTTGATTTTTTAATAGTGCAATCATTTCATGTATTAGGTACCTACGACATATTTTTGGTATATCTAACGTGCGATACATATACAAAGACACATAGAGTCAGACCAATATTTTGACAGCTCAGACAGTGCAAGTGTTATTTCAAACGTCAAACATCTATGGCCTTATTATAGTTATTATATTTATATTTATTTATATGAACTCGACCGAAACAAAATAACTTAAAAAAATATTCCAGTATCATATCGTGGTGTAGCCAGCAACTATAACCTCTTGTAGCGGTTCGTTGAGACTTTGACTCGGTAAGTGATTAGAAATTATCTCTAATGTTTATAAAGGAAAATCGTTTAATTGCTAATTTATCTGTACAAGAGATACCACGGATAGCGACTTGGTAAATATTAATTGTGTTTTAAGATGTTAGGTATTATAAATTTCTTTATAGAGATACAAGTAAATTATTATATAAATTATGTAACAGTTCAAAAAGAATAGTATAACCTCGCAGGCCACATCGAATTTTAGTTATTCGATCTGTTACCGGTAGTCAGTGTCAAAAGTAACGTTTTTGGATGAAGAAATGTCAGTAATGAAAGACAGATCAGTATCATATCAGAATCGATCGAATAACTAAAACTTGAATAGGCCTATAGGTCTCAACTCATTGGATATGAAACAGATATATGTGTAAAATTATATACTGTTTTGTCGCATCTTCATTCATCAAGCCAACCTAAAGGATTAAAGATTTTGTTTGAACGTAATGATTTCGTTTGATAGAATAACGTTAAAAATTAACTTTTTCAGGGTTCCGTACCCAAAGGGTAAACGGGACCCTATTAATAAGACACCGCTGTCCGTCCGTCTGTCAGTCTGTCCGTCTGTCACCAGGCTGTATCTCATGAACCGTGATAGGTAGATAGATGAAATTTTCACACATGATGTATTTCTGTTGCCGCTATTGGGACCGTGCGAAGTGCATGGTGGGGGTAAGTAAAGCGATCCCAGCGCATAAGGTGGTAAAAATTAGAACTAACTGCGGATAGCGTCTTTAACATTTCGTACAAGTTATATGGCTCGAAATGAAACTTTAATTTCTCTCGCGCAAACTATTCAGTTTAGAAAAAATGATATTAGAAACCTCAATATCATTTTTAAAGACCTATAAGTTTTTTTAAGTTTCAGTTCTAAGTATGGGGAACCCCCAAAATTTATTGGTTTTTTTTCTATTTTTGTGTAAACATCTTAATGCGGTTCATAGAATACATCTACTTACCAAGTTTGAACAGTATAGCTCTTATAGTTTCGGAAAAAAGTGGCTGTGACATAATCGGACAGACAGACGGACATGACGAATCTATAAGGGTTCCGTTTTTTGCCATTTGGCTACGGAACTCTAAAAAGTACGGAACCCTCGGTGGGTGTTTCCGAGTCGCACTTGATTTTTTAATAGTGCAATCATTTCATGTATTAGGTACCTACGACATATTTTTGGTATATCTAACGTGCGATACATATACAAAGACACATAGAGTCAGACCAATATTTTGACAGCTCAGACAGTGCAAGTGTTATTTCAAACGTCAAACATCTATGAAATTATGACGTTTACTTAACACTTGCACAGGCTGGGGTATCACGATCGTTGCCAACTTAGCTTGGTCTGACTCTAGTTATGTACATATTATTCTAAGTACCGAATATTGGAAGTACGTTTTCGGAAGGCATACAACAATTTTAAACTTTGTGCCAAACAATAAAATCAAATATAAATTAGTCAATAAATCAAAAACCCCTTATCCTTGACCCGGAAAGTTTGAACCCGGGCATATTTTAAATTTATGACCGGCAGCGGGTGGGTACACATTCTACGAAAGGTTACAAGTAATTAGAAGTTTATAATGGAGTTTCATTTATTGACTAGCTATTTATCAGGTCTGTTCTCAGAGTAATATATTAATAGTCTAAGATTCGGTATATGATATAAGGAGTGGTTCAGTAAAAAAAGTGGCAGTGAATTATCTAGTATATTTTTATTTTTTTTGTAATGATGAAGCAGATTATTTTTTTCAGTAATCTGTAGATAAAATATATTTATTTATTTAAATTTTATTGCACAGTAAAAATATACAGTTACAAAAGGCGGACTTAATGCCCCAAGGCATTCTCTACCAGTCAAACTTTGGGCCAAATAGAGAAGCAAAGTTGGTACGGGGTATGTAAATAACACTTTTAACTTAATTTACAGTACTTACTAAGTTAATGTAAATATAGGTATATATATTAATGTAAAATGTAGATAACTATAATAATAATAATAATTCAGCCTATATACGTCCCACTGCTGGGCACAGGCCTCCTCTCATGTGCGAGAGGGCTCGGGCTATAGTCCCCACGCTAGCCCGATGCGGATTGGGGACTTCACATACACATACATTTCGTACATAAGTTCCGAAAAACTCATTGGTACGAGCCAGGATTTGAACCCGCGACCTCCGGATTGAAAGTCGGACGTCATATCCACTCGGCCACCACTGCTACAACAACTAACAACTTTGAACTTTGGTTTTGAACTATATACAACAATAATATATACATATAATAACAATAAAATTATATTGAGAAATATCAGATTGTTTGAGTTTTCTCATTTTTATTGCAATGTACTTCGTAACTTTTTCTACAACACAATTTGATACTCTTCTACCTGTCGTTTTCCACAATGCCACACTTGAATTTAATTTTCACAACTAGTTGTATGCTTTTAGGAATATCATCTTACGGGTAAATTATACCAATAAACTGGAGTTCATCTTCGGTAGTCAGGAAGTCTCTCCAATCTAACCCCGTGACAGAGGTTTTTTTTTATGAGAGACAAATTTCTGTAGAAATCGCAAATACACAAAAATAGAAATTACATGTAACTACCTCAAAGTGAATTCAAATCAAAAAAAGTGCAATATCGAACATAAGACAATTTAATAACGTATTAAGTAGCTTATCAAACTTAAAGAAAAAACTATGTTTTGAGAAACACCTCATAAATTCTCTCAAAAGACGCTGTTCAGAAAGTCTTACGAGTCATGTAATATAAAAGGCGAACATTTCAAATCACCCTTTTATTTTAAATACGATTGTATTTAATTGTATAGAATAGTATGTACGGATTAGTACAAAAATACTCCTTATATACCCTCATCTGAGCCCGTAGTGTAAATTTATTCGATATCTTGACGTGACGTACGCGTTTGCGTTAAGTCTCATTTAGTATGGGATGTAAAAGCAGCGCGCCAAGCGGAACGTTTAGGAAACTCAAAATCCCATACAAATAAGACTTAACGCGTACGTCACGATACGCCATCGAATAAATTTACACTAGGGGTACTGATAATTATTAGTGTTAACAAATAAATAAAAGTAAGTATAAGTGGCTCCTCGAATGTTGCTTATGTCCATGGGCGGCGATGACTGCTTCCCATCAGGCGGCTCGTCAGCTCGTTTGCGGCCTATTACTAAAAAAAAAATAGAAATAAAATCTGCCCGTACGCAATTTAACTAGGCAAATTATTTGCAATGTGTCAATGTAAATATTATCTATCATTTATTTGTCATCACTGATAAATAACAGATGAGGGTATATATTTATTAAACCGTAAACTCTACTCACATTAATTTATTTCACAACATATGATTACAGCACGAATTCCATTCATGTAAATTTAAAGAATCTATTATTGTGATCATCAAAAATAAATTCAAATAATAACAAGATAATCCAGAAAAATCATTGCATTAATTATACATAATACAGAAATTTTCACCTTAAAAGGTTCGACAAATTATATCATTAAGAAACAAAACCAATGTCGAATATGCAATTATAAATTATACAGTTACGAGTATGTCAATAAATGCACTTATATATAATATATAATTGTGACAGCCCAAATCAAAAGCGACCTTATTGCGGTTGGCGCTTACGTCATTAGTATTGGCGCGCAGCTAATAATGGTAGCGCTGACCGCCATAAGGTCCCTTTTGATTTGGATGATGTAATTCAATGCCAGAATATTCATTATAGGCGAGAGGTAGTTATGTGAAATACACAAGAGTAGGTGATTTAATCCTGTTAAAAAATAGCCAATATGATACCTAGGCCACAATAGAACCATATCATAATGAATCAATTTGTTTATCTTCTACGATAGGATTATTGAGTGATATATGTCATGTATCTACTAAGCGACAAGGTTCTATACCTAGTATAAAACCTAGGAATTGACCGTACATATTTATAATCTCTAAGATATTTAGCGCATTTTGTATAACAACGAAGACGAAAACTGTTTAAATTTGAGATATTAAGAAGTTAGGAAAGTACCTACACAGTCAGTTTAGCTTAAACTTAATCTTTACGACAGTGCAGAAGCTATATTTTTATCGCAATATTTAACACACAAGCTGCAAGTCCAATTAAAAGTTAGTTACAATAACGTCCTATAATAAGAAGTTATTAAAAGATTGACAAAGTTGTTATTTTCAAGTTACAGCTTCAAGATTTATGCACGACTTTGTAGCGTTAAGTTTGTTGAGGAGACGTCACAACAAGCCAGGAAAACAACATAATTAGTGAACTTTGCAGCCTTACCTTTTAAAATTTTACATACTGCAACTGCAATAAAGGCTTCTGAAAGTGTTTAATTAAGTGACGTTTATTTTACCTTAGTAAAGCAAGAGTGACTAAATGTCTTTAAGAACAAAAATTAACTCTTTATTTAACAATTAAGTACAATAATCATCACGCTAAAAATAGGTACATGTCCAAACTTAAAATCTAAAACAAAAACGTGTGCATACAAAAGACATTTTTTTTACAAAATCACTTAAATTGTGTACTAAAAAATAATCACGTAACTAATATACCTACCGTACTTATACTATCAAAATCAACCCCACTCAGCTCACAAGTGCCAAAGATACTTGTGGCATTGTCTATTGCCGCGTAAGATAGCAAGTGATATAAACATAAAATATATTACATTTAGATGATATTACTCATAAACGCAAGTGTTAGTGTAGTTATTCGCTGTCAGTTTTGTGACGAAAATTAAGCATGAAATCTTTATGGGAATCAACTTTTTGCCATTTTTACATTGTAATATCGCTTATAGTAATGAAACACTAGAATCAAGTTTTTATTGAAATTTAATGCTTAATTACTTATGGTCCCAAAACTGAACTTTCCGTCACAACTCACGCTAATTGGGTACAACTATTTTCTAAAAACTCCCTGATAATCGTTTGTCTTTGTCCGTTCCTTTGACATTAGTTTTTGTTAGAAAGAGACATAATTTAACAGAGGTTTTTTCAGTTTTATAAATAAGGGGGTTAGTCTTCCTATCACATATATATATTACAGAAAAAAATGGTATAGTTAGAAAATCTTCTAATCTAGAGGTCGGGATGTTAATTCCCAGCTTTTAAGAATGAGTTCCTCAAATGCTATGTTCGAATAAGGTATCATTTGATATTTAGCTGCCGCTTTTCGTCAAGTAAAAAACTTACCTTTACCTACCGCATATTTTTAACATAACTAGCTAACTTATAATAAGCTCCTACAATTGAAACTAACTAAACTATGTACGACCGACACTGGACGCCGTCCTGTAGGTCATTCTAAGTAATGGTGGGCGGATAGAGTGGAGGTAGAGAAAACTGGCGTGAATCCGCGCAGAACCGGGTACAATGGCGTGCTCTTGTGTTGGAGGCCAAGACTCATTTTGGGTCATTGCGCCAAATAAGTAAGTAAGTAAACTATGTACATCTGCTAGGTAATCCGTTTATTGTGTTAGACATTATTCGAATTTATTATTACAGCGCTAGCATTGGTAGTTTCCTTTCTGTGAAACTCCACGAATATTAAGGATTAAATTTTAATCCCCTCCGGCGAAAGACAATCATTCATAAAAATATCTAATTTTGCTTATCTAATTTTATTTTGTAAGCGTCATATCCCTTATTAAACCTCCTATTAAATTTCACTAAAGATACGCGTAAATTAAATAAATAATAGAGCATATATCTGTGAGAAATATTTAAGTTATGTTTAGGAAACAAACCTCTTAATAATTCTATCTCTTCCCAGGTGCTCTGGACGAAGCTATGATGCAGGCCCTGGAGCACGACCGCATCGACTTCGTGAAGCTCCTGCTCGAGAACGGCGTCTCCATGCGCAAGTTCCTCACCATCCCTCGGTTGGAAGAACTGTACAACACCAAGAGCGGACCCAGCAACACACTACGGTATGTAGCAACAGTCTGTACATGCTGGAGACTTCGTGAAGCTCTTGCTTGAGAACGGCGTCTCCATGCGCAAGTTCCTCACCATCCAACGCTTGAAAGAATTGTACAACACCAAGAGCGTTACAGATTCATCCTCAGGTGCTGTAGAGCGATGGTTATATCTTAATATCGAAGTTCCTCAACATTTAATACTGAAATCGCAGTATTGAACCGTTGATACCAAATTATTTGTATTAAATACCTAAACTATTAATGGGAAATTCCCACAGGTACATCCTGAGAGACGTGCGGCCACATCTTCCGAGGGGCTACGTGTACACATTACACGATATTGGACTTGTCATAAACAAGCTCATGGGAGGTGCTTACAGGTAAGTACAGGAAAGTTCTACACTGTCCCTTAATTTACTACTACTACTTCACTGGCCCAGTGACCCAAATAGGATCTAGGCCGACTAGGCCTCTGACACAAGAGAGCATCACTCTGCCCTATTCTGCGCCACTTCACGCCAGGGTATTCCGAGGGTGGACAGGTTTTTTAGGGTTTCGTCACTCCAGCGGTATCTGGGACGCCCAGACAGACGTTTTCCACCCGGGTGCCCTTAATTTACACATTAATAAAAGTGGTCCTAGATATATACCTTGCGGAACACTCGTACGCGCAGCTGAGAAGTTACATGCGTACGTTACAAAATGAAACCTACTTCGCATCAACAAGCTAAGCTATTCTCTCTACAACAGTAACAGTGCAGCAGTCCTACTAACATACGGTGACATACACACAAACAGAAATTAAAAGGCTACGTTCAAACGCTGCATGTTATTAGACGTACAGAAAGGCAAATTCGTCACTTAATTGAATATTCTGAAAAGCGTACAATATCACAACGACATACAGGAGACTATTATGTGGAGTATCTAATCTATTAAACCGCAGTAAGACCAATACTTTATTATTACCTTCTTTGGTAGCGTACTCGCTTTTATGTTGAACATAAAGCATTCACCCTCTTTGCACACTTACTAGGCACAAATCCTTATTGTCGGACATAAAAATGAACATAGCTACTCTGGTAGTACTGGATTTTATCTATAACATACCATGGTCCGTTTTTGTTTAGCAATAAAAATAATTCCGATTGACTTCCAATCTAAGTATGCTATATTTCTTCCTGCTCTTAGCACCTAGGGCAAGTTATATATGATTTCCATATATATAAGGACTATGTGTCAAATTGGTAACAAATAAATATCAACCAAGTTCAAAATACAACTAAATTCAAACTTTTTTTTAACGTTTTGCAACCGTCTACAAACAACACCACATTTGTAAAAAAAAAAGAAAGATAGAAGATCTAGAGGCTAACTTCCTAGAGGCTAGTTTGCCATAGATGTCTCTCGGTTCTACGCAATGGCCTTCTTCAATCACAGTAATTGTAAGTCCAATTAGGAAGTAAATTCTAGTATTAGCATAATAAACGATCCATCAAATAAAATTAGCATATTACCATTTGCATAATCTTCATCTCGACTGGAACAAGCTTAATTTGAAACTCTGGATTATAATAGTTTGTACTAATCAATTCTCAAAAAAAAAGCGCTGGTGGCGATAAGAGCGGTAAGAGCGTGCGACTTGCAATCCGGAGGTCGCGGGTTCAAACCCCAGCTCGTACCAATGAGTTTTTCGGAACTTATGTACGAAATATCATTTGATATTTGCCAGTCGCTTTTCGGTGAAGGAAAACATCGTGAGGAAACCGGACTAATCCCAACAATGCCTAGTTTACCCTCTGGGTTGAAAGGTCAGATGGCAGTCGCTTTCGTAAAAACTAGTGCCTACGCCAAATCTTGGGATTAGTTGTCAAGCGGACCCCAGGCTCCCATGAGCCGTGGCAAAATGCCGGGATAACGCGAGGAAGAAGAAGTACTAATCAATTCTCAAATATATACAGTTCAATGATTAAGATAATTATTTATATATTGTAGAATAATAGCTATTAAAAAAAAATGAAAAGCCCTCCCACGCTATATGTCAAAAAAGATCAATTTCATGCCAAAAATGCCTGACATAATTTTGGAATAGCTGATACTCTTCAAACTGCTGGATCGATTTCTATCAAACATAGCTAAGAAGACCCGCAAGGAAACTCGCTTTCACGTTAAAAAAAACCATCGATATCGGTCCATTCGTTGGAGATGCCACAGATGCCACAGACAAACAGACAGACATTGGCATCGAACATAATTATAACACCCCAATTTTTGCGTCGGGGATTAAACCTTAAAATTTAACCATATGGAATTCTGACATTACATATTCAGACCATTAACAAATTAACAGATTATCTCGTTTTACATTGCACAGTCCATATTTGTAGTATGCAAAGAGAAAATATGCCATACATAAAGTCATCTGTCCATTAGCTTGATTGAGCGACACCGCAAATGCCTGCTGCACAATGCGGCTTTCTCTAATGGACGGAGGGCTTAAGGCCACGAACATCGAGAGTTCTCTAAGCCGAGGTTAGAATGAAAGGCAGAAAGGCATGAAATACACAATAGCCAAAAAAGGAGCGGGTTTTTGCAAGAAAAATAAATTTATTAAAGAATTTAGAGTTGGAACGAGAAGCTCTCAAATTTCTATGAAAAATATGACGTTTACAATGAATCTCCCTCATTTTGTTGTGTTCAAATCTTTGCAAAATTAGCTTAGACGGACTATGTCTTTAGGATAAACTAGTGGCTCTGTTAGCTGTAGACCTCGCGTTGAACTTAGGAAAGGTAAAAGTGAAAAATACTTAGTTCGTTGAGGACGTCGAGTCGTTATCACAGTTAACTCACAATGGTCTTAAGCGCTATAGACGTTATAGGTACCTATGTACCAATTTCCGCATATCAAAAATTTCCAAAAATTGAATCGACAAAAAACCATTAATCATAGAATCTGGTTACAAATTTTGACGAGAATTTACTAAGAATTGTGACCTGTATTAGAAGAGAACATCCGGACATACGAAAGCAATATGCCCGAGTTAAAACCTTCGCTAACGCTTCAGTAAATTATGCAAGCCTAGAAGGCATGTACTATCAGTCATAGTGAAACCATTTTTAGTTACTGTGTCATTTAGCCATAGGCCATACTTCGCAGTATCACTATTTCTTTGAATTTCCCGAAAAATTGCTAGGTTTTAATATTCGTTGTGCAATTTGAAGTTTAATATATGTTCACGTACAGATATGTCATCACATCTTTGGTAGATTATGATTTTTAGGTACTTTGACAAATCCGCCATTAGGTCAACAGACGCCTAATTTTCATAGGATTAAGTACTACGAGTATATACAAATAGTACTTAATCCTATGAAAATTAATTATCTTATGCCGTTTTAGGCATTTTTCAAGGAATGTAATTTTCAATTTACACACTATGCAATTTCGGGAATAGCACTGTGTCCGTGACCGTGTTGTTTTTTGTTAATTGACTGGATTGAACGATATTCGAGACTCGAGAGCAATCAGAAAGAATTTCAAGAGGGTTTAGTTCAATTTAACTATTTTCTATTGTATTTACTTCAAACCAACCTCAAACCTATTCAACATTGTCCGACTTCTGATATTCTTCAAATTCTTTTTATTTTTAATAATCCCCAGAGACGGAAATGCCAAAAAATAAATAAATGAGCTCATGATCTTACCCAGCTGTTGACTGGGCAAATACCAGCTACAGTGTGGCTTTATCTAATGGACGGAGGGCTTAAGGAAACCGAATAACACTGAGGTCCGAAAATAACATTGCCTCAAGTCTCAAGCGGGGGTCGGACGACAAGGCAGAGAAAGTAATAAAAAAATGCGTGAGTCTCGTGGAACACTCGGTCGGAACAAAGTGTATTATTATTGATAAACGTATTATATTATTGATTAATAAATACAAAGAAAACTTAATCGACAAAATAATAATTATCGAATTTGCTAACAAAATTTCACAAATCTGTTCAGAAATGCGACTTACAGGCAGGGAGGTAAACATAAGAAAACATTTTTGTTCCAGCTGAAACTGATACGTTTTTCCCCACGCTTCACACTCGTATAGTCAATCAAAAATATAAAATTCAGCTGTAAAAAAATGCATACAGTATTATCTGCATACAAGTCCGGCAATCGTACCCGGATCGTCGCTGTTAACACCTGTTTCTAAGCTGCAGCGGTATCATGGCCGTGTTTTTGTCACTTGTCATATCATGCGTCACTTTCGCACTTACATATTTGTTAGAGCGTGACAGGTATGGTGACAAATGATAGACAGCTGACCATCTTAGCCCTGCTGTTTACCAACTGCGCCACTGTAGGATATACGTAAGTCGGTGAAATTAGGCTACTTTTTCTCGAGAAATAATTCAAACAAAAGAGGGGCCGGACGGAAAAATATTTTTTTTCGCCTAGCCCCCACACGCCAACAGTTCAATAAGGAACTTCCTTTAAAAAAAACCTGCCTGCACTAGGTAAAAATACCAAAGTGATATTTTATTCAAATATTAACAAGTAAGAAACAAATCATAATCTGAAACTATTACAGGAATATGATATTTGTGACAAGTATTTATTTAAACATAAATCACATAGCAGGCGCCTAATGAAAAGGTAATCTGACGTTAATGAGAACTGACGTCACTATACAGTAGATTTATTTGAAACTCTATAAAGTGATTTTCATTCGAATAGTAAAAAAAAGTAACTAATTTGACTTATCAGTCCTCATATTTATTATTCTTTCTTGGTAAAACTTAGCCAGATATAAAATATATAAAATGCTGAGTTTTCTCAGCCCGTAATAACCTAGCAATATCTATTAGCCTAAATTACACGTCGACAAAGACGTTACAGTAAGCCAAGCCCAGGTTTTGTAAGCTAGTCCAAATTAAACTAAGGCTGATTACACCCAAGACCTAACAATGCGTTTACTTCCTAAGCCCTTATCAACGAGTAACTTTCACAAACTCACATCTGCTATTTTGTTTGCTCAAATTTGTTGCTTATTTCAACGTCTTAGGGTTGAGTTTGAAACGGTGTTTTTTCTCTAATGCCACCTTGTTGGTGTTAACAAAGGTTAAATCCCTGTTACTGGTCTTCCTACCCGATTTAAGGATCAACTGCTATTCCCATTTATTACATGAACGTTATTAGTTTTCGGATGTATGAGTAACATGGAATTGGGATTTTAACCAACTGCCCGTAAACGACCACAGTTAAATAAATATGTATATATCGTGTCATTCACGAAGACGTATGCCACTCGTATTGCCATGTGATTAAAGGTTAGATTTGACAAATCTGCGTGTTTATAATGAAAAATAGTACATTACGATACAAGTGCGAAAAATAGGAAATTCGAAACGAGTGGCGATAAATTAAAACACGACCAAAGGGAGTGTTTTAAATCGACACGGGTTGCGAATTACCTATTCGCACATGTATCGTACAACGTTTTACAGTACATATGGTTATTTAAATGTTCGACACTGTAAAGTAATATGCTAATATTCGCACTAGTGCGGTAAAGTAACACCATATGTACTGTAAAATCAGTTACGTCGGAGGTACCTAATTTTAACAAGTTAGTTTTCGTAAATAATAATACGTTTGTACTCGTATGGACGAAAATTGCACGATACGCACGCTAACGAGAACGGTTCTAGACTAGGCTCTAGGAGCGACATTGGTAGCCTCGAGATAAAAAAAAAACCTTCTTTTTGTCCTTCGTGTCGGTGGTACCTACTACAAAAATTTGAAATTTGATCGTTAGTACTTTCTTTGTATGTTTTGTTGTACGCCATAAATACCATCGTTGTCGCCGCCAATGCTGAACAATCGAAAAATCGTATCTGTCTCTGTCTCTCTGCCGCTTTTGCACATTCGAGCGAAAGTTAACGGCCGTTAATGTTTTTCGATTTTTCGATGTTGCCGATAAGCTATCACCATCGTAAAATCAGTACCATGTAGATAAAACAGGAGCTCATATACCCTCTTAACGCTTTCACGTTTTAATGGCAAGAAATCAAAATATTGTAATTGAACACGCCTGTTACATCAAACGATTTCGTTGAAAGGCAATCTTCCTTTTCATTTGCGTATTTAATGACCTCAGGATCCGATTAATATGTTTCAAGTTGTGGTTTGTGTCAAGTTGGTATGGTTGGGAAAATCGCTCACGCTGATAGGTGTACGCGAAGTGAAGTGACTGTCGTGCGTGAGATGCGCGCCATTCACCAAAACGATCGTCAGGGTCGTATCAAAACTTCAAACCTTGAGGTTTTTCTTTAGTGACTAGCATCCAGACTTTTTTCGCTCGATAAAAAAAATCATGATCAGGTCTAAAACTATTTTTTATAAATTTGTATCATTTTATGCACAACAAAGCTAAAAATATGAAAATTGACCATGATATCCACGCACGCACATCCATCTCGCTCACCCTCAGTGTTCTTCTCTCACTTTCGTAAGCCTGAGCGAGAGTCATGTGCGTAAGGGGGCGTCCATTAATCGCGTCATATTGTATAGGGGGGGGAGGGGGTCAGCAAAAAATCACCAATGATCACCACAGGGGTCGGGGGGGGTATGGACACGTATCACATGTATTTTTTTTTTCATCTGTGCTATACTGTATTATAGTCAATAATAATCCTTCACGTGTACTTAGGTTCATTTGTTAGAAAACTGTTCTTTAGTTATCGAAAAAAATACACGTCATATTGGATGGGGGGGGGGGTCCTGAAAATATCACCAAAGATCACCATGGGGGAGGGGGGGGGTCTAAAACAAGCCAAAAACGTATGACGCGATTAATGGACGCCCCCTAAGCATAATTAATAATTATATTATGTTTTGGAATTTTACTTTGTATTTAGTAAATTTAAAAAAAAGTGATTGCTAAGTCCCTTCAAATATAAAACTGCGCATTTTTAGAAGCTATTACTCATATTTTTACTTTTCTGCATAAATTGTTACAGATTCTTTAAAGTGCGTTTTAGACTTATGTTCGTGATTTTTTTCTATCCAGCAATAGTCAAAAAAATCAGGATTCGAATCGCTGAAGTTCCCAGAGAAAATCCCCAAGACCGCTAATTAAATTTTTGGCAACCGTATTGTTATCTAAAAATAAAGGCCGTATGATTTTTCAAAATCTCCGCTTCCTAAACCTACGGCGCCTTAAAATAAGATAAAAATCATATCAAATTCATTGGCATATATCTAAGGACGGGCCTTACGGGCAAAAAAATCGATCGGCTCGAATTCGTGTGCGTGACACCGCTGTACTGGCCCCATAGCGGTGTCACGCACACGAATTCGAGCCGATCGAGCAGTCTAACGCCACAACGCGATTGGTTTATAAGTTCGCAACACGCGCGCGATTGGTCGCAACTAGTTGCGTTAGACTGCACAATTGGCTCGAATTCGTGAGTGACACCACCGAACTAGCACCATTCTTAGTGCCAGTAAGGCTCGTCCTTAGATATATGTCAATGAAAATTATTAATACAGAATTGGCCCTCATGTTTGCACTGCAAATGAGAAGCTTATTTAATTATTACATTATTTGACCCTTAGTTTGCTTCATTACAGATCAGATTGGTCTTGTAATCTATTTCATGAATAAATATTAGTAAAATTAAATTGGATCCATTTTGTTTTCCCAAGCTTAGTGCGTTTCAAATTCAAAGCCATAATTTTGTTTGTAGCCCAAGCAACACAAGGCAGCTGAATATATAGCATGCCTGTACTATAAGCTGAATAAGGTAGCTTAATAATGTCTGTAACAGCGCTGTTACAGACGTTTTACAGAAGATTTGGGCACAAATTAAACAACTTACAACTGATCTATCACCACACATCTGTGTATCTGTGTACTTAAACAGATTTAATGCTTTTATAACTTCAATTTCATTGCGCATGCCACTTTACTGTGAATGTATATATATATTTGAATTAAAATTTTAAAGCGCTACGTAAATAATGCACTTAAAAAAGTGAATATAATCATTTTACTAGTCCATTTTTATATTTGTATTTTTTCTGCGGTGTTAAGATCTTTCAGCGATAAAAAATGTGTTAAAACAAGTTGTGCTACGATAAAATTCGTTTCATAAATGAATAAACATTGGTTTTCTGGCCATTTTGAATTCCTATTTAATTGTAGAGGTTAGAATATGAGCTACCCTTATGGCGTCAGACCATGCTGAATATAAGCTGCCGCCACAGCTATTATTGTGCTAAATTACTGAATATAAATTCACATTACTCGCGTTACTAAGCTACATTTTAGATAATAATGATTTTCGAACAACAAGTTTTGAATAACATCAGTATTATCGTAATTGTTTTCTTAACGCCTATTAGGGTTCTACAAATAGTAAAAACCATCGATTCTCACTAGTTTAATGAGAAACATTGTAGGTACATATGTAACACGGGCGATATTAAATCTTTCTTCCTACTAATATTTATAAACGCGATATAATATTTAAGTTATAGGAGTCATTATATTTTTTTTTTTTAATCTTGATGTACATAAAACCATTAAATACAGGTTCTTCATTCTGCTGTTCAAATCACACAACTCGGCACGGCACAATTTTGTTGACGCTTTTTGTTTAAATTATTTAAATGACCACCGCCCACTTGTTGTTATGCCGTTCGGACCCGGGTATGTCCTCAATCTACGTCCAAAAGAGAGGTATGGGCATTGTGAATGTCATCTAGCTTTGTGTGGTAGGGCACAGCACAGGGGATGTCATTCCAGATCTAGAGCAGAGCCCAACTGGAGAAGAACCTCCACCTTGCAGAAAACCGCAACCAAATAACAGTAGACCCTACTCATAGGTTCCTGCCGGTGAGTAAGGTTGCCAGAGCTCAACGAGTGTCCGGAGTGTTAGGGTCGACAACGTTCATGTAACTCCTCTGGAGTTGCAGGCGTACATAGGCTACGGAGACTGCTTCGGGCCGTATGCTTGTTTGCCACCGACGTAGAATAAAAAAAGTAGTTTGAATAACACTTCTCAATGCGTTCAAACAAAAAAGACTTTCGATTCTCATACAAAAGCATTTATAGTATCCATGTGGAAAGCTTACAATTTTGGAAACCATCCTACTTACAGCACATCAGTACTGTGAGAATAATATAAAACAAATTAATGTATATTTTTACTGGCAAATGTGTTCCCAACACATACACATACCAGTACTAACAGTACCAGTGCAACATGCTGAGATGAGGCCATTTCGTGACACTTTACTCTCACTATGTTCTCTTTTATGTATGTCTATTACTGTTTGTGTGTTTATGAATAAAACAAATTCTATTCTATTCTATTCTACTACAGGGTTCGGCGATTTGCATATTATTTTAATCTCACGCATTGTAAGCCTAATCTATGCGTTATTTAAATGGGGTCACAGAGAGAATAATAAATTTGAATAAGCTTATCCTTTGTCTGTGCTAATAATATGTAGTAGATGCCAAAAAATGCGAGATTCATATTAATTTGACAACTTAATTTATTTGCTGTTTGAAATATTTTTGACAATTATCATGCATTAAATATACAAAAAAAAAATACAAAACGGCGGATCAATTCTACCGTGTACCCGAATAATTCTTCGTCATAGAAGTAAAAAAGTTTTTAAAGGACTTTAAAATTGTATTGGTTGTACATTTTTATTTTTTTAATTATTTCTGGTACTCCCTCATTTCTCAACTAAGGTACTTGGAAAAACCTTTGACGATTTGTCTTTTTCAGAAATCAGAAATTTTTTATTTGCATTGATACAGTTTTTGTCAAATCTACAATTATTTGAAGCCTTGGGGCTAAATTTTTTTGGCACTGTGGTCGAAAATAATTAGACATTTCAAACTGTTTTTGAAGGAGATTTTTTTTCTGTACAGGTGCTACTACACCCGGCGCAAGTTCCGTCCGATCTACGCGAAAGTGATGAACAAAAGCGTCAACGTGCACCGAAACAGCGCGTCGTTCACCCGCCACGCCGCCGGCGGGCTGTCGCTCATCACGGGGTTCATGCCGGTCACTACAGAGATGGCGCTGTTCGACTATCCCTTCAACGAACTACTGGTGAGTGTCAACATCATCGTCAACGTGCTGGGGAACAGTGCGTTGTTCACCCGCCACATGGCCGGTGGGCTGTCGTTCATCACGTGGTTTATGCCGGTCGCTACAGAGATGGCGCTGTTCGACTACCCCTTCAACGAACTACTGGTGAGTGTCAACATCATCGTCAACGTGCTCGGGAACAGTTCGTTGTTCACCCGCCACATGGCCGGTGGGATGTCGTTCATCACGTGGTTTATGCCGGTCGCTACAGAGATGGCGCTGTTCGACTACCCCTTCAACGAACTACTAGTGAGTATCAATATCAACGTCCATCTGTTACAAAAGGCCTTTGTCACCACTTGTTCAACAAGAGCGTCAACGTGCACCGGAACAGCGCGTCGTTTAATGGCCACACCGCCGGCGGGCTGTCGCTTATCACGGGTTTATGCCGGTCACTACAGAGATGGCGCGGTTCGACTACCCCTTCAACAATCTTTCATACAGTTTGCGCGCTGTGTTCTGTTTGTCCGTCAGGAGTCCTCAAAGAACTGGACTGAGGATGGATGGAAGGATGCGCATAGCACAGCGCGCATACATCTGAGGGCAAGCGGTCTCCGTTACGAATCTTCACTCGGTCCTTTAGAAGGGTTGCGACACTTGCGACTGAGGGCTGGCTGTACAAATTGCAATTACTAAAATATGAATTTGAGGGAAATTTCGTAGTTCTCTGCTGTGTTACGTTACTTTGTTACCTGGGTTAATATTATCATGTTATAACGAAACTAGAGCTAAAATTGCTAAATTATCGACATGATGAATAGATGAGCATGTCTGCATGTTACAATATTTTCCTAGTTTGGAAATTTTACGCTACTTGGCTAAAGGGCAAAATACAATTGAAAAAATATAGGTCAAATTCGCTTATTCATTACAAAATATTAATAAAAACAAGTAGTACATAAAATCCCTCAATAAAATCCATAGTAGTTTCAAACTAATATTTCACCGTAATAGAATGTCCGATTTCAAACTGCATTGCCAATACACGCTCGTTTAATTTATTTCTCTATACGAGCAAGGAAATTAATAAAGCGGTCGTGAATTACTTTTATATTCGAGAGTAAATAAAATGGCATGTGAAATGAAGAACAATGATGCAACATTTTGCATATAATGCTTACTTTATGAAAATAATACTATCCTCCGCCCGAAACTTCGTCCATCACTATTAATATTATTATAGTTTAAATGAGTTCATTATAATATTTTTTTTCTGCATATCAATGGCTTTTAACCTCCTTGGGGATAACTATTACGTTTATCCATTCGTTTTCGAATATAAATCCTGTATTTACATAGTCCCGGAAAACCACAGCCGTGTTAACATGGCTTTGGACAGAGCCAAGGACGGCCGTCCTAAAAAACAAATATCATGATCCTGTAACCAAACCATTTTGAGTCATATTCTACAAGTATTTAAAGTTATTTTTTCTTTAAAAACAATGATTTATAAAAAGGCTAAATAGGTTTTATATTCACAACACCAATCATGGAACATTTAAGAGAAAATTTGGAGTATTTTTGATATTTTCACCGATACCTGTAAAATTTCTACCGCTTTTAAAGTTGAATGTTATATTAATCTTTTATGTTTTCGACAAGTTTAATGAAAGAATGGAATTGGTTTCAACAGAATAAAACAATGTTATTTTTTCTCCTTTTTCGGCCAGTCATAGACAGTATGGCGCCATTTACTTTAAAACAAACAGAAATTAATGAACCGCCAAAATTAAGCAGCTACATACTGGCAACATTTTACCATAAACAAGAGTCATAAAGATGACTCTTGTTTATGGTAAAATGTTGCCAGTATTTAAAATTTGATGATTTACTTGTTTTACATAATTTGTGGTATAAAAAAAATGAATTGTGGTATATGTTAGTATCTAATTATTAATGTCAAGACAGTAATAATAAAAGTTTATAATCTCAAGAGGAAGATGCTCACAATATGCAACGGAATTCTTCGAAATATCCTATTTCGATAAATTGTTTTATTATAATCTCAAGTCACAAGTTGTCATATAAAAAGTAACCAAGTTAAACTAACCCTTTTTGCTGTATCCATGATTTGATTAATGCATTTCATCCATATAATAAATTCAATTCCTTACTCCCAAACATGACTCACAGGCCGATTCTGATTATATAAATTGATATAGCCTCCTAATCTATACTCTGTATCTTTAGGTATTTAAATAAAAGTAAATAAATTCGATTTATTGCTCCCAAACATGACTCACAGGCTGATTCTGATTACATCAATTGATATAGCCTCCTAACCTATACTCTGTAGGTATTTAAATAAAAGTAAACAAACAATTTGTACATTTTATTGGTTAACCAACCAAATACAAAACCGCCTGGATCCGTCACTGAGCGACTAAGACTTTAACCTACATTATTTGATCATGCAATGTTTTCATCTAACCTCAACTGTCTTAAGGAGCCATTTGAGGGTAGATTTTGTTTACTGTTATTTAAATACCTAAAGATACAGAGTATAATCGGTGGTGACTCTGGTGATGAAGCAGGAAGTCCCAGGTTCGAATCCTGGTAAGGACATTTACTTATATATTTATCACAAACATTTGTATTGATATACATATAACTATATAGAACCTACAACACAAGCCTTATTAAACTTACTGTGGGACTAGGATCTGTGTACGAGTAAAATTGTCCTGTAACAATTATTAACATGGTTTTCATCTTATATATTTGTACGACTTTGAGTCATCAGCGTGCGCCGCTGCAACAGCCAGCATACGCCAGTCGCTAACGCTGATTCGCCCTCACAAAATGGAATCAGCGGTGGCAGCATGGTTCCATTTTTATCGCCTATCACTATGTCCGTCACTTTCGCCTATCACTATGTCGGCCACCAGAGAGTGGTTAGTGAAGTGTTGCCGTATTAAGTGGCAGAATTGAACGCTTTGACCCTCTTCTAGCCCCCGAAAGTAGGTAGCGAGTTAGACAAGGATAACACACAGCAAGAAAAATAAATAACGCTTGGTATAAAATTTGTGGGTAACCTTTCATCCGAGAGCGACCGCCTAGTCCGAATTATTGATTTTGTAATATTCTCTAAATCCGCGCTGACCACCCAACGGGGCCCCGCCACTTGAATACTTTTTACGTTTTTGCTGCGGCTATTTGGAGGGATAAGGCATCTCGCTCGCACTTAATGTTGCGAGTCAAAAAAAGTCAAGTTCGTACCAAAATAAGATGAAACCTATATGTATGTTAATTCCGAATTGGCCTCTAAGTATCGACAGGTTTTTTGTCGCAACAGACACGGGTATGAAGGGGTACCGCGTGTTACAAAAACCCGTCATTTTTCTGCGTTAACAGCCGTAAACCTATGATCTGGGTACCTTTTGGGACCCTTAGCCCTTGCCTTATCGAGCTTAACTTGATATGTTTGTGAATGTATTCGAATATTGTTCGATTCCTGGTAAGGGCGTTATGTGTGTATTTATCACGGACATTAGATTTGTTCTTAAGTTATGGATGTTTTCTATATACAGGGTGAAATTTTAACCACCAGCCATACTCTGCGTAGCGATTTTATATGTTATACTAAACAACTTTTATTATGGGACCAATAATCGCGAAAAAAATTGGTTACATTCCGGTTGATATGATGCTGCTGATTTCTATGGGACAGCCAATGCTTTTTCCGTGATCATTTGCAACTTATTATTTTGTCATCACAGAGAAATTACAATTATTAAAAAATATATATTTTTTGGAGTTATCTGTACAGTCTACTAATTTAAGCTACGTTAATATCAATCCAGCATCTGATTGACCGTCTTTATTTCATCCTCAGATGTGGGCAGTTCTCACAAAACGCCACCAGATGGCGCTTCTGATGTGGACGCATGGCGAGGAGGCGCTGGCCAAAAGCCTCGTGGCCTGCAAGCTGTACAAGGCCATGGCCCACGAGGCAGCAGAGGACGATATGGAGACCGAGGTGTATGAGGAGCTCAGGCATTACGGGAAAGAGTTTGAGACCAAAGGTACGTATCACGTACCTTTGGTACAGTAAGAATAGTAGTTTGTTGGTTTGTTCTCACAAAACGTCACCAGGTGACGTTCCTCATGTGGATGTACGGCGAGGAGGTGCTGGCCAAGATCCTCGTGGCCTGCAAGCTGTACAAGGCCATGGCACACGAGGCAGGCGAGGACGATATGGAGACGGAGGTTTATGAGGAGCTCAGGCATTATGTGACTTATAATAAACAGTTAGAACTAGATACCTATTCACAAGATATAGTGACTTGAAATATTATCTTACTTTTAGTCAAAGACGGCTCTATTAAATAAGTTAAGGATTCATTAAGACGTTCTACTACAGAGAGTACCCGCTAAAATAATTTGTAAAAGACGTTATTCCAATTTGGCAATTTCGAGGTAAAACCCCACAAAAACTAGCTCCTTAAAGCAGCCCTTAATTAAGGCGGGCTCAAATCGGCCCCTTCAGAACAAAGGAGTGAAATATCTAAGAAACTTTGGGCGCGATTCGGTTGGGAGGCCAAGTTTTAATTAAATAAAAAAGCTATTAAAAGTACTGAATAGGTAATAAATAGTACATAGCTTAATTTCTAAAAACTACGGAAAAATCACTCTGCTAAATTCGAAATATTTGTTTTAGACACGTAAAAAATTATCTCTTTCAAGTATTCAAGGATAGTTAAGCTATGTTTCACGTCAACTAGCTAATTACTATGTGGCCGAGTACGATAACCGCCTTGCGGCTACATGCCACACTAAAAAAGTGCGAACATTGCTACTATAACAGTAGCAATGTTCGCACTTTTTCCTTTTCAGCATGTAAATAATATGTATATTAAATACAATAAATACTGGGCCAACTTGATTGTCATGTTTAAGATTTTTGCTTGCTACTTGGGATAAACTGCCGTCAAACGCTATGTACTGGCTAATACAGTTTTTCCATCATCTAAAACGCATTTATATTTCCAGCTCTAGAATTGCTGGACTATTGCTACCGCCAAGACGACGATCAGGCCCAACAACTCCTCACCTGCGAGCTCCAGAACTGGTCTGGACAGACCTGCTTGAGCCTAGCCGTTGCTGCCAACCATCGCGCCTTACTAGCCCATCCTTGCTCACAAATCATACTCGCCGACCTCTGGATGGGAGGGCTTAGAACCAGAAAGAACACCAGCCTTAAGGTACCATATCTGTTTTGTTTTATTTCTGTTTTGATATCTTGTTAACGCACAGATTGGCACGAGTAGATTCAGTGTTAGAAAACTCTTAACCAACCAACCATAATGAGCAATCACGGGGTGTCACGTCTGTGTGTCAATGAGCTTTATAATCATTTTTGAAATCTGCATGCTATGCATTCGGACGTCGACCATACACATAACCATGTAACTGCATATTTTGCTTCATAATAAAGTCTATGCGATTGCGACGATCAAATACGTAATTCAAAGTCCGCGGCAAGCTCGGTTCTCTATACAAATGTAGTTACGCTCTCATTTGAAAACGACTAGCTAGATTGCTCTAAAACTTTGTACTTACAATAGGATAAGGTATATCTATACCTGCAATTCGTTTATGTAGCTTCAGATACCATCGTTAAAAAATAAAGCGAATTTAAGTTTTTCATACAAAACTTTCGCTTGATTTATATGTAGCTGGAGCAATATAAACTAATTACGTGCATAGATATACCTTACATCATTGTATGTGCAAAGTTTCATTACAATCCAACACGTAGTTTTAAAATGAGAACGAAAACTCTGTTTGTATGGGAAGGTGGAATTCGGCCGAGCTTGCGGACTCTTGAATTCATAAATGTACAACTTTTCATAGTGTACTTTACTCCGTGGTATATATCTTCGTTGTTTTAGGTACTACTAAATGATACAATTTTTGGCCAGCGAGTCATAAAAAACTCTGTAAAGAAAATTGGGCGTGAATTATTAATGTGGCAGCGTTCATTCCAAAAGTAATGACTTCAGTTAATTCCACGGGTCTAACACTAGCGATGCCACAATTTGTTTTTATTTCTGTTTGGTAGAAAAAAACGCATGCAAGCAAAGATCTCAGAAAAAGCATTGTATCAAGAGTTTTATAATAATATACATTTTTAAATTAAATTAAACTTTTAAAATATTAATTTTTGGAACTATGTTTTTCTTTTTTAAACACATTGCTCCCTCTCCCAATTTACTCTGTTACGTTGACAGCGCGGAAACGCTACAGAGTTTGTACACAAAATGTTTGTTGTTTTATCTGTGGTTAATGACGTGGAAAACGCATTTTTATGACGCCTTCGGCGGCTGACTATGTCGTGGGTGAATACTTACATAAAAGTCGCATTCACATGAACAAGTTTTATAAGTCAAGTGTAAAAATATGGGTGCACACATCATACTCAAAAGTATGTCTTATAATAGCTCTTATGTCAGCGATTTAAGAACTGTTTTTACACTTGACTGTACTATCTCAAACACAGTATAATCGGCGTCCGCATTTAACTTAGTTAAACGTAGCATGAGGCTTATAAGTAAAGTGAAATCGCTAGTACCGTGTTTCGTTTGCCACATCTTGGCTTTGTACCGTAAGGTCATTCTGAGCCTGCTGTGCCCCCTGTACATCCTCCAACTGGAGTTCAAGTCCAAGGAGGAGCTGCAGCTGATGCCGCAGACGGAGGAGGAGCATCTGGAGAACGAGAGTATGGAAGATGACCGGAGTACTAAGGACCCGAACGATGCTGAGGTATTTTTAAGTTATGTTGCTTCCCATCACGCTTGGCGCTCATTTTGTCGTGTATATACAAACTGTATAAATTCATTACTTGACGTGTTATGTCAAATATCTACCTGACGTCATTTTTTTAGATAGAGATGTCGTCGCAGTGCTGTGTTGACTATATTTTTATAAAATGTAGAATATTTGGTCTTAATAAAATCAAAAATAAGACAGACAATAAAGACCGATTAATATAAAAAATTAAACATATACAGACTTATACACATTCACTTTTCGTCATATGAAAAGTGAATATGGTCAGGTTATTCGTACAAACTTTATACTAACGAATAATTTTGACAATTCAAATAAGTAATTAATTTGATCTAGCTAACTCGAATAAGGCAGACCGCTCGGCTACAACCCTATTTCGTCACCTTTTTAAATCGTCCACAATGCAATGTCGTCAGCATACAATTCCTAACTCGTCACCTTCTTACTCGTCCACATTACTATTTTGTTTGACTACTGGCCCAGACCGTCTACGTTCCTATTTTGACCACAGTGCTAACTCGTCAATATTATTATACCACCCATTATCCTGTCTTTCTATAAATAGGACAACTTCTGCACTTTTCATATACTTTTGTATAACATTGTCTAATTGAAAAGTTTTCTTGGCCTGTCATTTCGACCTCCACCAATGTGCGCTTACTAGTAAAGCATGCTGTGTACACTTGTTTTTGATCTCGTGCTAGATTCCAAGCCATGATTATGCAATTCTATGTTTCATGATATTGTACAATTTCTGTTAAGTGTACCCAATAAAGTAAAATAAAATAAAAAAATGTCAGCAATGTAGACGAGAGTTGGCCAAAAACGTTAATGCAATTAACCATTAACCTTCGGCCAACACTGATGTAGACTATATAGGAATGTAGACGAGTTAGCACTGTGGACCACATAGGAATATGGACAAAATAGGAAAGTGATGATATAGGAATGTTGACGAATCAAAACTGTGGACCATATGACAATAATGACAAGTTAAAATGGTGACGAAACGGATCAGATTGTGGACCATCGATCCTGAGCCGATCGCGCCTCTATCATTTAAACAAACACTGTATTATATAACTCTATTGAAAGTGTAAGCTAAAAATATGCATCCTACCATCATAGGTATATTATATAAGTGTAAAGATATCTACGAAGAAACTAACATAACTCATATTAAGGTGAACACAGCATGCATCATTTTTATTAAATTTCCAAACAAAGTTGTAAATACACGTTCTTTCCATTTCGGTGATGGGTATATATTATCTATATAATATATTTGCTTTAGGATTGCAGTTATAATATTATCTAAAGTCTATGAGGTAGAATAATAAATTTAGGTGACTAACAAATGAGTTAGGGTACCTTAACCGTGTCGTCATTTGACAGCCAAAAATAATATCAAATAAAATAAGGTGACTCAGGGCTATTGTAGTCATAATATACATCTAACCATTATCTTAGCATTTTGAAATTCGCAGATATTTATTCGCATAAAAAAACAATTACCTCCCTATTAAATTATTTTTGAACAAGTAGAAATGTCTGCGAACGATGCTATTACGAGTAAGCTTAGAATAAATTTAAAATTGGATAAATTACTGCCTTGGTTGAGACTTGAACTCATAGCCTCTGGATCGATACTCCAGCGCTCTGCCAACTAAGCCACCAACAGAACACCTCAACCATAGCCAGCAAATCTTTTCAACATATAGGTCTAGGGGACCCTAGCCAGATCTATCGAAAGGACGTTACACTTCTTCCAGAAGCCGTGAGTTCAAGACTCACCCAAGGCAGTATTTTTCTACTTTTGAATTTATTCTAAGCTTAATTACCTATTAGTTACCACTATCAAGAAGTACCCAACATAAATATAAAGCTGATGGTGAACAAAAATCGAAGTGCAGAGAAAGGGAACACGATTTCGATTTTCAATTTTTGCGGTAGACCCAGTTTTCTGTCAGTACGTATGTACGTACTGACAGAAAAGATAGATAGATAGATAGATGTCACTTTATACACCTTTAAAAATACCTTTCAGGTACAATACTCCTGATACTAGAATAACTCCGAGTCACCTTAAAAATTAAACCTCGTGTAATATTATTTTTACAACACCAAAAAAACCTAAATTAACGAATATATATTTTTTTTAAATATAAAACTTGTTTGTCAACTGACGCTTTATTCATAGACTTGGTATTTGATTGATACTTGCAATAGGTTGGCGTAGTGAAACGGAGAACGCTTTCTATCAAGAAGATAATACCACCTGGACAGCAGAGTAAAACCAAGCAGGTAGACCGGGCTGCTCTCTCTTCTCTTACCCCAGTCAACTAGGTAGTCGAACATTAAAAAAATATGCCGAATTTGTAGCTGGCAACAAACATGACTATGTTTGCGAAGATATGGTTATGCTGCTATTTTGTTTTTGAACGACATGCACTTGTATTTATCAAATATCGATAGTCCATTGAGATCTCATTGTTGCTTTTTAAGCAATACAAAAAGTTATAAAAAAAATAATGTTCAAATTGCCTCTAGAAACTATATTTTTGTAATTCCTCGAAATCAGATCATCATTTAAAATATTCCACGAAGTTATAAATTCCCTAAAAGTTTGTCCGTGATTCCGTAGAATATTCGAATGATACGAGTACAGTTTAAACGTTATCTCTCATTCCGTGGTAAAACTAGGTTATAGCTACAATTGTCGATTTAAAAATGTGTATATTTGGAAAATAAAAGAACGAGAGTTTTAATAGAAAATAAATTTCATAACCATAAAATCATGCCTATATAAAATATCACTTGACGTTGTAAAATAAATCATATCAGTTTGATCGATCTCAATGATACTTCGAATTAAAATGTGAATACATTTTGCATAAAACTCCTCGTTGACTGGGATATAGAGCTTCGATCTATGCGAACACAAGGTTTCAACACTTTGCGAAGAGCATTTTAAACGAATGTGCTTCTTGGTCTTGATATATTGAATGTAAACCTGAAATTGATTGCGATTTTTAATCGTGAAGAGATTCTTAAGTGACACACGAACCTAGCCGCCTAACTCTTTTATAAACATTCGTTTTTTTCGAACCTATTTCGTTTTTAATTTTCCCCCAATATTTAAAATAATTGTGAACCAAACCAGACCAATGAGTTTTTTTGATACGATCAGAATCAGATCCTCATGAATTAACTTACATATATTATGTTTTATTAAAAAAATACTTTTACTTTCCGTTATTATTTTATAACGGAAAGTAAAAGTCGTAATACTAGTTTGTTTTTATTAAAAATGGCGTACTTACTGATTCATTGTCACAAATGTCACGAGTGATAAATTGATAATTACGCAATGCCGTTCGAAATTTGATAAAAATTACCTCCGTTCTTCAAATTCAAATTCTTTAATTAAGGCTAAAGTTTTTATTTCTAAATCGTTTCATTTTGCGGTTGTATTTTAAATACAACGTGTATAAAGCCTCAAGTTTAGAAGCACCCGGTATATTTCCATTTTACTACCCTCTACAATCACCACGCCGATGTAGCCGATGTCGAGCCGATACAAACCGAGCTTTAATCATGGGTCAATTGGCCGTCATTTGAGGGACGGTGTTTGTGGCTGGTGTGGGCCAGCTCTTCGCTACCGATCGTTTCCCAACCCCACGACCCCTAGCCTGGTGATACCGATTGAGCGGGGCCAGGTATCGGGGTCGCGGTGAAGGCGACCGGTAGCTTAGCTGGCGTGTGCGACGTGCTGGTGAGGCTGTGTCAGCTATTTCATATTTAATGTCCTCTTGTGTTCGTATAGGCGTGCTCGATAAGCGTAAAAACGTTGCTCCGTGTCCGTGTCCTTGTGCTCTCTTTTATAGGTCACGTTATACATTTACTGTTCACCTCTGCATTGTCACAGCGGCTTCTGAATTATTCGTCTCCCGGGGCATTTTATTTTTCTTTTTAAACTGACATTTGTCGCTGTCGTTTATCTCGTTGGCCACGGCTTAATGTTTTGACGGTTTGATGAGTCAGTTAATTGTTTAATTTATAAACTGTCAAATTTTGTTTTTCCTTAAATGAACATGTAATCAAAATAAAAAGAAATGGTGGTGGTTTTTCAAATTTTCTTTTTGTATATGATACCTTACATGTTGATTTATTTTTAACATTTACTAAGTAACTTATACCATTTATTAATTTACCTATTACAGTAGGGCTAAGATGGTCGGTTTTTTATCATCTATCATCATGCCTGTCACGTTCTAATAAGTACACAAGTGCGAAGGTGACGCATGATATGACAAGTGATAGAAATACGACCATGATACCGCCACTGAAGGTGGTAGTGCTAGATTTTGTATCCGACAGCCAATACAATCTGAGACATTTCTCTACAAACGTTCAATAAAAAAATAGTATAGTTATTATAATTAGCAAAAGTACGGAATTAGTGAAAATTCATACTGCCAAACTACAACTTGGGCCAACATTTAAAGTGTCTTTAAGACACAGTTATCTAATGCACTATACGGAGCAAACATTATTGCGATTTCGTTCCGCCGCGGACCTGCGTTCCGTACACTTGCTAAAGTTGGCCCAACATGTAAATCGAGCTTTACATAGCATAGTTACCGAACGACCTTAGAAATACCGAGCATTGCACTTGGCGCTAGGAAATTCCATGAGAGAGCTAATTAGCATGCCACCACCTACAATCTACATACACAGCTTCACATAGGTAGGTACATAATCTCTAATTCCGTTTGTGTTTTCATCTTAGCTTAACCCATTCAGCGCTCGTTCCTTGAAGGTCTTGTTTTACCTCTACGAAGCAGTCCAAGGGAAATCCATGTTATCGGTTACGACGTAGCGCTGCGACCGTAGCTCATCGGTGAATGTGTTAAACAAGGACAATTTGCTACTTGAAAACTGTGAGAAAAATCACGTACTTATGCGTAACGAGGTCTAAAAGGTACACGCTAGAAACATTTGCATTTCATTTGCTCAGTCTCTTGTATTTTGATACAAATATTCATTTATGAAAATACTTCCATGTAAAATTACATTCGAAATGAGAGTAAAAAGTTACTGGAAAGGAACTCATCGCAGGAGATCAAAGAAAAACCTACTTGCTCTCCATCATATATGACTATTGTCAGGAGTTCTATGAATAAATTTTCCCCTGACCCATAGAAACTTAGTGTAGTAAAAGCTTAACTGCGGCAATAAAATTGCCTTCAATATAAACTTTAAAACGTGCTCTTAAAACGTTAATTGTCTACAAATACATAAACACAATTTATAAATTAAACTCATGACAATTCTCGACTTAAAGACACAATAAAACCTCGACGTTAATGGAATTGCCATTATGAATTCTATCACAAAATATAATGAGGAGATTCGATTTATTATACACACCATTCTATTCCTAATTTTCATAAATATATAGACGAAACTAGCGTTAACCCTCATGTGAACATAAGTCATTTCGATACTTTAGATACCGAGTTCCGACGCGCAGAGGTGAACAGTAAATTTAAAAGTCCGAACCGTCCTTGTCTGTAGTTAGGTTATCAAAATTCAAAGCCAATTGTCACTTCTCCCTCCAACTTGAACTTATATTTAAATATTTAAATTTACAATTTCAATTTATCGGAGCTTGCATTCATTCTGCTCACTCGATCTTTGACTATGTCTTACAACACTTTTGCACCTGATTAAAGCTTTTTATGTAATCTGTATTTAAATGTTCTGTGTTATGTATTAGCTTATAACGCTTAAATTCTCGTATCGCATTTTTCAAGAAATGAATTTTTTTTACAACTTATTGTATTCAAAAATTTCGTAAATGCTTTTTTTTCAAAATGTATTCTAAATCTTGTGTCTATAGTAATTATGTATGGGGATGCCTTATTCTAAAATTTGATGTTATATTAAAGACGAATCTTTTTTGTTTTCTTCTTTCGTTAACCACAAGCGTTCTTTAAACATGACTGATCTAATTAACATACAAATATTTATTGACAATAACAATATGCATAATGGATATATACAGATGATCTAATTTATACAAGATAAGATGTTTTATATTAAGTGAACAATTTAATCAAAGTCTGGATACATAGCTAAATTTTATTAAAATATCTTTGAATGTGTTTTCTTGTAAAAGAACTTTCACTAATGAAATAGCTAGAAAAGAACGAGGGAAACTTTGTTTTATTTTACATCAAGGAACTAATTATCCAGATTAGTTAAATTAAGCAAATAGCTCTTATTCGGCCTCCTAGCCTAGACCCTAGACGGTGGTGACCCTGCCTCTTAAGCAGGAGGTCCCGGGTTCGAATCCCGGTCAGCGGGGGCATCATGGTTCCATTTTTATCACTTGTCACTTTGACACTATGCCCGTCACTTTCGCATTTATATACTTGTTATAAAGTGACAGGCATGGTGACAAATGATAAAGAGCCGACCATCTTAGCCCTACTGGGCATTTATTTGTGTGTTTATCACAAATATTTGTTCCTGAGTTGTGGATGTTTTATTTGTAAGTAATTAATATCGTAAAAGTTGTTAAGTGTGACCCACATATTCACCCCTCAGAATATGATCAAACATAACAAAACCAGCATATAAGTATGTATATCGTCGCCTAGTACCAATAGCTTGGCCTGATTTAGGGCTAGGTCGATATGTGTAAATTGCCCCCAAATATGGATTTATTTTATTTATTTCATGTTCCCTTCCACATTCTTAGTTTTAGACATAATTCGTTTTTATAAAGTAAATTAATAAAATCATTGTTAACTTTGAGGCTGCGGACTGGACGCACGCGGCTCGCTGCCGCCACTGTCGTCCAAAACAATTTCATTATATAATATTATATTTTTTATTTGACAACCTGAGGCCGTGGACTGGACGCACGCCGCTTTCGTCCAAATCAATTTCATTCAAGTCTATACATTTTGATCGTACCGCACGAACCACCGCTCGCAAAACCCACCAACAAAATACTATTTTGACTGTCGCACGGAAACAGCTGGTGCGAGCATCAGCGCGAGCGGTAGTTCGCGCGGTACGATGAAATGAATAAAATTGATTTGGACGAAAGCGGCGTGCGTCCAGTCCACGGTCTGAGGTTGTCAAATAAAAAATATAATAATTTTATTTATCTTCTAGTAAGCTCTAAATTCCCGCATTTCCCAACACTATAGACACAAGATTACAACAAAACGGATCTGACAACATACTACACATAATTTTGTCTGGACTCAAGCAGGCATTGATTGGCTCAGGAGAATGCGACACGCGCGTCGATCAGAACGGGAAAGTGGGTAAAATAGGGTGGGAGCCATCGTACAGGGAGCTGCCGGAGTACCACGCGCCGGAGGACAAGCGCATGCGGCCGCTGCGGCTCAGGAAGAAGATCTATGAGTTTTTCACGGCGCCGATCACCAAGTTTTGGGCTGATTCGGTAAGTTGGACAGTTTTCGTACGTAACGTAAAAACATCCAACTATGGTTCAAAATCTTTCAATTGTGGTTCTAAATTATCTGGAACATCTTCGCCCGCTCCCGCATCTACCTGAGTGTTTATTTTATTTGAATGTCGAAGTTCTATGGCAAAATAATAATTACAGTACAATCTCACTAATCCGGCACTAATGCTGACACAAGAGAGCCGGATTACTAGAAAGTTCGGATTACTGAAATTTAGAGCTAATCTGCTTATTATATTGATGTATTTTTTAGTATTTCGAAGCAATATAACTACACTAGACGAATATACTAAAATTAAAGAACATTGTACCTGTTATCTGTGTTTTAGGCATTTATAAAGATATTCATGAGTGATATTGAGAGCATACGTGGTAAATTTGGACATAGAAGGATCACTTGCACCCCTATTTTGGTGCCGTATTACTGGGTATCATCGAGGGACTCATGGGGGACCATCGAGGTGCCGGATTATCGACATTTTACTGTATGTTATACGAGTAAATGGTAGATAAACCTCAGAATTTACATTCCAGTAAATTGTTGGACCATAGTTAGTTGGTTTTACGATATTTCAGTTTAAGGATATTTATTTTTCAAAAGTTTAACATTGGTTATCTTATTTGAAAAAGGAAAAAACAATCAGTGCTTAATTTACTAACAGTTTGCTACTAGTGAACACAAATAATAAAATACATTCGCGCCGCGCTTAAGAGGCTGTCAACACACAATGTCCTTGAAATTGATGTTACTTAAACAGTTTTTTAAGAAATACTATTTGTTTTAGTCAAGTAAGAAAAATATATGTTCATATTAATTATATTTCAAAGACCGTGGTCGTACTCGATACACGATTGAACGAAATCGGCTCGATAGAAAATAATTGCAAAGATTAGTCTTAAAATCACAATTAAACGGTTTTATGTCTTTATTGTTTTGACTTATGGGTCTGCAATTAAAATCACAATTTCAAAACATTTATATCTAAACCGTGGTCGAGTTAAATATTACACTAACTGTTTTGTCGATTTCCGTCCTCATACTATACTTACTATCTAGCTGTACCTATAGATACTTATGCATTTTTACCCTCTCGTTTAGTTACAATAAAATCATTTAAGAATCCAGACGCGTTTGCCTTATGATTCACCTGCAATCAAAATTGAACCTTATCCCGTAAAGAACATGGTCCATACGAACCAGGATGCTTGAACAGTGACACGTAAAAATAATTGGTTCAATAGAAAATGAGTGTAATTTCGGTGAAATAACGTTAAATACATATGGAAGTGGTTAATTAGTTGGATAAATATGTTACAAAAGTGAATTAAGCCAAATGAACTTTAAGGATTAAGACAATTCGGTGTTTTTACAAAAATAGTTTTGCAAAATAATTACGTGTGATAATCGGACAAAGGACAAGGTGTATCGTGGATATAACGTTTGTGTGTTGTTTAACTACAAATAAGACAGTACTGTGCCGTGTATTACAATAGTGAGTCGCTGTGATTTAGGTAAATTTGTTGGACAATTTCGTGCGGCGCTCACTTACCCTACACATAAAAAGTTAACAAAGGAGTGGAACTTTCCTACAGTGGTTACGTACTTTTATTGCTGTGTTTTCACTATATACGATAGACTATTAATTTATTGATTGTGATAGACTTATACTACAATGGAAAACATTGAAAAGCATGTAGTGATTCAAGCCGATACGCTTGAAAAGGTGAAAAAGGCGTACGTTAACTACAAAAAATCGCCTAAGGAGAGATTGACGGCTGGTTATGTGAAGGGAAGAATAGATACACTGGAGTTGTACTGGAAAGAGTTTAAAGTCTTACATGAAATTTTAATTTTGTCGATTCCTATGGAACAGCGTCAAGCTACAAATTATTTCGCCAACAACATGTTTGAGGAATTTGAAGAAGCGTATTACGCATACAAAGGCGAAATGATGTCTAAGTTAGATTGTATGGGGCCGACAAAAAGTGAGTCTAAACAAACACTTACACCTAGTATATCGAATAGTGGTGAAGTAAAATTACCACGTATTTCGCTTCCTTCGTTTAATGGCGACTACACTGAATGGCAGTCTTTCCATGATTTATTTATGGCATTAGTGCATAACAATGAATCTTTGCAAGATGTTCAAAAGCTACATTACCTAAAGTGTAGTTTAGCTGGAGAAGCGGAGGCATTATTACGACAATTTTCAATAACCGCTGAAAATTATAAAGAAGCTTGGTCAGTACTAAAGAAACGTTATGCCAATAAGAGATACATAGCAAACTGTGTTTATAAGAAATTCTTTACACAAAAAACGTTAACACACGAATCGGCTACAGCATTAAGGCAACTGTTGGATACTTCGGTGGAATGTATGAGTGCGCTGAAACATCTAGGCTTACCTACGAATCATTGGGACGCAATTATTAACTACTCCATAGTGTCAAAATTAGACTCGAGCACTCATAAGGAATGGGAAGAGTTAATAAGCAGAGACGAGACGAACGACTTACCTAGTTTTGAAAAATTAAAATCGTTCCTGGAAAATAGATTTCGTACTCTGGAGATGGTTGAACCTGCAAGTAAAGTATACAAACCTGTGAAAACAAAGATGTTTCATCTTACTGCAACGAGCGAAGTGAAGTGTACATTCTGCAATGAAGATCATTATATTTATCAATGTAAACAGTTTTCCAAGCAATCAGTAGAAGACAGATACAGTTTCGTGCAGAAAAATAATCTCTGTTTTAATTGCCTAATACCGAACCACAATGTATTTAAATGTAAACAAAAGACAACTTGCCAGATTTGTAAAAGAAAGCATCACTCGTTATTACACCGAGAGAAACAAGCAAGTGGAGAATCGCATACGTCTGGAGAAACAAATAACAACAATAAAGAAAAGATACAAACCGTCGTCGTTGCGCACACGTCGAGCGCATCACGGGTTCTACAACCTGGTCGAGGCACCTTGTTGACGACAGCACTGGTGCATGTTACAGCGGAGTCGGGGCAGTCACACGTGCTTCGGGCTCTCGTGGACCAGGGTTCAGAGGAGTCCTTCGCGACTGCAAGGGCGGTCGAGTTGCTGGGTTTGAAGAAAACTAAAATCAGCGGAGTGATCTCTGGTGTTGAGGAGTGTGAGACGACTATCAAACATAGGGTAACATTACGCATACAATCAAGGTACGATATTTCCTATTGTATAAATGTAGATGCTTATGTATTGAAATCTATAACCCGTCAGCTACCATCTAGGGAAATAAGAAGTCTTAATTGGCCACAAGTTGACGAATTAGATTTAGCTGATCCCACCTTTGGCTCACCAGGGAGGATTGACATTCTTCTTGGTGCGAGAGTTTACAGCGAAATCCTAGAAGCAGGTTTAATCAAAGGACCAGGAAATTTTCTTGCTCAAAAAACACACCTGGGCTGGATTTTGTCAGGGGGTAATAAGGATACTAATGCATCATTTACTATTTCACAGCACCTTACAAGTCTACATGTTACAAGACAAATTGAAGAAGATAATAATCTCCTGAAAAGGTTTTGGGAGGTAGAATCTGAACTATACACGAAGCAGAGCATGTGGACGAAAGAGGAAGAAAAGTGCGAGGAAATATATCAGCAAACAACAACGAGGGACGAGACAGGGAGGTACGTAGTACAGCTTCCTTTAAAGACAACTTTTGAAGACACTGTAAGATCGTGTGGAAATACAAAGCATCAGGCAGTAATCAGATTAGAGCAGCTGGAAAGAAAGTTCGCCCGAAACGAGCATCTGAAAGCAGAATACACCAGAGTTATACACGAGTACTTACAGTTAGGCCATATGAAGAAGGTCGACGCAGAAGATGAAGGTAATGCAGTATATCTTGCGCATTGTGCTGTAATAAGAGAAGATAAGGAAACATCAAAGCTGCGCATAGTTTATGACGCGTCAGCAAAGGGCCCAAACGGATGTTCCTTAAACAGCAGCATGATGGTAGGACCTACGATTCAGCCAGATCTTCGTAGTCTGGTATTTAGATGGAGAGCTCATAAAATCTGTGTTATTGGCGATATTATAAAAATGTATCGTCAGGTAAGAATGCATGACAAACACACAGATTTACAACGCATAGTATGGCGGGATAATACATCTGAGAAGATAGATAGTTACAAGCTACTTACGGTGACATTTGGGACAGCAGCTGCACCTCATCTGGCTGTCCGTACTCTTCAACGTTTGGCTGATGATGAACAACACAACTACCCTCGAGGAGCGGCTGTAGTAAGAAACTCCTTTTACATGGATGACCTTATGACAGGTCATGAAGATCTCGACGAAATGAAAGCAACCTGTAAAGAAATAAATGCATTATTAAAGGCAGGTGGTTTCGAGATGCAAAAGTGGTCTAGTAACTCTGAAGAACTCCTGAAGGACTTGGTTGATGGCACGAAGACTCCGGAACCTGTAAAAGACAAAAAAGAGATTAAATTAGATAAAATAATAAAAATACTGGGACTTACCTGGGATAGGAAGGATGATACTTTTCACGTTTCAGTAAACTTACCAGCAAGCAGGATACCTGTAACAAAGAGAGTGATTTTATCTGATGTTGCTAGCTTGTTTGATCCTTTTGGATGGCTCTCACCTGTTGTAATAACAGCCAAAATCATGATCCAAAAATTATGGCTTTGTCATTGTGGTTGGGATGATGAGTTATCTTCAGAGTTGGTTGACGAATGGATGAGCTTCAGAGACGAATTACACGAGCTGCAAACTGTTGAGATTCCAAGATGGATCAAGATGTCATCTCACTGCAAAGAAGTATATCTGCACGGGTTCTCTGATGCCTCAACACTTGCACTTGCAGCTGTTGTGTATGCAAGAGTTGTCGACGAGCACGACGTTGTTCATGTCACGATGTTAGCCTCTAAAACAAAAGTAGCCCCCCTGAAGCAATTGACTGTCCCGAAGCTTGAAATTTGTGCTGCGGTGATATTAGCAAAGCTGCTGCATGAAATTTCAAGGTTATTGAACATACCTATGCACAAAATCTACGCGTGGACAGACTCAATGGTAGTGCTTTCATGGTTGCAGTCCCCACCCAGCCGCTGGCAAGTATTCGTTGGCAACAGAGTGTCAGAAATTATCCAGCATATAGATAACGACAGGTGGAGACACGTTTCGTCGGAAGACAACCCAGCTGATCTTGCCTCAAGAGGTATCAGGGCAAGTGAACTAGCAAACAATGAACTTTGGTGGAGTGGACCCAGATGGTTAAAGGATACAAACACTGAGATGTTAAGGGCCACTACAATTCCAACGACAAATCTAGAAAGCAAGAAATCATTCCACACTTCAGTACAAGACACATCTATTTGGGAGAGATTTTCGTCGATGGTCAGGATGAAAAGAGTGATAGCTCAATGTAAGAGATTTTTAGATTATAAAACCAAAAGACATGATATCTTGAGCGCTGCTGAATTAGATGAAGTTGAAACCTGCTGCGTGAGATATTATCAGAAACTAGTATATAGCCAAGAATTTGAAGACCTGAAAAAGAAAGGAAAGGTTAGAAACAAAAGTTCATTAATTAAACTTACCCCGTACGTAGATGAACACGATTTACTGCGAGTTGGAGGACGGTTGAGTAAAGCGGATCTGCCAGAAGACGCTAAACACCCGATTATCGTACCAAGCAAGCAACATGTTGCAAGGTTAATAATAGCGGATGCTCACACCAAAACCTTACATGGCACAATCTTGCAGACGATGACCTACGTCAGAAGTAAGTACTGGGTCATAGGTCTCAAATCATCAGTTAGAGATTTCACTCGTAAATGCATCGTGTGTATAAAAAACAATGCACTCACAAGACAGCAGCTAATGGGTCAGTTACCCACCTCAAGAGTCACTCAGAATCGCGCCTTTTACCACAGTGGAGTTGATTTTGCTGGGCCAGTGTATCTGAGAACGTCAAAGGGTCGAGGTCGTACATCTGCAAAAGGCTACATCTGCTTGTTTGTCTGCATGTGCACAAAAGCAATCCACTTAGAAGCAGTAACTGATCTTACAGCTCAAGCATTCATCGCGGCGTTCAGGAGGTTCGTCGCACGTAGAGGACATTGCGCACAATTATGGAGTGACAATGGGACCAATTTTATTGGTGCTGATAAGGAACTAAGAGATATATGGTCTAAGAGCACTAATAGCGTACCTAAAGAGGTAGCTGAACTTCTTGCTAATGATGGTACGACGTGGCACTTTGTGCCGCCAAAGTCACCAAACTTTGGAGGCCTGTGGGAAAGTGGAGTACGCTCGGCAAAGCGCCACCTATTGAGAGTCAACGGAGCTACGAAGTTGACGTATGAAGAATTTTCAACACAGCTAAGCCAGGTTGAAGCGTGTCTAAATTCAAGGCCACTCTGTCAGCTGGATGATACTCTGGACACACTTAACCCCCTCACGCCAGGACACTTTCTTGTAGGTGAAGCTCTGATTAACATTCCTGATAGAAGTTATGAAACTAAAAGTTTACATTTGTTAACACGCTGGCAACTCGTACAAAAACAAACGCAAGACTTCTGGAAAAAATGGCAGTCAGATTATTTAAACACACTTCAGCAAAAACACAAGTGGTACGATGTAGTAAAATCACCCTGTATAGGAGATGTTGTCATTATGAAGGAGCAGGACTTACCACCGGCCAAGTGGCTGCTAGGCAAGATCACGGCACTGCACGCAGGGCCTGATAATTTAGTACGTGTTGTAACGGTCCAGTACAAGGGCAATCACATTCTAAAGAGACCGTTGTCTAAATTAATATTGTTACCTAAAACTGCAGATTAATACACAGTTAACGTCTGTAGTGAAAAATAATGAGCTATGGTGGGCAGTTAAATTTATTTCGTATGTTAATAATTTTCAGGTACTAATAATGCTGGCCGACTGTAGTTGTAATTGGTAATACCTACTCAATACATAAGCACAAAGATTAGCGACAAGCTATTTTCCTAAAATTTATTTAAAGCGCTAAATACTTTGTCCTATGTAATTTACGTTAAGTATAAAAAAGCTGCTAAGTTTATGTTATTTATGTATTTATAGGAGGATGCATTAATTACATTTTGTAGATGTCACGTGTATAAGACGGATCCCCTATGGGTTAATTCTTGATAATGGGTTACCGAGCGGATCGCAGACTTTCTTATAACCAGCGTTTAAGCATACCATTGTAACTTTATTACATGCAAATGTAATTAAATGCACAGGTAAAATAGGTTCGTAAACCTTTATTTGTTTAGAAATTAAGTTTTTCCTTATTTACTTACCTATTCAACTTGTTTAAGTACAAAAAAAAATAACGAATTGTTTGATAAAGATTATATTATCTAGCTGTTAAGATATTATGCTTCACGTCGTCCATAAAAGCGAACAAAATACATACGTATTACAAACATAGAACCTCCTTTTTATGAAGTCGGTTAAACAAAATGATTTACGTATACGAGTACAGTCCACTAAAGTGTATGCTATGAAATAAGTTTTGTTATTATGGTTGACCTATTTAATATAGATTTTGTATTTAGAAGTAAGCTTAGGTACTAAAATGTTAACAAAAGATACCCTACGCGGGCACGCAATTATTACCTCCGCGATGCAGGCAGTTAGTTGTTTACTTAAAGAAATTGAGCCTACTTTATCAGTTATCATGTTTCTTTGGTTCACGCCAGCGTCGCTTGAATTGTAATTAGTTATTTGTTATTATGCAAGTGAAATGCATTGAAATCATTAGTTTTGTTTATTAGAGTTGAACTTAAAACATACGGTTGTGATGTTAGTGCTTGTGATACCTAAGTGTTTGGATGCATTTGGATATTATTGTTCAAGCAACTATGTACGTAAGTTTTAGGTTATGTATTTTCCTTAGTTTAGTTAAAAACTGTTGTTTTTGGCGGGCGGTATGTTTTGTCGATTTCCGTCCTCATACTATACTTACTATCTAGCTGTACCTATAGATACTTATGCATTTTTACCCTCTCGTTTAGTTACAATAAAATCATTTAAGAATCCAGACGCGTTTGCCTTATGATTCACCTGCAATCAAAATTGAACCTTATCCCGTAAAGAACACTAACAATCCACTTTTTTTTATTTAAATATTTTTCTTATTATTCCCTTGCCCAGGCCCAGTAACATGCGACAGTGCTATCTCATTTACTCCGATACAAATAGACAGTGTTCGCGCTTTAGGTATTGACAGCCTCTTAACTGATAAATGTTGTGATAAAACTGGTGTGTGACAGGTAGAACGAAAACATGCAAAAGCATTGGCTTATTAAATGTTCTATTTGATCCAGTTTCTGCAGTTTCAAATAGAGGGATAGCTTATGAAAAATATATGAAGGTAAATAATAGACTTAGTATCGAATAGCTTATTGATTACCACGACCTCAATCGACCTACATTTGTATTGCAAATATTGATGTTGAAGTTTTCTTCTTTAATATAAAATACGGTTGACTGACTTACTGATACTGATAACAAAATAAATTTCCATTTTTTATGCTCTAAAAGTGTTCAGAAAATGATACGTTTGTGCTCTAGAGCACTGTACTTTCTATGTACGTTATTTGCTTTTTATTACGATAAGTAATTGAAATTTTGGTTTTAAATGGATTTGTAAACTGAAATAAATGTCATATACTAAGAAAAACTGACCAAGGTCTCCAGTGCCCCAGGCTGGAATCGAACCAGCGTCCTCTGCTATCGCGGCAGGTGCCTGTATTAAAGCCAAAACAAAAATAAAAACAGCAACAGAAAATATTTACACACCTGCGTAAATATGTTCTGAAAATAATTGAATTTGTTCTATGATAATTAACTCCCCACACCATAAATAACGAACGAACCTAAATTGTTAATTGAAAGCACCCTGAAATACTACTGAGGTTTATTCTTACCCGTGTTTTTTAAATGCACATGTATTTTGCTTTCCTCGTATTCAAAATGAAAAGTAGAGTGTTTATCTTATGTGAAAGGCACCATTTCAGTCTATTGGTGCTCTCACCAGGGACCGGACCCGCTTACCCTAACCCGTTCAAAAACCCGGGTTATTGTAAAGCTGTGTTCCAAAAACCGCTTCATTTCGGTAAGCTTTTGATTGGCTTACCGGTTAAGAAGCTAATCCTTTTATTTGAATTAATTCAGGTTAGCGCTTACCGATATTAAAAACCCGGGAAAGGGTTATCGCTTCAAGCGCTGATTAAATACGAACAAGCTGTTTTAGCTTTTACGTAAATTGCATATGGTCTATTAACGTAGCGCCCGACGCGAAACACGGCGGTTCCATTCCCTACGTGCACGTGCGAGTGCGCGGCGCGGCGCGGCGGCAGTCGGTTTTTATGACATAGTACATAGTCACCATCTTGGACTCCATCCATGACGACTTTTATGACAAAAAGCATGGCCGCCATCTTGGATTCCAAAATAGTCATGATTTTCGAAATCTGCACTCCCTAAAACCTATATAACGACATCCATGACGATTTTTATGACATTGTACATGGTCACCATCTTGGACTCCAAAATGGTCATCTTTTTCGAAATCTGCACACCCTAAAACGAATAAAACGACATCCATGACGACTTTTATGACAAATTGCATGGCCGCCATCTTGGATTCCAAAATAGTCATGACTTTCGAAATCCGCACTCCCTAAAACCCATAAAACGACATCCATGAAGACTTTTATGACAAATTGCATGGCCGCCATCTTGGATTCCAAAATAGTCATCATTTTCGAAATCTGCACTCCCTAAAACGTATAAAACGACATCCATGACGACTTTTATGACAAATTGCATGGGCGCCATCTTGGATTCCAAAATAGTCATGATTTTCGAAATCCGCAATCCCTAAAACCTATAAAACGACATCCGTGAAGACTTTTATGACAAATTGCATGGCCGCCATCTTGGACTCCAAAATGGTCATCATTTTCGAAATCCGCACTCCCTAAAACCTATAAAACGACATCCATGAAGACTTTTATGACAAATTGCATGGCCGCCATCTTGGACTCCAAAATGATCATCATTTTCGAAATCCGCACTCCCTAAAACGTATAAAACGACATCCATGACGACTTTTATGAAAAATTGCATGGCCGCCATCTTGGATTCCAAAATAGTCATGATTTTAGAAATCCGCACTCCCTAAAACCTATAAAACGACATCCATGACGATTTTTATGACATGGTCACCATCTTGGACTCCATCCATTACGACTTTTATGACAAATTGCATGGCCGCCATCTTGGATTCCAAAATAGTCATGATTTTCGAAATCTGCACTCCCTAAAACCTATATAACGACATCCATGACGATTTTTATGACATAGTACATGGTCACCATCTTGGACTCCAACATGGTCATCTTTTTCTAAATCTGCACTCCCATAAACCTAAAAACCGATTTACATGGCGACTTTTATAACTTACTGCATGGCCGCCATCTTGAATTCCAAAATCGTCATCATTTTCGGAATCGGAACTCCCTAAAACCTAAAAATGATGATTTTTATGACAAAGTGTGTGGCCGCCATCTTACTAAAACCTGTTATAAACCGGATACAAATAAGCATCTATATAGTAAGTCAACATTAACGAAAAGTACTTTTACGTCGGTAGTTACAATATACCTATCGAATCAATTACGTAATGCCCATCTCTCCCGCGGTGCCGCAGCGGCGGGGGAAAGGCGCGGGAGAGGGGTAAGGCTTACCCTAAACCGAAAGGTTACCGGTTAGTACACGCAAAACACAAACCGAATCAGCTCCTGTAAGCAGTAACCACTTGTTACGATTAGGTTAATCTGAATAATACGGGTTATCATTATTGTTGGGTAACCGGTTGAACGGGTTACCCAAACGATTAGCTTATCGTATGAAGGGGTTACCCATTCCGAACGGGTAAGGCAAATGAACGGGTTTTCCGGTCCCTGGCTCTCACTGCGTTCGACCGCCAAACCACTCGCCGGAAATGGGTGCCTTTCATCCCTTGGTTAACAATCTACTGTTCTATCATATCTGTTGCAAATTTAGTAACTTGAATATGCTGTAGGTATGAGACGTTCTACTTAAACGCTTTAATCAAAACTACAACCTACATAAAATATATATTTTATTATCTGCAAAAAATATTTCTTATCTCCATTTATTTAAATCCAAAAATACCCTGTTTAATATCACGAGTAATATATAAAGTGTAACAGTGGCAAACATAATCTTGTATCTTTTCAAAAGATTTCTTAACAAAATAATATATCTGAGTTTGTTTAGGATCTAGGTAAATAAGACAGATGATTTAGTCTCTGACTTCGTTGATTCGTTGATGTACTATTTGTCTTAAGAGGCTGCCAATATCGTAAGCGCACACACTGTCTATTTATATCGGAGTAAATGAGATAGCACTATCACTGTTACTGTGCCTTAAAAGAAAACTATTGAAATATAATAAAAAATGTGAATTAGGTACTTATGTAATGTTCTCGTTAGTGGTTTAGGTATAAATATTTAGAAATTGTGATTTTAATTGCAGACTCATAAGTCAAAAAATAAAGACATAGAACCGTTTCATTGTGAATTTAAGACCAATCTTTGCAATTAATTTGTATCGAGGCGATTTCCTCCAATCCTCTATCGAGTCGAGTACGGCCATGGTCTTTAAAATATGATAAATACATATATTTTTTACTTTACTAAAACAATCATTGACATAATATATCTAAGGACGAGCCTTACGGCCACTAAGAATGGTGCTAGTTCAGCGGTGTCACTCACGAATTCGAGCCAATCGCGTAGTGGCTTACGTGAGCGAATAACTCGCGATGCGTCGCGGCGCGGCGGCCCAACGGCATTCGCGTTCACAACGAGATCACCCACGTAGGACACTTCCATAGGTATCAAAGGATTGAATTCACCCGCGCCGCTTCGCATTCGCGAGTTATTCGCTCACGTAAGCCGCTGCATTAGACTGCACGACTGCCTCGAATTCGATTGGCTCCATTCTTATTGCTCGTAAGGCCCATCCTTAGATGTCAATGAAAACAATTCGTTTTTTCCTGCTTAATAAGAAAGATGAAAGAATGGATGGGGATAAGAAAGAAGGGATGGCCGCTTCTCCATACAAACGTAGCCCCATTTTCTTCTCTGGACATTGACGTTATGGTAAATATTAGCGAAATTGGGTGTTGACAGCCCCTTAAGTGTCTCACGAACCCGCCGCCTAAAAAACGCTGCCAATCGAACGCTCTCATTTGAAAAACGACATCCTTAAATTGTATAAAACTTGGCGCGAGCATTTGCGTAACATAATATGTATCTATGTCTGGTACTAGTTTTCGAACATACTTCCAAAATGAGAGTAAGTAGTTTTCCCTATATTCCTCTTCGTGTTTTTTTTATTGTCTCAGTGATCAAGCGACTTAATTTCAAGACTGTTTCTAAACAAATTGGGTCCGAATCTCTCGTAATTATATAATATTAATTTAATTGTAATTAATTTAATAGTATATATTAACTACTCAACCTTCCTTTAGTACGTAGCTTGGTTCAATTTCTTCCTTTAGTAGGTACCAAATTCATTTACAGTTAAAAACAACTATATATCTTCAGACACTCTTCAGCTTCAAGTTTTATTAAAATCCTCACTTCATTATTATCTGTTTGTCGAATAACAACCCACGATTCTTTTCGACCGATCGATAATGAGGTTATGTCCAAATATTGAAGCGTGACCAAGGATCTAAAATTACCTATAGGTATCAATATCTTAATATAGAGTTAAGGATAAACTCACGCTAGACCGGGTCAGGCCCGGGCCGAGGCGTCCAACACATCACTTTCTATGGCGGCTGATCGGTGATCTAGTAATGATTTCCATAGAAAACGAAGCGCCGGAAGCTTCGGCCCGGCCCCGTCGCGTTCTAGCATGTCATCCTTTACATAGGTACGTTACATGATAATGACTGAATAATAACATTTTGTTTTTATTTCGGCTCTGTGATTGATTGATTAATGATTTTCTACTGCCTTCAAATTATATACCTACGATAGGGTAACTATATCCACAAAGAACACTTTGATCTTGCGCCTTTAATTATTAGTATTGCGCTGCATGCAGAAATAGCGTATAAAGAAACGAGAAACGTTCATAGGACATCACATCAAACATCAAATAGGCCACAGGGGATTTTTACAAACATTAAAAATAACCAAAAATTACAAAATACAATTACAAATATGGAATCAATGCAATAAAATATATTCTATTTATTAGAGATATATAGGTACTAAAATTCTTAAAAGATTTAAAAGTCTCTAATTTTCAGAGATATAATATAATAAATAACCGGCCAAGAGCATGTCGGGCCACGCTCAGTGTAGGGTTCCGTAGTTACTCTCCCGTCACAATAAGCTAAACTGGAGCTTAAAGTGTAGTAAATGGTACCTTTCACCCGAGTTAAACAAATAGGCAAATTTGCATAATCAGTACCTAATTAAAGTAAGTCTTTTTACTATGAAGGGAAAACTTTTTGCGATAACTCAAAAACAGCTAAACTGATCATGTCCGCTATAGTTTTCATTTAATGTCTTTCTTAAGCTCTACTTCCACGATTTTTTTCATATTTTTTGGACCTATGGTTCAAAAGTTAGAGGGGGGGGACACATTTTTTTTTTCTTTCGGAGCGATTATCTCCGAATATATTCACTTTATCAAAAAATGTTTCTTGAAAACCCCTATTAGTTTTGAAAGACCTTTCCAACGATACCCCACACTCTAGGGTTAAAGCGAAAAAAAAAATTCACCCCCACTTTACGTGTAGGGGAGGTACCCAAAAAAAAATTAAATTTTTAGATTTTATTGTACGACTTTGTCGGCTTTATTGATTTATATATCCATGCCAAATTTCAGCTTTCTAGCACTAACGACCACGGAGCAAAGCCTCGGACAGACAGACAGACAGACAGACAGACAGACAGACAGACAGACAGACAGACAGACAGACGGACATGGCGAAACTATAAGGGTTCCGTTTTATGCCATTTGGCTACGGAACCCTAAAAACGATCATTTAAATATCCTCTGAGATATAAAGGATATACACTAAACATTATTTATATTGTTTCAGATCGCCTACATATTGTTCCTATTGATGTTTACATATACAGTATTAGTCAGGATGAGCCATACGCCATCTTGGCCTGAGATTTATTCTATATGTTATATAATAACGTTTTTATGTGAGAAAGTAAGAGAAATCGTTACGTCCGAACCTGTTGCTATTAGGTGAGTGTACTTAGGTACTTTTCATGTTACCATTTATTGTGGAAATGCATGTAACGTGTATTATTATTCAGCTGCATAAAATATGCTATAGTCATTTCTATTAAAAATAAAGAGCAGTGGAACTAGAATTGTTCCCTGTTAAATACACATGTGAGTTAATTAAAATTAAAAAATACCTGCTTACTTCAAAAAGTATATTAATGTGTTCTTAAATAAATTTAAATATTGATATTAAACTAAACATCCCATCCTATTAAATCAATATTATTGGTCAATCTTACTAAAATCAACCAAGTCAAAAGCTTAGCACTAATAGAGAGATTATTTCGCCACTCGAATTAAATAAATCTTTGAAATCTTTCCGTAGACATAAGTTTAGCGTGTGGGCATGGAACATGTGGAACACGTACGACGCAGGCTTCATCATATTCTTCCTGGTGGGCTTGACGCTGAGGCTGCGCGTGAGCTCGATGGACGTCGGCCGCGTCATTTACTGCGTCGATATCATCTACTGGTACTTAAGGATACTGAACATATTAGGCGTAAATAAGTACTTAGGTAAGTCCTTCGTGCTATTTATTTTTCAAGTATACTTAGAACCTTTTGTACAATTGTGTGTATGTTGGAGATATATATATCTAAATATATTAACGCTGTACATAAGTAATCGTGTGCACGATGCACTACACAATATCTTTTTAAGGATACTGCCATTGAAACTTGTCAAAATGCTGCACTTTTGATTGGCCAGCTCTTGCTCAAACTAAAGCTAAATTGAAACATTACTTCTAATGTTACCCCTATGATTTTTAGGACCTTTAGTCACAATGATGGGTAAGATGGTGAAAAACATGATATACTTCGTGGTGCTATTATTGGTGGTGCTAATGTCGTTTGGGGTCGCGCGGCAAGCGATACTCTACCCCGATAAGGAAGCCAGTTGGTACCTCATCAGAGAAGTAAGTAAAAACGTTTTTAAACGAAATATGCATATTAGCTGGACCAAAGCGAATATCTGTTGGAATAACTGGTGGCTCAATTCTGTCATAATTTATCAGCCCTTTTGAACACAAATTGCGATATTTATTAATTAAAATATAACGGATGGTTGCTGTGATATGATATCCACTTTTATAGATGATCCATTCATTTAGAAAACAACAATATTTTATCTGGCTCCATCATTATTATTGACGTATCCACTACATTTATCAATATTTTGAAACTTCATACTAACAAGCGACATTACCCAATCACTAACATTTTCAGGTATTCTTTCAACCCTACTTCATGCTTTACGGCGAAGTATTCGCCGAACAAATGGCACCGCCTTGCGGCGGGTTAAACCAGCCGGAGTGTCGGGTGGGCCACTGGGTGCCCCCAGTGGTCATGAGCGTGTACCTCCTCATCGCGAACATTTTACTCGTTAACCTACTCATAGCGGTTTTCAATAACATCTTTATTGAAGTCAACGGTGTGTCGCATCAGGTTTGCGGCCAGTTTATCGTAGATGTTGATGTTATTGATGTTCGTTTCGCCTGTTGCGAGATTTGATTTACACAGTTGGTAGGCCATTTAGAATCATCCATTGTTGGTATTGTTATTAGTTTTCTCAATAATTTTCTTTCAATTTGGCCAGTTTGGATAAATCATCCCACACCACTGAACCCCCTAATTTATACCTATACGTAGATAATTATTTTATACAACTTAATTTAACTTTTGTTAATCTCCTCCACTTTTTTATTCATTTTATTTTTAATTCTTTTTAGATATTCTTCCAACCATACTTCATGTTGTATGGCGAGGTGTTTGCCCCGGAGATTGATCCCCCGTGCGGCTTGGGCGTCGACATGGCCAAGTGCGTGACTGGCCGCTGGATCACGCCCATCGTCATGACGATTTACCTTCTCGTCGCAAATATTTTGCTCATCAACCTCCTTATTGCCGTCTTTAACAATATATTTAACGAAGTCAATGAAGTCTCGCATCAGGTTTTGTTTTTATTTTGCTTTATTATTTTTAATTTTACTGATTAGCGAATACTAATTTGTCTATCTTTATAGCACATATATCATATTGATTGTTTCCAAAATGATATATAAAGCTTTTGTTCAACATCAATATATTAATTTAACCCTTAACTTACATAGCATAGAATTATTGTCTTTATTTGCAAATTAAGTAAAATGCTGCATGCAGTTTTGTTCGATTGTATGTCGTTCGTTTTAGAATCGTGTTTTAATAATTCTAACATATTAGTCAAATTAATTACAGAAGCCAACATTATGATTCTGCAATTTCGCTGCAAAGACCAAACTTAACATTTAACTTCACAGGTATGGATGTTCCAAAGATTCACGGTGGTGATGGAATATGAACAAAAGCCAGTTCTGCCTCCTCCACTAATAATTTTCTGTCACATTTACGCGACTTGCAAATGGGTGACGAGAAATGTCTCACACCAGAGGTTTCAATACGATAACGGACTGAAACTTTTCTTAGAGAAAGAAGATATGGAAAGGTTGTATGATTTTGAAGAAGAGTGTGTTGAAGGTTATTTTAGGGAACAAGTAAGTATTAATAATAGTGTTTGTCAAAATATATAATCATTGACTTGAAACAGATTTAAAACATTCTTATAATCTTGAATATGATTTAAAAATTATTAAATTAAAGCCAAATCATGTTTTGCAGGAAATTAAATTATCAAATTCTATGGAAGAAAGAGTGAGAAACACAACTGATAGGGTAGAACATATCACAACTAAAATGGAAGACTTAAATCAAAAAGCTAATTGCCAAATACAGTCAGTACAGGTAAGCCATGTAATTGTAATTGAGGAGTATACTATTTTAGAATAGTTTAAGTATTATAGTACGGAGAGCAGGGGTAAGGGACTCCCGAGTAAGGAGAATTTATCTTTAATAAAATAAACCTTCTCTTGGTTTAATTTGATGACATCATTCTTTCAGAGCGTAGAGTTTAGATTAAGAAAATTAGAAGACGTAGCAGAACAGACGATGAACCATCTAGCTGTAATACACCGGTTCATGGCCACACACCCGTCTTTGGTTAACCGAGGATCGACGGACACGCTGGGACCACCGCCTCCGACCTTTCAAGCTGCTGGTGCAAGACTGAGAACGACTAGTGATAGGTCAGAGGTAGGCTTTCAAGTATTTAATTATAAAAATCAATGTTACACCATGCGATGGCAATTTTTTTATTAAATTCCTAAGGTTTTATAAAGTTCTAGTCCCGTAACGTAAACAAGTAAAATAGTATTTGGAAAATTTATTAAAGCTGAAATTGTAATTGAAAAGTTATATAAATATATTTTCTTAAGTTTTATTAAGACCAATTTTTCTAAACAATTACGGAGATTCTCATTATAATCACATTTGCCACCGCATTATGATATGTTTATTCAAAAATGTATTCAGACAGTTAATTGTTTGAATATTTTGAAACCTTTTGAAGAATGCTTTTCAGTGTTCATTTTACTAATGCAATGTGTTGTTATTCTGGCATGTCATTATTAACTGTCGATGTGTTTTGTTATGCCCTACTAAAATATACATTTATATCATTAAATGTTTCGTAAATCTCATTGTGTTGGATTACCAAAACGTTTTATCAGTTAAACGTATAAATCAATATTTACGTATGTGATTGTGAAAACGGAGAACTATCAACGTTTTGATAATCTTTCTATGCTTTTATATGCATACCTGGTGATTTGAAAATGTATAATTTATATATATGATTATTTTTAAACATTTCCTTTCGAATAGTAATATAATTCATCATACGATCATGCGTTATCATACGTTGAGACAAATGCTATAAGATTTATCAATTATAAAATTGACGTTGAAGAGAAACTGAATGTAAATTAATATTTCTAACTTATTTAAGTACTCCCATTTTCAAATCAACTCGTACGCTCTCCATTGATGTGGCTAAACGTGGCAGGTGCTGTCGGACAGCGACACGGGCCCCCCGCGCTTCGTCGTGCGCCCCGTGCAGGAGGAGGACGAGCGATCGCAACCCTCCGATGTAAGCCCCAGACCTTACCCGATGTCCCAACGAATACTGAATCAGTTATAACTAATGTTTTTGACACTCCTATTTCACGTCGCTCACAATTGTTGCCTGGCATTGACGATTCACAATACGTTGCTGGTCAAACAAGTAACCATTGATGCTGCTACTTATCCACCCAGAAATGGACAAGAAATTGTCAACTTGGTGAAATATGATAATAATTGCGACATTCGTTTGATCAATATTTGCATGATCATCATTCAGCCTCTATACGAGGGTCATGCCAAAAGAAATTAGATACTCAAAAGTTACCGACTTTATTCTTTATTACAGCTATCTATTTTTTCGAAGTAGTCACCGTGAACACGTATACACTTTTCCATCCGTCTAAACCACTTAGAAAATACCGATGACCACTCTTCTTTAGATACCTCAGAAATTTCATAATTATACGCAGCCAGGGCATCTTCTTTGTTCTCAAATCGCCTTCCTTTTAATTTTTCTTTAATTTTGGGAAATAAGTAAAAATCGCAAGGGGCTAGGTCGGGGGAATATGGCGGGTGGGGCAAGATAGTCACGTTTTTTGAGCTGAAATAGTCAAGTGTTCTAGCAGAAGTGTGAGGGGCAGCGTTGTCATGGTGCCAGAGCAGGTGCTGAGTTCCCGATTTCGGCCGCTTGTCACACCAAGCTGACAGTACTCTGGGGGCACAAACTGTCACATACCATTCAGAGTTGACTGTCCTTTGATCTTCTAGCACTATCGTAGCAATATGTCCCGTCTTGCAGAAAAATGAGGCAATCATTTGTTTTTGTGTACTTCGGGTTCGGCGACATTTTGTTGGCGTCGGCTCATCTTCAAAACACCATACTGTGGACTGCCGCTTTGTTTCGGGGTCGTAGTTATATAGCCATGTTTCGTCACCTGTAAGTATATCATATACATTTTTTTTCTCGCCAGCGTCGAATTTATCTATCATAAATTTGCACCAATCTACGCGGCGGTCTTTTTGCAAATCGGTGAGTTTGTGCGGCACCCATCTTGAACAACGCTTATGAAGGGCCAGATGATAATGAATTATAGTTTGCAATGCTGCTGATCCAATACCCAGCTCACGCTCGAGCTCTGCATATGTAATTCGTCGGTTCGCACGAACATTTTTTTCCACAGCCTGTACGTTTTCTTGAGTGACTGCGGTTGGCGGCCGTCCGGTCTTCGCCTCATCTTCAAAGGTCTCTCGTCCCCTTTTAAATTCAGCAAACCAATTAAAAACAGTTGCACGTGAACAAGCAGACTCGCCAAAAGTTGAAACTAAAAGTTCAAAACACTCTTGAGGTTTTAAACCTTTTTTAAAATCATAATAAATCATAACACGAAAATCACGTCGAGTGAGCTCCATTGTTGCGAAAATTTCCCTCCAAAATTACCCAGAAAAAAAATAATTAAAAAAGGAATCCTAACATTTTCCGAGTGTTCCATATTTGAATTTATTAGCAAATAACCTACCTTTACAATGGTGTATAACTGGCCAGTATCGATCAAATGACCATAGAGTATCTAACTTCTTTTGGCATGACCCTCGTAACATTGCTGCAGCGTCTCTGTTAATTGTATCATTTCCAGTGACGGCATATCACAAAATTTCTGCTAGTTTTTGACTAAATTTGTTCTAACTTTTATATTATTGTTAATAACGTCTTTAATACTTTTTATATTCGTATGTATAAAAAAACAACAAGTGCGTTTTTAGTTCCTTGGATTAAACTTCATTGTACACTTTTTGAAAAACGTGTTCGTTGGGACAATTCTTATAGTGCCTATAGAGAATAGATATGTAGCGCTTTACCTCCGAAATTCAAGCAAATATTGGAGTGTATGACAAAAAAAGATAAATCATTAAGGAACCCGTAAAAGCGCTTTGTGTCGTGTGAGACAGCACCATTTAAATGTATTCCTTCATACTTGTGTTGTGTGACCATATTTATAAGTGATAACTTTACATAATCCTCATAGTCTATTAGCTTTTCAATATGTCTTCATAACCGCTAATTATTATTTTTGATTACAGACATTGCAACCAACGGTAAAAACATTGTTTAGTGTACTCACATAATTAGGTCATCTTTTTTCTATAAAGATATTTTGTTTATCATGTTTAGTTAAATTTCTTCTTTTAGTTACTATTTACAATACATTTAGCTGCTTTTATGAATGTGATTTTCTATACTCACACGTAATTACTTCTGAAAAGCTTTGCAGGAATGTATAAATACTTTTGCATCCGTTATGTTAAATCCTAGCTTCTGTTTCAACTTTTCTCAAGAAGCCCTGGAGACCGCGATGATTCAAATAGGTTGTCCTCCTTAGTTAACACCAAAATCACCTGTGCACCAGGACGAGATGCCCCACTCTGGGCCAGAAGCCCCGGGCCCAGGAGAGAAGGACCACGGAGACTCCACGTCCACGTCCTCGGGAGGCAGTGGTGCGGGGCCGGAGGTCACCGTCATCAGACCGCAACCGCCCACACCGGCGCGACAGAGGAGTTCGGAAAGCAATAGGACTGAACCTAGTGAAGAAAAAAAAGGTAAAGATAGGACTTGTAAGGTTACCACCAGTTTGACACTGACATATTCGTTAGCGTGTGCGTAACATACTTTCTAATTTTCTATGCATCTCGTTTGTACTCGCATATTAGTGCGAGCGAAATGTATAGAAATAAGTTACGCAGATGTTATAAAATATGTCCATTTGACACTGCCAAGGTCAGTAATAACAATATTGCTGGCTATTGATTATTTAAAGTTATATGTCGATAAAAGAAAAAGCTTGATTTTACATTTTTAAAAGATAAAATTTTACCGATCACACATACCTAATACCCAACTGCCAAAGTGCACACCTACTTAAGCAGCTCGCTGTAAATTTAACATCGCCAACGATGCGATCAAAATGCAAACGTTTGTATGTCATATGATTTTTATTCGTGTCAGCTTATAGAATATTTGCGTCATAAAAACTTACATTTGCCTGTATAGTTCCATCGATAAATGATGATGCGTTCTTGGAAGTGAACGAGCCGCCAGCAGACCTCGCCAGCCTTCGACCTAGAACCAACACAGCGGGAACCAGGAGAACAGCTAACACTAGACGGTATGTATTGTAGTATTCTTCACTACTCTTCTATTATGCTATTTCATGCTGCTCAACAAATATCTGACGCAATTGTCATCACAGTTCGTGCGTTTCACGAAGGTCTTAATATTATAACTCTAAATTCCAACTTCGGATAATCCACTCGCTTCTGTACGATGAAATGTCTATCCACTGGTGAAATGTTATGCAATGTACTAATTAAATTCTAGGTTTACCAAGAGCATTCTGTTTATTTTCACTGTAGTGTTATTGATGTTAGCAATTTGCAATGGAAATATGGAATATTCATTGTCGCAACAAAATAGCAAACAATCTGGATCACAATGCATTATACAACACTTTTGACCTTTCGTGCTGTGTATGTTATTGTAAACTATACGTAAATAAACGTTTTCTTATCCAAATTTATATCATCCAATGCAGTAAAAGTAAGATATTCACAAATGCAAAATTACTGATTTCGGCATAAGCAATGAAGCGTATAAGATTTTTAAAATATGATACTATCATAATATTAATTTCAGTCCGTTACCATAAAATCAATATTAGAGCGATAGAGACCGATCGAGATTGATATCATGTTTATATTTTGGAAATCTGACTTTGCGTCGATTGTAGGGACTCACTGGGCTACTGTTGCTATAAGACTAGTCACATCGTAGCGTCTGTCATCAGCATGAAAATCGGCTGTATCATTATTTCGTTCACCTACTTTCAGAGTTAATTGTACCGTTTCTTTTCTTTTACTCATGAAATTGGCAACAACTTTATTGATTTGATTGCAAAAATTACCATCACCATGATTGTTTTTAATTTTATTTTTTGTTGTTACTTGCATCTGTTAGGAGACGGTTATGGAAACAGTAAGTCAAATAGACTCATTTGGCGATTGGCTTAGCTTGTAACTAGCGATGTAGTTAGTTGTAGTGCCTTGTACATTATACTGTTTAAACATAAATAATTCACAATTGGTTATAGCTTACACACACAGTCACTTAACTGCTAACAAACTGCACAATTTATTTGTCACTGATACTTGCGAGATGTCTCTACATTTTGTTGTTTTTAATGAAAGCATACATATCTGTCGTAACTTGTTCTTATTGCCGTCATAATAGCATAATTTCAGAGGAAAGATTTACAAGGTTTGATTTACATACGATTGTTATGTTCCTTTGGTATGTCAACATATTTTGTGTATAATCTCTGAACATAACAGATCCATACATTTGCACAAAAACGTCTGTTAGCCTTCGATTTCCTCTTATTGTTGTTTGCAACATGTATTTGCATTTTTGCGTGCTGCCAGCTAATTTCTCTAAACAATACAAAGGTAAGCTGTATAAAATCTGAAATCTTAAAAACAGTACTTCAATAACTCAAAGTACTGCGTTCTGATTTAGATTTATTCAGAACAAACATACACCAATTCTTTAATTACTAATAATATCTGTCTCTTTTACTTCTTTAATTGCCCACACTTTCCCAAACACTTATCTTTTACATGCACATACTACATTTAGATTATAAAATGTAACAAACCCGTTTTAACTCGATTATTTTAACTGTCGATGTGGTCACCAGGCGTTCGGAAGGTGGCAACGACTGCGGCATGGGAGGGCACTACTCGACGCAGCATCTGGCCCCGAGGAGACAGCACAGTCAAACGCATTCAGAACCTGACAACTCAGCTGTTGATGCTAGCTCCCTTCATAACTCTGTCACTGGCAAGTCAAGCTAAACGATTTTACTGTCTAAAGTTTTACATTTTTGCTGGTTAGTTAATCTATATTTAATATCCAACATTTTAGGAAGCGAAAAGTTTAATTCCTGTCTAGTTTTCTTCTTGACTTTAACAACTCCACACTACTGATAGCATACAACTATATTATAACTGTAGTGATTGACGAAAACATGATATTAATTTGTGAAACTGATAGGCCGCCTAACGTCTCCATCGTTCACTGGATGAATTTAAAATAATCCAATTCTAAACGAAAATTGCAATCAAATGAAATGTACTCATAACGTGTTTCCATAGGTCGGCAGTCAGGCTGGGAAGCAACCGGTGGCGCCACCGGCATGGGTTCAGGCCGAGCTCGGGTCGGCGGCGCGCCGAGATCTCTGTTGCTGGCCATGCACGAGTACACCAGCATCACCGATGAGCTGGAAACCGTGTATGGACTGTTCTCCCCGCCGCATACACCAAGGTAAGGTCTACTTATCCTAGCTGAGCGAAGGCGCCTGAGGTCACTACTACTGGCTATTCATCATCACAAACGAGTTGGAAACGGTTACTTCTATAATTATATACAATAGATGAGGTCGGACGATTCTCGAATAAACAATTTTTTATTGTGCTACAGTTATGGATAAATTTATGCTGTTGGTTTATACATAGTCTGGCAATTATATATGATTCATGCTATTTAAGATGTTTAGTGAGCTGCAAAATTGCATGGGTAAATTATGAATAAATTTGTTCAGTTGCATTTTTGCATCTGAGTGTACCCAATATAGCGTTTTCATTAGGGTTTCAATATAATACTAACGTAAAGTCCATCAGTGCCGCTTAGTATACATAATAACCCTTGTCTTTGTCTCGCTAGAACCCCCATCACATCTCGCCTGCTATCGCCCGCAAGAGCCGCATCGCCCTCCGTCCGCCGACGCCACGCCAGCGAAATGTCCAACCCGGAGTTCGCTCTGTACATGGAGAAGGAGCATCTGCGCGGTGCCGAGGAAGATGACTACATCATTATGGAGAACCTCATTCAGCGACGGTAAGTCTGGTGACGGTATATGTGTTCATTGGCTTTCCTTACATTTGTGAAGTTGTATGTGCTTGAGTAGTTTTCACTTCAATTTAAGCTTCTAGGTGAAGAAAAGATCTCTAGAACAGTTTTTATGGCAGTTTGTGGCATGGTAACCATTAAGTAATTTCTAACCTACATCAAACAAACAAATTCGATTGTGTTTCTATTGTTACAAAAAGATATCGAATCCGTGATGCCATGAACTATCAAAAACTAAGCAGACCAAGCGTTTAGGATTCTGGCAACAGCTGATTGCTTTAAGCATCCGCAGCGGCTTCGCAACCATCATTGTGACTTGTCCAATCATGATAGCGAAGTGAAACTACAACCGAAACTCTAACTACCGTAGCCTAGAAATCGAGTCTGTGCTGCACAGATACGACGAGGAGGCGGAGGGTGAGGGGGAGGGCGAGGTCAGTGGGATCAGCATCAGCGTGTGTGTGAACACGAGCGGGGAGGAGCAGCCTGGGGCACCGCCGCAGTCGACCACGCTGCTGACGGTCAATGACCGCCGGTTGCCGCATCAGAGGTATGTTGGTCGAGGTATGATAAGAGAAGGCTATTTTGTACGAAATTCCAGCGTAAACGTTAGCAAAGATTTTACGCTCCATATGTACAAGTTGCGGAATGTGTGAAAGTGAAAGAAAAAGTTGGAAAGGTTCTTAAAGGTGAAAACAAAAAAGGTACCGGTATAGACTAAGAACAATTGTCCCACGACACGTGTTGCGACGTCGGGTGAAGTGCCGCGACGTTGCCGGACTTCGCACGGCATGTCGGGCGGTCTGTGACAACTTTTCTAACTTTTTCAAAACTTTCTGCAACTTGTACATCTGTTACTTCTGATAAAATGCTCAAAATGTGATTGGTTTGCACTTGGCTTGATTCGTCGTAAAATAATTACCAGCGTAATAGCTACTTCAATCTAAATTCATTCATAGCCTTCTCAACACATGATTCCAATAGATATAAATATTCGATAGTTATTCATGTGCTACAGCATATCATGTAGAAACACATACAACAGCGATAGATAGCAGCGCATGATTCAAGCAAAACTTCAATTGCATCTCATGAATCAGAAGAAAAAAATAAGCTACTTTTAACACACCTAGAGTCGGATCAATCGTTATCGTTATTGCTAGAAAGCTGCAATTTGGCATGGATACATACTCGTAAATCATGCGTGGCAACAGAACGGTGAAATAAAAACCTAATAAAATAATTTTTAGCTTACCTCCCATAAAATTTTTTTTTTTTTTTTTAGCTTTGACACAATAAGGTGGGGTATCGTTGGATAGGTCTTTCAAAACGAATACGGGTCTCCACAAACCATTTTTTGATAAAGTTAAAAGATTTTAGGAAAAAATCGCTCCGAAAAAAAATGCCCTCCCCCCTTACTTTTGAACCATGAAAAAAATCGTGAAACAAAAGAAATACTTTAAGAACTATAGCAAACATGATCGGTCTAGCTGTTTTTGAGTTATTGCAAAAATGTTTTCTTCTTAGTAAAAAAAAAAGACGTACGAAGCGCTGCTGAGGTACTCCCTTATTCTTGTTATGTATTACATGATACTTACTAATTTATAGTCCTCGTTTGTCCTGTTCTGACAGAATGGTAACTGCAAAACCCTACACTGAGCATGGCCCGGCATGCTCTTGGCCGATTGTATGAAAATATGACTTAAATAGTAGCATTTTCATTATATATGTGAAGAGTTTGAGTTTAGACTCTTGTATGCGACATATCAACTTTTTTCACTTTTAACAAGCAGAAACGTCTGCGAACAATGCTATTAAGCTTAGAATAAATTTAAAAGTGGAAAAATTACCATCTTGGGTGAGACTTGAACTCCAGATCCATCCAGATCCAGAGGCCGTGAGTTCAAGTCTCACCCAAGACCACCACTCCAAAAAAAAACAAAAGAAGAAATAAAAAAGAAAAAAGAAAAGAAAAGAACTCCACACCACCACTCCACTTTTAAATTTATTCTAAGCTTAATATCAACTTTTTCATATTAAGCTTAGAATAAATTTAAAAAGAGAATGAATAGTCGTTTAACAATTTCATATCTTGGCTATTGACTAAAGATTTTGTTAACATGTGTATTAATTTATAGACATTCTCTGAGGAGATCATCAGCCATCGACAGCAGGGAGCTGCCGAGTCCGCTACAGCCGCTACTTGGAGACGATGCTTGCGGAGAAGTGCTGCTACCCGTGCCGAGGCAACCTTCAGGTAAAAAAGGTTTCGGCTTGGTAACTAGATCTATTAGGTAGACCACTTTGCTTTATCTGTGTCAACATGAGCAACGATCTCTTTCTTTGTTAAGGTTTTGTTATGTTTCATTTGTCTGTTTAGTTTTCATTAAGCTACAATAGTTTTTTTTAAACTATCTAAACTTAAAAATCTAACCTAATGTGTGAATGTCACGCCCTCACCAGACAAAAATGAAGGACTTTGGAGCAGCCTACCTGGAACCAAACGAATTCAAAATGCTACGCATGAGCTCCATCATCTGGCACATGGAGATGGTCGAAAAAGCTCTTAAGTAGACGGATCTTTACTAAGGTGGCAATTGCACAAAAGATCCCTATGGGTCGAAGTGTAAGCCACAAGAAGTCTAAGAAAAGCGTAAAATAAGATACCCTAACCTAATAGTTATTGCTTTTGGGGAATATGCATTTCGAAGTAATTTCGAATGAAGCAGCAAAGGATACGTTAGAGAAAAATATCTCTGAACATCGATTATAATATGTTTACAATAAAATTTTCCGAGAATCCATATTTTGAGAGAATTTACTACAGATACTAAAATTGTCAACGGGACAGTGTTTGTTTGTCTCTCATATGCAGCTTATGTTGTATTTTATAGCGTTAACATCAATTTCTATTCTCAACAATGAATAAAATAGCAATGAAATAAATTATTTCTAGATTAGATATTCATCTAAATCCCCCATCCCATTCGGGAGTGATCTTTTGCGCTCGTTTTACACCTTTCATTCTATTTATTTATCCCAGCGGTCCATTAACCAATTGTTTTCGTTCCATCCATCTTTGGCGTGGCTATAACGACTTGAGTTACTTGTAAAAGACTCGATAAGAGATATTAAAATAAAACTTGTCTACACTGGCAAGGGATTCAATTAAAAGCTGATTCGGGAATAATAAATGGACTTTTTAGGTTTTTTTTTTAACTAATTAGGTTTTTCAAACTGATTTGTGGTTTGTATAGTCTGTCAAGCCATTTTCGTCAGTAGAAAAAAGCGGCAAATAGAAAAACTGTAGGCGCGAAGAGTTATCGTCCAATAGAAAATATGAATTTCGCGCATTTTTCTTTTTTGAGTTGAGTTGACTGTTGAGTTGATATTTGTATAATTTATAATAGAAATAAAATTCGTTACTTTATTTGTTTTATATTAATTCCCCACATCCTTACGTTTATCCAAAAACTGTACATAAATATTAGGTATAGGTACAATTAATTTGACCTGGTTCTTCTGAATATAGGATGAACATAAAAATTATAATTAATTTTTGAATAATTAAAATAACTATTGTAGGTAATGGGAATAAGACGTCCAAGACATTTTTTGCTTATCTCCAGGTGAGACCAACGCGTCCAGCGACATGTCCCTTTCGCACATGGTGAGCGAGAATCTGCCGCCACGGCCGTCCATCGTGCTGGACTCATCGCAACTGCCTCGCCAGCGGTCCGCCGAGCAACCGCAGCCACAGCCGCAGCCGCCGGGGCCCGCTCGGCCTGAGACAATGTGCTAGATGGTGAGTGTGCAAACGCTTAAGCGGGGTGATCAGCGGGGCATCAAGCGGCGTCCATATTAAACAAATGCAAACCCATGTCTTGTGCACGCTGTCCAATGTGCTAAAACGTCGTGTGTACTGAACTTATCGCAGCTGCTTCAACCACAGACCGCTTAGGATCGAGTTGTCGCACGTAAGAATATACCTGCGTGGTACAGGTGTACCTATTAAAAGGCAATTGACCATTTTATTTGATACAAACATACAAAATACAGTCGCCATCAAATATAGTGGAACGGCAAAAGTACTCAAAAATATCTGAACACGCACTATAACGCCTTATATTCCGTCATATTCAACCTTTTTGCATATGTGTATCAATACTGATGTATATTTATGTATAATCTTGTTTTTGTTTCTTCAGATCGCCATCCTAAATGAACACAACAATGCACCAATCATCAGAAAAGACCCTGAAACCAGCTTATGAAAAATATTCGAGTAAACTGCGCAAAAGTATTAATCTAATCATAATAATAGAACACCAAAAATTACGTTTAGTGTTAAAATTACATTTTTGAGAGGTTTTCCATTTAGGGCCTTGTCGGAACCCCTTTTTCGGCGTTGAGCCATTCGATGTACTTACTCTTGACTGTCTGTCCCGTGTGATCTAGTATTAGACTGAAACTAACACTATTCTAAATCAAACCATATCCTTTGTAAACTTCACTAATTGTTAGCACGTTTAAAACTTTAACTCGCTGTACATTTGCTAAGCTCCTGATTTGAAACCATGAATGGTCCAAAGTGTCTATTCACTTCACTTAGGTTCAGTTGCACCAACCACAGTGAATAGACTGATCACACATCAGAGACTTCCTATATGATAAAATCTTGCGAACGCTTTAACAGTGACAGAAGGTTTGGTGCATCTGACCTTTACTCGTAATGTAAGGCCTTAGTGAATGCCCGAAGCGGAGCGTTTGGCGGGGCGTGCAGTGTGGCGTCGAGCTCACATGAGCAGCGTGCACTGCGGCCGCTCCTATACGTTTGCATTTGTTTAACATGCACGCCGCACGGCCCGCCCCGCTGCACGCCCAATTCGAACGTCCACTCAGGCCTTACACTCAGTTCGGAAAAGTTTTGTTCGGCGTTCAAAATCTGCACGCAACTACTTACTTCAACCGTTAGCGTCGGATTTTGTGCGCAGGTTATAAAAATAATTAGGTAAATATATTAATATATAGGTAACATTTAAATTATTTCCTGCGATGGTGAGGTGAATATGAACTATGTTACGCTCGGCAGCCAAGTTATTTCGCGTCCCCAGCTTTCAAAGTAAGCACTGTTGTCTGTTTTTTTTTAACTATAAATAATGCCATACATTTTCTATACTATTTCTTATAGGCAGTTTTTCACAGTAAAAAAAAACAGACTAAGTATAGCGCCAAATAACTTGGTAGTCCTGCGTGACATGCAATTATATCTTACTTTAATAATCGTTACTTAAATATAAATGTAGTGTACAGACCGTACGTGTACAGGCGACGTAGTAAGAACTGAGTGGAAGACATTCGACAATACATTCGTACATGTTATCTAACGAACTTGGAACTGAGAGTAGCCTAGGTTAGGTAAATAGTCCGGGGCAATGGAATATGATAATTGTATTTTATTTTTGACTGCAGCAACGCTGGAATTGATCCTGCCAATATTAATAGCTTATTTATCTGCACGGGCTATATGGCCAATATGTCGATAAGTGTCAAACTGAATAAAATTGGGATCCATTTCTTTCTTTTCTGGAATAGTTTTGATTTGACAAGTATATATATAATCAGAGGGCGTGACGGTGACGGCGAAAACCGAAATTCGCAAATTGCGGGCATCTTTTACTTCAATTAAGGCGTAGTTATAGAATGACAGTGAAAAAATCCCGTAATTTGCGAACTTCGATTATTGCGGTACGCCCTCAGTTACATACATTACATACTTATTTAAATTTGATGATCCCATATTCTATCGAACACACTTTATTTAACAGTTTAATTAAATACTTTGTAATATCAAATAAAATTAGAGTCGTAACCAGTTGAGAGTCGAGACTTTTTTTAAGTAGAACCTGGTTATATTCAGTACTTTGCGTTAAAAAGTTTTATAAGAGACATAACGAAACGCATTATTGCATTGTAAATCAATTGTATAACTTGTGTCGTAATGACGAAACACTGATGTTTTTGTAAGTATTTTTTTACCTAGACTTAAATCGACCGGGATATGGACCGTGATTACCTTTTGTATTGTTTTCGAGCAAGAGGTAATCACGATCCCGGTCGTCCTTATCCCGGTCGATTTAAGTCTAGTGAAACTAACCGTGAATCATTGTATACTGTGTTTTTTTACTTATTGTGTTTGACACTTATAAATTGTTTTCATATACTTTTAAATTTAAAATCACTGACTTTTTAAATTGTTGACCAATTTAAATATTTAAGCCGTTTTTAATTGTAATAAAATAAATGAAATAGTACTAAGTTTCAATCCCTAATAAAAAAGGTCATCACAATGTGTTCAATTATACCAAATATTTTGTGCAAATTTTACCGTTTTATTGTATTTGCAGTACAATTGAATATTTCATCTTTGTATATAAAGTAGATTGAATATCAACGGAATGATAATAATGTTAATATTACCTTATAGGTTATTTAAAAGCATTACTGTTTATATTTTTATCTTAGTAATAATTAAGAAATTAAATGCAATAACTTGTTTGTTTTATAGATAATAATGAACGCATATCGTTTTGTCTAATTGAACAAAATATATTATGAACAGAAGCAATAATAATGTTCATGAAAATTTTATCAGGAAAATGTCAAATTTAATTGAGTAAATATGTGGCTCTACCTTTAATGAAATTTATAACTATGTTAAATGAATTATTTCACCAATCAATCGGATATTTGGTTTGATGTTGCCCTTTAATGAAATAAAATTATATATAAACTATACCGTAGTTATGAAGTTATCACGAATGAAAGATTTTTGGTACTTAATGTAAGATTGGCAACATAAAACAGTATAAAATAATGAATGAATATTACTTAAAATCGCTGGCCGAATGTACTTTAAAAGTCTACATTCAATAAATTAAACTTTAAGTACTTAGATACCTCTTATTGACCCACATCATATATTATTTGAGTAGAAAAAAATATGGAATTATGAATATAATATATCCATATATTATCAGGTATTACATTACGAGATATAAAATCATAATCAAGAGGAATAGCTGTCATATTTTATTACGTAGTGAAAAATGAATTGTATACAATAATAATTTGTACCTAACAAAATACCTACAAATCAAATTATTTATCATACATATCTCATATAATAAGTTAACTTTTTGACGAAATACATTATTATGAGCATGAGAGAATAAAATATCATTGAATGAAAAAATATCAAATGAAATGTATGATGAAGTTGTAAATATTAACATTTTAATATTGTTATTTTGTACCGATATGTATAGGGCTGACAAGTACCGCCTGACTTGTATTGGAGGCACAAGTTTTTCGTACACCAATTATCTTATAGTATTGTTAAACCATAGTAGTAAAAAAAATGAAGCAAACCTCTGTAATAAATAGTGTATTGAATTAAAAACGCCTGAAGTAAACTAGTACTGTTTGAAATTACGACGACGTACGATTACACAAGACGATAAAATGTACCGCAACACGTGTCGGTAACGACGCCGGACGAAGTAGCGCAACGTTGCCGGACTTCGCTCGATAAGTATGGCAACAGCGCGCGACACATGTCGCCAGCGACGTCGGGCGAAGTAGCGCAACGTTGCCGGACTTCGCTCGATAAGTCTGGCAACAGCGCGCGACACATGTCGCCAGCGACGTCGGACGAAGTAGCGCAACGTTGCCGGACTTCGCTCGTCATGTCTGGCAAAAGCGAGCGACACATGTCGCCTACCGTGTGTCATAAGTCTTGCGATGTTACCAGTATGTCGATCGAAGTTCCCTGACGTCGCTACCTATTTAAGTTGCGCTATCTCGCCAGATATGTGAAGCATAATCGCTCGAGTTTGCTTGACTTGCCGCCGACACATGTTGCGGGACATTTGCCTCCTAGTGTATTTTATTCTATTCTGTAATTGCACCCTAATAGGGTGAAATACATATCTGATGTCACCACCAATCAACCATTGGTTTCTAGATTTTACTGACCAATTTTCGGTGGTAGCATGGCTATAGCATTTTTCAAACGGCTTGGGTACGGATATCATCTCCATAAAATTTTCTGAGATTTTGCGTTTTAAGGTTATATATGAAGATTTGTCACTGTACCCAATTTGTTTGAAAATACTGTAAGTGTACCCTATTGCCGTACTTGGTCTTTTCTACTTTGTCTATTTCTGAATCTCAAGCACAGCCTTCAAATCAGTTTGTAATTTTAGTACTTTGAAAACGTTACAGTTACTGTTTAACTTTAGTTTAAACTGAAAAGTACGTAGTTAAAAATCAAATGCTACACCGTAAAAATGTTTCAAGCAACTCGTTCTAAGGTTCGAATTCGAACATGAAGACTTAAAATAACCCATAATTTTCAGTTTTAAAGGTGTTAACGCATTTATCAATTCGAATCGGCTTGAGCAAATAAACCCTTGAAAATTCAATACGTTACTGGCTCTAGGCTCCATAGTACAAATAAAAAAGACATGTACAGTCGCCATCACCATCAGATATATCGGAACAGCTAAGGTGCTCAAAAATATCTGAACACGGACTTTAGCGCCTTGATAATAGAGACGTGTTCAGACATTTGTGAGCACCTCTAGAAGCCGTTATCGATTTTAGTTGCAAAAATGTCAAAATTATAGATTTAGTCGATGAAATTAACTCTTCCTTTTGTTAACTATTAACTATTAGAAATAACAAGTAGGTACTGGTTTCTATTAGCACGTCTTGTTATCTTTCATTTTAATAAAAAAAAAATTAAACATAGTCACTTAATTAGTAATGATTTTTTTCTGATGGACGTTTAGGTAAAGATATTAAAGCTCTTATTTGTAAATTTCGTAAAGTTTGGACTGCTAAAAATAATAATTTTGTATTACACATATCCTGTACTTCAATTTTAATGAACTACATTTTTGTTGTTATAAATTTGAAGTAGTGTAAATGAAAGTTAGACGAAATGCTCGACTTCAAAGTCTGGAGCATCGACGCAAGGTTGCCAGCCTAACGATCTTTTATAGGATACATTTCGGAGAGTGTGCTGAGGAATTGCACAACCTCATTCCTCGCTTCAACATTCCTTATGCGAACTGCCAAGGAGTGGAATGCCCTGCCCGAGTCTTGTGTTTCCGTATGAGTACAATCTGAATCTCTTCAAGGCTAGAGTAAATAGGTATCTCATAGGCAAGCGTGCTCCACCGTAGACCGCATCATCACTTACCATCAGGTGTGATCGTGGTCAAACGCCTGCCTATCCTCCATAAAAAAAAAATTCTCCAGAAATCACTTCAAAACAAGTGACAATTCCTTAATTTCAACGTAATTTTTGACAACAGACTACAACATTTTCTGAAACTCTACGTATACATCATTTTGTATAATTTACCACCATAATTTTTTTGATTATGTTTTAAAAACTGTCCCTTCTCGTCACATATTAGGGGGCGTCCATAAATTACGTGAGGTGTTTTTTTCAATTTTCTGACCCTCCCTCCCCCCTTGGTGAGATGTCGTGAGATTTTATTCAACCCCCTCCCCCGTCCCCCAATCTCACGTGAGATTTTTCAGAATGTGGGTTTATTACGTAAACGCGTTGGATTGTTTATTGTAAAAAGAAAAAACAATTTGGTTCGTGCTTTTATTTACGACTAGTTTAAGCATGTACATACAATTTGGATTAAATGGACCAAAATAGTATTTTTTTTTTTGTTTCAATCAGAGAATAAATTGCGTGATATTTGTCGAGACCCCCCTCTCCCCAACGTGAGATTAGATGAGATTTGACTCGACCCCCTCCCCCTTTAATCATCTCACGTAATTTATGGACGCCCCCTTACCGGGGACGCACGCTTGCGACCTTATTATTAAAAGGCATTTAGATATTACGTAACAAAGGGTGTACAATTTCAACGACTAAATCTATTATTTTTACATTTTTTCTCTAAAACCGTTACCGGGCTCTTAACCCTTTTCCAAGCCGCACCAATCTACAAGATTTTCTCAAAAAATCCAAATATATTTCAATTAATCCAGCTTTGATGATTCATTTGAAGACAAGTAACATTTCCTGAAAGTGTAATCTAATTTGAACCTTCAATCGGAATGCTAAAGTTGAAATTCTAATGGCGCGTATGTGGTCGATAAATCGTACTATGCCTGGAAAAGAGTTAATGGCCTAAGCCAATTCTGTCTTGATAAATACGGTTATCATACCTATTGGCGCCATTACTTATGGGCTTATTAAACTACAAGTATTGAAATAAAAAGTCTTTTAATACTAAATCTACGAAGGTACTTAATTTATTTTGTCTTACATTTCATATTTAGCAAAATTATGAATTTGTATAGGATAAACCCTTATTGTTTTATCTAGATTTGTTTAATCATTCTCAGAGTGATAGTAGTACTTCGTCTGTGTTATGTAAACATAATGTACAATAATACAATAAATATATTTGTGATATTACAATTTGTTTTATTGTGTGCTCGACATATTTGTTAGTTTGTGAAAATCTTCTTCGATGTAGGCGTTACTGAAACAGTGAATAAATACTTTAACCATTTTTGGCACAGACCAAAGTTTCACTTTTACTCATAAGGAAATACAAACCATACAAACGAGATGATCAAATGGACTAATTTCATCAGAAAACAAATTAACGTAAATTTCATTTATACTCTGTATCTTTAGGTATTGAAATAAAAGTAAACAAAATCTACCCTCAAATGGCTCTCTAAGCCAGTTGAGGTTAGATGAAAACATTACATGATCCAGACAGTGCAAGTGTTATTTTAAACATCAAACTTCTATGAAATTATGACGTTTACTTAACACTTGCAGTCTGGGCTATCAAAATCGCTGCCAACTTATCTTGATCTGACTCTAGCTCCCTTGCGCCCGGGAGGTTGGCGTTTGAGTGATGTTTGTGATTTGTTCATTAAAAATACAGTGTTAAAACTTTAATATGCCTTAATACAATTAAAGACTTGGCTCATAGCTCCCGTAACCAGGCTATAAAATCAAAAAAAAGCGTCAAATGTCAGGTTAAATGACATAATGGCAACCGGTCTGGCCTAGTAGGTTCGAATCCCAATAAGGGCTTCCGCTAGCTGGCGCGGGTGCACGGAGCGGACGAGCGGGTTAACGAAAAATAGTATGAGCGACGCTAACTGAAGCGGACGCATGCGGCGGATTTCACCTACAAATAGCACCCGCGTGCGCACGGCGGGCGTCCGCGTCAGCTAGCGTAGGCCCTAAGGGCTTTTATTTGTATCAATTGTATGATGAACACAGATATTTGTTCCTGCGTCTTGGGTTTTTTCTATATATTTGAGTATTTATATATATAGCGTTGTCTGAGTACCCAAGATATTTTTTTTCTTGAGCTTACTGTGGGACTTAGTTAATTCGTGTAAGAATGTCCTATATTTAAAAAACGACGTTTCATTGTCTCACCTCGATTTACTTGCAATGTAAGTCCAGTTTCGATTTAATCCGCGCTTGGAATTGTAGTATCGCCCTCAATGCCGTTAAATCTTTCTGCACTTGTACGGCTGTATTTTTAATCAGGTATGCCTTTTGCTTAAGAGCATATTTCCATCTAGTACCTTGATAAAAGGATAATAAATAATAATAATTTAGCCTATATACGTCCCACTTCAGGGGGTCTACCGCGAAATCCGCAAATTGCGGGGATCTTTCCCTTTTACTCTCACTAAGACGTAATTCGAGTGACAGAGAAAAATGCCCGCAATAATTGACGAACTTCGATTTTCATTATAGTCCTGAGCACAGGCTTCCTCTCATGCGAGAGAGGGTTTGGGCTACAGTCCCCACGCTAGCTCAAAGGATAAAATTTTATTTGATAATTAAGGGGTGAAAAATTGTATAAACACCTCTATGATTGACGTGGCTCCGATAATGATACGTCCCTGACTACAAATCCTGTCAAATAAGGAACGTTTTTATCAGTGATATTTATTTGTTCCTGAGTCATGGGTATTGGGTCGTTGTATGTATATTAAGTATGTATTTATACTGAGTGCGATATACGTATGTATACCGTCGCAAACCTTACAATCTTTGCTTTGTTTGGGGCTTGGTCGATCTGTGTAAGATTGCCCTCAAATACGTATTTATTTGTTTTATTTTTTATATTTAAAGAGTCAAAGAGCTGCTTAAGTGTAACGTTTCATTAAGATTCAATTTCTGTCTGTTTTAAAAGAAATGACGCTATACTGAATTAGTACATTACGATACAAGTGCGAAAAATAGGAAATTCGAAACGAGTGGCGATACATAAAAACACGACCGAAGGGAGTGTTTTAAATCGACACGAGTTGCGAATTACCTATTCGCACATGTATCGTACAACGTTTTACAGTACATATGGCCCTTTAAATGTTCGACACAGTAACGTAATATGCAAATTTTCACACTAGTGCGGTAAAGTACCACCATATGTACCAAAATATGTTTAATTTGCTAAATAGCTACTTTTAAAAATATAAAAGACGAATACGCAAAACGGTAGAAATCTTACAAGATTTAACCCGTACAAACGTAGGTACATAGTTACATTGCCAGTTAAATAATAGTTTGTAACAATATGTATGAGTCTCGGCAGTGGGAATTACGGCGTAACTAAATAAAAGAGTAAAAAAAGTTATATAAATGAGCGTAAAAATACGTACCCGATACCATTGCAATTAATAACATGATCATTATTATGAATAAAATCTTCATGCTCGCGAGGGAACAAATGCCTTTAAAGTTAAAAATCAAAGTTAAATATCTTGAAATTATGCAGCAATGCGACACACATGCGAACAAATTGACTTTGATTAACTGGGGTTACATTTTGCGGTAATTTATGTAATTAATTTTAATTAAACCGCGATTTAAGAGAAATTTCGCGGACGCTCCACCTGTGAAATAAGCTATGCCCAGAGCGCCTACCATGAACAACGTTCGACGTGTTGCCTCCTTGTCACACTTACGAATTTACAAGTGCGACAGAGAGGCAACACGTCGAACGTGGTTCGCGGTAAGCCCTCGGAATTCTTCAAAAAAGGAGTATACAGGTTTTGAACTGTTGCTGAAATTTGCAGGCGTCCATATAAATAATTAAATATTGACGTATGCATATTTGGCACAGACGTGGTTTAAGTGGTATATTTCGGCGACCTATCTGGCTTAGTGGGACGCTGGAAATGAAGCCGATGATCCCGGGTTCAAATCCTGGTAAGGGCATTTGTGTGATGTGCACGGACATTTATTCCTGAGTCATGGAGCAAAAGGTACCACATTGTTGCTTGCCATAAGAACGCTCCGACAGGTTATTCGTACAAAGATACGAGCAAATTCCGTTCTTATAGTAAGCGACAACGTGGTATATAACTTTTGCTTGAGAACGTCACAAATATTACATATATCGCTGTCTAAGTAGTACCCATAAAACAAGCCTTATTGAGCTTACTTTGGATTTAGTAAATTTATATAACTTAAGTCGTATTTTTTTTTTTCAAATATCAGTATCTAACTCTGAGGTCTAAACAGACTAGTCATTTGAAAAACTAGGGAAATCCGTTAATTGGTAATGATTACTTTTTCATGTGCATTGTATTACCATAGGATGTGGTATCATTTGATTGGTTTTTATAAAGATAAGCTCAACGAGGGTGCGGAGTGTTAGGGACGGCAACACGCATGTAACACCTTAGGAGTTGCAGGCGTCCATAGGCTACGGTGACTGCTTACCATCAGGCGTGTCGTATACTTGTTTACCACCGACGTATTATATAAAAAACAAAACACCAAAAATAGAAGCGCAAATTAATTTATTTAATGTAATGCTTGTTGTTGTCGTTATTTTCTGTGTCAAGAAAATAAAATTGCATACTTTACAAATCTCCTTATGGCGTTACTGAAATAATAAATAGGTAGTTAAGTACTTATCATATTTTTGTCTCAAGCCAGTATTTAACTTAGTGTTTTTTTAGCTTAGGTTGTCTGGAAGAGATCGCTTTTTAGCGATAAGACCGCCTGTTGTTACCTGATTCTATTTTCCTTTAAAATTCATTTGTAGTTTTACATGTATGTAAAATGTATAATTGTTGGTGCAATAAAGAATATTTACTTACTTACTTACTTACTTAAATTTAAATTTATCGACGCAGCGACTACGTTTATTCATCTCAAAGGGCCTACAGCGAAAATAGTTTTTTCGTTACCTGGGTCAAAATTCTTTTCACTGACTTGTTTCTGACCACTCTGTCCCGCTTGCATGTCTTCTATTTAGATTATATTTTGCATGAGAACAATTAAAAACAAAATTCCATCTCATTACAAAAAGCTCCACTCCTTCTAATTTTTTTTGGGACAAAAACAAGACAACGAATTGAATTTTGACCCACCTGCCTCTCTATTGCTCTTGCATATTCGAAAGATAAAGAGGCAGATAACGAAATTTTCATTTACGCGGAAGGCCGTCAGGGTATCCAGGGATTCCGAATTGCGGCCGCCTCTGTAGTCCAGCAGGGCTGAGATAGACGGCTCTCTATCATTTGTCACCATACCTGTCACGCTCTAACAAATACGTAAGTGCGAAAGTGACGCATGATATGACCAGTGACAAAAATGCGATAGCTGCAGGTTAAAATAAAACAAGTCGCTATTAGCGTACCATTCGCAAATCGTTTACGAAAGTAGGTTCAGACGGCTTACCGCACCCGCGGATATTTAGAATCAAAATTTCGTTATCTGGGTCATACACATTTTTTAGGAAACTTATTTGCGTTGACCGCAAAGCTAATTTTTACGCGGCACCTTAACAGGCGGGATAGATTTTTCAGTACTTCAAACAAATAAGAAAAAAAGAGTCGTTAACTTTGATTGTATTGTCTGCCGAAGTGAACTTTTTCTAAATTGTGTTTGACGCATCTGCCTGTATCGCTCTTGTACTTTTTGTCTTCCAGTGCGCAGTGGGCCTAGATGATAATTGATAATAGTTTGTGCTACGACACCGAAACAGTATATATCTCTCTATCGCACTAATGGAAGAGTGATAGAGCAAAAATATAGTGTTTCGTAGTCGTAGCGCAAACGATTGTCATCTTGGTTAGGCCCTCAGAGATATATTGTGTAAAAAGGTAAATAGACAAACCTCAGATCATAAAAAGAAGATCAACTGATCATTTTGAGGCGACAAGCGCCACGCCGCCATGGCATATCTCCTTTTATGACCTGAGAGGCAAACGAACCGGTTCGCGGTAGTCCCTCAGATATGACGAATTTGCTGTGCCGATTCGGGCAATAGAAAACAGCTACCGTATCTATTAATGCATAATACTGCCAGCACTACTGTTGTGAGTCCCGCTGTAAAGACCGGGCGAGTGCGAAAATAGCAAGATTCCTATGATATACGACCTGACTAGCCACTTAGTTTTTATTTTTTTGTTTAATTTATTTAAAACACAAACAGTCACATATACAAATGGATTTGAAGTACAATGTATGAATATACTTAAGAATCATAGACCTGGTTCATTATTAAGTACATAATGTTAACATACATACTAACAGCAGAAAGAAATCATGAGCAATACTTAAATTATATTTACCAGTCTTCAGAGCAAAATCAGTATCTAAATATCACATGAATTCTTACGTTTAATGTAATTGGGCAGAAATTAAAAAATAATAATAATAATGAATATATGAAATTATTTGGATGGTAAGTAGAAGATTGGTAAATAGGTTTAACATTCATGTCTATTTCATTATTATCGGATATTTTTTTACGGCACCATATATATACCATACCATATATATATTTGTTTAGTGCAGCTCAAGCAAGACTCGCAAAATGCGCGCGATGATAATCAGCGCGCGAGCGGTTCGCGAATATCTACGAGCAACGCATTCCCTGATCTGAAGGCGTTAATTATTACTATAGAGAAGCCATACCGAACAATGAAATTGACGCAATCGCAACCTGGGGGCCTACCGCGAAAACCGAAATTCGCAATTTGCGGGGATCTTTCTCTTTTACTCTCACTAACACGTAATTAGAGTGACAGAGTAGAATGCCCGTAATTGACGAATTTCGATTTTCCCGGTACCGCCCTGTACCTACCACGCGACCAAAACATCGTAAGCGCCCGCGCCGCAAATTCATGGCATTTACGCGTTTACGTCGCGAGGTTGTTGGCAAACATTTCGGGTTGGTCTCGGACTGTCTAGAACACAAAATAACTAGTGTAATATTTTACCTATATCCCTTTTAGTCTACATCGCAAACGGTCTAGAACACAAAATGACTACAATTATTTAGACCTTTATTTATCTACGTATCGTCGATTTACCTTTACGGGGCTCCTATTTCTGTGCGGTTTGGCCTTCGGCCATTAAAAGATAACTAACTAACCTAACCTACCTATAAGTGGTCATTTTGTGTTCTAGACCGTTTGCGATGTAGACTAAAAGGGATATAGGCAAAATATTACACTAGTAATTTTGGGTTCTAGACGGTCTGAGACCAAAGCAACATTTCATGACGCAAAATACTGGTTCTCTGTCCCGATTCTAGACGTAAATAGTAATAATAGTTCGATGTCTAAAGCAAAGACCATATAATCACTACGTCTTAATGACGTTTCAATACTTTCAATAATCTTACCTCGATTTACTAACAGCTTAAATCCAGTTTGGCTTTATTGCGATCTTGGAATTGTAGTATCGCTCTCAATGACGATAAATTTTGATTGACTCTTTCACATGTTGCTTTAACTTGCGTGGCCGTCACTTTGAGGGCGCGTTGCCAGTCACCTAGTTATAAATGTAAATATAAAAACAAATATAAATATGTATATTTTATAATTATATACTGTATCAATGATTTATCCATGGTAAACTCTCGAAGGGCTAAATTAACTATTATTACGCATGCTTCAGCCAGCCAACAAATTGACCAGCTAATCAGTTGGCTGAAGAACAACCAGCCAAGACATTGATCGCAACGTTTACCAGATGGCTGAACGTCGTGTGGTCATTTACTTAGTTAATTTAGATATTCATGAATTTTATGGTCGGTTAGGTTAGGTTAGTATTTAAGCGTATATAGTTTATTTATGTTATTTCATTTCTTTACATTTAAATCACTTGGCTGAGTGAACCAGTCGTTTTCAAAGGGCTGACTTTCAATACGCCAATTAGTTAAACGTTGAGTGATTTTTCTATCGGTCTAAGCGACTAATTAGCTGGCTAACTTAACCAGACGGGCTACCACACATATATAGAGTCCGTCTAAGCTAAACTTTTCACTCACTGTGTAACTTAGTTCAATAATTTTAACTCTGGTTCCCCGCGATACAGGTGTAGCCTAGTGCGGAGACCCCTGACATATTCTGTTATATGTTTAATTGATAATAAAATTTATTCTTTATTATTATTTACTTGAACTAAACCAAGGACGTGTCGTTATTAAAGTTAAATTTTCATAATTTTTTTTTTAATTAATGATGACATTGCCACTCTTTTTCATTGCAAATGCAATCCAGAATTACCTTAGTTAAATTATTTATAAAAGTACAAGTCAAAGTGAGCAAAGCTATTAGCCTGGCTGGCACCTCTGCATACACATTTGTACTCGGGGGTGCTAAGCTAATAGTTTTGCTGGCTTTAAATTCGGTACTAAGTTCGATATTTGTACATTTTCTTTACGCAATTAAACATGCATTATTTTAAGTTTTACGCGCCGGCCAGTCCACGTTGTAAAATCTACTCGATCAATATAAGAAGGCTCCGTTTCCATACATATTATTAGCAATCAGTTACCTTTTTAACTCAGTCAGATAATATAATGAAAAAGCACGAGTGTTATAATATACTGAAAAAGCACGCGTGTTTAATATCTATTATGAACCAAAAATCGGTGGAATAAAAACGCCGTTTTGAGCAAGTGTGATGAAAAATAAATAAATTTAAACTGGTACTTAAGGTAAAATTACGCACCCGAAACCATTGAAATTACAAAAACAAAAGTTATTAATATTAATAAAATCTTCATAATGCCTGTGCCTTTCAAAGTAATGAGTACACCGTGAACAAAGTTTCGTATAGGGCACTAAAAATGAGAATTATCATACGGCAAAAAAAATCATCAGTGCGAATAAATTGATTACTAAATTGATTTAGGGTTACATTGAGTAGCAATTAATGTACCTAACTAGGTACTTAATTTGAACTTACTGCGTAATTTTAACAATTCCTCGTGCACACACAATTCACACAAAGATACACGAGTCGCTTAATTTCAAACTCTGATAAATCCACTCTTAGACCACACTCCTAGAAAATATCTATACCATATTACCTTTCTCTAATACCAAAATTGCAAAATCTCACAGTTACATTTATCCAAGTTTGAAGTTAAGCGACTCACACATGACCCGGGTCAGTGGCGGATTAACCGAACAGCAGAAAAAGCATATGCTAAGGGCCCCGCGCCTAAGGGGGGCCCCGCGCTCCGACCCTGACCATGCGATTTCGGCACGCGGAACCGGCCAAGTAGAACTCGCACTCCGCGGATCCTGTACCACCACATTTTATTTACAATGTATTTTTTTTCGTAACTCAGTAACAATATTGATCAATTATTATTAATTGTTATTATCCTGTCTATTTTTCTTTACAACGATACCAAATTTAAAGATTTTTTTAGGCTTACGCAAAGACCTAGAGCAGAGTTTAGCATAATACTGAAGGTGCAGAGTGTTAGGGAAGGTGCAAACTTTTGTGCATGGCTAAGCTGCAGGAAACAGCAGAGCTCGGAAACGAACAAAAGAAGATACTGTGTTTAAAAACATATTAGTGAAAAGCAAGGAAGGATGATTTATTTACTAATTATTATTTCAAATAACAAATTGCACCTTACAGCTAATGCCTAATGATGATCAGCTTTGAGCCCGTAGTAGGCCAAAGGACGCGCTCCTCTACGGCTGGCCGGGCCCAAAATATGCCGAGTTGCTGCAAAGCCGTGATACATATGATCTAATTGTCAAAATGTTATAAAAAGAAAACAGCGGGGCCTCTATGCAGGGCTTTGCATTCGCATAAGCCGGATGTAAAGCCCTACATAGGGCCCGATACACAAAGCATCCCAGCAAGTCGCACTTTCGAGCAAGAACTAAGGCCGAGCAGCAGGCAAGCCGAGATCAATTCCAAACTCTGTTCTCCTACAATTCAGTCTTTGCATGGTGGCGCGCCGTGATTGAACGCTCCGGGCCTCCACCCTTATACGGAGCTCGGCCTACGGCCTCGTTCACACTCTGGCATTGATTTCATTCTAGACTCTGCTTTCCTGCAGCTTGGCCTTCGGTTTCGCACGGGAACGCTACGAAATCGGGTGGTCCGATCGGTCCGGATATTCAGCTCGTGGGGCTCAGCCTTCGGGCTTGTTTTTTGGCTCACTTAGCCATTAGTTCCCACTTCTTAGGTCTGACTCACTTTTCACCTATTTTTACAAGCTTTTATTAAACTTAATAATCTTGATGTTGTTAAACAGTATCCCTACATGCTTTAACTTGTAATACTCGTAAGTTGTTTTCAAAACCTGCAAACCATCTGCAAACTATTTTTTTGACCATTTGTCAAAATTTGGCAAAATCGAAAATAACACAACTTCATTAAGATTAGGCTCTTTTAAAATGTATTAGTAAAAAAATAAAAAGATCGAAATTCCTCCCTACATTTTTTTTTCTTTCGGAGCGATTATTTCCGAAAATAATAACTTTATTTAAAAAAAGGTTTTTGGAGACCATTATTCGTTTCGAAAGAGCTTATCCAACCATACGCCACACTACAGGGTCAAAGCAAAAAAATATCAAAGTAAAAACATTTTGTACGAGAGGTATCCTAATTTTTTTTATAGTTTTTATTTTACCCGTTCTGTCGCAATGCATGATTTATGTATCCATGCCAAATTACAGCTATCTAGCACTAAAGATCACGGAGCAAACCCTCGGACAGACGGACATGGTGAAACTGCTTATATAAGAGTTTCTAGGTGACTACGAAACCCTAAAAAATACACTGCATAACATGTTAAAAACTAATAGAGAACGAGTGGACAAAAATTAAGACATCGTAAAAATGTTGTGATGGTATTGAATCCTCGGGGTGCGAATCCGACTCGCACTTAATCATTTTTTTTTTCAAACCAGGGGGGCCCCGCGAGCTATTGTGCTAAGGGCCCCGCGCCTTCTTAATCCGCCCCTGACCCGGGTATGTCCTTGGACCCGGGTAAGTCTTTAAACTACCTCCAAAAGAAAGATATGGGCACTGTGAATGTCTTCTCGCTTTGTGTGGTAGGACACAGCACAGCGGATGTCATTCCAGATCTATAGCAGAGCCCAACTGGGGATAGTTCCTCCACCTTTCAGAAAGCCCCAACTAAATACCCTACTCATATTAATGTGTTCCTGTCGGTTAATAAGGTTGCCAGAGCTAAACGAGGGTACGGATTGTTAGGGTCGGCAACGCGCATATAACTCCTCTGGAATTGCAGGCATACATAGGCTACGGAAACTGCTTACCATCGGGCGGGCCGCATGTTTGTTTGCAACCGACTAGTATTAAAATAAACATTACCGAAGATCGAAAAGGGTCTGCTATTTTACCTAATTAAATAACTAAGTTTTTCAGTAAGTACATCAAGGAAAATGGGGACTACGTTTGTATGAAAAGGCGGTTTTGGGGCGGTCGTCCCCTTTCGTCTTAATCGCTGGTGCTATTTTGTTTTGATAGCTTTGAATTTCCGTAGCATAAATAAATAATTGAAAAAAGTGCGATTTACGTAAAATGATGATGATGGAAACTTTTGCAGAGGTTTAGTCCTATTGACTCGTAGATTGATTTAAAAAGGGGAGTCAACCAAAATGTGTAAATTGTTATTTACTTGTAAGTGTAATAAAAGTATGAAAAAAATCGATACATATCATTTTCGGGTAAATCAAGGATGCTAAATTAATTTTTGATATCTATGTAATTTATACATTTTCCTATAAGCATAAAAAAATTTAAAAAAAATGTGACTCGACTTTCGAAATTTTACTTGCCATTATTTAAACATCAGAAAAATCGCGCCCAATCGTATACCAAAGTATACATAGATAATTTGTAATATCCTTACAATTTTTTGATATTGACCCTACGGTAGGATCGTGTGCTATTGGACGTATTAGAATAAATGAAATTATTTTCAGAAAATATTTTAATTTGTTTTTATTTCAAGTAGAAACACTACTATATAAATTATAAACTGAAATAAATGTCATATACTAAGAAAAAGTAACCAAGGCCTCCAGTGCCCCAGGCTGGAATCGAACCAGTGTCCTCTGCTATCGCGGCAGGTGCCTGAGCCACTCGGCCACCGGGGTCACGGCAGTATTGGTCGAATTTTTCAAGTGGAGGCCTTGGTCACTTTTTCTTAGTATATGATATTTATTTCAGTTTAGGATCGTGTACTTACCTATAGTTTTTTTATACATATAATAATACAGGAGGTATCTTGACAGGTGTTAATAATGCACACAATATTGTAGCGCAATTTCATTTATTCAATGTAATCTTTATTTTTGTATCATTATTTAACAATGATGAGATTTAAGGCAAGTACAATGTTAAAATAATAGAAATATTCGCCGCAATCGGATGAGCTTGGACAGTTTAGTTGGTGATTCAGAACGAGTTGTAATCTCACCCAAACCAAGACTCGGAACCGGCTTTGAAAATAACGGTAAATACCTGTTTTTTTCAGTTTTCCTCCGAACTTTTATAAGAACGCGAACGTTTTAAGAGCTTTATTGTAACCTTAAAAAACCGGTTTATTCGACGAGCGACGAAACGGCCGGCCGGCCTGGTGTTGTGCCACGTAAACATAGACACCGACATAGGAAAAACCCTGTTATATTGTTCTAAACCGGTTAATTTGACATGAACTGTTCTCATAAAAACCGGTTTAAAAATAACGGTTTTTCAAGCGAAACCGAAATTAAAAGGTTTTGCGCCAAGTACATGATAACGGTTTGGAAATTTAACCGGTTTCCGAGCTTTGACCCAAACGGTTATATTTTTATTTCTAAAATCAAATGGAGCAATTTTCGAAGTTACTATGATATTAATACAGTCCCGAGTATCTCAACCTTTTAGGCCTCAGCTTTTGACTAAGTTTCTTCGCTCTACACGTGTTTGAGGCTAATTTTCTCAACCTGTTGCGGTTCTGATTAAGTTTGTTCATGCACTCGTCAACTTTTTTCTCGGTGGCCGCGTGGTGCTCCATCGTTTTCAACAGCACTGCAACGTCGGCTTCTATGTCTATGAAGGCTAAGCGAACCTCTTCGAAACCTTGCTCCAGCTGAGCTGTAATATTAATAAATGAGTAAGAAGACTTAGATTACCTACTTTTCTATTATAGATTATTACCGAAAAAACCTTCAGTAGCATGTACGGTCACGTCTGAAAATATCGTTACGGACAAAGTGCCAAAAATATGTATACACTACCTTAATATATGGGTGACAAGGTCGTGTATATATATTTTTGAGACTTGTTCCATATCAATATTTTCAGACGTGACTGTACTTATACAGTGTGTAAATTTAATAAGGGAAACCTTTAACGGTGATTCGACTAATTTGAATGGGACCTAAGAAGTATATTGCGATAACTTTTGAAACCATACGAAATAATTCGGCCAGCAATGTAAAGCAACACACAAGTTACTAGATACAAGCTTTTTATAGTAACTGGCAACGCTTCTTGTTCTTGTTGTATGTCATGTCATGTTTTGTCTCGAATTGTTTGCAGTACATTGCTGCTCGGTAAATTTTCAAAAAATAATTACGGGGTCATAATTAAGTATAACTTAAAAAACTTCTTAATTCATGATTATACTGGTAAATTCTGTCTGGTTAGAGTTATTGCCCGTATTGGATTTACACACTATTATGTAGTAGAGTATTCGTTTTTTAGGATATATGAATGGCAAAATAGTCAAATGCGCGAGCGACAGACCCGCCAGGCGTACTATGCGATACTGATTGTCAGTGTGAACTGTCAATGTCACGCTTTTGTGTGACGTTTTTGGTAGAAGAAATGTCACTTTTGACACTGACAGATCAGTATCATATCGGAAACAGATCGAATAACTGAAATTCGAATGCAAGTAAAATACGGAAGGGAAGTTTACCTCTATTGCATGCTGAAATCAACAAACATTTAATTTAATTATGTCACCTCTGATTTGGGATGTTAGATAATATTTTCAATGCTGCTCCGAGTTAAAAAAATAAAATAAAATTAAAGTAGGTAAAAAACATATTATGAGAAACATTCTTAATTCTAATGTTTTTTTTTATAGATTCTAGTGGTAATAAAACTTTGAGATACTTTGCTTAGATACAATATGACAAACAACTACGTATAATAATTTACCATCTCCATAATAGAAAAGCAGAGTAATTAATAAAATTAAAAAGCAACGCATTTTTACTGTGACGAGTTTTTCCTAAACTCAGAAAAAATGCGATTCAACTGTTTTTTTTACAAAGCACAAATAATTTTCTTACCGTCAGCAAATATTCGGAAGCCATTAATAATTACGTTAATTGCGAAATGTTTGCTAATTATTATTTAATTGCAACAAGGTTTGGAAATAATGAGATACAACACTCGGTCGGCGTACTTTTAAATTTAAAAATATTTCAGGCATTCACTTGCAAAGCTTGGTTATTTCATTTTAGTAAAACATTAGTATTTAATTATTAAGCCAGTAGGGCTACTATGGTCGGTTCTTTATCATTTGTCACCATGCCTGTCACGTTCTACCGAGTATGTAAGTGCGCAAGTGACGGGCATAGTGACAAGTGATAAAAATGAAACCATGCTGCCACCGCAGTAGGGCTAATATGGTCGGCTCTTTATCATTTGTCACCATGCCTATCACGTTCTAACGAGTATGTAGGTGCGAAACTGATGCTTGACATAATAGGTGATAAAAATGAGACCATGATAACGCTGCACTAGGTGACAAATGGCTGGCGTGACACGTGTCGCCAGTGACGTCGGGTGAAGTGGCGCGACGTTACCGGACCGCGCTCGACATGGCTGGCAACATCGCGCGAAACATGTCTCCAGTGTGTGAAGATATCTCAAACGAAATCGCTCGACTTCGATTGACTTGTCGCCGACACATGTTGCGGGACATTTGTCCCCTAGTACCCTGGCTTTAGGTACGAGCTGGGTGCGTAAGGCAAGATAACAATCGTTAACGCTCCGTAGAGTAGTTATCTCTTTCTATCACTAGGTATTCCATATTAGCGCGGCAGACACAGTTGCGTTTTGTTCGCTACGCCGGTATCGATTTGCATATTGTCTATGCACCCTGGGTTAATTAAAAATAATTACCAATCGACGAATCTAAATTAATCATGGTACAAACTAATATTTCATTGACCAAATATAGGGTGCCCAGTAATGAATGGATAACCTTCTAACCACCACCACAGGGCACCTTAGGCTGGTCCAAATAATGCACTTATAGGTCTAGTAAAAGTTTCATGGTTTTCAAGATAATCAAACTTTTCTGTCTTTTTTAATATCCATGACAAATTGCAGCTCTCCAGCACTAACGATCACGGAGTAAAGCTGCGGACTGACAGACAAACGGACATAGCGAAACTGTAAGGGTTCCTGGTAGATTATGGAACCCTAAAAAGAGGGCTGCAGCCCCCTACTTCGTCTGCCTGGACTGATGTTTTCCACGATAAAAACTATTAAAATGTCATTCTTCAGTACTCCAGTTAACTCCAAATACTCATCAGAATTGCTCCAGCGGTTTAAGTGTGAAGAGGACAGTTACAGGCCAATATTCTGATACTGATCTGTCAGTTTCAAGAGTGACGTTTTTGGTTGAAGGTTGACATATGCGCAATTAAGCAGCTTCTACCACGACTACAGCAACTATTGGCGCTACCACCCGGCATGGATACGCCATCTTCCAGCCTCTGTTTACGACGACGTGAAGAAGAGAGTCATCTAAAGGAGATTGGAACCAACTCATTTTGGAATGATGTCAGATCTATGTTGGATCAGTATCATACCATATTATTGGAATTGGCCTCTTAGTTTCGTATTGATAATAATAGGTTGGGATTTGTGTATTAAATGAAAGATGTGTTTGTAAGGATAGGGCACACTAGTAAATAAATAAATAACTACGGTCAATGTAATATTTTATCGATATTTTCAAACACCAAGCACCAGGCTGAAGTAAAACAACTTTTAATTCACATTTTTATATTTTAATGGCCTGTTTCACAATGTCCAAGTCCTTAATAAGCTACTTGCCACTTATCTGACGAATAAAGTCACCGTTGGCGTTTCATAATCTTCAAATAAGCTTAACTTATAACTTAAGGTTATGTGGCAGTTAATTTATTTGTTAATTAGCTATCCAATACTTTACTGGAATATTGTAAACACCATGAAGTAGCCAAATAAATATTAATCGATGCTCCAATCAAAATTTCTTGAAAAACAAAATATTTAAAATGGATGTACCGTCCATGGTCGTTTCCCATATACCTTATATTCGGCATGAAGCATTTCCTCCTCTTCTGGACATTGATTACTTGTAAGTTTCATCAACAATTTCCTAGGGCGATTGAGACAGTGCTCCAATTTTCCATTGTTGTAGATCTGGTTAGGTATGATTTCCATGAGGTCTTTAATGGTGGTTTCTAGTGTTTTGACCATTAAGACGGCTTCATCGACTTGAGGTTTGTATTCTGGGTAAAGAAATATTAAATTTGTATACAGTATGTAACAGAACGGATGGCAAGGAAAGAGACCCATTAATGTTTAGGTCATACTGAGCAACTTTGACTATGAGACACCCTGAAATCGCGAAAAAAAATTAGGCTCTTTCATATATTTTGCTGATCTGATGTTGAAATTTCCTTCGCGAATCAAATTTTTTTTGCGATTTCGGGGTTGGTCCGATAGTAAAAGTTGCTCAGAATGATCTAAACATTAATGTGTCTCTTTCTTTGCCTTTCGTTCTGTTACATAATGTAGTCTCCGGCACATAAAAAATATGTTGAACTTAATATGAGTTAAATAATAAGGTACCTTTACTGCATCCTGAAAAAAATGTCGATAGGTATAAGGCAATGTTTATCAAAGAAAACAGTGATATAGGTAAGTAAAGTTAACAGTCAGTTTTATCAATTATTTTTCAATCCAAATACAATAAACAAATATTTGAAAAGAATCAGCAAGCTAGGGTCCCAGCGCGCACAAGTTTTTTGGCGTCTGGTTAACGTAACTGGTGACCGAAGAGCTGGCAGCTTCCTCGCACAACGTATCAGTATTGCGATACAACGAGGAAATGCCGCCAGCATCTTTCGTACAATACCTCAAGGGCCTATTTTAGATTTAAGCTAGTTATAGTAATCCTCTGTATATATCCATATTATATGTATATTGTTATTGTAAATAAATAATTATACCAGCCATACATAAATAAGTATATTGGCAATAAACCAAATATTTACCATTGCTGAAATGAACTAGAGTACAACACAAAATTATGTGTATTATAAAAGAACTATGCATCTTTGATGGAGCACTTCTGCTTTCTCAATTAGGCAATAAAAAAGCTAGCTCCAAGAATGTGTTCAAATTAATTACTTGGCTAAAATCACTTATTATTGAACAAGTACCTACTAACTCGATTAACTCTTACTTCTTTTTTTTTAAGTTCCGTAGGTATTATTACAGGACCTTAAATATTACAAGTATTATCTTCTTCTAAATATATAAAAGAAGAAACTGACTGACTGACTTACTGACTGACTGACTAACTGACTGGCATATCAACGCACAGTCTAAACCGCTGGTTCTAGAGATTCCAAAATTGGCACATAAGTTCTTTACAAGGTCTAGGGGTGCACTAAGACAGGATTTTTCAAAATTCACCCCTTAAGGGGGTGAAATGGGGGTCCAAAGTTTGTATGGTGAAACAAGATTAGACTATTTTATGCGAAACTTTACAAGAGTATTCCTAACGATAAATGACTGACCAGTGTTTCAAGTTTTTTGATAATTCAACCCCTAAAAGGGGGAAATATGGTGACAAAGTCTAAAAATCAACATGGGTATTATTTCTATGGTTTATCGGGTCGCTAATTACGAAAATAACAACGATTTTAAAATCTAACGAGGTGGACGTGAAATACAAATCCCCTGTTGGGGTACGATGGGGTTGACATTACTAAATATCAATATGGGTGTCGTTTTTATGGTTTTTTGGGATGTTATTTACGAAAATGGCATTTCTTTCTTAGGTACTATTATAACATGAAAACGTGTTACTATCCGATGACCATGCGAAAAGTGGAACTTCGCCGACATACCCTAAATTAACCTTTAGTACCTAACTTCGCCTTAACTAGGATTAAAATTCTCTCTCTTCTTCTCATATAGTTATCTCGGGCAAAGTTGAGTGAAGTAACGGTAGATTCTTTAGCCCTGATTTTCAATGAATTGAAATATTTTTAAATGGGTTTGGTTGTTGTATGGGTCTTTCTTCATTGATTTGCAAACAAAAAAAAAAACATTTTATTATGGCCAGCTTTTGTTATTCCATGTGTAATCGCTATCTACGACCGATATCTTTTGTAGGTCTGGAGGCAGTTCTGACATCAGGTTTCTCGGAATTTTGTCTGTAACAAAAATAAACTTACACTTCAACTGTCAGCACTTTTCTCTGCAGCTGACTGTACATACAAGTAAAACCTCACGTACCATTGCATTCGAATTTCATTTTGTGCCACTCGATATTTTCCTGAGAAAACGCATAGACTCCAATCCTGCCCCCTTTAATAGTTTTATCATAGACGTTTCCAGAGTCCACGATGAGTTTGCCGCCTCTGAACACCTTTACACGGATCAGGCCGATATGTGGCCGATGAATGAGCTCCCAGGAATATATTAGCAAATGTTTCCAGCCTTGTTTCTTTGGGTCTTGCCAAAGGAGTTTCACCTGTTAATGAGCAGATTGGGTTTTAGTTATTGGCGCCGGGAAAAATAATTGCTAGTCTAAATTGTACTTGTAGACAGAAAAAGAGTAGTACTATCTACAGGAGGTGCTTGATTGAGCAGAATAGGCGGTAATGTTTTTATTCGTAAACACAAACGAACAGAATACATGGTACAAAGAAGAAAGTGTCTCGAAATCGTCTTATCTCAGCATGTTGCTTTTATCGGAACACGTTAGCATTTCGTATTTATCCCGCCCACAATGAGGACAGAGAAATAAGCTAAATTGTATCCAAATATAATGAAAAATATTTTTCATATTAACCTGATCTTTACCCAACTCGCTGCTGTTCGCACGTTCCTCAGATAGGCACCGGGACCCGTCGCGGAATTCACTAGCTTGATGTCGATATCGGCGTCTGCTTTCCCAGAAGACCAGGCTATCCAGTGGTGGTATGATTGCTACATTTCACGTGAATCTTTATATAAACATTGTTTGGAAATAACCTCGTCTTTAACCGACTCTGTTCTGTAAAGCGCGTTCTTAAAATAGGCGCCGGAACCCGCCGCCAAGTTGCCAGCTTGGTGTACCCCATCTGCTTTCACCACGGAAGGCCAGTCCAACCCTATGACCCTGCTACATTTTACACGAAATGTAATACAAAATTCGAAAATAACCTGGTCTTTAACCGACTCGGTGCTGTACAGCGCGTTCCTCAGATAGGCGCCGGGACCCGTTGTAGAGTTCACAAGCTTGATGTGGATACCGGCGTCTGCTTTCACAATGGAGGGCCAGCCTATCCAGTACTTGTCTGATTTCGCTTTCCATGACACTAGGTAAAATTGGCTGTTACTGCGATAGCTGAAATAATCGAAAAGTTAGATCAGACTTTTCTTTGGTACCGTCAATACTGAAAATCACTTATTAAAATAATATATTAGGTACTCGTACCTACTTATAACTCATTTAATGACATCAAAATGATGTGATTTTGTTATCATTCCCCCAAATGACATCATTTAAATATAAAAATATACGTTCAAATTGGTTTGGGGGGTTTTATCAAGGGCTATGGCTTTTGAAGAACATGTAAGTAAATATACAGCATACAGATGCCGGCAAACTTCTTGAACATGTGATCTTGGCTTTAAGTCCGTTTAATTCTATCATTATTTGCGCGACATAGATGGAAGCACAGGATACATTTACACTGTTGTACTGTATTTCCATCTCTGTCGCCGAGTCCTAGGTGCCCCAAGAAATTTGCCAGCACCTATACTAGCGTTAATATACTTCAATTACTTACAAAGTGACCCTACTTACGAAGCTGAAGGTCCCGGGTACGGATCCCAGTATGGGTACTCGTATTTATTAAAATTTAAAGCACAAATATTTATTGATGAGATAGGGATTTTTTCTATGTATCTATTTTAGTACATATGTATATCATTGCCCAGTACACATAGAACAAGCGCTTGCTTTGGATCTAGATTGATCCATGTAATATTGTTCCCAAAAAACTTTTTTATATTAAGGTATGCCGTACCCGAATACCAATCCTATAAAGTCATTATCAGCTTTATTCCTGGCAACAACGTTTCCAGAAAAATCGAGGCCTGCGTAGGCGTTGCACCCCACCACTATGCCGGCGTCTGCTCTTAATTTAGACGTTATCTTCGTCCCTCCATTAAACACCATCCACACTGGGGACCCGTCTTCTATGAAGTCTGGATGCAAATCTACTTTCATGTAGTCTCTGAAATCAAGTTCTAATGAAAATAGGACTTAGTATGCTTCGTGTCATCCACTATGACGTGCAGATTTGTCAAATCTAACCCTTAATAACATTACAATACAAGTCAAGGGACGTGTCTTCGTGAATGACGCGATCTATAACTAGGTAAGTTAAAATAAAGCGTTGAGCAAATAAGGTGAGGCGTATGAGAATTCCCCACAAAAGAAGAACCCACATAGCCCTTGATCGCATTAAATGGAGGGACATAGTTGTTGGTCACAATCCTCAAGCATGAGGGAACGACGAAGATGAAGAGAAGAAGATGAGAATTCAGTAAGGGGACAATTAAAACAGGTTTTTACTGAAAGAAGTCCAAATAAACGTCGGATATCTTGCTGCTATACAACGTTAGCTGATGATTCTACACAATACATGTCCTAGATTTCTACTACAGGATTTTGTTCCGTGGAATCGTATCATGCTCAAGCCCTTATGGGCTTAAATTAAAACTAGGCCATTCTGATGTTGACGCGCGAAATATAACTTTATAGACGAAACATCCAGTTTAATGTGAGATTCTTGGACGAATAGCTTATCACTGGTTAATCTAATCATAATAAAATCAGTAACTGGGACATCTGTAGTAGATTTGTATGCATCTAATTAGTAATAATAGTATACAAATCATACTGACGAACTAAATATCGGTTTGTTGCTAGTGTTGGTGCAGACATCTGGCACTATGATGGCAGTTTCTTGATCTTCATCGTTTGGACATATATCAACGTCTATCCTTTCCACATCTACAAAAAAAACACACTATAGGGATGATGACAAAATCATGTGTGGTGTTGCAAGCGTCCACAGGCTAAGGTGACTGCTTACCATCAGGCGGGCTGTATTCTTTTTTGCCATCGACGTTGTATAGGTTTTTTTTTTATAAAAAAGTCTAGTTAAATAGATGGAAAATGAGCAATTAATCACAATAACCCACAATTGTTGCCGTCCAAATCGCAACTGTTTCTATTTCCTGTTGTACAGTCAAGGTATTAAATATCGACACGGACAAAGTGCCAAAAATATGTACACACTACTGTTGTATGGGCAATAAGGTCGCGTATACATATTTTCGGCATTTTGTCCGTATCAATGTTAAATAACTTGACTGTACCACTGTACATACCCTAAAGCCCCAGCTACAAGTATAAAAATGAAAAATACAAAAATTGCCTCTGAAATTTTAACTTATAGGTAATGTAGAAAATAGAATTTTTGTTTTCTTTGAAAGCTGAACGATACAAAACAAATGCAACTAACTACTATTAGTGGAACTATGTTGCTGTGCCCTAACAGGGCGTCACATGAACAGCCTTATATTTAAGAACACCTGTACCTGCTATGTGATATGCAATAAATGATTTCAATTTCAATTTCAACTCTGTTCCAATACAATATGATTAAAATTTAATCGAACTGAATATCTGCTTTATCTAGGTCCGTGAGCCTTAAGACTTTAGGAGGATACTTCAAGACGACTTCAACTTGATCGAGACGTCATGCATATTTTACTGCGAACTGCAAAACGGACAGCGCAGGCAAGGCCAATTTTTGCGGTTCAAACATGTGTTAAACCGGGATATGAAGAGAGCACGTGGGAGAATCTAGGTAGTGAGTTGGAGGTACGAGTATATTATGCAGCCGGTCAGCACACAGAACTCAACGCTAAGCGCGATGAACTAAAGAACTAGTGGCAATAATTTAGGTACTGTAACATCGGAGTAGTACTGACCTGCAGCGAGTGCGGCACATTCGCTGCTAAAATTGGCTATTTCAGTCACCAGAGAGCATACCAACAACGCTCTCAGCGGGAGAACGCAGTCGCTGTCACCGAGGAGTCAGACCAAGATAAGTTGGCAACGTTATTAAATAAAAATTGATTATTTCAGACATATAAGTGTCCATATAAGTATAAGTAAAACTTAAAAAGACTATGTTAGATAATAAAAGATTATTTACATACTAAGTATAATGCAGACAAAATGAGAACAAAAGTGCAAAAATGGGAAACAATTCCATTGACAGAATTCCAGTTCCACAATTCCAGTGAAAATAATTTATTCACTACTTAGTCCTACCAATGACCACATCAACCAGGACTTTGTTAGCGGGCAGTCCAGGCGCTCCGCCAACACCCTCAGCATACAGTTGCTGCTGCCACGCACTCGCTTTAGTATCGAGGCAATTCACAGCCAACACAGTGCACGTGTATTGACAGCCAAGACAGTGCACGTGTTATTTTAAACGTCAATCTTCTATGAAATTATGTTTACTTAACACTTGCATAGACTGGGCTATCAAAATCGTTGCCAACTTAGCTTGGTCTGACTCCAGTACTTACCATCATTATCCTCATTCGATTGAGGCGAATCGGTGGTGGTACTCGTAGCTTGTGTAGTGGTAGTGGTTTTAGTACTACTAGTGGTACTAGATGTCGTGGGTGTAGTACGTTTGGGCGTAGTTGGTCTCTTTGTACGTGGTTTACTTAATGGTGTATCCGATTTTGTTCTAGTGCGTCTTGATGGCCATGTTACGTGTACTGTTGGCTTTGGCGTTCGAAGTGTTGGGTGAGGAGCCGGCCAAAAATAACTTTCTGAAAATAGTTTAAATAATTATATCGCACCCGTATTAAACAAACCAATGTTAACTTATGGCTCTATTGTTTCCCAGAAAGTTTCAAGTATTAATTATGTATTTATTTCAGTGATTATACACATTTGTTTTTGTTTGTCATTCATTCATCGTTACTTCTGTTCTACTCATTTCCTCAAAGATTAACTGGAAGAAATCCCATACAGGGATAAGGTCGCCTGTGTTGTATGTAATTAGCTCTGTAACTGTGTTTTTCGTGTTTTTATTTCTATGTAAGTACAATACATACATACAATGTATTCTTTATCTGCATTTTCGTTGATCAAAATAGCTACTCATAATTAGCTTTTTCACAGAAACGCGTAAATTTTCAGGATTGCCATAAAACAAACCTAACCTAGCCTAAATATTGATATTTGTTCCATCTATCTGAGGAAAAATGTAGATGCCATATGGATCGATTAATTTACTCGTATGTAGTAGTTATGTAAGGTATTTTGTAAGAAGTAAGTAAAAATGTACATACGTACCATGTAACACACCAGACAAAGCAACGTTATTTAATTTAATTGCACCTGAAAAATAATAACATAAGTAGGTAATGTACACTTTGCAACTTTTTTTTTAAATAGAAACATAACTTAACAAAATTACGAAGTTTAGGTAAATAAAGGAAAAAGTTTTAGTACGAAACTTTAATAGTGTCCAGAAGGAGCGATGGAGTGACATTTTCGATTTTCGCGTTAGGGTCTCAGACACCCGCAGTAGCTACATAAATCCATACCACCTTGGCCTTATTCTTTGAATTTAACTTATTTAAATCGACATTGGGCTTGCGTGGGGACTATAGCCCGAGCCCTCTCACGCATGAGAGGAGGCCTGTGCTCAGCAGTGGGACGTATATAGGCTGAATTATTACTATTAAATCGACAGAGATGATGATAGATGTAATTTGTCTCGATATTTTTACCCATAAGCGTTTATTTTAAACTAACAGCTTCAAAAATTTTGTATTTTTTCATAAATTTTGTGTTCTTTCTTCTCAGAATCACGAGCTCTTTCGACCCTAATGGGATAAAAAATGTTCCAGAGTTTTTTCCTAAAGTTTGAAAAATATATGGAACTATTAGGACACTTTTTTCTCCTATAAGGATGAAAAGGGCTCGCGATCCTGACTAAAAATAACACAAAAGTAGCAAAAAAGGCTCCATAACAAAAAGTGGCAAATAAAAGAAACGCTCAAATAACCTTTATAAAGTTTCAGCCCTTTCAAGGGCCTATAGACATTTTTCTTATCGAAAAACTATAGCAACCCAGTACATGTAACATACCATTACTCTTTCTTCATTACTAAGACTGGACAGAGCACGTCTACCGATTCCCAGACTAGCCACAGACCCCATCCCATAGAATGAATATCAGGGTAAAGGAAAACCAAGATGGAGATGGCGGGAGAATTTTGACAAATATTGTGAATAGTGGCGAAGGGGGCATTGGATAGGATCAAATGACAGGCGGAAAAAAGGGAGACCAGTAGTTTAAAAAACTCTTTCTGTTACTTTCTTAAGTACCTACCCTTCTGAGCGTCCACGTCGTGAAGCGCATTTTCGACATCTTGGGGTCGGTTTCCATCCATGTAGGGTGCTGAACCGTAGCATGAATGTCGCGAGACCAACTCCAGTCCTAGAATAGTTATCTACTTATAAATTAACTGGTTTGTCTCTCTGACAAACGGTATGTGACCAATTAATGGATGATCGAACATAAAATTGACGTCATTCTCATCTAGCGTCCACACGTAAACAAAATTGCACCAATTTAGATTTAGGTATGATGACATTCGAGCACTCTAAGTTACATAAATTGCTCCCAAAACGAGAGCACGCGCTTTGCAATTTGCAAATTTCATTACCATTTTCTCCTATTTGATCGGACTCGAATGCTCAACGTTTACTGCAATGATGTCAGTTCGAATCATCCTGATAATTAAATAATGTGTCATCACTATCAGCAAGCCAATTTCCTTGCATTTCATTTGATTGCGTCTGACAGTCTCATCAGACTGTGCGTCAAATTGGGCCGCGTGGGCAGGGCTGAAGTATGTCTGTCTCCACGCGCGCGACTGCAGTGGACATATCATGTCGACTATTAAATCTTGCTACTCCATAATCTGTCAAGAATGTATACAAGTATACCCACTTTCTTCAGGATGCCGGCACTGGTACATCCGCATGTGGCAACCACTCAGGAAGGAGCGGTAGATGTGGTGGTTGCACCGCGCGCACACCATATCGCTGCTCGTTGGACATTTGTTAGGGCAGAGGGCGTTAAAAAGAAGAGGGCGTGAAGAATTGCTGTTTTCTGGCGCCAGACATAAAGTAGCAATTAAAGATAAAACATAAAACCCGGTTCTGGTACACAAAAAGGTCTAATAGTACATTACAAAACAAGTGCGAAAAGTAGGAAATTCGCAACGAGTGGCGATAAATTAAAACACAACCGAAGGTAATGTTTTAAATCGACACGAGTTGCGAATTACCTTTTCGCACGTGTATTGTACTAAGTTTTACAGTACATATGGCCCTTTAAATATTCGACATACGCACGTGTAGTGCTAGTTACCGCACTAGGGCGGTAAAGTAGCACCATATGTCCTGTAAATTAATTTTCACCACACCAACTAATAAAGGCCCTCTTGATTGTTCAGAAACGAATAAGAAAGTTGCATTTTATCCACACGTGGGACAAAGTAAACAGATGCAAATTTTGAGTTGTTTCCTTATGTTAGCTGGTAGTAATGACTTTTAAATGATGATTTAGAATGATCCTTTTTTGTTACGTTCTTTTGGATTTGATTTGGTTAGATTTTTTTGGTATTTCATAGTTAGTAGTTTCCTCGCGTTGGTGTGGAGAAAAAAATTGTATTTCACTCGGAGGCAAAGTGTATTTAACCTTCGTGCCTTGAAACCCTCGCAACGCTTAATCTACTTCTCGACCCACTCGCAAAGCTCGTGGTTCAATTTTGAATCCTTCACTTTCTCGGGTATCAATATTAGCGCGAGCGGTTAAACAACAACTTTGCCCCCTTGTACAAACAAATAACTATTGCAGTCAAGGAATTTGTATCTCTCTACTTCGTTATGTAACATATTACAAGGTTTGGGTAGGTAATGTACCTTCATCAGCAACGGCAATGTTAATAGGATAGGTAACCTCTCTTTTCTCTCTTAAAGGATAGGTAACTTTCTTCGGGATACACTTCGACATTTCAACACTTGTCAGTATAGCTGCATCCCCTGAAAACACAGCACATTAACATACATTAATTAATTAATTATTACATATATTAATTAAGACCAAAAAATCACATTAGCTATTATCAACAGACGCCCAATGAGATGGACACTGTGGACAGACCAAATTCCCTCAGCCCTTTAAAGTGGCGCCATCTAATAGATCAAAGTCCAAAGGTATGTATGTCCAAAATACGTAAAACATTAGATTCTATTGCGCATACTTACCCAAAATCTATAAGAGAGTTTAATGACCGGGTGGACGAAAACCGATATCTATAGGTATTTTGCGACAGTTAATAAATTGGGTAGTTATGGTTTTTTTCTTTATTGTAAGTGAACACCCGTAATATATGTATAGGGACCATGCGCGTTGGAGGGTCTGCCATCTTGTGGTCGGAATAGGAATTATATACATGTACATTTACACGTCACGTGTTTTCTTGTGCATAGTAGGTTCTGCCATCTTATGGGCTACATCGGAACAATAAACATCACATTTACGCCTCGCGCCAAAAATCTGACGGCTCCTGTGCTGCCTCCTACAGTTCATGCACGCTCCCTATAGTCACCGACCGCCGCTGCGTTTTGATATTAACTGACACATATCAGTGAAAGAATCAAATGGCATTCTAAAAGTTTTAATCATGTGTCGAAAGATGGCAGTCAATTTACTGTGTCTACAAACTTTACTTTGACAATCTTCCTCTATTTCAAAAATAAATAGTATTACTGCAGTGTTCTGCCACCAGAGTGCAGCATTAGCACCTTTCATAAACCATAGAGTAACTTATACATACGGTGCGTTAAACTGTTCCTTGACAAGTTTTCACAGATAATAAAATATGACATTGATGCATCAAGGCGGTTTGTTTACAAAGGGCTTACCGGGAGTCGCGAAAATCGAAATTTAGCTATCTGCCTCTACCTCTATCTCTCTATCTATATATAATATAGCTATCAGTATGAGTATGAGTATTCAAGAGTGATAGAGAGGTTAGATAACGAAATTTCGATTTTCTTCTTTCGCGGTAGACCCTCAGAATGTGATGGGTTGTGGTAGTGGCGCCCCCTACGCAGAGTTTCGCGTAATATTTTCTTTGCTTTGATGTACCGACAGCTCACGGATTATTCACAATTATACAAGCAGAGGATTATAGACGATCATGGTCTCCACACAATCGTACATACCTGTACTCACCCATCATGTGTCATTGTGTAAACGAGCGTAAAATCTTAACATCTATAGCCTTACCACGAGTTTGACACCGACATATTCGCTAGCGTCAGCGTAACTTACTTTTGACGGTTCCGTAGTCAACTAGGAACCCTTATAGTTTCGCCATGTCCGTCTGTCTGTCTGTCCGAGGCTTTGCTCCGTGGTCGTTAGTGCTAGAAAGCTGAAATTCGGCATGGATATATAAATCAACAAAGCCAACAAAGTCGTACAATAAAATCTAAAAAAATATTTTTTTTTAGGGTACCTCCCCTACACGTAAAGTGGGGGTGAAATTTTTTTTTCGCTTCAACCCTAAATTGTAGGGTATCGTTGGAAAGGTCTTTCAAAACTAATAGAGGTTTTCAAGAAATATTTTGATAAAGTGAATATATTCGGAGATAATCGCTCCGAAAGAAAAAAAATGTGTCCCCCCCCTTTAACTTTGGAACCATACGTCCAAAAAATATGAAAAAAATCGTGGAAGTAGAGCTTAAGAAAGACATTAAATGAAAACTATAGCGGACATGATCAGTTTAGCTGTTTTTGAGTTATCGCAAAAAGGCTTCATAGTAAAAAGACTTACTTTAATTAGGTACTGATTATGCAAATTTGCCTATTTGTTTAATTCGGGTGAAAGGTACCGTTTCATCCCCGGGTTAACAATTTACTATACTTTAAGCTCCAGTTTAGCTTATTGTGACGGAAGAGTAACTACGGAACCCTACACTGAGCGTGGCCCGACATGCTCTTGGCCGGTTTTTATATATAAATATACCACGTCGGTGGCAAACAAGCATACGATCCGCCTAATGGTAAGCAGTCACCGTAGCCAATGGACGCCTGCAACTACAGATATGTTACATAATTTGCGTTACCGACCCTTTAAGAACCTGTACACTCCTTTTACCGTCTTACGATTCCAAGAATGATTAAAACACGTTTAAGATCTAGGAAATTCTTTAAAAGATCGCTAATTACACGACATGTCAAAATTGACATTCCGATTTATTATTTCGATTCCGCTATGATCCCAATAAGATCTATCTTCGATATTTCTAACGTTGAAGTGACATTGGTTGTTCGAATCGAGCTGCTTCTGTCAATTATACGACATACAAACGATGTCTAAATGAGAACTTATCTAAACCAGAACTTATCTTTATTGTATCTCATTCTTCGAATCGAGCCGTTATTAGTGCGAGCGAGATATATAGAAAGTTACGCAGACACTAGCGAATAAGTCAGAGTCAAACTCGTGGTAAAGCTACTATTTTACAGACTTACCTACAAAACATTTGTATTCCCTTAACGCGCATGTAAACATTGGAATATAATATACGGGTCCTTTCAGTGGTTTTACTTTCACACAATGTTTTTCTGGGTCCACTTGGCCCGGTTGACATTGATAGGGACATGATAGAAGACTTTCCACTCTTGAACTAATAATATGAAAGGCTATAAAAATAAATGAAGATTGCGTCACAATTTCCCTGTTCTCTGTCTTAGAGCATATACTGTAACATAGTTACCCCTGTATCAAAAACCGTACACAATGTGCAAAAAATCGTATACGGTCAGGAGGTTGATTGATAGATATTACTAGCATCCTATAGGCAGTTTTCGATATATTAAACTTAGACGGCCCCTCATCTTACAGAGATTTGCAAGTGTTACGTTATGGCACAGTTTAACAAAAAAAGTAAAATATAGGGCCAATAGGTATAGCACGTATGCAGACATTAAAAGTACTACTAACATTATATTATCCCATACATTTTATTCATGAGAAAATAATTAAGGTCTGAAGACTCGGATCTTGGACTAAAACGGCCAGTGTAGACGTGCCTCGGCGCGCTTAGGCGAGGGTAACACGCGCGCCTATTAACAAGAATTAATATTGTGTCATAATTGCACTTACTGAATAAAAAGGATGTAAATAGCGTCATGTTAAAAGATTATAAAATATTTACTCAATATTACTGTAACTCGGAATAGCTATATTCATACCAAGCGAAGTGACGATGCAAATCAAAATAATGGTTTTAATAATTGATTTGACGGTTGGCTTCATTTTCGAATTAACTTATAATGTTGTGATTGTGGGTTATGCTATAAAAATTTTGTTGGCAAAAAGTTTCTATTTAATATGTCATTTTGTTTATACAACACACACAACACACAACAACACACAACTTTACAATCATAGCCAGATTAATCTTGGTAAAGAAATTACGTATTTACAAATAGGTTAAGTCATTTTGTGAAATAACTGACTTCAAATTATTGTTATCGTATTCGATCGAACTGTTTTTAGCGTTCCGTAGTCACCCAGAAACCCTTATTGTTTCGCCATGTCCGTCTGTCCGTCCATCCGCGACTTTACTCCGTGATCGTTAGTGATAGAAAGCTGCAATTTGGCACATGGTATTTGGATAATTTTAGTTTTTTTTCGCTTTTGCCCAATAGTGTATGATGTCGTTGGGTAGGTCTTTAAAACGAAGATGGATCTCCAAAAACCATTTTTCTATAAAGTTGATATTTTCGGAAATAGTCGCTCCGAATGAAAATAAATATGTCCCCAAACCTCTAACTTTTGAATCATGGATCCAAAAAATCGTGAAACAAAAGCTTAGTAACTACTTTCAAATATCTATCCCTAGTAGGTATAAGAAAACAAAACAGCGTATAAAAATATATATGTATTAATATATTTTCAACTTACACTAAGCAAAGTTACTTACAATTCTTATTAATGAACACAAAAATATTCTGTACTTACAATAAATGTAACTAAGTATATTATCCTTAACAGATAGTTTTTAAAATACCATACTCAGGAGTAGCGTTACTAAGAATAATGGCATAAATCTTGTAGCTATACTTCAGTTTACAAGAAAGATAACGCTGGAAAAAGCAATACTTACATACGTAAAAAAGGTAGTGTTAGCTTTCGTTTCTAAGATTCATCTGAACCCATTACAATTTTTTTTATTTTTGGTAGGTACATTCCTGTTCATAATACACTTAACAAGTGAGCGTCTAAAAATCGCTGTATAACGCATTTGATTTATGTCCACAATAGGGTTGTTTCCATCTACAAATCTTAGGGCAGAATTGTATCCCAATAAATTCTTTTGGATTATAAAAACATGTTAAACTACTTTTAGGGGACCTATAATGACCATATTTTTGTAAATATCGAATTTAAAATATCTTTTGGCACACGTCACGTGACCAAACTTGAAACGTCTTTGAAGATGCTGATGACGTCACAACTCTCGGATTGACACTGTTGACAGTTAGGCGATAAACAACAAATGACAAATATCAGTTGACAGTTCGTATCTTCTACGTGTGTATGTAGTTATGTGTCAAACCATAAACTGTGACGTCACACAATTTTCTAAGAGCGTTTTGGGCGCGAAAGCATTTGTCAAAATATATTTTGTTAATTTAACATATTTAAAGCCTTTTTAGTATAAAAGTTGAATTTTAGGGCAACTTTTAGTTAATATAGAACGTAATACAAGCTTTTCAAAAAATTGGAAACAACCCTATTAGAGTACTTTTAAGAAACGACTTAGTGTGATTTATTCAGATCAGTCTATTATACATATACTTACTATTTAAACAGCGACAAGTGAGAACCATGATTTTTTACGAGTAGGTAAGTTGTGATGATGTGACTACGAGTATTGTAATAAATTACATCAAAACTAGAAGACATATCTTAAATTATAACATGTTTTTATTTACAAATATACAAAGTCGTGGTCTACCTCGAATTTCTCGTGAAGTCGTTGAGGCAACTCCGATACTATATTTGTTGGTATTTTATCTGTAACAACATGAAAAAGGAATTAGTATGAAATACGAAAGTGAAACAAGGTCGATAATCGAATAAAAAAATGGCTAATTTGCATACTTTGATATATCCAACGTTACATCGATGTATGTATGTGTTGTATTAGTGTATGCCCTTCAGCGTCAGATCAACTACATACTACAATATTTATGTACATGTACAAGATGTGTACACGATTTCAGGGCCGGATTTAGGGGAGGGCAACCGGGGCTACAGCCCCTGGGCCTCCACAAAAGAGGGGCCCCCACAATAGAGACTTCGGAAAATTGTCCATTATATTTGGAAAATAATTTGGGACCAGGGAGCTTGCCACTCCTTTGTTGCCCCGAGGCCTCCAGACCTCTAAATCCGGCATTGCACGATTTGTACAAGTAATCAGAGCAGACAATCAACTCCTGCGAAAAGCTAACCATTCTAAACCTTCCTCCCTGAGCATGAGATCGTTTACGTTTCCAAAGTCAGGCACCAACTTGTTTTGCTGGCATATCGTAGCTAGGCGAATGACACCAAGTGTAGACCGTCGAGGTTTCAAAGTTGGTAACAATATAACATATAGCATGCCTACCTATCATAACTAAGTACTCATTGATAAGTATGTCGAAGATCTTACAAAGACATGGAGGAAAAGACGGAAAGTGGACCTGAGCTGCGTCTTCAGATTACAGCTGTGATATAAGGTGACAGGAAGACTACTCACCATTACATCTGTACACGAGGTTTGACCAGATAATCATCTCCTGCGAGAAACAGAACACTCCAAGCCTGCCTCCCTTCAGCGTGAGATCGTAGACGTTCCCAGAGTCGGCCACCAGTTGATCCTGCTCGTATATCTTTAGGCGAATGAGGCCGATCTTAGGCCGATGGATCACTTTCCAGCCGTAAGCGGTCTTTTCTTCCCAGCCTTTGTTGCGCGAGTCTTTCCATAGCAGCTCCACCTGTAAGATTAAAATTATTTTTTATGCACTACTATGTATTTACACAAAAATCTCTATTGTGTTTTCCTAGGGCAAGCTGCAAGGGCTAAAAGGTTGACTAATTGACTGGTCTAACTAAAAAAAAATGACATGTTTGGACTATAATGCCAGTTTCGGCAGCCACTATAAACGTCGATATCTGTTTCCATTCATTATTATCGGGCCCGAGTAGAGATAGTATATCCAGTTCCTCAGTATTCCCTTAGGCCTGATCTTGGGATTGATCAGTATGTCTGCCACATCACCACACAAAAAAAAACTGCAGTATTACCTGGTCCGGAGTAGACTCAGTGTTCCAAAGCGCGTTCCTCAGGATTCTTCCAGGGCCGGTCTTGGAGTTGACTAGTTTCAGTTGTATACCAGGCTCCGCGACCGCACGGAACGGCGACGTCTGCCAATACGTTTGCGTCTTCCTCTTCCACATCACTACGTAGAAGCGTTTGTTGTTCTGATAACTGGAAATCATGAAGATTTCATTTATGTTATTTAGTTGGACAATGTACGGGAGACTAAGAGAATAAAAAAGATCAGAGATTCATAAATGAACCAACTCGATAACATCACAGGAGAATAGTGGATTTAATCAATTTGGACAAAACATATCATAAAATAATACAAAGAATATAATGCGAAAATAACAGGATATGATTTTAACCGCTATAACGCTTTGATAAAAAGTGATCGTCACTAGAACAGAAGTCGTCACGTTTTTGAGAAGTAAATTAAGCATTCCGCAGAATCTCTAAAAGCCACAAGCAAGAGTAATAAAGAGTTGTTGTTCTGAATTAATATCACAGACAAAATTACAACATACCCAAAGACAAAACCAATGTAGTCATCGTCTATTTGCGTGTCCACGAACAGGGTGCCTTCGAAGTCCACTCCTCCAAACCTTTCATAGCCAACTGCCAGTCCAGGATCAGAATTTAGCGTCTGGATGATTTCGGCACCTTCGGCCCTGATCTCCCAGTTGGGGTCTTGTTGGGACTCGCCTTCTGGGTCCAGACGAACGTGGAAGAATTGTCTGAAAATGAACCGATTTTGTTAGTTTGTCCAATGCAAAGTATAGTACCGTAAAATGGGGTGAGTAGGGATTACGAGGGCAGGTGGGTTATGAATGGGGTGAGAAGGGATTACAGAGAGATGAGTTGGTTTTTACAGGCTACTACTACGTAAACTATATATTCTAGTAACAAATCACGCTATTATAATGTTCATAATCCCAAAGTGTCAATCCAACAATCTTCAAAACTCACCTTAATAGGATATCCCCCCCTCATACGGGGTGAGCTGGGATTTCCTACTATTTCGTATTTATCTTTAAAGATATGAAATGAAACTACACAAAATCATAAAAAAACGAAAATTCAATCGACCGGAACATTTATTATGTATAAAAATTAGTTTGCCACAAGTAAAAATAAAGTTTTATCGAGGTTTTAATGTCAGTTTTGTCCCTACTCACCCCATTTTACGGTAGTAGTTCTTCGTTTCTAGAACAGTAGCAGTAGTTTCGATTGCAAATGGGTACTCGTTTTTGAACAAAAACGTAGTACGAGTGCGAAATGTTAATAATGTTTCTTGTCTCTTTTCTTGCTTAAGTTCTATTGAGATAGGTGTACAATAGTTGTCGCCTACCTAAGTCGTAAAGTTATGAAGGATATGGTGGATATATTTGCTGCAGTCAGGTAAACTTTGGTAGCTAAATTGGGAGAGAAGAGAAGCGGCGCAGTAGATAAGAGCCGTGAGTTTGTTCGCAAATGTTAACATGAAAAATTAATGTAGACAGTAAATACAATTACTTATTTCAAAACAAAATAAATTGAAAATGCCTTGGTAAATCTGAAAAGAGGCAAACAGAGATTACAAGTTATATGGCTTTATAAAGCACGACTCGAGTATGTAATTAATATTTACCTGAAGTCGGTGCGGTATATCTGGGAATTGTTGGGACAGTTGTCCTTCTCGTTGACAACGTTGTCGCCGTCGAAGTCGTCTTCACATTTGTCACCAACTCCGTTACCTTAAAGAGACATAAACAATAAATATGGTTATTTAATTCTACTCTTGGACACGCTTCGTCAAATTTACCTATCTAATTAAACATTTTTACTTTACGCATTCATTAGAGATCAAATAGGTACTTGGTGTTCATATTATCCACAAGGGAGGTGGGTAAATTTTTTTTCGTATTCATTTATTTCCGTCTTCTATCAAATAAATAAAAAAAATCGAGTGCTATCGCATGTCTTTCTTGTAAATTATATTTTACGTGAGAAAAATTAAAAACTAAACATCTCATACAAAAAGCTACACTCCGTCGCATTGTTTGGGAACAAAAACAAGACCACGATAATAATTTTGACCCAGAAGTATAAGTATTATGTATACACCTGCAACTCCAGAGGAAATACATGAGCGTTGCCGACCCTAACACTTCGCACCCTCGTTGAGCTCTGGCAAACTTACTCACCAGCAGGAAAACGAACACTATGAGTAGGGTCTAGTGTTATTTTGGCTGCGGTTTGCCGTAAAGTGGACGTACTTCCCCAGTTGGACTCTGCTCTAAATCTGGAATGACATCTGCTGTGCTGTGCAGCGCGCATACCTCTCTTTTGGACGTAGTTTAGGACATACCCGGGTTCTATCGTCCGGGTCTTACCGTTGCTATCTAGTTGGTCTCTATTAGCGATCAGCGGGCAGTTGTCGTCGATGTCCCGGATGCCATCGTTATCGTCATCGTCGTCGCAAGCGTTGCCTTTGCCGTCGTTGTCGTTGTCCTGCTGGTCGCTGTTCGGTAGGTTAGGACAGTTGTCTAAACCATCTTGCACGCCGTCACTAGAGACAAAACAACAGTTATGGGATCTCATCTGTCTTGCAAATCGTTTAATTCGTTTGACGTTAATAGCTAAATTTTGGAGCAGTTATAGAATTACCACCACTAATATTTTATATACGTAAGCCAAAATCTCTAAAGCCTAAGTCTCAAGTCTCTCAGCGAGCATCGTGGCCTTTGGTAGTGGTCACATAATGCATTTCGTTCTATACTGATATGATGGTTGCACCGTCATTGCCTATTATATCATGCCACCTAACCTAGTCGGTAGTGACCCTGCCTACAACTTAGGAGGTCCCAGGTTCGAATCCCGATAATGGCATTTATTGTTATGTTTATTACAACACATAATGGCCACTATAAAAACATGACCCTTTGGGGTTTCGATTGAAGTGTAGAATATGATGTTTTTTGAAGAGTCAATTTATAGGTCCCTTAGGTATCCTTAAGTTCATCTTGATGTAGGGAATTTTAATTTCGTAGGGTTATTTACAACTACTGTCAACATCGCTGTCGCAAGAGTCGCTAACGCCATCTTTGTCAGATTCGTCACGCGAAGTGTTCCTGACACGGGAACAGCTGTAGAAAACATCTCCAGTTTGGTTCTGATGTCAACGTCTTCATAGAGAGCAGTTCTCACCATATAATTTTGTGTCTTCTTGAGGACGATTGTGCCTTCAAGACAAGTCCATTTATATAATACTCACAAGTCTCTATCGACGTCGCTGTCGCAAGCATCACCGACGCCATCCTTGTCAGAGTCGTCTTGTGAAGGGTTCCGAACACGATTGCAGTTATCGCAAACATCTCCAATTTGGTCCTGGTCCATGTCTTCTTGGAGAGGGTTGTACTTCTTAGGGCAGTTGTCGATTTGGTTGGGGATACCTGAATTGTAAAAAAGTAAGTAATAAGTGATCACCGTGTTCAATCGACTTACCTTCATTTTAAACACTCTGGAAGAATAACCAAGCTGAGGTGGTTAGAGTAGCGCTACCTCGTTTTCACGCAAAATGGTTGTCGATTTGCGGAAAATGCTCAGCTTAACTAACTAACCAATTTTTCAAATATTTCTTGGAGCCATGAAGTGCATGGTGGATGTAGTATAATCATACTATTAATAGGTCATGATGGATGACTTAAACCTAGCAAGTGCCCCTACACTAATTAGTGGTTCGAAAAAACTTTACTCTAAAGACAACATAATATTACCTACTCATGAGGTAGCTGACTAACTAATCTAACATAACCTGTTACTCTTACCATCGTTATCAATGTCAGGGTCGCATACATCTCCAAATCCATCACGGTCTGTGTCTTCCTGGTCAGGATTATACAGACGAGGGCAGTTATCACAAGCGTCACCAAACTGATCGCTTCGGTCTTCGTCGCGGTTCATCTGGTCCGGATTGTATTTGAGCCAGCAGTTATCCTAAGATTAATACAAGTAAAATTTTAGGTTCTTATTTTTTTCAGAAAATTCGCTGTCGTAAAAGGTAAGCACTATAATAAACCCAAACAGAAAAACAGTAAAACTTAATGCAGGAAAAAGTAACTGAAAAGTTCGCTTCTTGGGACCCTATTCCCTCAGATACCTTCAAGGAGCACACCTTCTGACACCTCTGGGGACTCTTTTGAGGAACTTTGAGTGCAAGTAACGCATAGTATGTGCCAAGGTTCAGTAGATTCCATGAAGATGGTGAATAAAATGTTCAAATAAGCATATATGTCTAGTGTCTACATCTACTAAAATAACCATTACATTTAGTATTTACCATCATTATTTTATTAATTTCATAAACGAACTTGACATTTTATATCTTATATTGCATAAACGTCGATAAAATATGATGTTATAAATATAGATCTCGTTGCCATAAGTATTAAATACCTAGACTTAAGAAATATTGAGTGCCATTACAGGGTGTCATGTACCTACCATCTTCAAATTGTAACACCTAATGTATAATGAGCATAACTGCAATACAATAAAGAATAAAGAATCACTACGCAGAAACTTACAGGATTATTATTAATGCCATCACCATCCGCGTCAGGGTCACACGAGTCTCCTAAGCCGTCTCCATCTGCATCCTCTTGTCCCGAGTTGGCAACGTGTGGGCAGTTGTCAGCTTTGCAACGAGTCTCGAGACAGTTGAGTTGCTGGTCGGGATAACCATCCAGATCTGAATCCCGTCCGCAAACGGTTCCATTGCCGGTGTAACCCATCTGAAAGTGGAATCAGAAATGTAGATGAGATGAATGATGAGAGAATGTTCATGAGATTATGAGAAAAATAATCAAAACAGTAGGTACTTACGGCGCACACACACTTCTGTCCATAGCCGCAAACAGCATTGAACTGCCGACAGTAGTTGATGTCACAGCGCTGGATGAGGAAATCAGAGTCGTAGCACGAGCTGCTTGTATTCACGTAGTAGTTTCCTCCACATGGCACGCATGTAAACGAACCCTAGAATACAAGACATTCATTAGGTACTGATATATTAATAAGTCTACTTGGAATAACATTGTAGACCGGCCGACGTATTGACAAAACGTCATCCTCTGACGGTTAAACCGTCCTAAATTCTTACAACCACCTCCCACGCCTTGTTAGCTTAACTCATGTAGCTTTAGAAGACATTTTCTTCTATTAGAATATGTAAGTTAGCATATTATTAGCGTTCATTAACGAAGAATGTATCTTTACCGGCGTATTAACACACAGCCTCCCTCGTTGACAATTCGACCGTCCCTCCACACACTCGTCAATATCCTCGCAGCGTTCATTCCTGCGCTCGTCGCCCGCGCCCCTCCAGCCCTGGCTGCCGGTGTACCCGTAAGGGCACGGGCCGCATTCGAAGCCACCGTCAAAGTTGCGACAGGAGACCAGTTCGTCACAGGGGCGGATCAGATCGCATTCGTCCATGTCGACGCAGGAGTGGCCTAGGACGATAAAAGGAAACATTATAGTTATTCAAAAAAACAATTACGTAAAAGAACTGAGCAGTGAGCAGTAGGAAATAATTTGTTGTTATCGGTAACTGATATCATCGATGTTACAATCTAGATGGGATATGGCTGCAGCTCTCGTACTCGTAAAACAGGCTCTCTCTAAAAGGACTACACCGTCTATCTGTCTCCATGTGTCGCACCGCTGGCTGCCTCCGTCGCAATAGCCAAAGCACGGCTCCCTTGGAAACATGGAACATCACAATAATCACTTGCCATTCTACTCATATCCCTTGCTGCAGTTCTCTCACATCCCGCACGGCCTCTGTTTATCGCGGACGTGCTTGCACCGCTGACCATCTCCGTCGGCAGGTCAAGGGGCCCTTTAGTGTACATCATTCATCTCAAGTTATAGCTTACCATTCCACTCATACCCCCTGCTGCAGCTCTCGCACTCGAAGAACGGGTTCTCTCTAAGAGGGATGCAGCGCCTCTCGCCACACGGTCTCCTTGTGTCACAGACGTGCTCGCAGCGCTGACCGTCGCCGTCGTAGCCACCGGGGCAGGGCCCGCAGCGGGGGCCGGCCGTGGTTTCTTGGCATTGAACTCCTGTAGCAAATAATGTAAATTTACAGAATCTGAAGCAGTTCGCAGAGAAAAAGGATTATCCATGTAAAAAAGTATGTGGTGTGTGGGTGGACTATGGAATAAAAAACACTAAATCAAATTCTTTCGGATAGGAGGGTTTTAGAAACTGGCCTCAAACATTTCGTGTTCTCCTAAAGAATATGCTTGCCGGTGGAGCAATCGCTATAAAGCTTATAATATTCTTCGTGATTTTCGTAAAATTCTGGTACGATACACCGAGTGTTTGTGTTACTAGCTCAGCATAATTTTATCCTTCCATTCCCACTGCCTCTCTTTCCTTAGCTTGCACAAGTACCTATAATGGTAGTCATAAGAAAAAGGTCCTGCATTAGCAGATAAATCTTCCGAGTCTTTTAAGAAAATCCATAAAATGTGTTTTTTAATTAGAAACATGACACAACTTCAGCTGATAAAATAATGAGAATTAGTGTCCACTGTCCATTTTTAACTAACCTTCAAAACACTTGATCTGAGAACACGCTCTCCTGTGACACACTTCGCCGTTCCCGTGGAAACCTGCAGGACATTGCCCGCAGCGGTATCCGCCGTCGGGCAAGTCTTGACATCGCACACCTGAAAATATACTTAGATAAAAATCGTTGACTAGAAATAAACAAGGTGGACTGGCACTGAAACTCATAGCTGTCCTTTGTCTTTTCAATTGATTATCATTTAAATAATATATAATTTTCAATAACTCACGTCCTCCAAAGCAAGGGTTGGAGCTGCAGGCGGTGTTGCAAGTTCGTCCATCGCTGGTTTGACGGCCTGGACACCGAGCGCAACGGAATCCTTCTGCTGTGTCCGTGCAATATTCACCTAAAATAATAAAAAATCTCGCTGAATTCTTCATGTTGCTTTTTCCCAATGAGTGAAATGTTATATTCACGTTGAACCATCCATTCATATTCTTCAAAATAATGAGTTTTTTTTTATTATATAAGTAAAGCATGGCCATGTTACAATGATAATATCGAGACAAATATTTTGTCTTTGTTACGTTTTTAACGCAACCGTCCTTTGATGGGCCTTTGCCGGCGGAAACAACATTTTACTAATCTATGAACGTCCCGCTTAGGATTCGATTTCGACGTCAGCAAAGTTTTAGCGGGAACGGCAACTTACCGGCAATTTTGCAGCGTCTTCTTCTCTAGGCGTTGTACTAAATATTGACTAGATATCGAGGTGCCTTTGTGCTGGTTATTCCTTACCATTATTGCAAGGTCGCCTGTCGCAGGTGACGGGTCGGCAGCGGCGCCCGTCGCCCTCCATGCCGGGCGGGCACGGCCCGCAAGCTATGCCTGTGGCGGTGTTCCGGCAATCCACTCCTGCCATGTAAAATCAATAAGAATCCAAACTGGTTAGGTGTATTTTAAATACTTCATAGTGTCGGATAATTCCGAAAATACCCATAATTCCATAATATTAGACTCCAGTAATTACTCAAATACACCTTAAGGATAGTTCACGCTTGAACGGTCCGAATCCGGACCGAGGCCAGGGGGAGGAAACTAGAGCGTTCGGGCGTTCTCGGCTCCGTTCGGCTCAGCATTGCTCCGAGTAATTTTTAGGGTTGGCAAAACTTGACACTCCTTTGCGTGCACAACCACATATAAGATAATTATATGAATTTTGACAACCCTAAATAGCCGAAAGGGATAGTTCCATACATTAGAAAGGGACAACATGATTCGGCCCAGAATCGCTGTCAAACTTCGGTTTAGTAGGAAGTTTCCTTTTTGTACCGTAGTACTATTATTTATATATTCTGTGCCGAGGCATCCGACATTTCGTTTTCTATTACGGATGATTGGTGAATTTGGTGATCACAATATAGTTTCGTTATATAGAAAACGAAGTGTTGACTCAGTCCAGACCCGGACCGTTCTAACGTTAGCCATTCTTTATGGCAAAGAGAGCTTTCATATATATAGAATGCCCATTTGACTTCTTTGTTATAACCGTGCAAGAAAAAAACACTATAGTAGTAGGTAGAGGACTACCAAATACACTTGTTCCATACCTACCTATTTGGTGAACTTCCATGGCTCACAGTTTATGGTCTCATAATAACTTCATCACGGTGATTTATTTTGCTCGTTATACTTAAACCACGATCATAAAACTTACCTCTAAATCACACGGACGTGATATTGCAAACGTAATTTCATACAAAACGTATGAAAAGCCAGATACCCCTGGGGCATAGAGTACAATTGGAGACGCCTGTTCGAATCTGGCTTCGTCCATTAAGGTAGGCGTCCAAGTGCTCGTCACTGTGTCAGTACACGTCAACATTAAACTTGTAAATAGAGCTGGAACGTTTACCTTAACCCTTTAACCATTTTTTTAAGCATTAGGTAATTCATAATTTTGCAAGCACGTACGATCTAGGTTATTTTTTTATTTGTATTTTCCAAGTTACAAGACGGCAATATGTTTGCCATTATCGGTCAATGAATGTGATAAAGTTCACCATTTTTATAGTGTGACTGAAACTTTGTAAGGAATTTTAAATACCCCTTTGGATAAAATACGTTATTTTAATATTTTATTGCATTAATTTAACGTTTGAAATATGAGAATTATGATTATCAACAAAATCAACCATAACCAATTTAATTCACAGATATTTTTGTTCAAATGTAGGCAATATCAAATTATGTAAACCAAAGAATTAATATTTTACAACAGATGGAATAACTTTTATCAGATCTCCTTTCTTTGTAGGTATATTGGTACGAGTATATCTTCCAATGCGATATATTAAATAACAACGCGTTCATTGAGAAAAAATCTCTGAGTTGTCTGACGGCAAATATCTTGCCGTTACCCACTAAAGGGTTAAATAATTTATCAAAAAAGGTTTAAATTTGGTTTTTGGCAAAATGTTCTAAAAAAAAGGATAATATAGTAAATAATTTCATCGTAGAAAATCTGTTAATAGGCTTTAAGATATAGCCAACTAAATAGTACTAGGTTTTGGTTGTTAATAATAACCTTTCCTCGGTTAATAATCATTAACCATCTCTCACTCAATCAAGCGCGTCCAAAACAATTTAAAATCGCAATTTGAAAGGACAAATTCAAATTTGCCTACGGAGTTACCGGTCCCACTATATTTGTGACCATACATATTCATGAACTCAGGCTAATCAAGCAACTTCACGTTTATTCGTAACAATTTTACGTGGGCAATAGTAACTCTGTAGGCAGAATCTGTAGAGGTGAAATAAAACGCGTTGTGATAAGCGAATTGTTTAATAACACCCACACAAACATTAAGTTGCTTGATTACCTTCGTATCCTTGGTACAGGGGGCCCATAAAATGTGGAGCAGACCTAAGAACACTATTATATTGAACAAAGAACACTATGTAATATTTGAAGTTTTCTTTGAAAAATCACTTAAAAGTGCTCAACATTTTTATTAGCCGACTGTAATCCTGAAGATCACTGCAGAAGATACATTTGAAATAAGAACTAGATAAACAAACTAAAAAAAAACACAATGATTCATACAAAAAATAAAAAAGTTAAGTACAAATATAGTTCTAGGTAAGATTACTAGGAATGGAGCCTTCGTTTAAAGAAATACTCGGAGCTATTGTGTAACACGTAAATCGTTGATCTTTTATTACCCTACTACGGCAAAGCAAGAAGAGGGGCAAGATAAAATTTTATATATCTAACTTTCTGGAATCTTGCTTTTAACTTTGATAGACATCGGCATTTCTATTTATATATTTAAGAGATTGCTATAATTTTTCATTCAGGACAATACACATTCAGGCATTTCAATCACCTTTACTGTTTTAAGCACTCGCTACCGGGTAAATATTCCTACACATGCGCTAATTTTGATCCTTTTTTGCGCATTTGATAGGCATTAGATAATTAATGAGCACGAATACAAAACACCACCAAAAACATCCAAAAATTATCAATTCAATAGAGCATATACCTACAATACGAGTAATTATATCTCCATGTTGCTGGAATAATGATAAGGTTTCAACCTATAGGTAAGGTCATTCTTTTTATTTTATATTGCGTCTAAACTTCATCTAACCACACTAATAACATGTTGCAACACACACGATGAAAAGAACAGATTAACGTGTATTGCAACGGCAACAGCTGTCGTCGCTGTCGTGATTTTTTTTCGTACAAGCAAATTTTAAGTGACTACAATGACGTTTAGGTACAATTCTGTGCAGTTGCACAGAACCCTGAATGTAAGAAAACTATAATGGTATTGGTACTGCAGACATAAAAGAGCATGACCATCTTCATAATAAAAGAAAGAAGAAGAAGAATCCTTAATGAAAACAATGAAGAATGTATTAACCGCGGAAGCAAGACGATTCAGTGCAGCGCTCAACCGTCGGTGTGGGTTGGCGATGGCAGCACTCCCGCAGCTGTCTGTTCAGGCTGTCGATGGTACCCTTCTGGTCTGCGATCTCGTTGCGTAGCTTATTTACGGTCTGGGAGAGAATTTCTAGCTGACGCAATACACGATCTGAAAAAAATATGAAAGTATTTATGAGTAGTGAGGCATTTAGGATGGCAGTTGAAGGATAGATAAACCCTCGGTCCAAAATTTAGTCAGTGAATTTTAAGGTTTGTCACTTTTCGATTCTATATCATGGCATTAACGGCATTAAGGGTCAAATGTGACAAATCTTCACATTCCGTGACTGTATCTAACGAAATAACATTGGCCATTCAGTGCAGCTAATGTAGGTAATGAAGACATTTGTGCCAGATACAATTCGGGACGATCCTTTAACTTTAATTAGTGGATAAGGATGACGAAAGCCTATTGTGGATTTCATCATTGGTTTGTTTACAACCTGTAACTAAGTGACGAAACCTGTTGCTGATTTGCTTTTGTAGCTAATACTGATTGTTTAATTTTCTTTCTAAGCTATTCAGACAACCCCGTTCCTCCTGTGGATCTCCTAATTCGACTTAAGTTAAATGTCTTACCATAAGCATTTGCTTGTTCTTTTCTAATGTACTTAGATCAACGTAGTATCGTCGGGGATAGTGCAATACCGCGTAACTAACAAATGCAGTAAGGTCCAATTACCTTGTACATTGTTTGAATTTCGAACTCTTTCGACTTTGTTAGTTGCGCGGTATTGCACTAACCCCGACGGTATGTATTTCATTTCCATACCTATCTATAATTACTTACATTATTCCCGATTTAAATTTGTCTCGCGTACATTCTTGTATCTTTTCCTTGATCTAGTAAACTTAATATCTTACCATCGCAATCAATATCAGTAGACGGTATGTCCCCCCTGGGCGGTCCCGGGGTGGGCAGCACGCCGTTGTCGATGGCGTTGGCTCGGTAGTCGTCGCCCTGCATGTCGTCCAAGTGTCGCACGTCCACCATGTCCGAGTTGTCGACGCTGACGAGCGGGTTGTCGGGATTGCAATTGAGCGCGTCAAGGGCTGCGCGTTCGTTGCCGTAGATTTCTACTGGGGCGTTTTCTTCGTGGTACTATAAATTGAAACGGACGGACAAGTTAAACGCCAACAAAATGAATAATTAAAGTTCTAGGAAACCAGTGGATCAAAAACTTGCAAGATTAGACTATAGACAACCCACAGATGGAACTGAAGAAAAGCAACATATGAGTAAAGACGGTCTCTGTGTGATGACCGGATAGTATGGTACTCTGTTAATAGACTCCACCTTCTTGACAATTTCGTCTGCAAGTATCTGAGTATAATGACGTCATACATTAGTCAAAATACCTATGGTATTTGAGCCACCAACTCAGTCGATCACCATGCAGGAGGGCATTCCGAGGAGGACTAAATAATACTCACCAATCTACACTTATCATTAGCAAGCAGCGTCAAGAGATCGTATCTTCCAGGCAGCGCGTGATTATGCAGAGGTTTGCATCCCACGAGGAGCTTCACTTGATTGGGAGAAACTACAAGAGTCAGGACGCTCTTGGTATCTGAGCCTAGAAGCCAGGACACCGACTTCAGGTGACCACCATATAGGCTCTCTAGTGAAACTGAAATATAAAGAAAATATTGAGATCAAAATACGAATATTATCTACCATCATCAAGTCTTTATTAATCGACAGTAGAAATTTCAAGTACGGCTAAGATGTTTATCCCTCTTCCTAGTAATCTCATTAATAAGGTAGGTACCTTATATCTAACAATATCATCATTGTTTCTAATAGCTCTAGTAAGTGCTAATAAATGAGCGAGAGAGATTGATCGCCTCGTTCTTTTATTTTTATTTACATGAGAAGGCAGCTCCAAAGCAAGCAGCTAGGTCATAAGACTGGAGTGTGGTTGTAACCTCACTATCAACCTTAGGAATCGTTATCATGATTCAGTCTCCTTCACCTTTACCTACTTTCCTATAATTATGGATCAAAATTGACAATAATCGTCTCACTCACCCTTATGGCTCTTCCTGTTATAATAAAGCGAGACGGAATCATCGTCCTCGCCCTTCACGTGCAGTAAGTCTGCCCTCCTGGTTCCTTTGGCATGTGGTCGGAGGACGATGGCTACTTCTCCACCGCTCTGTGCTGAGAGCGCTGCAGCGATCGCGTTGTTTGTGGCCTCTGGAATACGAAATAGGCTCATAAGCAACTAAAAACTGACGTCTATGTAATTGATGACAATCAATGGCCGATAGCCAAGCCCAGAGGAGATGTTCTCTAGGAGGGGGGGAGGGGGAACTGTCTGTTTTTTTTACTATGACTTTTTGAGCCGAGCCATCATGCCAATCGTTTACGCTCCGTAGCGAACGAAACGCAACTATCACTGTCCCACTAATATAGGAGAGTGATAGAGGGAGATGACTACTCAACGTTGCGGAGCGTTAACAATTGCCAGTGTGGGTTAAGACCCCAGGGCTCTTATGCTCAAGGTCGACACTTTATTTTATGGGATCTTATTTATCTATAATAATAAATAGTACACCTATCAATTCTGAGTGCAAAGCGAGCAGAGCGTCTCGACTTCTCGAAAGATAAGTGGCATTTTCATAAATTGTCTTAGAATGTATATTTAACCCATTGAACCGAAAAGATAATGTTCTTGCTAAATTACGTTCTTTGCGACTTAGGTATAAACGTTTTTTCTACATAAACGCCAAATCTTGCTTTAGTTAGTTGCTTGTTTAGTTCTGTTTTTTTTTTAATTTGTCTTCTTTGTGGTGCAATAAAGAATATTTACTTACTTACTATTTATAAATAACTAGCCGAACTTTCGTCATTGGTAACACTCTGAATTAAAAAATCTTGTTACTTTATTTAACCTTTAACCCTTAAAACATTCAGTCTAGGTACATATTCAAATTTCAAAATATGTATATATCTAAACTCTAACTGGTAAGTTTGAGTTCTAAAGAAATGTATTCGTTTAACGAATTACCTAGGTTTAAATCGGTGAGCAATGATTACCAGTTCGCCTGACAATATCGGCCTGTCAGTATTTTTTTTTTTAAATTTATTTAGGTAAACAAAGAGTCACTACAAGAAAGGCTTAAATAAATAAATAAATATTATAGGACATTATTTTATTACACAAATTGACTAAGTCCCACAGTAAGCTCAATAAGGCTTGTGTTGAGGGTACTTAGACAACGATATATATAATATATAAATATTTATAAATACTTAAATACATAGAAAACACCCATGACTCAGGAACAAATATCCATGCTCATCACACAAATACATGCCCTTACCAGGATTTGAACCCGGGACCATCAGCTTCGTAGGCAGGGTCACTACCCACTAGGCCAAACCGGTCGTCAAAAGGCTTAAATATAAAGTATTTTAAACAATGTTAACAATATGTGTGACCAACACCGTTCACTACTTATTAATTAGGTACAATTAGTTAGATTATTCGGAACATTTTTTTTAGAAGATTTACAACACTGGAGCTTAAGGCTCCGGGAGGCATTGACATTGATAAATTCATGAAGAAGATAAAATAATCTTTAACGCTTAACAGTTAACAGTGCATGCAGTGTTACGTTTATATTGAATAGTAACTATTTTTTTCGCTTCATATCAGTAGATGTTACATTTAGTTATTGTCTCTAAGTACATCTATTAGAAGTTTTTTATATACACCAGTACTGCAGCCAAAAATATCCACCTGGTTAAAATGTGTGTTGTAAGTATGAACGAGCCTGCGAAGAGGTTATTCGCGAATGTCAGCTTTTGTGAATAACTGACAGGCCGATATCGTCCGGCGAACTGGTAATCAGTGGGCTCCTTTAGGGCTAAACTGTACCAATGACAATTGTGAATAGAAAACGCCATAAATAACGTATAGAAATAGTCACATGCCTTTTCGTTACATCTGTCAACCCGATACATTTTTTCTCATCTGTCGGAGTTTGTCGATGGACGATTGTCATCTTAGATAGGACCTAGCCAAGCCTGAGGGCCTCGCCAAGATGCCAACCGTTTGCGCCGTAGCGGACGAAACGTCAATGTCTCTCTGTCGCACTTACATAGAAGAGTGATAGAGATACATTACTGTTTCGTTCGCTACGGCGCAAACGATTGGCATTTCAGCTGCGCCACCTACCCGCGAAACCAACGTGCCAATCATTAACTCTCGAACTAAACGCAACTGTCACTGTCACACTAATATGGAAGAGTGATAGAGAGAGATGACTAACGATTGGCACGTTGGCTACGCGGTCTGCCAGCCTAGCCAAGGTGACAATCGCCATCGCTACGACAATGATACGCTTTTTTGTCTCTATATCAGTCTTCCATATTAGTGCGATACTGACAGTTGCATTTCGATAGATTAGCTACGCGGGGATTGCTCACCCTCCATCTGATGGCTGAGATACGCGTCATACTCGTGAACGGGTGCTGTTTGCGGAGACTGGTCTGTTTAAGCCAACTTTATTTTTGAGTATAATTACAGTGAGACACCTCATTCGGTTCTCGTATGTTTCTTTTATCCTAATGAATGTTTTAATTCTACAGAATTTTGACTCTTAGAGACTATACATCTCTAAGGATAATTTGATAAAAATCATTTAGTTCTGACATTTAGACATATTTACACCTCTAAATAATTTTAGTTTTTTTTGCATCCGTTTGTGTTTTTTATTGCTATTATTTTAGTTTTTTTTTATAATTCGACCATTAGAGACTTTAGGTATACATATCTAAGTAATAATAATATTTTACTTATTTCTTCTTTAATCAATAATACTTTAGTTTTCATTAATACATATTTTCAATGAGTTGTATTTTATAATTATTGATGTGCTTGTTTTTGCTTGTATGTAAATTCCATGTTGACGTATAAAAGTGCCCTTGTGGCCTATATGCTGAATAAATGTTGAAGTTGAAGTTGAATCCGACTATCTATAGCATTCCAAGATAACTGGGCCTTTCAGATATGCCGTATTGACAAGTTAGCGCCGTGGTGCGTCAACATCACATGTCCCACCAGGAAGACCATAGAAGGAGGCGCGAGTTTTTGCGCACACCGTTACGCGCAGTACGCGCACATTTAATTGCAACTTACGGGATCCGAGAGCAAATACGTGCGGTACTGTTAACTTTTATTTTAAAGGATCAGCTGGTGGATAAACTGGTCAGAGGAGGATCAAGTCCAATATTAAAACAGAGAACTATACTGGAGATACCTACAGGATAATCCTAATCATATCAGTAGGTTAAACATGGTAGATTTTGGCCAGAACCCGAAGTATCCTTAATCGTAACCTATCCTCCTGGCTTGTACAAAATGTCCCATAAAACAACACTATAAAATGAAGATGCCTGATTTTTTGTAGGTCGATTTTTCTCATTACCAGTGTTACAAGGAACCTTAAATACCGTTACTAATAGCCAGCGGCAGAACTGATTAAGCGAGTCATGTGTCCAAAATGAACTACACACTCTCTTGTTCTCTGAACATCATAATCAATTTTCATATCATGATATGATCTTACACGACGCGGTCAGCATTATTTCAAGCTATAGGATAGAGTCGTGTAAGACCACCGTATATGATTGTGCGAATACTGCTTAATAAAATCAAAGACTATATAACTTTTATATTTTTTTTAGGGATCTCATGCGTGCAAATGCAGCTTATATTGCACAATTATATTGAATGAGCGAATATTGAATATGGTACTGAATGGCAGAATAGTTGTACCCATGTTGTACCTTTAACTTTAAAAAAATAATTAAAGAGGGAAATTATTTTTGACGTTTTTGATGTGAAGGTTCGATTTGAATGCTGATTGATACTTAAATTATGATTATTTTACCTGACTTCCTTGCATGTTTCGAGAAAAGCACTATAATTATATGCCTCGGCAGGAACAGCAATTCGTGGATTCGTCTTCATCGGAAATCGAAACTCATCCACGATTTGCCCTGTCCCGGCCTCTGCAATAATCTACTATTTTTAATATTTATAATTACCATTATTTGCTATTGTGCGAGCGAGATCTATAGAAATTAAGTTACGCAGATGTTAACGAATATGACAGTTTGACACTGCTAAGGCAGTCGTGATAAGGATAGGGAGCGTGCATGAACTGTAGGAGGCAGCACAGGAGCCGTCAGATTTTTGGCGCGAGGAGTAAATGTGATGTTTTTTGTTCCGATGTAGCCCGCAAGATGGCAGAACCTACTATGCACAAGAAAACACGTGACGTGTACATGTGCATGTTTATAGTTCCGATTCAGGCCACAAGATGGCAGACTCTCCAACGCGCACGGTCCCTATACAGGTGTCAAGATAAAATTAATATATTTAAATAAATATTTCCATACAATAAGACTTTCCAATCGATTGAAGTCCCGTTTATAAGAGCATTATGATATAACAGCAAAACGGAATAAAGCAACAAAGCCGCGCTGAGTCAGTGATCACAAATAGCGGTCGCGACGTGCCCCTAGAGAACGTCCTCAACAAATCCTGATGCTAATAAGTTGTGGGGAATCGACCTAATTATCTTGTTCTTGCTTCTATCTTTCTTTCGTATTATATCTTTGCGTTTATAAAAATAAATACCTACAATTGGATAAGTATTCGCGTTTTTACAAGCTTTTATTTTTTAATTTAACTTGCCGTGTTAGTATCTATGGGACAAATCTTGCAAATTAAACTTGTCGCACTTCCCTGTTTCCGACGAAGCTAAAAGTTTGCATACATATGTAAGTCGGGTGACAATGCAATATTATGGTACCATCAAGCTGCTCTGATGGTGGAGACAGGAGGTAGCCATAGGAACTCTGTGTTAAAACAACGCAACCTAATTGTGTTTGGGGTTTTTAGAATTGTCTCGATGAGTATTAGTTGCCTGTGGAAAAAAATTACAGTCAGCGATAAAAGCTTGTACCAAAAATTTATTTTTTGCCAAATACTTATTTAACTATCTGTACCAAATATTACAGAAAGTAGGTAAATTTGACCTCTTCTATTATTTGTTGTTTCATTTAGTGTGTTATTGTAATATATTGACATTATAGTCTCTACCAGATATATCGGAGTAAACAAATTGGTCTTCATATTCAGTAGGGGTGGTTGGAGAGATGTAATGTTCTACAGCAACCCCAACTTCATTTGGCTTGTACTCCCAAACTATAGAGGTACAATTTTTTTCAGGTAAGTACAAATTCAGTACCAATAGGGTTGTTTCCAATTTTTTGAAACGCTTGTATTACGTTCTATATAAGCTAAAAGTTGCCCTAAAATTCAACTTTTATACTAAAAACGGTTTTAAATATGTTAAATTAACAAAATATATTTTGACAGATGCTTTCGCGCCCAAAACGCTCTTTGAAAATTGTGTGACGTCACAGTTTACGGTTTGACACATAAGTACATACGCACGTAGAAGATACGAACTGTCAACTGACATTTATTATTTGTTGTTTATCGCCTAATTGTCAACAGTGTCAATCCGAGAGTTGTGACGTCATCAGAATCTTCAAAGACGTTTCGAGTTTGGTCACGTGACGTGTGCCAAAAGATATTTTAAATTCAATATTTACAAAAATATGGTCATTACAGGTCCCCTCAAAGTAGTTTAACATGTTCTTATAATCCAAAAGAATTTATTGGGATACAATTCTGCCCTAAGATTTGTAGATGGAAACAACCCTATTGTGTACTAAATCATACTTATAGTAAAAAAATGCCAAAACGCAATGTGGGGTTGCTGGAGAGCATGACGTTTAAATTCGAACCAGATTCAGAAGGCCCGTCGTAAAAATCGAAAATCGATATTTCGTTATCCACCTCTCTATCATTCTTGCATATCATATTTGCGCTATAAAGACAGATAACGCAATTTCGATTTTCGCTGTAAGCCCGCCCTCATATAATATACATTTGAGCATATTTTTCACTTCAATATAATCTACCTAATAACAACTAGTTTTAGGTAGAAGACTATACGGCACTAAGCGAATCGCGGGGTCCCTGCTACTCTGTAACATCTGCTTTCAACTCCAAATACACTACTTTATTCGTCCAAGCACGAGAATTTTAATTTATTCTACCTAATATAATATTCAAATGAGTTGGAGACTGCATGCAGCGCTGTATTTGGTAAAGCTTGCCCACGCTTTTCCTTTCGTGCCGATTCTCGCTTTATAAGGAGACAGCTTTAGGCACGTTATGATTCTGATGGTAACGTCATACCTTACTAACAGTTGATATGCATCTACGGAATGTTTTGTAGGAGTACATTGTTAGTAATTGAGAGTTAATGTAACCAAGTCGATAATGATACGTAATTACATTACAAAATAAATACGTAAAAACATATTTCTTATTTTTTTTTTACTGAAGCCCAACGAAAAGAGGCTTGAAGGAACTGTCATTAGGGAGCAAAGGCGCAGGCGACATGAAAGGAGTGATAGAACTTTGATTAAAATAATGCAGATAAAAGAAAAAATGACTTCAAAATGATAGGTAAAATAAAATATTATCCCTATGCACTAGAAACTGCTATATTTGAAGTCGGTGCCAAGCCAAATCTTAAATGCATCAACATCACTGCAAACACCACCACGAGAGACCAACTTGGAACTTTTCAACAAAATAATAATTTTACAATTCGGTGTACAAATGATGGAGTTCCGAGGCAATAAATATACAAAAAAATACGGTCGAACTTATAACCTTCTCTTTTCTTTAAAATCGGTTAGAATACTAAATATGTTTTTACCTACCAAGTAAGTTGATTTTTGAAATAAAAGAAAAATAAATTGTAATGTAAGGAGCCCTTAGGGCATGAGTCCGTCTCGCACTTAGCCGGGCTTTTATTAATTTACTAAACCAATTCAGCACGAGTTTCTGTTGTTGACCGTTTACACAAACAAAAATAAAAATCAATGCTATATTCGTTTAGAAACTTCCAAAAATTTAAATGGGTGTCCAAAACCTGACCCTTCCTCTCATGCAATTTCTCCCCTACATATTGTAGAGGTCGGTAAACGTAGTTTATTACGGCTTCGTTCATATGCAGCTGTTACCACTCGATATCCGGAACCCCAAACGATCAGTTTTGGTGTCTACGCAACACGGCACATTTGCCAATAATATCATTAATATCATAATTAATGGTCAGAATATAGGAGTCAATTTTTTTCGCGATTTCGGGGTTAATCCCATAGTAAAAGTTACTCAGTATGACTTATATGTACATTTACACCCGGATATTCGCAAATAGACATTTCCATAATAAGGATATCAGGTTAGTACCTAGTGTTATCTGTTCAAGTGGCATATGTCATTTTTGAGTTGTTGGAATTTTGAGTTTATTTCAATTAATCAAATTTCAAATTTAAATGACGTAATCGGTCGGAAGTCGATGGCCTGCCCACTCCAAGGGATAAGTTTAAACTGTGTCGATTGACACATTCGATTGTAGACAATAGGTACATTGTGTAGTGATACACTCACATGAGGCCATCACCAGATATACATATAAACACCAGTAAGTTAGATACTAACTTAACAATTCCTCCACACTACATAATATTTACATCAATACAAGAACCACGGCCACTTAGAAACCTGTATTGACATTGGTTGTTTTCGAATTAACCAATCCAATTAGTTCTCCGCACCTCGACGTGCTAATAATGTCTTAATTCCCTGTTAGGTCATCGCTTGGGTGCATTACGGTTACACATAATGATACTATTTTCAGATACACGTAATCGCGCGTTCGTTTTTTTACCAACAGGGAGCTCCTTCCATTTTAAAGCTTGACCAGAAATATATGATTACGCGCCATATTGCGGAATTTCATTGGAACTAAATTTTTCATACTAAACTGAACTGTCACCCTATACATGAGAATAACAGCGCCCTCTTGACAATGATCATATATTTCTGGTCGGGCTTTAATATATTATTAGGTAGTTGGCTAGTTGGGTCAAGGGCTAGTAGGGTCTTTTGTCCCCAACAATGTGACAGAGTGGAGCTTTTTGTATGGGGTGAAATTAAGTTTTTAATTTTACACATGTTATTTATAATCTACAGCTAGAAAGCCATGCAATAGCACTCAACTTTTTAGGGTTCCGTAGCCAAATGGCAAAAAACGGAACCCTTATAGATTCGTCATGTCCGTCTGTCTGTCCGATTCTGTCACAGCCACTTTTTTCCGAAACTATAAGAGCTGTACTGTTCAAACTTAGTAAGTGGATGTATTCTATGAACCGCATTAAGATTTTCACACAAAAATAGAAAAAAAAACAATAAATTTTGGGGGTTCCCCATACTTAGAACTAAAACTCAAAAAATCTTTTTCATCAAACCCATACGTGTGGGGTATCTATGGATTGGTCTTCAAAAATGATATTGAGGTTTCTAATATCATTTTTTTCTAAAATGAATAGTTTGCGCGAGAGACACTTCCAAAGTGGTAAAATGTGTGTCCCCCCCCCCCCCCCGTAACTTCTAAAATAACAGAATGAAAAATTAAAAAAAATATATGATATACATTGCCATGTAAACTTCCACCGAAAATTGGTTTGAACGAGATCTAGTAAGTAGTTTTTTTTAATACGTCATGAAATTAAAAAAAAATTTTTTTTTTCAACATACCCATACATGTGGGGTATCTATGGATAGGTCTTCAAAAATGATATTAAGGTTTCTAATATCATTTTTTTCTAAACTGAATAGTTTGCGCGAGAGAACCTCCCAAAGTAAAAAAAAGTGTGTCCCCCCCCCCGTAACTTCTAAAATAACAGAATGAAAAATCTAAAAAAAATATATGATATACATTGCCATGTAAACTTCCACCGAAAATTGGTTTGAACGAGATCTAGTAAGTAGTTTTTTTTTAATACGTCATGAAATTAAAAAATATTTTTTTTTTTCAACATACCCATACATGTGGGGTATCTATGGATAGGTCTTCAAAAATGATATTTAGGTTCCTAATATAATTTTTTTCTAAAGTGAATAGTTTGCGCGAGAGACACTACCAAAGTGGTAAAATGTGTGTCCAAAGTGGTAAAATGTTGAACGAGATCTAGTAGTTTAAGTAGTTTTTTTTAATACGTCATAAAGGAACCCTTCATGGGCGAGTCCGACTCGCACTTGGCCGCTTTTTATTTATTTGATTGAATACCAAAATACAAGCGTGACAGAGTGGTCAGAAACAAGGCAACGAAAATAATTTTAAACCAGGTAACAATGTTAACATAATAGGGACCGTGCGCGTTGGAGGGTCTGCCATCTTGTGGCCTGAATCGGAACCATAAACATGCACATGTACACGTCACGTGTTTTCTTGTGCATAGTAGGTTCTGCCATCTTGCGGGCTACATCGGAACAAAAAACATCACATTTACGTCTCGCGCCAAAAATCTGACGGCTCCTGTGCTGCCTCCTACAGTTCATGCACGCTCCCTATACGAGTATGAGTATTTACGACCTATGTGATTCCGCCGTAGATGAATGAAATATATAGTTAATAATTGAAGATTTCAAATATGATAAATACAACCATAATTATTATAGTAACACTGCCATTGTGTAGTTCGTGTGTTCGTTCGTATCCACGATGACGCGCAGAGTTGTCCAATCTAACCTTTAATAATATGACAATACGAGTCAAATCACGCGTCTTCGTGAATGACACGATCTTTTTTTTTATACTACGTCAGTGGCAAACAAGCATACGGCCCGCCTGATGGTAAGTAGTCTCCGTAGCCTATGTACGCCTGCAACTCCAGAGGAGTTACATGCGCGTTGCCGACCCTAATTCCCCCCCCCCCCCCCCCACTCCTCGTTGAGCTCTGGCAACCTTACTCACCGGCAGGAACACAACACTATGTGAGCAGGGTCTTGTGTTATTTGGCTGCGGTTTTCTGTAAGGTGGAGGTACTTCCCCAGTTGGGCTCTGCTCTAGATCTGGAATGGCATCCGCTGTGCTGTGCCCTACAACACAAAGCGAGATGACATTCACAATGCCCATACCTCTCTTGTGGACGTACAAAATCTATATTGTAGTATCTATATTGTAGGTACTCTGAAGTAAATGTAGATTATTCTTCCTGATGGTAAGGTTGGCAGAACTCCCGTGGTAGCACTGAGTTTACGACGAGGGACCGGCATTTGTCCCTAATCTAACTTTCATAATAATGATACCTAAAGCGAATAGAGATTGTAAATAATGTAAACAATCTAATTTACCTCATTACTTCGTAATCTTGCAACCTTTTAGGAAAATCATGATGATATCAACAGTTTATACACTTAAATAATTTATTCATATCAAGTCCTAGTTAAAGTATATGATAATTATTCATATTTCTGTGAAAATAGCCTTAGTAAAAATGTTAGGGTATATGTCAAATGCTAACAAAATCTGTCATATTTATTTGTTTTTAATATTTGCAATTTCTATTGAACTCTGCTTTACATAGGTAACACATGGTAACACTAACAACACGCGAGTTTAGTGACCGCGCATATGATCTCATTTTAAAAGAGATTTTGCACACACTTGTCAAATAGAAATAAATACTTTGTTTGAAATAAATAGATTTTTTTTATACTTAATAATACAGTAAACGTAGTGATTATATGCTCTTTGGTCAGTATTAGGGACTTTGTGCTTTTGACACCTTTGCAAGCTTCCTAGAATGCTTGCATTATCATCAGTTATATATTAATGTTGTATGTGTTATACTTGTTTCTTTTTAGCAAAACGTTTATAATACTACATCCACAAAAATCCCTAACGCGCGGGAATTCCTCAACGGCTCTAGGCAAAAGAAATATAGGTATAGTCGTTAGATTTGTAGCTGGGCCCCAACGGCTTATACTTTGTCTATTGTTAACTAAAACGGCGCGTGCCACTACCTGCAAAAAAAAGGATCGTATAATTCTAATTGGCACCTGAGCGCGGGCTAGTCTAAAGCTCAAAAAACCAGTGTAGGTGTGCTCTCCGATAACGCGCCTTTGTTACGCCAGCCAGGACACGTTTTAGGCTGGTTCGGTAGCATTCGACTCGCCGGCACTCAGTAACCGTTTAGGGACCACACAAGAACTCGCAAATTATTTTTCCATTTGTTCATTTTGAATCTTATTTCAATTACCATAGGAGTTGTAACTAAATAACCTGTTAAAGTGACCGGGCCCTTTTTTTTGCAGGTGCAATGGACAAAGGATAAGCCGTTGGGGGCCGGCTACAAATCTAACAACTATAATGCAAAAGTGGTTGCTTTCAATACTGTTTTGTAACATAAAATACATCAATCCAGGCCCCAAACTTGTTTGTGGGCCCTAATGCCCTAACTCCTAAATAAGTATGTTGTTAGCCGTAAATCTCGATGCGTAGGCGACGCAATGATTCGATGATGTCATATTGCAATACGCATAAAATGTGACACACTTAGTTTTCTTGTTAATGAAATGGGATCATACCTTTTTACATTTAAGGATAATTCTGTAATAAAAATTGTTAAATTTATGATAGATGTGCATTTTTTTTAATGAATCTTCACGGTATAAAGACGTATACAGTGAAAAATATAATGCCCGTTAGTGTCTACCATAAATATAGGTAAGTACTATATATAAACTAGATTTTAGTTATACTGCATTTTAGTTCTTGTATCTTCATCCTGATATGAAATAAAAAACACAATCGAAAAACAATAATTCTATAATTTCGGTCACTGTATAAGTTGATTAAGGGGATAAAAACTAAAATTTGTCCATAAGGTCTTTCCTTTCTCAAATATAAGCTAAAAGCTTACACTTTGCTTAGGAGTAAGTAGTATAACTACATTAATACTTACTCGAACTAAATGCGTCTGTGAAAGTGCTTTATATGCTAAATTATAAATTACCAAACATTTAATCACTTAAGCAACTGTCTGTGCTTGACCATATAACAAACATCTGCTGAGACAGTTAATTTTTAATAACTAGCCTAGTATAATTTGGTAAAACAATCAGACATTTAATAAATTTGTTATGACAGCGAAGTATACAGCTTCACCAGATGTTATTTCATTAGTCTACTAGCCCCTGGGGATAAGAGGGAATGAACTTTGTTAAACATGAAATAAAATTGCTGCTCAAACTGATGTAAAGACTTAATACGAGATGATGCTTCTGGCGTATCTATTACGATTGTAAACATACACACACTACCAATATGATATGAATTTTATTGTATCTTGAGACGACTGGTTTAGCCTAGGGCCACTACCCGGCCCTGCCTATAAAGCCGATGGTCCTGGGTTTGAATCCGGGTAAGGGCATTTACTCGTGTGATGAGCACGGATATTTGTTTTGAGTCATGGGTGTTTTTTATGTATATAAGTATTTATATATCATATTTATCTTTTTCTGAGTACACAGAAGCCTTCTTTAGCTTACTGTGGGGCGTTGTCAATTTTTTTGTGTAAGAATGTCCAATATTTATTTATTTATATATACTATCCATGTTGACTGGTTTTGTATTAAAATTATAGTCGGATTAGGCAACCTGATTAGAATGGCCATTCGAACTGCCAGTTTAGTATTATGATAATAAACAGCTTAACACAGGTAGACTAACTTAAACTCAGTATTCAAGCAGATTGGTTTGCATTAGTACAATTATAAGTATTGCGTACGTAAGTTCCCTCTCGCACATTGCTCTTGCGCAAGTGATGTCACTTGCCCAATACGGCAGGACCATCTGTCCAGTGACCCACTCAAGTTATCATAGGGCCCACTTATCGAGTGCGAACTTGAACTAAAAATATATATTTTGTTTTATACTAACTATTATAAAAAATGTCTTTTGAAGTGATATTATTAGAAGTTGAAACTAGGGATGTAAAAAAATTGCAAAATATTTGATATTGATATGATATATTTATTACGCGCAGTGCAACTCGCTTACTTCTTGATGCAAGCGCGATGTAAAAGTAGATGAATGAATAACTTTTTATCAGAAAGTAGGTAATTGTCCAAAAACATCTTAACTTAATGCATATTTTTATCTGCTCTATATTTTGTGAATTATCTCTTTCAGTTTACTATATGTCTTATCTACATATTATGTTACTATAGTATATATATATAATTATTACACAAATTAAGCTCAAGAAGGCTTGTATTGTGGGTACTCAGACAACGATAATGTATAATATACAAATACTTGATTACATAGAAAACTCAGGACTCAGGACCAGGTAAGAGCATTTATATGTGCTCATCACACATATAAATGCTCTTACTTCGAACTCAGGACCATCGGCTTCATAGGCAGGGTCACTACCCATTAAGTCAGACCGGTCATAATTTTCAATACACTCCAGAAATACATTTTGGAATTTCTCACAGTTCGAGAATAAAACTACATATCTATTTCAATGTGCTTTGAATACATTACAATAAATAAATAATGAAAAGGAAAAGAATACCACATTCAGCACATAGCACCTGAACAGGTCTTAAAACAACGAATCCAAGTCCTTTTATGAGGCAATTCGTCTACAGAAGTAATTGACTAAAGTTACATTGCGAATACGACGTACTGGCAGAGACTAGTCTAGTAAATACAGTCAATCTCCTGCGTCCTTACCACGACTTTTACTCTGACATATTCGCTCGTATGCATGGGATTTTAACTCGCGACCTCCGGATTGAAAGTCACGCACTCTTGCCGCTAGGTCACCAGCGCTTACTTGGTATGGTATCAACGCAGACAAAATGGAGCCTAACCTCTAAATGAGACTTTTGAGTTGAGATAATACTAATAAAGACTGGTAATCTATAGTAGCTATGAGTATTATTAAAACATGGTATATCGCAGCCTCTGTCCGCGGCTTTGTCTGCGTAGAATGATTTCCGCGGAAAAACCTTGGCATTTTCTTCTCGGGACTTAATCCCTCCCTTAATTTCGGGACTTACACGGGTGTTAGTTTTTTAGTTTTTATTTATTTTAAATTTAACTTGTACACTCCCTGCCAAAAGTATCGAAACAAGCTTTTATTTTAATAGAAAAGTGTGATATTTTAAGTACCTAGTAGAACATTTTAAAAGTAAATTACTCAAAGTACTCAAGTTGTAGCTAAGATATTTGCCAGTTCAACATTTTTCAAAGCAATTAAAAGGGTATATTATGTTACTTTCCTAATTTTTTAAATGTTTTTGGCAATATTTTAGGATATTTTGATAGTTAGTAAGTATTTTTAAACTTTTGTTGTTGCTTTATGTAAATTTTAGGTTACAATTATAAAACAAAGACAGAAACATGAGATATTATAGAAAACAACCTTGTTTCCATCCTTTTGGCCTTGGGTGTATGTTTTGTGTAGTTGTATCTGAAAACGTATTGAATTGAGTTAATCTCTCTCCATACCAAATGTCATCTAAATCGGTTAAGAGAAAGAGCCACGAAACAGTTACTTTTGCATTTATATTATTTGTAGGGATTAGGTATACCTAATCAGTTTTTTTTTAATGGTTTCAACCAGTTTTAATTTTTACAAGTCTCTGGCTAGGGCCAGAACACGCAGTGAACACGTAAAAATATTTACGTGCTCGTCAATTCAAACTAAGTTTCCAAGATTTACGTCGGTCTTAGGCGTAATTTATAGGTATCCATTAGACGACCTTAGCTTGGCTAAGTACAACATGAATTCATAAAATTTCATTTGGATACTGTAATTAATTAGTCAGAATGATTACCCGACTGGGAAAGGAGCATTTGGATCCAAGTATGTATAACTAATTCTTTACTATTGCCTACTAGTGTAGTAGGCTTCTTAGCCTCAACTATGGTCTCATCCGGCAGAAAGCACGAAACTTGGCATGCATATATTAGCTTTTACGTTTACAAGAATAAATAGAAGTAGAATCACGCCTAAAAATTATTGTTTTCCTCCCTCCCCCCACTTTTATATCCCAATTTTTAGTTTTTAAACATTTTCATGAAAACTGTGAAAACTACAATAAATACTGGTAAATACTGAAAACAGATCTTCAAAGTTCAAGTAAGTACCTACGTACATCACGTTGCGAAGATGAAATAAATGAAGCTTATCTAATACATACTTTAGGTACCTATTGTATAACATGTGAGCAATTTACAACACGTTTATCATACCTGTCAGGTTACGTTCTAAGGGTTTACGTTAATTAATGAAACCGCCAGCTAAAATAACAGTGTTACATTACATGTGCCTGTAGTCACATAAATAAGCTCATGTTAAATGTCAATCAACCACCACCCTCGTTTACCGTGTTTGATTCAGAGGTGCCAAGTAACACACTGAGGCAGCATAATGGCCAAACTACAGCATTTTTGTATCGATTTCGCATTTTAAGTAAGTTCTATAGTAGCATTATAAACGTTTATACGGCTACTGTAAATACTGTAATACTTATTTCGACTCAATATGCGGCTTTAGATCCTAAGTAGGTTCTCGACAGTGCCATTCTGATAGCAACCATGAGTGAAAAATAATCATAATATGTACCTACCTACAGTAAGTGTGGAGCCCTGAGACCAGATGGGAGGACATATGCGACAATCAACCCATAGCATTGGTTGTAATCCAGAGGGTGCAGACATATTCTCAGAGAATGACCCATTTAGTTAAGACTGGCGTCAGCATACATAAGCCTGGTTTTCTACTAAGGCGGAGGTAAGCGGAGATGAGGGGATACATGCGGCAATCAACCCATAGCATTGGTTGTAATCCAGACGAGCGGAGAAGATATGTAGTTATTACAATCAATGCCATTGGTTGATTCCCGCATGTCTCCCCTCATCTCCGCATATCTCTGCCTCAGTAGAAAACTAGGCTTATGCTGAGGCCAGACTTAACCAATGGGTAATTTTCTAAGAATATGTCTGGTCGCGGCAATGAGACCGTAGACATATTTTTTTTAAATGACCATAATTTCGCCTGAAGCACCTCTAGATCACATTACACAGTTCAGAATGGAATTCACCCGAGCTCGCACAATCAAAGAGGACACATTCAGCAGCTGATTTGGTTAACCTCGCCAAACAAACCGCTCCTAATTTATTTGATATGGTTTATTGGCGTAGACTCTGTGACACGTTTTGGTCTGCGTTATTTCAAGGATGGAATTTGCGGGACCGGGAATCCATGAGCGTTTAAACGGAGACGTACATTGCATAAAGGTGAGATAAGTCTCGGTTTCGGAACTTTATTATAGTGACGTTACTAAATGGTTACAAAATTAAGGATGGCTCACGTTAGGCGGTCTAGGCCCGGACCGAGGCATTCGACACTTCAGTTTTCTTTAGAAAGTATCACGTGATCTCCGATGATGGTTATAGAAAACGAAGTGTCTTAGAAGTGTGTGTGTGTTTATAGCGCGTTTCAGCCGGATTCGAAGAATGAGATACGATAACGATAAGTTCTCATTTAGACATCGTTTGTATGTCGTATATAATTGACAGAAGCAGTTCGATTCGGGCAACTAATGTCACTTGGACGTTAGAAATATCGTAGATAGATCTTATTGGGATCACACAGAGACATGTCAGTCGCTTCGCTTGACAGACAGATGAAGTGTGCGAAAGGGAAGCCATGACGTATATGAACAAGCCATAAGTGCAAAAGAGGCAGACTACATATGAGAAAACGTAACCAATTTTGAGTTCGAAGGCGGCCGAGGCGGCCAAAATCATATTGCCGTATTTTTTAACGTGAAAAATATAAGCGAATCAAAAAGAAAATTATACATTAAGTAATTTAGTGACGATGGTGTCATGTTGTGTGCCGGGTTGTAGTATTTCAGGGCCAAAAAACCCAGGAAAATACTCATTTCACAGGTAATTATGATATTCCTAGCGAAATTTTCGTAACGATATTTTATCAAATTAGCAGCATAAAAACCGAAAAAACCAATTATAACAGTTCATTATAAGTTTTTCTTCAATTGTGTGTTAATATTTCATCATATTAGTCAATAATTTAGAATATTTTATGTAAAAACCTAAACTGTTACTTTACGCTAGGGCTTGACAAAATGTTCATATGACTGTATCCATAACTTGTCGGTATATTAGTAGGTATGGAATTAGTTGTTCACAAGACATCATTAAGATATTACCTTTATAACCGACTTAAAATAATAACGATTGTTTTAATACCTTTTTTGAACGTGTACATGTTTAGCGATAAATTTAAACTTCACTTTCCAACACAGTACTTACATTTTAACCACTTTTCCACGGCTTTGCCGCCAACACAAGGAAACACAAGACAGCGTATACTTGTACACAGCGTATACACATCCAACCCAAGTTGTCAGCAGGAAAAGGCGCGAAATTCAAATTTTCTTTGGTAAGTCAACTCTTTGCGAAGACATTTTCAAACAACTTCAACTTTATCATTTTCAACTTTTTCAAACACATTTGAAAAAGTAGTCGATAAAGCAGTTAAACATCGATAGATTATTAATATGTTGTAACATGAACATCACTATTTTTGTTCGCACATAGACAATTTACGCACACACTTGCATTTCATTTTTGGTCACACTTTCCAAGTTTGACAGTCGTTCTATACTATCCTATTTCTATGGGATCACAGCAGCGGAATCGAAATAAACGTCAATTTTGACATGTCGTTTAGTTATAGATCTTTTAAAGATCTTAAACGTGTCATAATTAAAAAAGTTTTATTCGTTGTTACTATATTCATATTTCTGTGGTTGTTACTATGGTAACAAGATGAATATGTTACTCTCCTATAGCCTATTGGGAGCGTGCACGACTGTCACGCAACCTAGTGTCCGCAATTCTAGGGGAAAACGTCAATTCACTACATCTTATAAAACTACTCCAAAACTAAAAACTACTGAACGGATTTTCATACGACTTTCATCTATCAGTAGAGTGATTCTTGAGGAAGGCTTAAGTATATAACTTGTTAAGGTTTTGTGTAAATTGTTTGAAATATAACGATGTTGTCGGAAAAAATCATGCTGGCTAGGAGCTTTAATCGAAAACGCTGCCTAATCCGTTTGAGCTATAACAACACAATGTATGGTGGAGTTGTTTCTCATTCATAGGTCTACAAAAAAGTCCGCGATGTGAAATGTCTATCTTTTAAGGATAACTTACTATATCCATTCTTAACTTCTAGAAAAAGATCACGTAATATGTGGCATTTGCAAAGCTATTTACATGGATACATTATTAACAATTATCAAAACGAATACGTTAGTTATATTAAGCATTTCATACAGATTACAATGGTCCCTTACACCATACAATTTTAATGAATATTTCAGGAGTAATCGTAAATCAAAGTTTCATTTCGAGCCATATAATTGTACGAAATGTTAAAGACGCTATCCGCAGTTAGTTCAAATTTTTACCACCTTATGCGCTGGGATCGCTTTACTTATCCCCACCACGCACTTCGCACGGTCCCAATATTTAAAAGTATAAATACTACCTTTTCATTTATTATTTACAGCGGCGGCAGCATGGTTGCATTTTTATCATCTGTCACTATGCCTGTCACTTTCGCACTCACATACTTGTTAGAACGTGACAGGCATGATGACAGTCAATAAAAATACGACTGTGCTACTTCCAAGAGAAATCAAGATGACTAAAGTCGCATAACCATGTTTCCGTTAATGTGCAGTCCTGTCTTGATCTATTTCCAGCGGGTCGCACTAATGACCACGTAAATAGTGTGGCTAAATCAGGACTTTCTGATTTCAACGGACGGTTAGCGTAGAACGACAGAGCAAGTGGCATTTTGACCTGACGCATATTTTGAATAATCGGTGAAAATATCTCTTACACTAACAATTGACCCAAAATTACTACGAATGCGGTACTTAAGTTTATACTCAGTCGTTTTCTCGTTATCTGTTTCCAGTCAGAACCCCTAGTGTAAATTTATTCGATAGCGTGACGTGACGTACGCGCTTGCGCTGTATCATTTTGTATGAATTGTATGGGATTTTGAGTTTCCATAACGTCCCGCTTGGCGGCGTGCTGTTTCTAAATCCCATACAAAATGAGTCTTAATTCAAACGCGTACGTCACCTCACGCTATCGAATAAATTTACACTAGGAGTTCAGGTCGCACTAGGGTCTAGCACATTAGAAAAAACAAAAACGACAAAAGTTAACGACCGGGTACATACATCACGTATGTTATTTGAGTCTTAAATACAGAAAAAAATATCTTACCTGTATTAAAGGTGCAGTGCACGTATAATAGTATATTAGAGAAAAGTAAAGTTCAGTGACCTATAGTCTTTACATATCAGTTTGATATCACGATGTAAGTTTAAAACGAGCTCCAGCAGTACGTACATCATTAAACGGATCTATTCATTATTAATTATATTATCATCTTATAGTAAATCCTCCACTCAACATCAGACAGGCTAAAACCAAGCCCTCGTTAAAGCGTATGTTACGCAAGCACTTTTTCGACAAGCTCTCTGGTTAATTGTCCATCGTAGTCATAGTATTTTTTGCACTGGGCACATAAATTAATATATATGTATGTATGTTTAATTATAGTATATTTATGTAAGTTTATTACCGTTAGTATATATTATTTATCGCTATTTTGCTTGTTTTAAGTTACTTATTCTGTTTTTTTTTTGTTTAATGCCTGCACGTACTACTGTTTCTGTTTAGCCTGATGGTTGACTGGTAGAGAATGCCTTTGTGGATAAAATAACTTACCTTGGTCCATGGTGAGTGCGTGCGAAGCCACGACTAGGCCAATAAGGATCGAGGCCCTCATGGCTGGAAACGCCATGATTATCTGCGAAAAATATACATATTTTAGCCGAAGGTCCTTAGGAGTTCCGAAGAAATATAAAATTGAATTTTCAAAATAAAAACTAAATAAGTGAGTGTTTCTCCTTTTAGATCCCTATCCCTATATACTAATATTAATTTCTATAACTTCGCACTAAGGACTTGGTCTTTTAAACTTTCAAACATGGAATATCTCAAAACTGTACATTTTACATGTAGAATTTTCAAAAAATCTTATAAAAATAAGTATGAAACTTAAAGTTAGGATTCTTTTTGAAATATCTGCTGATAGTAATGAGCGTAATGACCTAATAACTCAATGTCGATAATAAGTTACCTTTTGAATAAGAATGACTCATATGTATATTGTATATATCGTTGTCTGAGTACCCACAACATAAGCATTATTGAGCTTACTGTGAGACTTTGTCCTATAATATTTATTTATTTATTATTTAATATAATAAATACATAAACGCAGAAAACGTTTGGTTTGAGCGGGATCCACATCATACAAAAAACAGTCTGAACGGGAGGCGTATCCTAATTATCCGTGATATTAGGGGCGTATTGTATTGTTATCTGGATGTATTCGTATCAAAAGTGACGTTCTTGGTTGAAAAACTGTTAGACTAACAGATCATAATACATCCATAACAAATACAAACCGAATTCATCACCTGTTATTACAATCAGAATACGCCCCTGAGTCTCAACCCTAATGAAGTCATGGACGTCGTACCTACCTAAAAAAACTGTAAAGAACATCGTAAGATCGTGACCAATGATCAGATTAACCTCTTTCATTTATTTATTTATTATTTTTTTGTCTTCTTTTGACTTCAGCTCGTTAGTCGTGCGCGTCCCGCGGCCGCTGCTGGAAACCATCGCGAGCGCGGACTTCTGGCCGAAAGGTGTGATATTTCGGCGGTTTCGTGGGAATCTGCCGAATCCCGCACCAGAACAGGTGGCGCAACCGAAAACTGCGTCGTCAAAATAATATTTATATTTTAAGATTTTTATTATTCTATGTATGTTAGTCTGTAAGGTATGTATATATGGCCCATAGTTGCCTGAAAATAAATGATAATTAATTTAATTTTTAATTTTATAATTGAGGACCGGTCTGGCCTAGTGGGTGGCTGGTCCTGAGTTCAAATCCCGGTAGGGGCATTTATTTGTGTTATGAGCGTGGATATTTTTTGTTCCTGAGTCATGGATGTTTTCTATGTATCTAAGTATTTGTATATTATATATACTTATCGTTGTCTGAGCGCCTACAACACAAGCCTTCTTGAGCTTACCGTGGGACTTAGTCAATTTGTATAAGAATTGTCCCTATAATATGTATTTATTTAATTAATTAATTGCCAATTCAATACAAAGGCAGTTACGTGAAACAAGGCTTTTTATGACGAGCTTATGAGTCAAATTAGTTATAAACAGACATATAAGTTTTTGTAGAAAAATAAAGTGTTTGACAAAATGAAATATCGATATGTCTGTTATCGATGTTACCGTTACCTATATTTTATGAAGTGAAGATAGCTACCGCAAAATACACAACACGTTCGATATCTTCTTTAATATATTGGTCGTTTTCTATTCTTTTAGCTCTGTATATTACGGTTTATGTTTTTATTATTAAGTACAAAATAAATGTAATAAAGAAATTATGTAAAGATTTGTAATTATTTTCATTCTTGAAATTTTTCGGTAATTAACAGCAAGTAGACTTTACATCTCTTAATTATTAATCTATGACATCTTAGTCGGGTGACAATGCAATATTATAATACCACTGAGCTGATCTAATGATGGAGAGAGGAGGTGGCCATAGAAACCCAGTGATAAAACAACGCAACCTAATTCTGTTCGGGGGTGTTAGAATTGTCTCGATGAGTATTATTTGCCTCTGGAAATAAAAGTACAGTCAGCGATAAAAAAGCTTGTACTAACAATGATTGTTTTGCAAAAACTTATTATATTTATGAAATTCAAATAGGACGATAAAATAATAAGGCCTGATTTTTCTTGAATATTTTCTAGCCTACTTTACATACAACGTGTCTCTACCCTCTGGACATAGATGAATATAGGACGTGTCGATTGGGGTATTTCTAACCTATGTGCAAAGTCTCATTCCAAACGACACAGTCATTAATAACGAAGAAAAAATGCTTTCATAATGTCCGGCGGTTCTTTTGGTCGCAGTTCCCAACAGATTCCCATGAAATTTTGAAGGTGACGTAATCACATAAATAATAAGGAAGTGTGATGTTAACTATACATCATATACTTATCGTTTTCTATCCTGGCTATAAACATACAATATGAGAATATAAAGTTTCGCACAATTCAGTCTTTATTACATTTATCTCAATAGGCGTTACTATCAGCTGTTAAGAAATAGTTCATCGACCTTTGCAAATATTTGTTTTGAATAGATATAAAATGTTAATATCATACGCTGATTGTACCAAGACAACTTGTTACTACTAAATACGAGTACACTGAATAGTAATTTAAACGGATCACCCCGTATGGAATTTAACAAACTGACCTGTTTTAATGCTCCCGTTGAGTATAAATTAAAATTAGCCGACCGTTATCCGGTTCTGTTTAAACGATGTTTATGAACCACCACAACAAAGTATATTTAATAACAAATGTAAATTAAACTACATTTATAAGTTGTGTAACTCAATAGAGCCCGTCTAAAGGGCTTATTACACTCATTCTGCCGTCGGGCGTTACGATCGAAGCCGACGTTGGTGAGTTTTTTCTAAAAAAAGTATTGAAGACCTGATTCTCGCAGATCGTGGTGTTTTTGGGTTCTTTCAACTCAAAATAACTAGCAATATATTATTCAATCTTGATGATGTCCCGAAAATTTGTTAGGAAATTGTAGTTTCCACTACGTCACCCAACAACAAGTGAATTTTTTGTTCACACTAAATCGTGACGTAATGGAACGGACATTTTAGGACATTTTTTATTAACGGTAGGATGGAGAATACTAACAATTCCGAGTAGAATAGTCCAAGAAAGTCCAGATTTGTAAGAATAAGATTATCAATATTTATTTTAGAAAACGCCTCGGTATCGACGTTGAGCACGAGCAAGATCGTTTTCCGGTTCACGAAATATAAAAACAAGATTACGTAACAATTTTGACATGTAAAAGGTACTTTGTCTCGAATCGCTAAAAATGTTTAATATTTTTGGAGTTGAATATTGTAAACGATGTACTGATATTTCCTGAATCGGAAAAATTCTTGTAAGAGACATCGGGTCCGACATCGGCACCGACGGTGCTTCCGATTGTTAGCCATCCGAAGGTAGGATGAGTGTAATAAGCCCTTAAGCAAACGTTGCACCGATTTAAATATAACAAGAGGGAGTGTCATTATAAACGTCATATTTTTATAGAAATTTGACATTAATTGTTTTATTTCCACTTTGTTGCCTATTTGCACACATGTATCATACAACATTTTACAGTACATAATGGCCCTTTAAATTTTCGACATAGTTACGCAATGTGCTAATTATTGCACTAGTGCGGTAAAGTACCACCATATGTACTGTAATAGTTATTTATTAACTAGACCGTACATTATAAACGAAACATAATAATTGCCAAAATATAATTGTGATATAATAATACAAGTTGCAAAGCGGAGGCAACGTTTTGATTAGACCTCGCTTATCTGCTCTATAAAAAATAGCGACTTCCGAATAAGTATGATAGTGATAACTGACATACCAAATGAGTGCGAATTCAATCGTTTTAGGGGTGGATCAGCAATATCAGCATATATAAAAAATATATTTAATTAATAAAGGCGTTATATATATTATACCTTTAAACGAGAAATTCTTGTATACACCGTGTTTTTTGTGTATCTATTGTTTATGTAGGTAGTTTATTCTATTTTTCAATTGTTTGCAATACAAGTAAATTTAATTCTCTTACTTTTCTTCTTGCATCATTTTTACATTTCTGTTTAACCCTATGGTTGACTGGTAGAGAATGACTTCAGGCATTAAGTCTGCCATTTGTAATTTTTTTTGTATATTCTGCAATAAAGTTTAAATAAATAGCTCATACTAGCTTATATTTAACTACTAAAATAACATAAAACCTGGATTTAACCTTCAATATGTGTGTAGTGGTCAGAATCGAATCGTACAGAAAAGAAATTCGTTCTAAAAAATGAAAAAAAATATCCTTATCATAATCACTACACATAATCTAACAGTAAAAGTGACCCAGGGGAATGTTACCATGGCAACTACTGACAAGAAAATGTTGATCGTCAAGATTTAATTTCACCGAGCATCCCAGCAAACATTCTAAGTGCTTTTCCCCAGGCTCTAGAATATATTACTAATTTAGGTAAAAATTACATCATACGCACCACATAAATTCACATATCGTACATTTATACTTCCGGGTAAAAATATAGAGCCATTAAAACGTAAATTTCCCTTAATCAATACACCATAAGGTCAGAAACTTAAAGGTTGAGAATGAGCAAAATATAAGGTAAAATTAACTTCGAAACTCGACAAATAGTTAATATTTACTTCTAGGTGCATATAAGGTGTATATGCGATGTAATTTTTTCTTATACTGGGGACCTTTAGGTCGATGATTTAAGTAGCTTTTGCTACCAATTTCGTAGTAAATATTACCTTCCATAAATACCAAATTGAGACTATAAAGTTATAAATACTTGTAAGGTACTAAAAATACCATAAGGTTTCATTAAGATAACCTAATAGTCAAATTAACCCTAAAAAATAACTAATAAGTTGAAGTTTGTAAGGCGACTTCAGGTCAAGTTTGTTTTACTCACAAATAAGTCATTTCTCGGTGAAATAGGACGCATTTACCCAATAGTTATTTCGTTTTTAAATCAAAAGTAGTGTTGGATTTACAATGGCCAAAGACAAAAAAAATATAGACATTCCAGCAGTTACTATAGTAAGTGTAAGGCTAATATGAAAATTCAAAGTGAAATATTAAAAGAAGAACAAAAGTGTGAATTACCTTCTAAATTCAGTTTTTATGGATATCCAACTTTGTGTCAATCTACTGATACTGATACCGTTTCAATAACACACACAGGCAAAGATCTTGATTATATGCATTCGTATTATAATGAATTAGGAAATAAAATATCTGATAATATAGATGAGATGACAGATGGCAGTGAAATCGGTGCAAACAAAGAATCGGAAAATTAAGACTCTGGAGATGAGTTCATTAGAAATGAAGACTGCTCTAACATGAAATCAATAAAACTTACGGAAGACCTAAGAAAATGGACAATACAGCATAAACCCACCAAATCATCTCTAAACGACTTGTTAGTTTTACTCACTGAACACAGATTTAAATTGCCAAAAGATGGACGAGCACTTCTAAAAACTGACGATGTCTTTTTATAGAGCCTATGGGCCAAGGCAAGTTTTGGTATCAAGGTAAGATAAGCTATTGTTTACAAAAAACTTTGTTAGATATGGATTTAAGTACTATATCAAGTATGGAGTTGATTTTCAACGTAGACGGTATGTCTCTTTTTTTTAACGCCGTTCTCCTCCCACGCCTAAGGGCAAAGCGTTATTTCCATTCCCCTTCAGTAATGGGTGGCCACTATCTTATATATAATTTTTGCAACCATAAATACCTAAAACCAAATTAGAGTCAATTAGAAATAAATATTTTGGTAACTATATTGCGTAGATGCGTTAAATACGCAGATATGTTTTAAACTAAGCATACAATCAGTTAAAATAATTATCACTAAACTCACTAATGACTCGTAAAATCTTAATTTTCACATTTAACTTTCCAATTGGGGAACCTCTGTGCGTAATATTTACCCTTGGCACTTCTGATCGTAAGCCATAGATCTAAAAAAGTAAAGATAAAGCCATGCAAACAATTCCGACCGAAAAGTCTCGTTAATCAAAACACAGCGTCATCTGTTGTATACTGAGTAATCCAATAGGCCATAGACATACGCGAAAGTAGACTGCACTTTCGCCTCCAAAAAACGTGTCTAGAAAAATGGCTCGAGGGAGACCTTAAGTGCCAATTACATCCACACTTAATCAATTTCTGGGAGGAGAAAGAATATTTTTCCATTTCACCAAATATCAGCTGCACATCGTTTACAATATTTGAAATGTAAAAAAATGGTTCCTGTGCAAGAATATCAAACATTGAACATTTTTGACAATTAGAGACAAAGTATTGTTTACATTTCAAATATCGTTAACGATGTGCTGATATTCCGTGAAACAGAAAACGATTATCAGGCCCGAAATCGGGACTGATTTCGGGCCCGTTATCGGGAAGTGTGGATGTAATTGGTGCTTTAGTCCCTTTTTCTTTAGGGCGACGATGAAATGACAATTGAATAAATGTTCGTTGCCACAGCTAAACAAGCCTTGCTGCTATTTTTTTATTATTATTTTTTATTTTTATGGTAGAGGAGGCAAACGAGCAGACGGATCACCTGATGGTAAGCGATTACCGCCGCCCATGGACACCTGCAACACCAGAGGGGTTGTAAGTGCGTTGCCGGCCTTTAAGATGGGAGTACGCTCTTTTCTTGAAGGTTTGAAGGTCGTATCGGTCCGGAAATACCGCAGGCGACAGTTCATTCCATAGTTTAACAGTGCGAGGCAGAAAGTTCCTGGAAAAACGCACAGTTGAGAACTGCCAACCATCTAAGTGGTGAGGATGGAAATGCGTAGGGCGATGGCGAAAAGAAGCGGCAGGGATTAATCCGAACAATTCCTCGGAGCACTCCCCGTTGTACATGCGATAGAAAATGCAGAGCGAGGCCACATCTCTACGCAGCGCCAAGGAGTCAAGCCGATCCGAAATACACTGGCAGTCGACAATTCGAGTCGCTCTTCGTTGGATGCGGTCCAGAGGAAGAAGCTGGTACTAGGGTGCCCCTGCCCATAGATGAGAACAGTATTCCATGTGCGGGTATTTTTATTAATATAAATGTCATTATTATAGATTTTACCGTGCTAGTTTATTACGACCTTCTAAGGGCGTTGGCGGAGCGCCTCGACTCTCCTCTCACTCGCTTCTGGGTTGAAGAGGTAATTAGCAGGGACAAGTAGAGCAGAGATAGTTTGCCTTACTTGCCCCTGTCAATTGATATCATATTATTATATCGTGTAATATATTCAGTTTAAATTTTTTCTATTATTTTATTTTTGTTTTTTGTAATGTTCAACTAACATAGATAGTTATTACGATACTCTGTAACTAACAAGCTATGGATCAACTTGGTCTAAAATAAATTATTTATTTATTAACTTCACTTAAGAATATTGAGTAGGGATAAGTGGAAATTAAAACATATTAAAATGTGATTGATAAATACAGTATGTTTTAATTACATACAAAATACTTAATAACCAAAGAAGCTTGATTTTCACTGAATGTCAACATTTAGAAGGACTATTCGTGAGTCAATAAACTAGCCTAACCTACCTAACCAATAAAAATGACATTTATTTTAATAAATATGGTAATAGCAGAAGTCTCCCTCGAACTATCTCGCTAGGCTCGTTTTTTGGAGGCGAGAGTGCAGTCTACTTTAATATGTGTCTGTGTACCGCCGCATCGCGTCTCGCGCCGCGCAAGGTCAATATGAAACAAAATTTGATATGATTTACCGATGATATGAGATCTCATATGTCTATTTGATTTTTCTGTTATAGTTTTTACAGAATTTCACAAGATAATTAGGCATTTTTTAAATTGGGAATGGCTATACGTGACGCGTTTCCACTGCGCAATTCGCCAGACGATTGAATGCAGGGGTGTAACTAAATGCGATTTTGACACCCATGTATTGGCCCCATTCGTAGTGCTCGTAAGGCCAGTCTTTACGAAGTAATATTATATGTCTATGTCATGTGTATTATATGTGTATGTGTAAGCACACCGCCTACGCCCGCGATGTCAAACAAATACTGAATACGATTGCGCTCGCCTCGCCGTACGCGGTCAAAGCGACGTTGTGATGGCGGTCGCTTCGACCTTAAACGGTAACTCTGCACCATTAGGTCGAAGAAATGAGTATATATTACGTAAAATTTCCTTAAATACCAGTACGTCGTATTTTTAGGTAAACTTAACTTTTTAGTCGAGCCGACATTTTGTTTTGTTATAATTAGGTCTTGTTATTGCAAATTGCAAAATTTAGGTATGTTGTAATACCTAGAACAATAAAATGTAACAGCACTTTTAATTTCATTTATACGAAAAAAATATATAAAGTCAATTTAATATATTTACAAACTCCGAACACAAATTTACGATCCCCAATTACAAGCAATACATACTAACTTATGAGCTTAAAAAAATTAATACTTAAGTATTTCGAAAGCCCATCAGTAGTTTTGAATAAAAACCTAACATACTGCACGAGAAAATTTTCAGCGCACAAGATTTCATCGTATAATTCCTGCGTAATCCACCTAGATAATTATTTTACGCCAAGTAATGGCCGCCATTCTCGTTGCAAAACTTAAGATTGATTTTTCGTTAGACATTTTGATTGTGAGCGGAAAGAAAATACTCTCGTAATATATTTGTCTCTTTTTCTTCATCCTATCTCATAAAAAAATAACCTTTCTTGGTAATTAAATGGTAAAAAACACGTTGAAATCATGTTGAAAAATAGTAAGTCTTACTAATTTTGTACATTGCAACCACATTACACGTCGTGGCGACGTCCAATCCACGTCGCAAACATTACCTATGTAGTAACCATTAGGTCACAATTACTAAAATTACGTGGAATCGACGTAGCCGGCACGTGCTTTTTTTCCCCACTTTGGTGAATTCCAGGTGGATTCCACGTCGATTCGAGGTAACTCATTTTGGTCACTGTCAGATTTGCGACCTATAATAGGTGATTTTATCGTTATTTTCACCAAAAATGTTTGCTGGGATTGCACATCAAATTAATAATTAGAATAGGTAATTAAATTGGACTGGGCCCGCCACGCCTGATAGGCAGTCTAGCGTTGGCTATGAGTCGGCAGGATAGAGTAAATACTAATTTTAAAGACTTCATTGATAACGATTAAATAGATAAATGTGATTTAAAAAAATAAAAATAAAAATCATTTATTTCGGACCACAAAAATCCATACAAGGTTTGTCAAACATTTTGTACATGCAGGAACTTAAAATTAAAATTATGTTAAAACTATGATATAAGTGGACGTTATTTAAGCCAAATACCTTGAAGAAATTTTTATCAATCTGGTAAATATGTTTTGAACTTGTTATCGTTACAAAAAACACTTAATTCAAAATCCCACTGCCATCATATGACATTGTTGTGGTGAGTGTGACCTCAACTGATACCGATACCTATTTAAAGTGGGTGCTGAAATGAAATATGGAAAAATCGGACGAGGCAAGCCTTACGCCGGCTACACACGTAACTATATATGGTAGCGATTAATCTGTGCAAACCGATTTGCGCAGATATATCAATCGTGTGTATGAAAAAACGTTGGAAATTAATATTAAGTATTAAACCTTCGATTTATCTGCACAGTCTGTCACGATTCGACGAATTCCTCCGAAAAACGAATATAGAAAATTGTTATCTGGGTCATCAATCTATCGCCAGAAACATGTATGATAGACATTGAATTCGCGTATAAAAGTTGTATTCCCCTAATCAACAAATCCTTATTAACCAAAATTCATATAATCCTATTGATTAATGTAAAAATATGGTAACACAGTGGTAAATGCTTTATTTTCATACAAATCGGCAGACAATCAAGGTCCGCTGAGTTACAGTGAATAAAAATATTTACATTTGTTATTTATTCAACAAAGCTATCGGAAATGATGGCCTAATTCAGCCTCTTTCTCCATCGCAAACAAAAAATGAAAGTAATGGCCAAGTATTCGGAAATATGCATTTTACGAAAAAGAGTTTAAAACTTATGTATAACGATAAGCAGAATGACCCACCTATATCTCCTGCATATTTAAAAGAGTGGCAAAAACACGAACGAAAGAAGAGGGTCGTGGTTATTGTCCTAGGCGGCTACCGGGAAAATCGAAATTCGTCAATTGCGGGCATTTTCCTCTGTCACTCTAATTACGTTTTAGTGAGAGTAAAAGAGAAAGATCCCCGCATTTTGCAAATTTCGGTTTTCGCGGTAGGCCCCCAGGTCTGAAGAATCCTTCTGTAGGGACTTGTGGAGGTCCCGGGGACCTTTGGCCAGCAGTCGGATACAAATAGGCGAAGATAAATGTCAATTCTTATAATTACACAAATTGAATCATTAAATCTACCATCGTCCATACAGATAAATCGTACGATTTACTTTAATTCATTTTCATTACAATTTTAACGATGTTGTTTTGTCTGAAATTTAATTTTAATGTAGGTATGGTATTATTATTATCGTATGGCTTTATTAAAATCAAATTTACAGAGGTTAACATTATATGTATGTACATCTATCGCTTTATATCGAGGGTTGACAGCCAATCCGGCATCCGTAGTTATTGCGTACAGATCTTTCATGCCCCCCGAAAAAATATTTAAAGTAGGTGATTTAGTTATAAGTTGTCCGAAATAACTGAATATTATTTTATTTATTTTAGAAACTTAAGGTTTTTTCAGCAATTGAACTCAACCCAATAATTGTCTAAAATGTATGAAAAGCATTATTTCGCGATTGTTGTAAAATTAAATTTTCAGGCGAAGTTTGAAACTTACCGGTACCGAAAGAGAACACAGTCCGCGCGCGCGCTCGTTTTGCGGTTACCGACGCGTGCGCACAAGCGGAGCGCGCTTCGACTGTCCACTGACTGACGCGCGCACACCACATGCCGCCTTATTTGGGTCATACGGGCTGGAAAACAAAACTCCTAATTTATTATTTTGATTGCGAATACATATCACAAGGAAAAATGAATTTTGGATGAAAAAAATAGATGATGATGGTCCTCGGTACGGAGTGAAACATGTCGAGCAATTTGCGACTTCAGAACACACACACATACACAACAAAACACACATACAGGATGTAACAAAAATAGTGGGGATCCGTTTAAAGGCATATTCGGTATCGTTGTACTGATTAGGAAAAAATAAAGAAAAGGTTTTTTTTGACGAGAAAATTTTTTAACCTTTCAAAAAAAAATATTTTTCGCGTTTAGAAATTATTTTCTTCTGATTTTTCATAATCAAAACACGATACCCAATATGCCCTTAAATAGATCCCCACTATTTTTGTTAATTCAGCAAATATCAGCACAATCCACACATCGTTTACAATATTTGAAATGTAAAAAAATGGTTTATAAGTAAAAATACTGACTATTTTTCGCAGTTAGGCAATAATTTCACTATTTTACTAAACTGACTATTTTTCGCAATTAGGGACATAATATTTTTTACATTTCAGTAAAATTAAAGCTGGTTAGTTAGGTAATGAAAATTGTACGCCCTTGTCCCCTAAATTTGACAAAAGTAATTCGTTGGTCGGAGATACATACTTTCATGCTTGGCTGGGAGTATTTCGTAATCTAATGACGATTTTAAATTTTCCCTTAACAGCTTATTCATGTTCGTGGCTGAAAGCTAAATCGAAGTTTGTGATGCTAATCAATAATGGAAGGATAAGGAACAGTTGATGTGACTGAGGTAAATATTTTAGTATTTTGAACAGTGCTACTATAACTACTTACAGTATCTACTAATCTTGATAACCGTAGGTAAAAGGCTGCCGAACAATATTATCACCTTCATATTTAAATGTGTCCTGTATTGTACATATATGATTTGTATATATCTCCTGTGTATTGCTAATTTGTCGTTATTTTTCAGCATGGTACTATTTTGTCTCATCCTTCACAAAAAAACTAGCCAGGAGGCCTACCGCGAAAACCGAAATTCGCCAATTGCGGGGATTTTTCTCTTTTACTCTCTCTAAGAGGTCATTAGAGTGACAGAGAAAAATGCCCGCAATTGACGAACTTCTATTTTCGCGGTAGGCCCCCTGATCATAAATATTTTCTGAGTAATATTGACACATATCTCAATTTATGACATAAATTATATATTACTGTCATTTAAAAATATGACATAAATCGTGTCAAGCCAACATAATAAAACTTTTCATTTCAATAAAAAAGAAACAAAAGAACGAAAATGATAAGAACAAAACATTATAAACTTGGCGCGCCACGCTAGTTGCCAGCACTAAAAATGATAACATAATTATTAATCCTAGTTATGGAAATTATATTAGTTATTAAAATTAAATAGCCAGATACCTACCATTTCCCATAAGAGCATAAACCAATAATTAATAATTATTATTTCATCCTATTCCCACTAAACTTGTCTATGGTATAAAAAAAAGAACTACTATAAGATCTGGCAACAAAGTTCTATATTGGCTATAGTCGTTAATTTTTTTTTTTCAAGTTTGAGTGATTTGTCTGCAATCGTAAATGTCATAGCATTTTTGAGCTCAATATTATACCCATATTATACCAGAATGGCAGAAAATAGAGAAGAAATTTTAGCAAACTTCCAGGTGAATACGCTATTTATATCTAAATTCACAATAGTCAGTGAATACAACTTGACTATGTTCCTTGTAATCAGGTTATGTGATTAACAACAACAGTGACTGTGAATTCTTCTTTATCTCTTTGTGCTTTTCTCGTTTCCTAATATTTTTGAATTGTTATTTACCTATTATTACCCTTATAATGCTTGCTATCGTTAGTTTAAGATTGAAAATCTGACAAAGTAAATTTATGGTCAAATGCTACATTTTTCTTGTTTTCCATAATCGTAACGAAAATTATCGTTACTGGTTGTTTCCACAAGGTTGATTCGCTCGTAACTGCATATCGTAATTATATTTAACATATATTTAAGGCAACACGCCTGTTTTGCACATTTCCTACAAAACTTCCTTTGTGTTCTTTGTTGTAGTTTACATATTTGTTTGTTTGTAGGGAATAACAGCAATAGAAGATGTTGCAGAGGCGATACATCACTTGGACGAGGCAAACTGGGACTTACTTGTAAGTAAATGTTTATTTATATGTGCTATGCTCTATTCCAAATAGCTGCATTAGGATTGTAGCCTTATCAACATAATTGTTTGACAAAATAGCAGTTATTTGTGTAGCATTTTATTGCAAAAACCCAGCATGTTGTTATTTGTAACACTAGTTACCATTATCAAAGAGAATTGATTGTAATAGAGAGGTAATGCCTAAGAATAAAATGTGGCCCTCAGTTTGACATCCAAAACAGATGTAAAGTTATATTACTATATACACATTAAACGAAACGAATTATACTTAATGTGACGAACGAATTATACTTAATGTGATCTCGTTTACCTGTCACATTCGAAGCAAATTGTCTTATATTTTACGCATCTTAATCAATGTATCTTTGCCATTCTTGACACAGTTGACTGACTATTGAATTTTGTAAACCTTGTACTTATTTACAACAAAAGAAAAAATAAAGTTTCCAGTGGTCAATCAAGTATTAGTGGTCTCTCTATCTTTGTTTAGTCCATCACTACCCTTCGGGTGTAGGCCTCCTTCAATTTTATGCCACTCATCATGGTTCTGTGCAACCTGGCGCCACGTCTTCCCCACACTCTCTTTGATGTTGTTATCCCAATGCATCTACTTTGAGAACGTACCTCCCCCCATGGTGGCCACTCGAGTAGTCATTTAGTAGTATTAGTGATAGCAAGTACCTTTAGTGATAGACATACTTAAGAAAAATTTGAAGTGCTGGTGGCAATCCGGAGCTCACGGTTTCAAACCCCAGCTAGTACCAATAAGTTTTTAGGAACTTATGTACGAAATATCATTGATATTTACCAGTCGCTTTTCAAAAACCAAAGGGCAAAGGGTCCCACTCTCAGCCTGTGCTTGGCCAAGATGCCCGGCCCTGGTTTTCAGACCGGTCCCATACTAGGATGGTCGGAGGATAGCAAAATTATCATTTACAATTATATCAATTAACATCCGTGCTCATAGTTAGGTACACAATTTAAAAAACAATAATAATGAATATATGAAAATAACATTCAATAGTAGTTGTCATCTATGGCCATATTAGATTGAAATTGTATATTGCCACAATACTTTCATACTAGTCAAATTAGTTTCTTTTTTCAAACTGCCAAGACAATTTGCCTTACATGGATTTTATATGAAAACTGCACTAGTGACGTCATGGTCAAGTCACCTACTTCTTTTAGTTCTATCCACTATCCTGTTTATTAAATAGAAATTATATCAAAAAATAACTGCTGCCTATGTTTTTCTAATAATTATCTTTTTTTATTTTGTGCATGGTGTAAAATAATTTACTTTAAATACAGGCAACATGCTTTTTGCCTAAAAACTTTTTTTCCATTACAGTCAGCCATCAACAGAGTGATGCCGCAGGACGGCAGCCGGCCAGCGCGCGGCGACAATAACGACGTGGACGTCGAGATGATCGACGACGACATATCTGTGATAACCCCAAAAACACGTCCACCGGGTATGTACCATCATCTACAGATACATCATTTACAAGTGCTTTGCCACCGCGACGCCGGAGAAGACTGCCGAGGGCGGGGTGCGTACGCGTCAGCCCAATAATCTCCCACCAATCGGGCACTGTCACTTCTAAACGAATTATCTGTCCAAAGACCTGACGTTGATGTCGACTCACCAGGTTCGTTTTCCACAGTACACTTCGACCGGAATATAAACCGTAATTATCTTTTATATTGTTTTTATTGAGCTCCCGATATTTCGACGCAGTTACCTGCATCTTATTCACGGGTAACTGGGGATAGCGGGTGGGTGTCAAAGTTGTGTAGACCGCGCTCGGTCTACCCTCATTCGTGCGCGTCGGCTGCGTACGCTTTTAACGTTACCACTGGTCGCGTCCACACTTGTCATTCTATCTAAGCACAGCATACCACACTCAGTGTCACTACGCGTGTTTGATTCGGATATCAATGGTTTTTTACACAAATAAATTACAGGAGGAGGTTTAAGTGTAGTGAAACTAACCGTGAATCATTCAAAACTGTTCGTTTTCCACAGCTCTATGTTTGTTTTTAAGTGATTGTACCTAGTTTGTTAATGTTTAACTTTTTGTGTATATTGTAAATCCTTCTAAAGCTTGTGTTGTATGAATAAGCAACAATAAAACAATGAAGTAAGACGGCACTAGACAGCAGCGACAAAGACCTTAACAGCGTCAGGGGGGCGAAACTGATCCATTCGGGCATTCTCGGCTCCGTTCGGCTCAGCATTGCTACGAGCAATTGGGTTAGTATAGTTTCTATTTTCCTCCGTGAGCTTCTACGGATTATCGTCTTATCTATTGTTTAAAAACCGCAAAGGCGCGTGCCACTATGAAAAAATGGTCAAGCCGCATAGGTAGCGTTTATTGAATTAGTACTCTATTGAGCACGGAATAAGATTCATTATGAACTAATACAGAATTCTAACAGAATAGCAGTCTGATCTCTATTGGTGCGTCTAAGGTAGGCGACTAAACGCTCTCAAACCAGCTTAACTTGTGACACTGCGATCCGAAACAAAGATATGTATTCGAAGACCTCGCTTGCACTGGTAATGCGAGCGCACGGCTAGCTAGCGCCAAGGAAGCAATGTTATGTTTCTCGAGGAGCAGGTAAAAAACAGGGCCGGATTTTCACACAAATACGATACGTGGTTTAACGAAATAACGCTAACTCTTCAGACTTCTAACAAACTGACACTGTTTGTATGGTTTGCTTGAAAGAGTTAGCGTGATTTGACTCTAAACGATATGCATATTTTGTTTTATATTTATTTATTTTATGCATACACTATTATGTATATGTTACTTATTTTTTTGTTGACTCATAATATAAATTTGTATAAATGTTTTACTAAATGTGTACTCTATTGTAAATAATATCTGTATTTTAGTGTACATAATTATAACATATAGGTCTATTTTAACATTAGTAGTACGGGATTGTTAAATGGATATACATATTTATTACTATTTTACCATTGTTTTATAGTTTATTTAAAATTAGCCTGTTTAAAGTTTAAAATTAGCAAACAACTGTTTAAACAGTTGATTATAAAAATGAGTATATCTCGTTATTATTGTAATTACACAAACCCATTCTGTTAGATGTGTACCTACTATTTAAATAGTGTTATGTTTTATCTCTTTAAATTAAAGAACGTAAAACCACCCAAATATATTTGTGTGAAAATCCGGCCCTGTTTTTTACCTGCTCCTCGAGAAACATAACATTGCTTCCTTGGCGCTAGCTAGCCGTGCGCTCGCTTTACCAGTGCAAGCGAGGTCTTCGAATACGTATCTTTGTTTCGGATCGCAGTGTCACAAGTTAAGCTGGTTTGAGAGCGTTTAGTCGCCTACCTTAGACGCACCAATAGAGATCAGACAGCTATTCTGTTAGAATTCTGTATTAGTTCATAATGAATCTTATTCCGTGCTCAATAGAGTAGTAATTCAATAAACGCTACCTATGCGGCTTGACCATTTTTTCATAGTGGCACGCGCCTTTGCCGTTTTTAAACAATAGATAAGACGATAATCCGTAGAAGCTCACGGCGAAAAATAGAAACTATACAACTTAAGGACTATTTCCACCAAACGGCCCGCATCGCAACGGAACGGAAAGAATTTTACGGTTTATAAACGATACTGAATCATATTCGCACTGTTTTTAAGTCTTTATTACCAAGCTACGCACAACAACCTCTCCGCGGGCGTCTTCCGCGGCATGTGATCGTCACCGAAAGTATCCTGCGACACGCGATCGGCACCGTTTGCTTGCCGTCGTGTCCGTTCGGAACCTTTCGGCTGTCGTCGCGTACGATCGAGGTCGTGGCCTGGCGAGCCCACCAGTCATCACTCATTCTCGAAAGTGCACGCGCTGCATAGATAATTATGCATCATGGATTTAGAGGAAAAATTGATTTGTTTGGTGCAAAAGCACACGTGTCTTTATGACATTAATTCCCGCTACTATAGTGATAAAATAAGCAACTGATATGAGGACGGAGAAGATTTACTAAATTTTGAAACTTTTTAAGGTCCATTCTGTAATATTCTTTGAATTTTTGGACATCCAATTTCAAATCATTATGTAGTGTATGGAATTCGCCATTCTTACACCGCTTTTGCCATAAATAATCAACCCAAACTTTTCTATTCCTGTTTTGTGTTTTATGTTGATGTTCTTCTCAGGGACCGGCCCGCTATCCCTTATAAGGGGTTTTGTAAGGGTTTTGCATAAGGCTTAACTCACCATACCCTTTGCCCGGCGAAACCCTTTCATTTTGCTTTTAAAGCCCTTATATTAAAGCTAACCCTTTTGAGGTATCGGTATCCTAATACCCTTACAAAACCCTTATCATCCGCTCACCAATACCTTGCATATCGCTTATAAGGCTTAGCCTTATAAAGGGCTTCCCTTTCAGCATATAAGCGTGCTAATTTAAATCATCTACCTTGTTCATAAAGCACACATTACTGTAAATCCAATAGTAAGCGATCGTTGTTGGCGGCGGTGTTCTTTGATGTTCGCGCGCTTCCGAATGATCGAAGCCGCTGTAGATTAAATACGGTTCAATTTTCAATGGCAAAGAGTTGTGATTGTCTGTTGCTTTGCGCGGATCGAGCGCATCGTCACGGCGCTATTTTCTTCAGTCTTAGACACGTGCCAATGTTATCATTAGCTCCCGTTGCAAATAATATACTTACTCGCAAGGCTCCGAAACCGGTTAAATTTCATACCATTATCATGTACTTGGCGCGAAACCTTAAAATTTCAGTTTGGTTCGAAAAACCGTTATTTTTAAACCGGTTATTTAGAGAACATTTTCATAAAGTTATTGTCAGAGAATTGATTAAGAACAATAAAATCCAGTTTATTCCATGCGCGGTGTCTTTGTTTACGGGCCGATCTCTAGTTTCGTACCGATTTATTGTTTTTTTCGTAGAACGTTTTTTGTCCTCTAAAGTTATTTGTGTTTATTTTGATATTTATGTATTTATTCATTATGTGCTTATAAATATGTGTTTATTCATTATATATGTATTGTTTTTCTAATACTATGGCGGCGACAAACACACAAACGGTCCGCCTAATGTTAAGCAGCCACGTAGCCTATGGACGCCTGCAACTCCAGAGGTGCTAGCTCTTGAACTGTGTAATGAAATATACTAGTACTACTATTACTTTTAAGGAACATGTAAGGAATGTAATGAAGGCATAGGCGGAAATGTAAAACCGAGGGAAGGTAATAAATCATGTATGAAAGGGAATGAAATTAGATTATATGTAAATGAACTTTATTGGATAGAAATTAAAGGGATGATATTTTAAAATATGGAACCATAAACTACTTGAATTAAACCAAGACACAAACAAGGGAGTATATCGACGTTTGTAAATACGAGGTGTAACAAAAACAGTGGGGATCCGTTCGACCAAGTTCTAATTCTCAGATCAGAAGCTCCGGGTCTTCGGCCTCGATTTTTACGATACTTGGGCATTGATTTTTGTCCGAGAATTGCTTCACTGAAGTTCAGCCTTTGACCTAGTGGCTTTGGCAGTGGTAGCTGACTTTTCGTTTATTATTTAAGCTTTATTCAATTATTCTCTCAAATATAAAATATATTTGTGTCCAATATTTGCCATTAAGATCTAAACTACCTATGTATCTATCTATTATTATTATTTTACATAAAAACCCATTTTCTAATAAGATATTTATCTTTTCTTTCAAACTGAAAATATTGGAAGGAATGGGCAGAAACGGATTGGAATGGAATGAAGTTTCAAAGATTTTTTTTCCATCATCTATCTAGCTAGAAGGCAATCAAGTGAAACGAATAAAGATATACCTACCCAATATATACTACATGTGATTTATTTGCATTAGATAGTATCATATCACTATATTACTACCTTTTTTTTAATACCACGACGGTGGCAAACAAGCATGCGGCCCGCCTGATGGTAAGCAGTCACCGTAGCCTATGGACGCATGCGACACCAGCGGTATCAGATGCGCGTTGCCGGCCCTTTAAAAACCTGTACACTCCTTTTTGAAGAGCCCCATACTGTAGCCCCTCGGGAAAACCTCAGCAGGAAGCTCATATCACAGCCGAAGCGTTCGCGGCAGGAAATTCCTCTTAAACCGCACAGTACGCGACCAATTAGGTTCTAGGGTGTGAGGATGAACACCCTGCGAGCGAGCGGTGCGGTGATAGAAAGCGGCCATTGGTAGAACACACACAAGGAGGCAAAGTCTCTCCTTAGACTTAAAGGTTCAGTACCGCCTCTGAGTTTGGGATCGTCGACGATTCGTACGTACAACGCGCCTTTGGACTGAGTCGAATGGTCCAAGCTAGCATGCAGGTACTCCTGCCCAAAGGTGACAGCAATACTCCATATGGGGACTGCAATTTATATAGCAGCAGTTGTAAAGTATCGTCTCGCTTTATTGAGCACACCGAGTTTTTTGGATGCCAGGTGGCTACGGAACTGGACATCACTGGAAATGTCGACACCGAGGATCCCAATACTCCCTGACATGGTAAGGGCTGAGCCTTGGAACTGTGGGACCACAGTAAATGGGGGTTTCTTAGCGGTAAATGCGCAAACTTGTGTCTTGGTGGGGTTAAATCGGACTAGATTGTCCCAACCCTACACTATCAAGGATAGAGTGCTTTCAATGTCCGACACAAGCTTTTCACGACTCTCCAGCACCACAGAACGAGGGATGTTGGCACGGCCTGTGTAATAGGCATCCCCTACTGTCGTCTGCATTGCATAGCAATGAATGTCATTGATGTGCAGCAAAAACAGCGTTGGGGATAGCACAGAACCTTGCGGAACGCCAGCGTTAATGTCCATGCTATCGGAGCAGCTTCCGTCTACTACGGCTCGTATGCGTCTGCCGGAAAAAAAAAGCTAGCGATCCATTTGCATAGTCCCTGCAGCAGTCCATAAGATGGTAACTTCGATAGGAGACCCCTACGCCAGACCCTATCGAACGCATTCGCTATATCTAGGCTAACTGCCAATGCCTCACCTTGACTCTCAATGGCCTAAGCTCAGCGGTGTGTGAGATACAATAGAAGATCACCAGTCGAGCGACCGTGACGGAAACCATACTGGCGGTCGCTGATCAGGTCGTGTTCTTCTAGGTATCTCAGCAGCTTTGCGTTAATTATACGCACCATGACCTTTGAGAGAAGAAAGGTAATAGCGATAGGCCTGTATCTCAATGGGTCCGATCTGTCGCCCTTTTTAAGCACAGGGTGCACAAGGGCCGTCTTCCACGAAGATGGAACATGCCGTTTCTTGCTAGAGAGTGTGAAAAGGCGCGCCATCACGGGACACAACTCAGGAGCACATTGCTTAAGCACAATCGCTGGTATGCCGTCTGGCCCGCTCGACTTATGAGCGTCGGCGATAGCAACTCCCGCCGAATATCCCTCTGCGTGAATGAGATCTCTGGCATGGAATATACGCACCGTGGGATGGTGGGCGGCACGGCGCAACCGTCGTCGGTTAGGGTCGAGTTTGAGGCAAAAATAATAGCAAACCAAGAAGATTGGCTTTCTCCTTTGCACTGTGGGCCAGATGACCATCAGCTTTTCGCAGTGGTGGTAAGGACGACTGACAAAAATTTCCCTCGGCAGCTTTGGCAAGCGACCAGAACGCGCGACTCCCAGTGGGGTAGCTCGCTAGTTTCTCACCAATTCTGTCGACGAAATCATATTTAGCCCTGGCAATGGCCCTCTTATGACCATATACCTATGAGTACTTAACCGTGACAAAGTGGATTTCCGATGAAGAAAAATTTATTTTGCCGTACTTAAACCATGAGCGCGAAACCTTCTTCATTGACGTTTTACAGATACTTAGGCTCTCAGCATACGGAGCGTAAGCGTAAGAAACGCGTAAGCGTATCGTAATACGCGCGTAGAACAAGAGCGCTGCGAGCGCGAACAACTTCAAACAAGTCTTTTCTGTCGTCATTACGACAGACGTAGCGTAATATGGGCGCAAAAAACAAAACTTCAGCCTTATAAAACAATAAAAAATCTTCTTTATCTGACGAGAAAGTAAGATCGTTGATACATCCGCCGAAGACATCTGACGCCAGCGACACCATGATTTCAGCTAGATTCCACTTATTAAACGATTACGCTTACGCGTCTCGTACTCGTAACGTTTTTACGATACGTTTACGCGACGCTTACGCTCCGTGTGCTGAGGATCTAAGGCGGTTAAAAAGAAAATACCTATTCTTAAACAATTGTGCGTTTAGACTTGGTATAAGTCACAATTTTTCAGACGGAAAATGAAGTTGTTCATGTGATAAAATTAAAATCTGCGTTCTCTCTAGGATAATTTTACTGTAACTGGGCTTACTGTGTTCTAATATAATATAAATTATGCACTTCTTTATAAAAATGCACTTATTCACAAATAGTAGTTTTTTTAATAACCTACTCAATGCCAAGCTATTTTAGGTAGGAGGGAAATGAGTTTTTACTTGTTTTTTTATTTAAGTTATATGGTTTAGTTTATCAAATTTTAATGTTTACGTAAACATACTTTAAAAAAATAACCACCTGTATAAAATAGTAATGTTATTAACTTGATTCGGGCTCGGACACCAAATCGGCACGAAACGAGAGAATGCTATGCCCTATGCGGCACACGGCCGTCTCATCGCTCCCCCAATAAAACGGTTTATTAAGGTTACAATAAAGTTCTTAAATATTCGCGTTCTTCTGAAATTTCGGAGTAAAACCGAAATAAACCGGTTTTAACCGGTATCTTTTAAACCGTTTCCGAGTTCTCTTACTCGGACGGAAGTGACCCTAATTGTTATTATTGTTGTTTACGCCGTTGCTACTACCTATTAGAAATATGCAGTCAAGCGTGAGTCGGACTTACTTGTGTACTATTCTGTTAAACTTTAGAGAAAAGTCATATTTAATTAAATATATATGACTTGTAGACCTTGTTTTATTTTAATCAGTTCACACTTGTCAGCCAGTAGGTACAATTAAGTTTAAAAAGTCGCCTAGTTTCGTAAGTGCAATCGGACTCATCACTCAGCTAATACGATGCACGGCAACGGCTACTATACTAGTAATTGTAGTCGTACTAGTATATAGTAGATGGTAAGCGAACAAAATTATTTAAAAAACCCTTCCCTAGGAACGTATTTTCTTTCCTTTTCATACACTAGCGTAGATATATACTAATTCTACCTCTTTCACGCAACGCTCAACTACGACATTACTAAAGGGAAAGCTTTATAAAAAGCGCTTAATGATAAGGGTAACCCTTATTAAGGGATTGCAAGGCATATAGGATAGCAGTAAGCCATTGCAAAGGGCTAGCTTTATTTTTTGCTAAGTTTCTCGGTAAGGGCTAGTCAAATATATGGGCTTGCAGTTCAAACTGGACAGTCTTTCAATGTGTTAGCCATGTTTATGGGACGCCCATTGAAAGGCTTTTATCGCGGAAAGGGTTGTCGGGGCCCTGGTTCTTCTTCTTCTTCTAATGCAATAGCCAGTAATGCTACGTCAACTTCAACCATTTTCAAAAATTATACGTCAACGTGGTAGGAATGACACTAATTGACTGAGCGCGGATACGCTTGCAAGCAACGGACGTACGGTGCCGATCGTATGCGTCGACATCCTGCCGGCCGCGATCGGCTGTTACCGCCCGACCGTATACGTCGACAAACTGCCGGACACGTTCGGTTGTCGCCGCATCCGTTCGTATTCTTTCCGTTCCGTTGCGATGCGGGCCGTTTGGTGGAAATAGGCCTTTAACGTCCCACTGTGGGCTGAAATTCGGCTTTCATTGACATAGAAACCGAAGTTGTTATTTTTACGTTTTTTTGATTAAAATAGGTTTTGCCCAGCATTGTTATGGTAACCTATGAATTTTAGACGATTTGGAATGAAAATTGTGGAGTTACGATTTTTTTTCAAAATAAATGTATGGAGCAGGAAATGTATGCATCATTACTCAAGAACCGCAAAACAAACCGTAATATCCTCGCAGGTGGTTATACTACGAATTATTTGTGATTTTTTGGCATACTACATATATCCGCCACGGGTGAGGTTTTTTTTAAATCATTAATTGTTTCTATGGAAAAAGCACAAAAACCAAATTCAACATTTTAAGATTTTTTTGATTGAAATGGGTTTTGCTCAGTGTGTTTATGCTAAGTTATAAGTTTCACACGATTTGAGTTGAAAATGGAAGAGTTATGATTTTTTTTAAAAAAAAATGTATGGAGCTGGAACAAAATATCAAAATATCTCAAGAACCACAACAAATACGGTAATATCCTCGCAGATAGTTATGTTACGAATTATTTGTGATTTTTTGGCATACTACATATATCCGCGACGGGTGCGGTTTTTTTTTTAAATCATTAATTGTTTTTATGGAAAAAGCACAAAAACCAAATTCAACATTTTAAGATTTTTTTGATTGAAATGGGTTTTGCTCAGTATGTTTATGCTAAGTTATAAGTTTTACACGATTTGAGTTGAAAATGGTAGAGTTATGATTTTTTTTCAAAAAAAATGTATGGAGCCGGAACAAAATATCAAAATATCTCAAGAACCACAACAAATACGGTAATATCCTCGCAGATGGTTATGCTACGAATTATTTGTGATTTTTTGGCATACTACATATATCCGCCACGGGTGCGGTTTTTTCATTTTGTTCCGGCTCCATACATTTTTTTTGAAAAAAATCATAACTCTACCATTTTCAACTTAAATCGTGTGAAACTTATAACTTAGCATAAACACACTGAGCAAAACCCATTTCAATCAAAAAAATCTTAAAATGTTGAATTTGGTTTTTGTGCTTTTTCCATAAAAACAATTAATGATTTAAAAAAAAAAACCGCACCCGTGGCGGATATATGTAGTATGTAATAATTCGTAGCATAACTGTCTGCGAGGATATTACCGTATTTGTTGTGGTTCTTGAGATATTTTGATATTTTGTTCCGGCTACATACATTTTTTTTGAAAAAAACACATAACTCTACCATTTTCAACTCAAATCGTGTGAAACTTATAACTTAGCATTAACACACTGAGCAAAACCCATTTCAATCATAAAAATCTTAAAATGTTGAATTTGGTTTTTGTGCTTTTTCCATAGAAACAATTAATGATTTAAAAAAAAAACCGCACCCGTGGCGGATATATGTAGTATGTAATAATTCGTAGCATAACTGTCTGCGAGGATATTACCGTATTTGTTGTGGTTCTTGAGATATTTTGATATTTTGTTCCGGCTACATACATTTTTTTTGAAAAAAAATCATAACTCTACCATTTTCAACTCAAATCGTGTGAAACTTATAACTTAGCATTAACACACTGAGCAAAACCCATTTCAATCAAAAAAAATCTTAAAATGTTGAATTTGGTTTTTGTGCTTTTTCCATAGAAACAATTAATGATTTTAAAAAAAAACCGCACCCGTGGCGGATATATGTAGTATGCCAAAAAATCACAAATAATTCGTAGTATAACCACCTGCGAGGATATTACGGTTTGTTTTGCGGTTCTTGAGTAATGATGATTTCTTGTTCCTGCTCCATACATTTATTTTGAAAAAAAATCGTAACTCCACAATTTTCATTCCAAATCGTCTAAAATTCATAGGTTACCATAACAATGCTGGGCAAAACCTGTTTTAATCAAAAAAACGTAAAAATAACAACTTCGGTTTCTATGTCAATGAAAGCCGAATTTCAGCCCACAGTGCGTCCCTTTGCTTGCACAACGACAGATAGGATAATGACTTGAATTTTCACAACACTAAATAGCCCAAAGGGATAGTGCTATATGTTAGAAAGGGACAGCGTGATTCGTCCGTGAATCGCTGTCAAACTTCGCTTTTTTAGGAAGTTTATTTTCGATACGGTACTTTACCGCCTCACTAGCCTAGACATAAAACGCCAGTTACGGAAAGAGAGACCTAAGCCCGAGTGTACACGTTCAACGCAGCTGGCCAACTTTATTGTCACGCGTGCAATAGAGTATTTAAAAGCGAGTTCGGCCTGGCCAGCCACATTAGGGCTCACGCTAGGAGGACTATATAAAAAACGCCCACCCGGTATGTATACTCTGAACCGTGCCATGTTTTATTAGAGCTGTGGCTGCCGCGACCGCTGCAGGTAATAGGCGGTTATTACACTGGGTGAAATTCGCACGTCGTTCCGATGTTTGAACGAGACAACGCTATCCGCATGTCATAGCGACATCCCGCTCGCACGTCGGAGTGACGTGCGAATCGTATCCAGAGTAATAACCGCCATAATCGCAAGCGCAAGATTTTGTCAAATTCTATACCAGGGGAACTGCCGAATTGTACAACACATGCATAGGTGCCGAAAACCATTGTGTCAGCAAGAAGTGTGGGTGGCCCTTAAGGTTACTAAGGAACAGTTTTGATTATATAAATATTTTCGAAAATAATCAGCCTAAATAAATGGATGTGTGTGTGCATGGCGGTGTACGCCCTAATCTATATCTTGGTTATTTTTTATTTATTTATTCGGTTGCTTCATAAGTTACAAAACTCATGAACCGACTAAATAGAAAGTATTCTACAAAGATTGTCTATTGTTATCAAGCAATCTAAAAACGTTCTATTTTTATTGCAGATCGAGAAGACAGTAGCCAAGCTTCAACCTCATCGCCTAGAAATAGTTTCACTAGTTTGGTAGAGCTTAACGTAAACTATGAGGATAAAGTACATCAAATCAGAATGTCGGGATCAGCCACAGTCAGTAAGTATTTTCGACAGTATTTGAAAATGGAACATGAAGATAACGCCACCAGTGGGGCGTCACTCCTCCTTTCGGCTTTTCTCAGCTCCGTTTGGATCAGCTTTGCTCCGAGCAAGTATTAGAGTTGCCACAACTTGACGTCCCTATACGTGCACGACCACAGATAAGATAATGACTTGAATTTTGACAACCCTAAAAGGGATAGTGCCATACATTAGAAAGGGACAGCAAACTTCGGTTTTGTAAGGAAGTGTCATTTCTGTACGGTGTACTATTATTTATTCTGTGTCGCCACTATCGCCAGGTGAGTTGAAGAGAATGATTACACACACGGCTACACGAGTACTAATCGCAAAATTCGCGTATTGAATGAATGAGTGAACCTGATTTAAGCGCATTATATTAACCTTTCGTATGCCTTGTCCTATATGTTCCATCGCCAACAAACTGTTTTACAGTTTGGCGAAACTTTAATTATAAGTACATTGTATATTGTGATTTGTGAAATAAACTAAAAAAAAAAAAATATATGTTTAGCCAGGCATAAATAACCAGGGCATATGTATGGCAGTAAGTACTTTCTGGTGTAAAGTCAAGTGCAGACTTACTGCCGTTAAAATAAACATTTACCTACCAAAACAACTTAAAGTTTGCTTTATTTCTAATAGGTAGATATCTAACTATAAATGCTTCGTATAAAACATTACTTGTTTAAAGAAGTTCCATGGTAGCTATAGCTACTTTAGCTTGTAACTGTCCTAAAAATAATAATGATATTAGAGCGCGTGGTGACGTGAGTGCGTGAGCGCGTGTGGCAACCAACTGGCTAGCTTTTGTACCGCCGGCGGGACGAGATTCGCAGCCATAAATCCGAGCTCGCGCGGAGAGTTCCTTAGGGCTGCCAGTGTGTCAACTCGCGTCTTATTTATCTTTCACTTCAACCCTTGGAGCATATATAGCTCTAATCCCCCACTATAGATAAAGGCAAGCTAGAGGTGAGAGTCCTGCTCCGCTTTGGACGGCCAATTATTATTATTATTTAATAAGTAAATGACAACTGATATGGCCTGTATCCAGTAATCATAAAGATAGATATCATGAACGATTAGTAGATATAATATGCTAATCTAATTTGTTATTAAGCTTAGGTTTTGGTGTTACTGCAACAATATCTATTGTAGTCATAAATCGTAACATTCATAACCTAATATGATCACTGAATAAATAATAGTACTGCCGTACAGAAATGACACTTCCTAGAAAACCGTAGTTTGACAGCGATTCGGGGTTGAATTATGCTTTCCTTTTCTAGTGTATGGAACTATCCCTTTCGGCCATTTAGGGTTGTCAAAATTCAAGTCATTATCTTATCTGTGGTCCTGCACGTATAGGGACGTCAAGTGGTACCAACCCTAATAATTAAGTTTAGATTTAGTTACTAAATAACCTGTTAATGTTTAGATTGTTACTTATAATTGTTAAATACTGCACGCTAAAACTAACTAAAAATGTGAGCAATGCTGAGCCGAGCGGAACCCAGATAAGCCGAAAGGAGGAGTATTGCCCCACTGCTATGATATTTGTCTAACTAGTCCTGCAGTCTTTTTCTGATATATCTAACCCATCCAAGCATATGTTTTGCTTACCAATAAACTATATTTTTTTATAGATGACTTAAAGAAGCGGTTAGAAAGGATCTGTGGAGTCCCAATATGCCGGCAACTGCTTTCTGGTCTGGGCGGGTCTCAGGCGACCTCAACTGCTGCATTAGGAGGGCTCGGTCTGCAGCCTCACACTATTTTAAAGCTCAAACGGTCATATGAACCCACGCCGGATGATGAGTAAGTCTTGTCAATCATACAAAGTCCAGGTCAAATGATAAATCACATACTTAGTCCGATCATAAGTTCTGTCACAAAGATTTTTACTGATAAAAAAGATATAGTTACAAATCCCTTATTATTCATATACATGGACTGAAAGATTATTTAATACGGATTTTTTTTTTATACCACGACGGTGGCAAGCAAGCATACGGCCCGTCTGATGGTAAGCAGTCACCGTAGCCTATGGACGCCTGCAACTCCAGAGGTGTTACATGCGCGTTGCCGACCCTTTAAAAATCTGTACACTCCTTTTATTACTTACAATATAATTTAACGTAATTTGCTGTCTCAGTTTTGCATAATTCTATGTCATATTCGGAATTTTTTATAAAAAAACATGCAAAAAATACGCAACCGTGTTTAAGGTGATCTGGATCCCTATTTATTTAGGTATTTTTATTTTTTAAATAGTTGAATCGTATATAAAACAACAACTGTATCTTTTATCTCTCGTAAAATATATAATTCATGTATATTGGACTCCCAAAATTGCAACTGCACATGTTTTACCAAACCTACTCGTTAGGTGTCAGTCAAAAATTAGCGTGTCACTGAAAAGTACCCTAAGTTTGAAGGGAATAGCTGAAGTACAGACTTGTCGAAGAACTAAATGGTGGTGATATAATAACGTCCTCATAAAGTAGGTACAAATAAACAATTGTACCTATTTTATTCATGTGACACTGATTTTTACTTCCTTCTGTGAAGCAATATTTCCACAATCCAGCCACGTATTTGCGTCTAACGACAATCCCAAATTAAACAAGTAGTAAATAAAATCGCTAACTAAAATTGAAACTAATTATATTACATTTTAATCAGTATAAATTAAGCTTTCAAACCATGGCCTATCATTTTTTATTAACTTTGCTCGTGACATGGGCATCGCACCATTGTTTAGGACGGAGTCCTCTATGACGCCTGTAATCCGTTTTTCCAGTTAATATTAAATTTTCTACTTAGACAAGGTGTGAAAAGGTAACAGACAGACTTATATTTATAATATTAGTTGGTTTCTTACAACTAGTGCCTTCGCCAATTCATGGGATTAGTTGCCAAGCGGACCCCAGGCTCGCATGAGCCGTGGCAAAATGCCAGGACAACGCGAGGAAGATAGATGGAGTTGATTTACATATGTATGAGTTGCATCACTATTGTCCAGGGACAGTCTCAAATATAGACAGAGAGAATCATACTGTATCTGTCTTACGCTAGCACTCAAAAGAAAAGGATGAATATAGTTCTTTTTTTTGTTCTTATTTACTGACAAATTTGGTTAAATCTAAGCGATTGGTTCTTTCCAGAGTGGCGGAACGTCTGACAAAAACCTACATCTTGCACGTGACGCACATAGACGTCGGAAAAGATTACTCGCTCAAGTATCCTGGCACGAAAACAGTTCGAGAAGTGAAAAACGACATATTCTCACTCACTGACATACCGGTCAGACATCAGGTGAGTCCCAATACATTGTAGACACTGTACACAGTATTCTAAGACCTAAGGATTAGACGTCGGCAAAGATTATGCACTATAGTACCCCAGAACGAAGCCAGTGCAGGAAGTGAAGAACAACATGTTCTCACTCACTGACATACCGGTCAGACATCAGGTGAGTCCCAATACATTGTAGACACTGTACACAGTATTCTAAGACCTAAGGATTAGACGTCGGCAAAGATTATGCACTATAGTACCCCAGAACGAAGCCAGTGCAGGAAGTGAAGAACAACATGTTCTCACTCACTGACATACCATTCAGACATCAGGTGAGTCCCAATACATTGTACACACTGTACACAGTATTCTAAGACCTAAGGATTACTCTCCGGCAAAAATTACACGCTTAAGTACGACAGAACAAAGACCAGGACTCGTGTATGTCCTTAAACTATGTCCAAAAGAGAGGTATGGACACTGTAAATGTGAATGTCATCTCGCTTAGTGTGATAGGGCACATCACATCGGATGTCTGATGATCTAGAGCAGAGTCCAACTGGAGAAGTACCTCCACCTTACAGAAAACGGCAGCCAAATAACACTCCTCATCTGGAGTTACAGGCGTCCATAGGCCACGGTAACCGTTTACCACCAGGCGGGCCTTATGCTTGTTTGCCACCGACTTAGTATTAAAAAAAACAACAATGCGTTCGCTACGGTATCGCTACTAGCGTTCACACACACGCGTTTGCTATTTGCTTACCCCTTATTCATAATCGTTTGTCCCTTTCCGTCATACCAATACGTCGGAAAGGGACAAACGATTATTAGCGGCTTGTCAACTTTAGTAGACGTTTATGAATAAGGGGATAAGTCATTCCTCTTGTCAATCGTACAAACCTGTAACTGCGAGGCAACAGCCTCGGATATGGTGAAGAAAAGTTAAATTAAAAAATTATGGGGGAATAGTATAACGTTTTCGCGTGACTTATTCCCGCAGCATGGACATTTGAAACAGTTTGTCTTGTTCAGGTGTGGACGGGATGGCCGGTGGTGACGGGCCTGGACGACACCGTGCTGGCCATGGTGGGGCTGGACTGGCCGCAGCATGAGCTGACCATCAAACGAGGACCCACCAAGGAATATAAGCGGGTAACTACACTTCTCCGATATTTTTATTGATTGGTTGGTTAGTTGGTTTTAGGGAACCACTTCCGCCAGTTCTTCTAACCCAGAGCGCGGAAATATGGACATCTCGAAAATCCCTGTGGCCACGCAGTCCGACTGCTTTGTCCGACTAGTCGGACGACGTGGATTTATTTTTCCCGTTGGTTCGTCTATCGGACTATAAGGAATCGCAATTCCACTCCGGCCGAGTAATCAATCGGTCTACTTGGTCTTTTTAATTCCAGTTAGATCGACTAATCGGCCTGCATGGATTCGCATTCCACTTAGTTCGAGTGATCAGTCTACCTGGCCTTTTTTTTCCTGTTAGATCGATTAATCGGACTAGAAACTCTCATCGTTATAGACAACCGACAATGTGGTACCTTTTGATTGAAAACTTCACATATTCTGTTTAATAACCAACTTCAAAATTTCGGAGCATAGTTCTTTTATTAAGTATGTTACTCGATTTTCCAATGAGGGCTGGACTGATTTGAAATGTTCTGCTATTTGGTCCGACGGTGGGATCCTGAGAAATCGAGGGAGCTCTTCAAATATGGGCACAACAATAGTGTTTTTTTTATTTTTATATTGTAGTTTCAAAAAACACGGCACCCAGTTGAGTGTGCACAATTGTATCAGAATATATACATTTACATATAATCATATTTCCCGGAGGGGTAGACAGAGACCACGGACTTCCACTTGCTACGATCCTGACATACCTCTTTCGCTTCCTTCACTTTCATAACATTCCTCATACACGCTCGTCGGTTAAGGGTGCTCTTGACTTGGCCTTTCTTCGGGATTTCCCCGATTTGATCAGAAAAAGTCCGCTGATGTCTACCCCTTCCAGCTCCCTCTTCTACTTGTGCCTTATACACTCTCTTTGTTAACCTTCAAAAAACCATAGAAATTAAGGCATTATAAATAGTTTTGCGTATTCGATCACATTTTCGCTAAATACTACTTTATATAATGTTCACAGATAGTAGTGGAGAGTTCGGACAGTGAAAACAGTTCCGTGGAGGAAATAGAAGACAGCGGCGACGGATTCACCTGCGAAGACGACATGTTTGTTGAACTAGGCAACTCGGAGAGACTGCGTCCACTTAGTAAGAGCTAGTTATTATCCTTTTTTAGGTGAAAACATTCTGTTTTCTATATAAATCAGATTATCTTATGAATAATAAATGAATAAACATTATAGGACATTCTTACACAGATTGACTCAAGTCCCATGGTAAGCTCAAGAAGGCTTGTGGGCTTGTGCATAAATCACGTGAGGTTCGATAAAGGGGATCACGAAAAAATCAGGACAGATTACCGTTTGGTATAAACCTCACGTGTGTTTTTCTATGGAGAACGAAACTAAGAAAAAATATATACCACATACTTTTTCTCGGTTTTGTTAAACATAAATTTTCACTTGGCACTACAAAATAGCGAGCCAAAACAAGATTTACTCTATACAATACTGTTTATCTTAAAATTAGGTCGAATGATTTTTTTGAATATACGTGAGGTTATGTGGGAGAGGGGGGGTTCGCCAAGAACCTCACCAAATATCACCAAGGGGGAGGGGGTCAAAAAGTAACCGAAAGAACCTCTCGTAATTTGTGCACAAGCCCTGTGTGGTGGGTACTCAGACATTGATATATATAATATAAAAATACTTAAGTACATATAAAACACCCTTGACTTAGGAACAAATATCTGTGCTTTCGTTCCAACCCAGGACCATCGGCTTCATAGGCAGAGTCACTAACAACTAGGCCAAAGCGGTCGTGAAATAAATCTACAATGATGTATGCTGTACTCAAAAGAGCTTGATTCGACAATATGAATAAATAATATTTCGACTTGTTATGTAAAGATCGTGTCATTCACGATGACGCCTGCCTTGCCTCGTAATGTCATGCTAGTAAAGGTTAGATCTGACAAATCTGCGCGTCATCGTGGATGACACGAATTGCTCTTTAAACCGAACATAATTCTGACGATGTATGATCACGTCACCATATACATTATCTTTCTTCTCATACAATTTGACACTGCACGCAGCGTACAGCTTTTCATTTCATTTATTTGCATTAAACATGGTACAACGGTTCACTATAGGGACCGTGCGCATTGGAGAGTCTGCCATCTTGTGGCCTGAATTGGAACCATAAACATGTACATTTACATGTCACGTTTTTTCTTGTGCATAGTAGGTTCTGCCATCTTGTGGGCTACATCGGAACAATAAACATCACATTTACGCCTCGCGCCAAAAATCTGACGGCTCCTGTGCTGCCTCCTACAGTTCATGCACGCTCCCTATTGTTATTGGGTAACACATGATTAACTACATAGTAGCATGCAAATTTACACCTTAAACTGCAGGACATACAAAACAAAATAGACAGGTATATACAATAGAATTCAATACTAAAACCAAAAACAATTAATTAGAAGGAACCATCAATTTCAAATGTCATGAATATTATACAAGTTTTTTTTCAATGGGGTTGGCAACTGTCAAAGGTTTGCATAGATGGCGCCATCATAGCTTGCCCCTGTCTCTAGTTTTGTTCTATGAGATTTGGCTTAAAGTACTGGAATCCAGGTCACAAAATTCCAAAAAAAAAACAAGAATTTGACACAATTCTAGGGATTGACAGGGCAAGCTATGATAGCGCCATCTGTTTAATACTTCGACCGGCCAACCCCATTAGCCATTTATCGAGTCCTGGATTTAGTGCTTTGGCATTCAATTTTTTAAGTTGATCAGGCAATTTGTTAAAAAGCTTAACACAAATTTTGAGACAGTTTTACTATAGAGTGCTAGTTTTGGAGTAACTTCTAATACGAGCTTGTTAGGATCTCTACGAGAACGCTGGTTCAGATCAACTGCCTTTTTAAAGAGATGCTTATTTTTGCTGACAAACATACATATTTCGTACATATATAGTGCGGGTAGCGGCAGTAAGCCAAGTTTATTAAAAAATGGTTTTCAACTTTCCCAAGGTCCCAGGGAGGCCCCAAATTGCCCGAACAATTTTTTTGGGCGATAAATAGTCTATCCTTATCGGTGCTATTGCCTCAAGCTAGGATACCATATCAACGATTTTGACGACCGGTCTGGTCTAGTGGGTAGTGACCCTGCCTATGAAGCCGATGGTCCCGGGTTCAATCCTGGTAAGGGCATTTATTCGTGTGATGAGCATGGATATTTGTTCCTGAGTCATTATATTAAATATTAAATATTATATTAAATATTATATTATACGACGTTATTACACAAATTGACTAAGTCCCACAGTAAGCTCAGTAAGGCTTGTGTTGAGGGTACTTAGACAACGATATATATAATATATCTTATACCTTTAAACGAGCAATTCTTGTATATATATATATATATATATATATATATATATATATATATATATTTCTGTGATCTCGGAAACGGCTCTAACGATTTCGCTGAAATTTGGTATATGGGGGTTTTTGGCGGTATACAATCGATCTAGATTAGTCTTATGTTTGGGAAAACGCGTGTTTTCGAGTTTTCATGCGTTTTTCTTTCGACGCAGAATATGGTCGCTAATTTCGTGGTGCCAGCCACTGTCTGTCTGGTCCAGCCGGTTAAGACGCGGACTGCTAAACGAGTGTTACGGGTTCGAATCTCGCCCGGTGACTAACTTTTGTTTTTTTTTTATATGTTCAAGTTTATATATTTTTTTAAATTTTTTATTTTTTTAGACAAGTTTAATTTAGTAAAAAAATGTAGTTAAGATTATCACCTATACACCACCATATTACAATAAATAGTTATAACCGAGCAAAGCTCGGGCGCCCAGGTACTAAATACTTAAATACATAGAAAACACCCATGACTCAGGAACAAATATCCATGCTCATCACACGAATAAATGCCCTTACCAGGATTTGAACCCGGGACCATCAGCTTCGTAGGCAGGGTCACTACCCACTAGGCCAAACCGGTCGTCAAAAAGGGTCAAGTCATGGGTGTTTTCTATGGATTTAAGTATTTATAAGTATATTATATATATCGTTGTCTAAGTACACAAGTCTTATTGAGCTTACTGTGGGACTTAGTCAATTTGTATAATAATTTCCTATAATATAATATAATTTACAGTACATATGGTGCTACTTTACCGCACTAGTGCGAAAATTAGCATATTACGTTACTGTGTCTAACATTTAAAGGGCCATATGTACTGTAAAACGTTGTACGATACATGTGCGAATAGGTAATTCGCAACTCGTGTCGGTTTTAAACACTCCCTTCGGTCGTGTTTTATTTTATCGCCACTCGTTACGAATTTCCAATTTTTCGCACTCGTATCGTAAATAACTAATATCGTTCAGACCATAGCTTCAACCGAGCCTAACATAATTGTTCTCTATAGTGTCCGAACACGTGGAAGACGAAGTGCTGGGCTGCCTGGAGTTCGCGGAGCGCTTCCGCGCGCGCTACGGGCCCAACACGCCGCACTTCTTCGAGGGAACCCTGCAGGACGCCATCAAGGAGTCCTGCCTGCAGCCCGCCAGTGAGGTAGGCCCGCAGAACCCAGTCCTTTCCCTTAGACCACCATAGACTTCAACTGACGGGCTCGGTTACAGTATAAACTTTATGGTACGTTGTATTATAATAGGCGTGGCGTTCGAAGGGTTAATATTTATATTAAAAGGGTTCCTCGGATAGATTTTCAACACGATCGGAGCAAAAATGAAGTAATTTAAGATGGCGGATGACGTTAACTTGAACCATTTTACATATTTAGGGGCCTCTTAATATTTACATACCTTCTATTTTTATTCTGTTCTTGAATCGAAAGTATGAATGTTTTTAATGGAAAAAAACCTGTAACTGCTTTGAAATAATAAATATTTGATTATATATTCAGTAAAAGTGCGAAAAATAGGACATTGGTAATCTCGGAAACTCGTGTCTATTTAAAACACACCATTCGGTCGTTTTTTAATTTATCGCCGCTCGTTACGAATTTCCTATTTTTCGCACTTGCATCGTAAATAACTATTACAGTACATATGGGGCAGTTTTCGCACTTGTATCGTAAATAACTAATTCAAAGTATTTTGACAGTCCTGACCATTGAGCATAATTTATACTTTAAAAATAGAGAAATAAGAAGTGAGCATACAGTGCTCACTTCATACATCAGTTTTGGTACCAGGCCGCACTTCATACATCAGTTTTGGTACCAGGCCGCTTATTATTTTCGTAGTGGACATCTAGTATCGATTAGCGGAATATCAGTACCGCTACTTGACACTAGATGTCTCGGGTGTCGCGACTGACGAAAATTGTATTTCTCAACAACTAATATTACGAGAAGGAGTTGAAAATAGAGTTCCGAAAATCCGGTTACAATATTTGCTGAAAATTGTTGAGCATTTGACTTCGTTCGTTGCAAAATCTATTGTCTAGTAGCAGTACTGATAATTCCGTTGCTCGACGCAAGATGTCGACTACGAAAATAATAAGCATTTTGACAACAAAAGTGAGGTATCGAGTGAGCTCTAACTCCTAAGGTTATATTTCTCTATACTTTAAACTAAAATCATAAAACTTATTTTTCAAACAGTCCTGTCCCTCGAGCGCCCCCATTAAACAGCAAATATTAAACATAAGAATATTGTTTACAGCGAAAACTGCTAGGCGTGTATCTGCACCATGAACAGTCCGTGCTGGCCAACGTGTTCTGCGCTCAATTACTAGGTTGCGAGACCGTTCTACACACGCTCAACCACAACTTTGTACTATATGGCTGGGATCTAACGGACCCCGATAACAACAACATGTACGTACCCTAAGCATATATCAGTAGTTTAGTTTCTTTGATTTGGAACGCTGGTTCAAGCAAACACATATGTGCTAAAGTGCAATTAGATTTATCATAATAAATAAGTACCTACACGCGCCAATTCTTGATAATGACCGTGCCAGATCGATTTGACATTGCAGACAGGACTATTGTAGCCTTCGAGCAACGCCGGGAAGGGAGACGGCATGCGTACTATTTCCCCTCTGCTGAAGCATAGGTACAACTGTACCTATGGCGGTGCATGTTGTGAATCGTCCATACACAAAAAGAGATCGAGGTGTGGAAGATTTGTCCTTGACGTGTGTCATTTTCTATGTATTTGTGTCGTCATTACAGATTGGATTTTGTATGTAGTGAGTGAAAAGTGCGACTGTGTGCACGTTTCCCCCCACAAAAAATGGCAGAAAGATTTGTACGATGACATATCGCTTGGGCTGCTCCCTTCCGAAGTGTCGGAAACCGGTGTTGCTCGAAGATTGTAGCCAATAAACCTGATGTCGTCTGACAGAACGATCGACATCGCCATAATCTCAGACGAAAACCTTATAGACCGCGAGCCAGGAACAGATTTCCATGACCAATCGCCTCCCGGGCGAAAATTCGTATAGTGGTTAACGGGTATGTATGATGAACACTCGTGGACGTCAGCTGCCGCTCCGTTGGTGGGTTGAGGAATGGCAGCCAGCGAAAAAATAAATTTTGTCGTCGCCTCCCGTTTGATACTTTGTCAGATGATAGTTCAGATGCTTAGTTAATTTAAAAATCGTCAGCCGGTTGTATCATGGTGGTAAGATCGTCAGCTGTTCGCATGAATATGTAAAAAATAAGCGTTTTACCTTTTTATGATAGTATAACAAAATCATGAAACTGCATGTAACATTCCATCAGGCGTTTCAAATAAACGGATTACGCAATTTACGCATTACGCATACTTTGCGGAAATAAAGTGGTAAGGCGCGTATTTTTTATGTTCATTTTACAGCTGACGGATGACTGACGATATATGCTCCTGGCCCGCGGTCTAGCTTGTACATGTCATGCTGCTGACAGAAAAACGTTGACGAAAATTCCAAATTAGTATTCTCAGAATAATTGATCATTCGTGAACCTCTCTAGTTAACCGTTCTTGATACTTGAAATAATCAATATAGAACGTCTGACTTTTATCTTGTTACTTAACTGAATAATAGATTATTCATTTATTAAATTCTTAATACATATTGTTGATTTTTAACGTAATTTTAACGTATTACGTAAAAAAGTATTTATTTCTCTACGCGTCAATACATTATTTATTTCAATTAGTAGTGTTATAAAAAAAACTCCCTACATGTTACATTACGTCATTTTTGCGTCAACAGTATGAAATGTACGGGCCCTATTTATACCGAAAAGGACATGGCCTACCTTACCTAGACTTGACCAATGGCGCCATATTGAAAGTTGATTCAGTGATACCGGTAGTTGTTATGGCCAACGGTCTCGGCAAAGAGTCTGAGACAAACATCTCGAAACTCCCTAAACACGGCCCGCAAAGTCCGGTGACTCTTCTCACTGCGGCCCTACCACAAGCCGCTTGCGAGCTCCGCTGCCGGAATGAAATGAGGAAAGAATAACCCCCTTATTTATAAACGTGTACTAAAGTTACGATGCCGCTAATCATCGTTTGTCCCTTTCCGACGTATTAGTATGATGGAAAGGGACAAACGATGATTAACGGCATCGTAACTTTAGTACACGTTTATGAATAAGGGGGTAAATGTGTAGGCTTATTTTGAAATTTAGGAGACTTGTCCTTTCAACATATGGGTCATCCATTAATAACACCACACGTTTAAGGAGAGGGAGGGGTTCAAGAAAAGGTGACATGTTGTGACAAGGGGGAGGGGAGAGTAACAATCTTTGTGACGTCACTTTAACAGTCAATGTTTTTTTTATTCGCTTTACAGTTAAATAACGAGTTATTGGAACGATAATCGTTTTAGGTCTGATTTTTCAAATATCAGATGAAGTTATCTGTCAGATATATATAGCACGCTCCCTCTCTTTCACATGCAAAAAGAAAAAGAGGGTGTCATATTTATCTGACAGATAACTTTATCTGATATTTAAAAAATCAGACCTTATGCGTTTAATTATCTTTCCTAATTGGATGTGTTATAATTACTAATATTTGTTTTGTCAAAAATATTTTTTTTTTAATATTATTAGTACCTAATTCGATTCACCGACTTCGTTGAAAAAAAAATTGCCAATAATGTGACGTCACACCAGGGGGGGAGGGATTTGACAAATGTGACAAGGAGGGGGAGGGGTCAAAAATCTTAATGGATGACCCCATATTGCTGGAATTTGACTATTTCTTGCTGTTCATATAAATATATTGATATTTTATGCAGGTTGCTGAACTCTGTAGCCAGCGCGCTGGGCCCCGTGGCCAGCATGACGATCCGCAGCATTCCCGTGGAGAGGTTGCCCGCGCTGGTCATCATCATGCGAGTGCGCTCCAACACCGAGATCTACTCCGTCATCAACGGTGAGTTACATAGTTTTGCTTAGAAGCTTAAAAGTTCTTCTTCAATCTAGCGTTTTCCTGGTCTAGCGCCAGGTTTCGCTTTCCTACTTAATCTTCACCACTTTGCCCGGTCTTGTGCATCCTCAGGTGTGAGATTGTTCTCTTCTATGTCCGCTGTAATGACGTCCAGCCAGCGCTTCTTAGGCCTACCGCGGCCGCGTGATCTAAAGCCTTGGACAGTGAGGTTGTTGTAGCTATTTCCGACGTAGTCTACTGGTCTACGGCTTATATGGCCATACTATCGGAGGCAACTTTCCTGCAGCTTATCCGCTATGTCACGGATTCCGAGGCTATCACGGATGTGTTTGGAAGCTTAAAAGTTATATTAGAAATTAAATAGAGTATACCCTACAACCAAAGAAGCCTATAAAAAGGACATCCATTCCATTGTATTTAGAATCTTTATTTTGATTTGAATTGTAATTTGTCTTTGCAATTTATTATTTGCGTGCGGCTAGAAGTTGATAATAGCGTACTTAGTTGGGTCATAAGTTCTGTCAAAAAGGTTTTGACTGACAAAAAAGCTATAGGTTAAGATTCCTTATTATTCATATACATGGGTTGAAAGCTTATTTAATGCTGAATTACTTACATTATAATTAAACTTAATTTGCTGTCTCAGTTTTGCACATTTCTATGTAATATTCAAAAAATGTTATAAGAAAACATGCAAAAAATACGCGACCTGTTCCAGGTGATTTTGATTTGACCTAGTTATTTATTTTTCTTGTTCACATGGTTGAGTCTTACATAAAATTAAAGCTGGATCTTTTATCTTTCTTAAAATATATAATTCATGTGTATTGGTATTGCCAACCTACAACTGTACGTGTTTTACCAAACTTACTCGTAGGATGCCAGTCAAAAATTTGCGTATACCCTACAACCCTAATACCCTATACAAATACCCTAAGTTTGAAGGTGAAGTACAGACTTAGACTAGACTTAGTTTGAAGGTGAAGTAATTGCAGGAGAATAACGTTCTAATAAAGTAGGTTTATACAAATAAACGATGGTACCTATTTTATAAATGTGACACTGATTTTTACACCCTTTGGTAAAGTATAATTTATCACAATCCAGCCGCGTATTTGCGTCTAACGTAAATCCCAAAGTAAACAAGTAGTTAATTAAGACGCGATCTAAATTTTAAACTAATTATATTGCGTTTTGAACAGTATAAAACAAGCTTTCAATTCATGGGAAACTTTTTTTTATTAAAAGCTTTTTATTACATTTTATCAGTCAAAACCTTTGTGACAGAACTTAAGACCCAACTAAGTAGAGGTACAAACCTTGTTTAACTATAGGGAGCGTGCATGAACTGTAGGAGGCAGCACAGGAGCCATCAGATTTTTGGCGCGAGGCGTAATTGTGATGTTTATTGTTCCGATGTAGCCCACAAGATGGCAGAACCTACTATGCACAAGAAAACACGTGAAATGTACATGTTTATGGTTCCGATTCAGGCCACAAGATGGCAGACCCTCCAACGCGTACGCTCCCTATACTTATATTTTAACGTGAATTTTCAAAGTTCTACAATTTCTATTTTTATGAAAAATAATGTGTTAGCTTATACTTATTCTGGATAATAATATTGTAATGTAGGTATATTCCCTTTATTTACAATTTTCTGACAGGTATGATTCTCTCACGAGTATAATAACTTAATACAACATTTTATTGTATTTATCATCTTTGCAGGCAACGTAGGCGTCTCAGAGCTAGTGGGCGGCCTAGTAGAAGCGTTGGAGCGATTCGCAGCCCAACGCGACGAGGACGCACGATTAGAAAGAGAACGCGATGCGCGCCAGCGAGTCAAGCTAGAGCAGGACGAGGCATATCAAGCCAGTCTTGAGGCTGACAGGTACTGTAGTAAGGAGAAAACTTAGTAGGCATGGCAGCTCAAAGCGACTGGGACGCTTTACTAGAAAGAGAACGCGATGCGCTAGCGACTCAAGCTAGAGCAGGACGGGGCATATCACGCCAGTCTCGTGGCTGACAGGTACTGTAGTAAGGAGACAACTTAGTAGGCATAGCAGCTCAAAGCGACTGGGACGCTTTACTAGAAAGAGAACGCAATGCGCGCCAGCGAGTCAAGTTAGAGCAAGACGAGGCATATCAAGCTAGTCTCGAGGCTGATAGGTACTGTAGTAAGGAGTAGACAACTAATAGGCATAGTTCAAAGGGACTGGGACCCTTTACTAGAAAGAGAACGCGATGCGCGCCAGCGAGTCAAGCAAGAGCAGGACGAGGCATATCAAGCTAGTCTCGAGGCTGATAGATACTGTAGTAAGGATTAGACAACTAATAGGCATAGTTCAAAGGGACTGGGACGCTTTACTAGAAAGAGAACGCGATGCGCGCCAGCGAGTCAAGCTAGAGCAGGACGAGGCATATCAAGCTAGTCTCGAGGCTGACAGGTACTGTAGTAAGGATTAGACAACTAATAGGCATAGTTCAAAGGGACTGGGACGCTTTACTAGAAAGATAACGCGATGCGCGCCAGCGAGTCAAGCTAGAGCAGGACGAGGCATATCAAGCTAGTCTCGAGGCTGACAGGTACTGTAGTAAGGAGTAGACAACTAATAGGCATAGTTCAAAGGGATTGGGACGCTTTACTAGAAAGAGAACGCGATGCGCGCCAGCGAGTCAAGCAAGAGCAGGACGAGGCATATCAAGCTAGTCTCGAGGCTGACAGGTACTGTAGTAAGGATTAGACAACTAATAGGCATAGTTCAAAGGGACTGGGACGCTTTACTAGAAAGATAACGCGATGCGCGCCAGCGAGTCAAGCTAGAGCAGGACGAGGCATATCAAGCTAGTCTCGAGGCTGACAGGTACTGTAGTAAGGAGTAGACAACTAATAGGCATAGTTCAAAGGGACTGGGACGCTTTACCAGAAAGATAACGCGATGCGCGCCAGCGAGTCAAGCTAGAGCAGGACGAGGCATATCAAGCTAGTCTCGAGGCTGACAGGTACTGTAGTAAGGAGTAGACAACTAATAGGCATAGTTCAAAGGGATTGGGACGCTTTACTAGAAAGAGAACGCGATGCGCGCCAGCGAGTCAAGCTAGAGCAGGACGAGGCATATTAAGCCAGTCTCGTGGCTGACAGGTACATTTATCTTTTTTTTTACAAGTAACATAACCTATTTGGAAAGCTGTGGGGTGGGGTCTGAGAAAAAACAGACCCTTTTACCTACTAAATGTACCTTATAACGTGACTCGCATTTGCTACGTGCGTTAACGCTTTGTTAAGTTACTTTTTTTCGTGTTCTAGGAATTAAAAAAAAAATCGGGCCTTATTTTTCCTGTCATATTCCAACCGTTGAAATTTACTAATTATGTTAATGTTGTTATTACGTTTATATTTTCAGAGCCAAAGAAGAAATGAAAAAGCAGCAGGAACTAGAAAGAAATCAAGAATTAGAAAGAGCAGAGTCTGAAAGACAAATGGAAGAAGCGAAAAAGGAGGTAAGATATTGCCACTACGTCTTACACTGGCATAAGTTTGACTGAACAATATGACTTATAAGGTTAATTTCCATTAGTCACTGCGAGCGCGAGAGCACACACTTCCGAGTACCAAAGCTTAAAAGCATAAATATCATTACGTTTTATTATAATCCTAGTCACGTTATCATAAGATTGATTTTAATTCGCAGGCGGACCGTGCGACTCGCAAGTCCTATAATCGTTTAAAATTCTCAATGTTGATACGATGAATTGTATACCTTAAATAAATTAGAATAAGATTGATTTTGATTTTACAGGCGGACCGCGTGAGCGCGCAGGCGCGAGTACCGGCGGAGCCGGCCGAGGGCGGGCCCGACGTCACGCGCATCAGGGTGCGCCTGCCGCCTCCACACGACACTTACCTCGAGCGCCGCTTCCACGGAGGAAACTCGCTCACGGTGAGCTAACGTGCACCTTACAGCTATGGTAATAGAGTGCACCGAGGATATCGGGACTGTTGGAAGTTGCGCCCACGTTACACGAATCGTGTACAGACTGCCGCCTCCACATGATAGCTGTCTCGAGCGTAGTGACGCTCGTTGAAGTGTCAACGGATAGAACGCGCGTACGGTAAGCGACTTTATATCTATAGCAATAGAATAGGTTTTGAGCAGAGCTGCTAAATATACATCCTCGCTTCAACGGAGAAGACGAGCTTACGGTAGGCAAATGTGCACCTTAAGGTATGAGAATAGAGTGGGTTGGAGCCCCCGCGTCGCCCAAATTAGGATCAGATTGCCGCCTCCACACGATATCTGTCTCTAGTGTCGCTTCAGTAGCGAAGACGCCCTTACGGTAAGCGACCTTAAACCTATAAGAATAAAGTTGCTTTTTCCATGGAGCGGAGCTGTTAATATAAAAGAGACGGCCGAAGGTGCGACCCACGACTGCCTCGCGCGTCGATTTAACGCGGCGACGCGCTCACGGTAAGCAAACGTGAACCTTACGTCTTGGGAACAAAGTGAAGACCTCCTCTATCCTCGAGGAGGTCTGAATGTGCCCGACGTAACACTAATCAGCATCCGACTGCCGCCTCCACACAACATCTGTCTCGAGTGTCGCTTGAACAGAGAGGACGCGCACACGATAAGCGACCTTACACCTATAAAAAAAAAAGTTGTTTGGCCGTTGAGCAACTCTTAATTATATCTAGAAATTCCCGAAAGGGTACACAATTGTCTCAAGTGTCATTTCAATGGTGACGACAAGCTCACTGAAAGCGAATTATAGTCAACAATCCTTTCCCATCGTATTTTCACGGAAACGCACGAACGTGTTATGCTATTTCAGTCAGTCCCAGTACAAAAAGTACTGAGATTGACTGAAGCAGCAGAACATTACGGATTAGATTGTCGCAAGCGTATCTAGATTGCAAGAGAAAATCTCATGAATTAATTATTTGGTCGTTCTTCAGTTGCCAAGAAGAATGAAGGAAAATTTAACATACTTCGTGTCATAAAGCCTAATGTTTTATTTTTCTCATTTTAGGTATTATTTGACTTCCTTGCATCAAAAGGTTTTCCAAAAGAAAGCTACAAAGTGATCTCTAGCTGGCCTAGGAGAGACGTAAGTTTTGCTATTTACTTTTCCATATTTATATTATTAAATAATATTATACCGGCGAGCTATGAGGAATGTTATGAAAGTGGGGGAAGCGAAAGAGGTATGTCAGGATCGTAGCAAGTGGAAATCCGTGGTCTCTGCCCCCTCCGGGAAATAGCCGAGATTATGTGTATGTATGTATGAATAATATTACTGTAAGTACTGAAGTACTTTTTTTTCGCCACTGCCTGGCAAAAAGTTATCCAATGCGTGGCTGTCAAGAGAATTTGAAATAAAGGAGTATTGTCAAATAAATTTTTGTAGCCATAGTAAATTTACTGCCATCTTTCGACACATTATCAAAAATTTTAGAATGCCATTTGACTTTGATCCTTATTCTTTCACTGATATGTGTTAAATTTGTTAAATATCAAAAAGTGGCGCTGATTTGAACGATGGCGCCATAACCTTTGGCCTATGCCCGGTAAGATGGCGCCACTTTTTGATATTTAACAAATTTAACACATATCAGTGACAGAATAAGGATCATAGTCAAATGGCGTTCTAAAAGTTTAACCTTTTGAACGCCACGCCTATCGCACGCGACGCGTAATCCTGAACCTTGTCGGTACGCATGAAGGTTGATATTGGACTGTAGCCGTGTGCGTCATATGACGTCTTTGGCGGTCAAAAGGTTAAATAATGTGTCGAAAGATAGCAGTAAATTTACTGTGGCTACAAAGTTTTCTTTGACAATCCACCTCTGTTTCAAATTCTCTTTGGTGGCTGGAAGTAGCGACTAGTTGTACAACTGATTAAACAATTCAAAGATGTCTTAAAACGATACACTTTAACTTTCCACACTATCATTGGTTGACACTCGACTAATCACTAACCCCCTTATTCATAAACGTGTACTAAAGTTACGATGCCGCTAATCATCGTTTGTCCCTTTCGACCATACCAATACGTCGGAAAGGGACAAACGATTATTAGCGGCATCGTAACTTTAGTACACGTTTATGAATAAGGGGGTAAGTATTTTAGCCCAATAATTGACCAATGACGGCTACAGTCGACAGCTTCGCCAATGCAATAGGGAATTAGGCGGGACTCCTTAAAGTTCAATATCGCTTAAACAATCGCGATCGCCTGGCGTCCGGGGCAGGGCATATTCCTTCGGCAATCAATAGGTTAAATGTCAGTTTTAAGACCATGAGAAGTGAAAAATAATTTAGTCGAACAGTACTAGATTATTGAGTGGCCTATCTGACACAAAAAAAAAACAACTCTATGTAGAGGATAATTTGGTACACACATTATTCAAACACAAAGACCTATGGAAGGCTAATTCTATCTCTGATTTGACATGGGAAAAACAGCTGAGGTTTTTTGTTACAGTTAACAATGGAGCCTCACAGCAGTACACTAAAGACGATGAAACTGTTCCCGCAGGAGACGCTCATGCTGGAGGAACGGTGAACACACACACACTACACAATTATACATATAAATACAGTACCAAGAGCACACACCCGCGCAACTTTGTACTTCCAGGGGGCAGCACTGCAGCATAGAGCGGAAAACGTCTTAAATACATACTTTCATATACAACTTGTTAACTCATGACCAGCGGCCTCAGCATGGTCGCCACGTCGTCTGTCACGTTCTAACAAATAAATGTGAAAGTGACGCGTGACGCGACAGATGATAACAGGCGGCCATGCTAACGCCGCAGAACTTGCCGTGTATCCTTGAGATACACTGTCGTCCACAACTCGACTCTGTTTAGAAATTTTAAACCTTATTCTTTGATCCTAAGTGAGTAACCTTGTCTATGAGCCATTTATTTGTGTGATGAACAAAGATATTTTGTTCCTGAGTCATGGGTGTTTTCTATGTAAATTGACTGATAAAATCAGGTTGTGTGGACGCCAACGCCAATTTGCCTCGCCGATTTCACTTGGCCCGTTTGTAATTATGACCTATAAAATGGATGTGCCGACGCAAGAATACTAGTATGCGCGTTGGGGAGCAGAATTTTTAATATAAAACGCTTTTATGGCGCCATAAATCTAAAATTGGTGATTAAATTGTGATCGACGCTAATTTCATTTCTGATCAAATCGGTTGATTTGGTCATCTCGTCTAGACTGGCCTTTAGATTAGTTTAGATGGTGCATCGCTGGTAACAAACGTGACTATCATACTATTACAAAATACTTATAAGTCTCAGGAAACTTCGCCGTTTTCAAGAATTTTGTTACTTTTTTAAGCAAGTTCTTAGTTAGGTCATTATTTAAGGATCGCTTGCGCGGGCATTATATTTGAATCTAAAATGTACATAATTTTGCAAAATCCAAAATATATTAGACATGACTATGGTTGGTTAGACATGTAGTAAAGACAGCTTGCAATCTGAGGACCTTTATGATGCTTATTGGTAACTAGGAAAAGAATAACATGTTCATCTTGGCCATGCACACAATCAAGACGAAAATAGTATTTTTTCCTCTTTTAAATTAGTTGCTGAAACTCCATTCCTAAACCGAATGAATACATTAAACAACGCTCAACTCCTTCATAATAGATTCATCTGAATTCTTGTTATCTAACAAGAATTTACTTTTGTATTATGTGACATTCATCAAACAATACTTGTCAAATTATCAATCTCTTTGTAAAGTTGAGAAGAGTTCTTTTAAACTATTTTCAATACAAATCATTTCAACTGTGACTAACTTTATTACATACACGATTATCATACAGATTTTTGATGCTGACACTACAATCTAAGGTAGTTAAGTAGGTACTTTATAAATGTACCCGGGTGAGAAAAAAGAAGATTATTTGGTTATAACACAAAATTATGATACCAAGGTGAGATCAGTCGCGGTCAGAAGCTTCTTTTTAATTGTTTATAAGGCCGTGATTATCAAATTAGTGTGTCGTCAAAAACAACATAATTAGGCGTGTCCACACGGAGCGTGCATACGCGCACAAAACGGCCAAGGCATGTCTACACTGGCCGTTTTGTGCGCGAGGAAATTGCCTCGCGCGTATGTTCGCTGTGTGGACCCGCCTATTGGGCAATATCAGATACCCGAATACCTGCTCGTCACATAACAGTGTTTGCCTAAATATTTTGCCATGTCTTTAATAACCCCCTAAAGCCCACCGTACAAAAAAGTGCCAATTGGCTTTGAAATCAATAGTGAAGTGTTTGAATTTATTTTGTTTTGAAGTCGAACGAAACAAGAAATGCAACTCTGTTCCAATTAAAGAATGTTTAAATCACATTAAGGTATTTAGTACGGTCACAGACTTTAATTGCTGATCAGACTAAGAAAGTGTACGAAAGTAACGCAATTTTACAATGCGAAGCTAAACCACGAATGGTGACACCTATGCATGCAATAGAATCCCATGGGTACCTGAAATTGCTCAACAGTGGCTCTACAACGTGTTTTTTTTATTTCCGGAAATTGTTGCGTCAAGGTTGCATTCCTGAGCTTAAATTAAGCAACTTTCCCAAAGACACCGGTATTCTAATTAGCTCCATTTCGGAGATAATCGATATTTTATTTTTATCTGATAAGGCACTTGCCTTAGGGCCTGTTTACATATTGATTAGTATTAAGTACGAATTAATACAATACAAATACTCTTTATTGCACGCCTCAATACAGAAACAATACAAATAATACAGCATAGTAAGAAGAGGTAAAAAACAGGCGGCCTAACAAAAAGACACACACAACACATTTGCTACTAAACGTAAGTACCTACTATCTCGGACTATCGATGTTCGAAATGACATTGATATGTCACAGTTTTCAATTGTTTGGTTGTAGTTAAATGTAATGCCCGTGTTACAACAACGCTATATGCAACATTTAATGACTTAAAAAAAACTTTTATTTTTAATTAACTATGCCATTTTGTTTCCTTCAACGTACTTACCCATACCCCGAAGTTAACGGAATTCAATTAAAACACGGTGTGTACGCTTTTACTGTTTATGAATGTTAGATGAGTGAAGTAATTATAACTGATGTGTAAATAAATAGGCGTTGTCAATAAAGAATGCGTTTTTGTTTTAACTATATTTAATTTGGGTCCGACCCTGGTATAACCCATCAGAATGTATTAGTTACTCTAAACAGACCTTTTAAAATAAATAAAGGTGGTATATGTTATAAGGAGTGTATTTTATTCAGTTATCTACGAGGGTCAGATGCAGTTGAACTATTAAACAGACGGGTATAACTTTTGGTAAGTCATTTTTAATTTTTCGACTACTGGGCATTATAACAAGTCAAAGCTATTTGTTTAAGTCATAAATATTTTAGTTTCCGTACGATTATATATAGCTAAAGTTTTATATTATACATCTGTATAGTTTAAGTTTTAGTCAAAGAAAACCGACTTCAATTTTAAATTTACACGAATGAAAACAAGTTAGCCGGGACAATACGATCCCAAGTTATGATTTTAGTTATATTTATTAATTAAAATATAGAATGACCAGCACATGTCATACAACTTTTTAAAAGTTGTACCTTTAGCTGATTCCGTGATGCCTGTGTAGTGTTGGTAGCAACTCGAGTATTTTGAGTCTAAATTGAAGAAATCAACTTGTTTTTCCGAGACTCAGAGCTTAAAAAACTTCTGAGTCTTTCAAGTCCCGAGTCGAGTCCTTTATTGAGTCTTTTTTGAGCGCTACTCGGACTCGAGTCTCCGGATAAAGACTCAGTCAACAATTTTATAGGTTTTACCTAAACAACAGTAAAGTAAATAGCCGTTATTGTATGATTTATGTTATACAGTACATCCATGAATTTCACATAAAGACAACGCATTTCGAAGTCATTTGTAAAAAAAAACAAGTTCTCCGGAAAGGACTCAAGTCTCTACAAAATACTCGAGTCTCTAATAAGTTGAAAAGAACTAGAGTTCTATCTGAAAAACTGAGTCTTCTTAAAGCAGAGGACTCGAAGGACTTGAGTCTAAACCAACACTATGCCTGTGTCGTGTTTGAATTTGAACAACATTGCGGCTAAACCAGAGATGTAATGAAAATGTTTTCCACTTGTCTTTGTGAAGTTGACATAAGGTTTTACTTCAATAGACCTGTGCTAAAAGTTCCGTGAAATTGTGGATTTACATGTACAAGTAATTAAAGTGTGCGAGTTAAAGTTTCACGTTTATTGACGAAGTAACAGCACAGAATAAATAATAGTACTACCGTACAGAAATGACATTTCCTACAAAACCGAAGTTTGACAGCGATTCAGTGACGACTCATGCTGTCCCTTTCTAATGTATAGCACTATCCCTTTCGGCTATTCAGGGTTGTCAAAATTCAAGTCATTATCTTATCTGTGGCCGTGCACGCATAGGGGCGTCCAGTTGTGCCAACCCTAATAATTGCTCGGAGCAATGCTGAGGCGAACGGGACTGAGAATGCCCGAAAGGAGGAATGTCGCCCCACTGGTAAAAGTTCGTTTTTACTTCGTCAATAAATGCGCTTGTTGCACAACACTTGGAACCATACATAATACTTGGGAGTTTAAACTCACAACAGGAAAAAATGCTAAAGGCTACAGACCCTAGGTTGTACAGAGTTTTCATAACATTTAATAATAATACGAAAATGTATTGCATTTTTATAGCATTGCCATAAAGTATCCACTCTATTGGGAAAGTAAAACAAGTACCATCATAAAATGTGTAGAAGAAAATTTCAGAATTTAGTTTGCTGAAACTAAACCAACCTCCTTTTCAATATCCGTTTAAAATTAACAGTGACGCTATTGGCTCAGGTTCATTGGTCGATACGGCTTGCCTGCGAGGTGCGGGAGATTTCCATCAAGCATGCCATAGGGCCCGCATTCGGAGAACTGTTTGCATTGGTCGATAGAGCCCGTATGCGGGGTGCGGGAGATTTCCAAAACGCATGCCATTATTAGTTTCACTAGTCGTTATACGACCTTACCGCTGGCGGGGAGTCACCCGCATGCTGTATATCGACCGAACTATCGACTTATGAGTTTCACTAGTTATACCGTCTGCGGGGAGTCGATCCCCGCATGTTTTATGCCGAGTTATCGACCAATGAAACTGAGCCATATGTATTAGTCGAAACACTTCGCTTTTGTGTTATTATATATCTTAGAACTTATTTTTTTACTTCTGCGTTGTTATTGATAAGGCGGGTCCACGCAGAGTGAGCATACGCGCGAGGCAATTTCCTCGCGCACAAAACGGACAGTGTAGACGTGCCTAGTGACGCCATCTTGCCGAGCATATTGGTTCGGGTGAGGCAAGCGTGCTGAGGCAAAAGTTACACGAGCACGCGGCCTCGCGAGGCCGGGCATTTGCCGTGCAAGCAAATTTCCTCGCGAGGCTGCTCGCTCTGTGAGCCGCCCATTAACCAAAAAAATAGAATATCTATGACGACCGCTCTAGCCAAGTGGGTAGTGACCCTGCCTGCTGTAAAGCTGATGGTCCCGGGTTCGAATCCCAGTAAGTTGGTGTGTGATGAACACAGATATTTTGTTCCTGAATCATGGGAGTTTTCTATGTATATAATATAAGTATGTATTTATCTATTTATGTATATATAGTCGCCTAGTACCCATTGTACAAGCTTTGCTTAGTTTGGGGCTAGGTCGATTTGTGTAAGATTGTCCCAAAATATGGGAATCAAGGAAAACAAAAACGCGCGAAAAAATACGGCTTTGGAAATGTCATCCATTATACGCGCATACCTTTTCTGCAAATCGGAAAACGCATGTAAGCAGAGCTTCACTGTTTTTTATTTATATAAAATTAGCTTAACATAATTTATGATAACGGATAGCAAGATTTTGGATGTTTCTATATATATTAGGTTATGAAGTTATGTACCCAAATAAATAATGCGAAGGAAGATGATATTGTGCTTTATTTCATAATAATTACTATAACTGTCTAATTACTTAGTTATAGTAAAATAACATTTATAACCTGTTCTAGTAACAGCTTGATCAAATAAATTGTTAGTTATGTAGTCTGATGGGGGCAAACTTAGCTTCCTCAAAACTACCTGGAGATCGTGTGAGAATCGCTAACCGAAAGGCATTTAGTTGATACCTAATAGTTCAACGATTTTAATGACAACAAAATGACATCTGTTCACATTCACATCAAAGTAATATCTAGTTTGATTTCAAAATTAAGTTTAAATTGGCCTCTGGGTCATTTACCGCGAGGCAAGCGAAGCGACAGTTCTCATGCGATTTCAATATCTGCTAGCGTGTACTCGCTCGCTATTTATCGCCCGATGTCAGAGGGCCTACCGCGAACCACGTTTGACGTGTTGCCTCTCTGTCGCACTTGTAATTTCGTACGTAAGCGTGACAGGGAGGCAACACGTCGAACGCGGTTAAGGCCCTCAGGCCTGACGTCGGGTCCGACCTACAGTATTTTTCCGTTTCACCAAATATCAACACATATCTTACAATATTTGATATGTAAAAAATACTTTGTCTCAATGTAAATGATGTGCAGATGTGATGTGTTGATGTGTTGCAATTAGTTGCAAAAACTGTTCAATGTTTGATATTTTTGCATTTCAAATATTGTTAACGATGTGCTGATTTTCCATGAAACGGAAAACGATTATCAGGCCCGACATCGTTAGCAAACTAACTCGGAGTTGAGCGCCAGTTACATCCACACTTTCCGATTTCGGGCCTGATAATCGTTTTCGTTTCACGGAATATCTGCACATCGTTAGCAATATTTGAAATGTAAAAAATAATTTGTCTAGATCTAATTGCCAAAAATGTTTAATGTTTGATATTTTTGCATATGTTTTTTTTTTTAATTTCAAATATTGTAAAGTATGTGCTGATATTTGGTGAAATGATAAAATATTATTTCTCGGGCCCGAAATCGGTTCTGATTTCAGGCCTGATAAAGTGTGGATGTAATTGGCACTAGCCGGTTAAAATGTACTGTTAACTCCGAATTGAACCGGCTAACTCCAAGTTAGTTGGCTATTAACCCTGGAACGTGCCAGTGACCCTTACTCCGTAAGTGTAAATGACCCTAACTGTCTATGTACATTAGCGGTTAGTGTCTAAACTGTATCCTCTTCCACTGCAGCCTATAGAACACATGCTCGGCCATGAACACTACTGTCGCCGCAAGCATGCCAAGGCACAGCAGCAACAACGGCGTGATAAATTCACGCAGCGTCACGCTGAATATGCTGGAGTCCGGAGTTCGTACGCAGAGCGGCTTGGGCTCATCCCAGATGGTTTTTAAGCGCTGCATCAGACCGGATTCGGCCATCTTGCGGATCCTGTGTAAACGTCTTATTTGAAAAAGTCATTTAGGCGAGACTGCGCATGCGGTTAGTTAAATTGCGGACGATTGAGGCTACAATTAAATTTAGTCGACCGATCAAATACCGCAATGTAAAGAAACTCACCTGCGCGTTCTCGCATCATCTAAAACGAGAAGCGAATTTCGCATTGTTCTAAAAGATACGCAATCTAATGCTGCGCACGCAGTTCATGAGCAGACAATTCAACTATACACGGATGGACGCCTTTAAACTATTTAATTAAAGTAGGATGGGTTTAGGTCTTAAAACTTCACCAGCTGCTCAACAGTTGTGTATTGGGCAGCACTGAATATCGGTTTCAAACCTGTAGCTTCTTTAACCCCCTCGGAGATCGCGCATGAAGTTGCGAACTGTATACTTCACCTATCAGATTCAGATAGACTTGTAAGACTTGCCCATAACTCAAATGCTTGATATACGGCGAGCCCTTCTTCATGACAGCAAACATGGTCTGCGGCGGGAACAGCTCCACCTCCTGCAGCTCGCAGATCTCCCGTTCGGTGAACGTGCGCCTGATGACGATAAAAATTCAGTCCAAATTCAGTTCAGTACAGTCAGCAGCAGATGTTGCTAAGGCTGCGTGTCCAATGAGTGTGTCATGAACTAATGGAAACACTTCATTAACGTATCCTCGTTCAGTGCAGCTCTGGTGGAAAGAGCTCAGTGAAGGGTGTAAGCGAGGAATGTGTTGAGAGGTATGGACGCCAGCAAAAAACATTAAAACAGCTCCGTTCCCGCCTCATCGCACCCTGCTCACGTTTGAAAAGAGCCCGCTATACACCGTCGCTACGTGTCCTCGCACCGCTACGTTACCTCGCACATCTCTGGTGGAAACATTCACATCGGTCCACATCCTCGTCGCTACGAATCCTCACACCGCTCAGCTACCTCGCACAGCTTTGGTGTACCTAAACGCAGCCTAAATGGGCGAGGGAAGAAATCTAACAGTGTCTCATACCCGATGATGGGGTAAGAGTAGGCGGTGTCTGCATGGTACGCGCAACTCCCTTGCTTGACCAATGCCATGCCGCGGTCAGGGGAGAGTTGGAGCGAGGGAAGCGATCTAACAGTGTCTCATACCTGATGATGGGGTAAGAGTAGGCGGTGTCGGCATGGTACGCGTAGCCCCCTACTTGCTTGACCAATGCCATGCCGCGGTCAGGGGAGAGTTGGAGCGAGGGAAGCGATCTAACAGTGTCTCATACCTGATGATGGGGTAAGAGTAGGCGGTGTCGGCATGGTACGCGTAGCCCCCTACTTGCTTGACCAATGCCATGCCGCGGTCAGGGGAGAGTTGGAGCGAGGGAAGCGATCTAACAGTGTCTCATACCTGATGATGGGGTAAGAGTAGGCGGTGTCGGCATGGTACGCGTAGCCCCCTTGCTTGACCAATGCCATACCGCGGTCAGGCGGGAGGAAGTTGGGGCGAGGGGAGGAGGCGATCTTGCGGGAGTACAGCTCCAATGCTATGGGGTCGGTAGTGCGCTGAAATTATTTTGTAATATTAGGATCGAACGATGTTTTTAATGAATTTGTTTTACAGTACGGATGATATCGGAGGGCCTAACGTACTCGTTATGTAAATATGTAGCTCTCTGTCACTCTTGCATATATATTTCTAGCGATTGAGGCAGATGCCTACCTATAATCAAATTTCTGCTTAAAGATATAATATTTCCTACAATGTTACCCCATACGATTAAAATATTGATGGTGTATAAGTGTATGTATGCTAATATTATATTATTATTTATTAGATTATTCACGTAAAACAATTACACAGGGTTAACAATAAATTCCCGAAACTGGAGTAACAATAGTTTGTTGGCGCACCGCGCTTAATTCTCACTTAATATGCCTAGTAGGTATAGGTAGGTACCTAAGTAGATAGTAAATGTTAACATATCGTGACATTGAGATGATCTTATAAATTATACAAGTTTATAGCTATTGATATTTAGTTATAAATTGATGTTATACGTGTTGCCTAGTATTACGATTACCCTGAAATAGTCCTTATTGTAGAGCACATCCTCGACGCCCGCCTTCAGCTTGCTCCTGAGCAGGTCTTCCAGCGAGCGGATGGTGACAGGCGGCGCTCGCAGCAGGGTTGACACCACAAGCGCGTTGTAGTACTGGTACACGAACAGCGAGAACAGGAAAGAGAAGAAAAGCACGAGGCGTACGGAATTCGCGCTAAGGTTAACAGTCGTTCCTGGGAATTAGAAGAGAGAAAAAGAAAATAAATTTATTCAAGCAAGACACTTACGATATTGCTTAAAACATTACGTCACTTTTATTAATTAATTAAAAAATACGGGTTGTCTGTATCAGGGACACATTCGCAATGGTTTACGAGAAACGTGGTGCAAATGGCTATTGCAAAGGCCGAAGGGTGAGCACCGAATAGGGCCGAAGGCCCGAAGCGTCCGGGTGGTTAGTACGTACTTAAATAAAGAACAATAGTTCCTACAAGTGTCTAAATTCGGAGGAGCATACGAGACCGAAGGCCGAGCTACGGGTAATTAGCGCTCAAACACAGAACAATAGTGTCCAAATTCGAAGGCCGGAGACCGAGCTCTGCGTAGCGCCGAACGTCAATACTTGGTCAATACCGTCTGACAGGTGTATGCTTACAATGTCCACAAGTGTCTTGTAAAAGTAGATGGGGAACTTGCGGGAAGCACACCAATCGGACGCTTCGGATGTAAATGTCACTTAAAGATGACATTTACTGGGTGATTTTATGAGTAGGATAACCTTAGGAGTTGGACGGGAATGGATGCTGCTATTACGCTTGGCAGAAATACTGCGAATAGAGAAGAGTTCCGTACTATGGTAGCCGACATCCGTATAGGATATGGTACCTGAAGAAGAAGAAGGGTTTACTATTGAAGTAAAAAATATTTAATAATCTCTTTACGACAAACCTTACCCTGTTGACACACCGCACTCCAAATCGACAGCAGCGCCAGACTTGCCGATAAGTCCCCATCATCTCCTGCCGTCCTTGTCACTCTCAGCTTTATCAGCACGCACAGAAGTGAGCCGGCAAACACCAGGAGTGCTATGATGCAGAGCCATACATTGTAGGAGAGCGGGCGGGTGTAGATGGTCAAGAAACCGCCGGGGTGTTTAGGGTGACGAAAGATGAAGCATGGTCTAGGAAGGAAAATAGGAATTAAGTTATAAAATGTAATGATATTGAGCGCTATTAAGTCAGCCAGAGGCGGCGTTAGGCGTGGGCGACGTGGGCCACCGCCCACGGCCTCGCGGTCCGAGGGGGCTCGCGCCTTAAATAAGTATATCTCGGACACAACGTGAAAATGTTCGTTATTTCTTGCACCACCAGAGGGCCTCGCTTAATGTACCTTGCCCACATAAAATTTTGGTCTTGCCCCGCCACTGGGGTCAGCAATAGCCTGGATTGACTTGTTTAGAATTCCTTTCATCAACCCTTTAAACGCTTTACGTCATAAACAAAAACGTCACGTCACGCCAAGGTCACCGACAGAAGCAGCTAATGTAAACCTTACTTGAAAGTGTAAAGGTTACTTTGACAGCGTACGCCATAACCATAACACTTACTTAGTTGTCCATAGCGCTGCCGCCATGCTGCCGCTGTGGGCACGACTAGTTATGATATGATGCCATCAGGTGTTTCTGGCATTTTAAATCGATGGTTTCGGGCATAGATTAAGCCATATTATCACCTTCAATAGGTAATAGTAATAGATATAGAATTCAATTCTTATACCTTATACGGTAAAAAAGACGACTTAGTAAAAAGACGTATACAAATGCTGTGATGGTATTCCCTTCTGTTTGTTATGTACAGTCAAAAATACTATTCGCTTAGCACCTTTGCATACAAACTTCTATTCAGGGGAGGTCACTTTTCTCTGCAGCTGACTGTACATGATATCCACTAACAGCCAACGTTCAGGGCAACCTAATATTATGACGTGACGGACGGGTAACTCTGGAACCTAATACTGAGCATGGCCCGCCATACTCTTGACCTGTTTTTATTATTTTAATGTTTTTATTAAACTGCAATTTGGGTTAAATAGTTTAACCACAGGCGCCAAAACTCATACTCGCTCTACCGTGATCTTATAATAACGACTTAATGAGGAATTTAAGAAATAATATATTAGGAAAAAATAAATATAAAATAATAAAATACTTAGAGGGCCAGGTCGCAGTGACGTAGTATATGAACTTGGCGCGGTCAGCCCGGATGAAGACCGGCGTGCCCCCGATGTCGGTCTCGCCTCTCTGCAGCGTGCCCACCATGCCGTCGAAGCTGCCGTTGGTCACGTAGCCCCAAGAGTTAGTCCGTTGGACTATCAAGCTAAAATTAACGCCACACTTTAATTTAAGTAATACTCGTAATAATATGCACCTAAGGACGAACGAGAAGAAAAGATAAAGATAAAAGACATTTTCTCGTGACAATTACAATACATGTACATATAAAGTACATACAACAAAAACAGATAAACAGGGTGCGTAATAGCCAACGTGTCAATCGTTTACGCTCCGTAATAGCGAAACGCCACTTTCTCTGTCGCATTAATATACAGGGAAGAGTGATAGAGAGAGATGACTACGCTACGCTACGGAGCGTAAACGATTGGCACGTGGGCTAGACACCAGATCATTAAGTGCGCATTACGAAATGGACCCCACTCAGCAAAATGCTAGCTATGATACCAGCGCTGGTATTCAGTAGGAAAACCCTGCAAGGTGAACTAACATCACCAATGATCTGGTTAAGATTGAAGAGAACCTGGTGAAAGTTGGATGACGGCAGCACACCATCTAGTAGACAGGTAAAATGATCATGATGACTAATCGGGTAGGTAAGGTAAAATATAACGAAGTCCTTCAAAGTATCTATCAGGGGCTAAGTAGAAAGCAACGACTCTAAATTAAAACTCAGGTAAGTATATACAGGGTGAAAGCAAATAAGAGGCACTTGCCCGATAAGTGCTTTCTTCAGCCATAAAACCAGTCAAGCCTGCCTTTCCACTGTGGCGGAGATTAGAGGGATCAGCCAATAGCATTGGTTGATCCAGTTTTGTTTTCCTTAAAATTTATATCTGCGAGTTTTATTTTCTTTAAGAGTTATTTCTACTTACCTGAAGTTGTACATGTCTCTCAAGTAATTCAAAAGCGTGAAATATTTCAGCTTATGCAATGAGTCCACCTCGGGCTTCAAGCGGCTGATGTACTCCTCAAACGTCTGGTGGCCAATGCTGTGCGTCACGACCACCGCACTTCTTAACACAATGCCATCCAGATTCGTTCTTCTGTGCCCCTTGATACGCAATTTATAATACCAGTAACCCACTGGTTCGACGTGGTAACGCCCGTTGGTGAAATACCCAGTATTATAAACTTCGTAAATATAATAGGATTTCTCCTGCCGATATATTATAGTAACATCAGAATCCACTTCTATTGGATATCTGGATAAGGCTTCAGAAGCAGAAGATAAGTCATCAGTAAAAATAAGCCATGAGTATAGAGATTTTTTGAATAAGTTACAATTGAAATGCTCAAAGACTTGTGTCCAGTTTTCGCAGGATGTTTTTAGAACTATCCCAACTCTGCTATCATTTGTTTGTTTGAAATGCGAAGCATTACTATGCATCATGATAGTTGAAAATCGAAGGTCCATTTTCTTCAGGTGTTTTTGCAGAAAAATGGCATTTTCTGGTTTTGAACAATGAAATATTGTTCCAAAATGCAAATGTTTATGTTTGAAGACATCTGTAATCAGATTGATTTCCGCTGTTGAAAATATGGTAAAAAGAGCACTGTATGTTGTTAAGTTCATGATCGCATTTAGAGAATGAACTAAAATGGCTGCCACTAACCTATCATAAATATTTCCCCATGATAACTAGATGACAAGAAAATTACATCTGATTGCTGGCTGTCTCATATTACTGTCAGTAGGCTATTTGCATACAAAAAGACTGATGAACCATAGTGTAATTTAAAATAAAAAAATAATTTGGCCCAAATTTTTAATAAATACTAACACTAGGAGTCAAGAATATTTTAAGTTGTACAGAAAAAAGATAACATATTAATATATTGCAAAAACATCTTGGAAAGGAAAATGAGCTTTTTCTGGCATTAGAAGGTCAGCCAAATAACAAACAGTGCCAGCGGTGCCTTCATACAATGTCTCTGGGTTGTCAGGGACCCTGGCATCAGACAGGAACTGATCGGAATTCATAAAGTCAGCAAAAGCTTTAGCTCTATGCAAATATTTAACATCATTTGTCAGTCTGTACAGCAGCAGGAAAACATAGCCATTGCCGGCAACTCCATGGCAAATTCCAGGGCCTTTCATCAGCAAGCCTTTGTTCCATACGTTTTCCCCAGCTTGAATACAAGCATTCAAATACTCCTGATTCTTGAACACAAGGAATGCCTTGGCCATAAGGTAGACAACCCCGGGAGCACCGTGGCACCAGTGCACCAGCTTGTGCTCTTTTTGTTCCAGTTCCTCCATGCAAGTTGGCCAGTTACCATCCTTAGACTGAATAGAAGCCAAAAAGTCTATTGTAATTTTAATGTCTTTGGCCGATGCTGCATCACTCTCCAGAAACCCTGGCACAGTCAGCAACATCTGCAGTATAAAACTGATTCCATGAGCGGCTCCCAAGTACTCTGTACTGTAGTAATGGTACATCAAGGGACATGGACTCCTGTGCTTTTTAGCATACTCCCTGCCAGATTCCACAATAACTTTGCAAATTTTGTGCATTTCTTCAACAGACAACACCTGTGTTTTCATTTCACTGGTCATCCACAAAGCCCCAGCCAGATAGCCAGAACGACCAACGAAGAATTCATCTCCACCACATTTCAAGAAATTTGGATTCAAAAATGAGTTATAAAATTGTCTGTAGTAGTTGATCATGTCTATGTAAGTTTGGTCGCCTAGACTATGTTTGATCACGCTGGCCAAAGCGTAAGTTCCTGCATCGCCAAGTAGAAAAGAGGTTTTGTCCAGAGTGGGATTTTGTAATGCCACACTTAAATATTCAAGGGCATTTTCGCGATATGTCGCCTTTTTTTCGGCTAGCTTGTCGTTTTTGGATAAGTGGTAGAACATGTAGGCGACGCCGGCGATACCCACGTAAAGGCCTCCGTCTACATGCTTGGGCGAAGGTGGTAGTCTCTTCAAAATGATGCCGATATGCTCGTCTATCTGTGAACGAACATTCTCCTGGGTAATAGACACTTCAGCGCCCTCCGTATAGTCTTTCAGCGTATTTGGAAAGTATCTGACCATAGCTAAGTCGAGGGCAGATGTTCGTTTCCTAAAACGGGATAAATGGCTTTTAATATTGAATCGCTTGAAAATGTTTGGTATATTCATACAGAAATCTTGAGATTCAATTACTCATTAACTGCAGATATTTAAAAAAAAATCTTGTAATTACAATTACTTCTTCTTTCATCAATCAATCAATTTTTCGTGTTATGGCTCCATCAATCCATTTATTATTTTCTTCTTTATTTTGTAGTGTTTTGTTTTTTTCTGTGTTGTGTCAAAACTGTCAAAAGCGTTTGACATTTCTCTCTATTTTACTTGAAGCTGTTTAAGCTTAATAATTATAAAAACGCCATTGTCTTCATCACATTAAAATGTGTAAAAAAATGGTTATTTCGTAAGATTTACCTCATGGTTTTAATTATCTTATAAAATAATAAATTATACTTGCATACAACATGTACAACAAATATTATTAACCCAGTCTAGTATAGTAACGTAGTACTATATTAGTACGGCCTCAGGTACATTCACTGCCAAGACCAGCTACCTATATGTTAGGTACCAGCCATACCTACCTATAATGCATATTTTAGTTACAATGTACCTACCTTTTAGATCATGTAACCACAGCCACTCGTAAACTTGATATTTTATTGCAACTCATCCAAATTCAATGGAAATTCGTTAAAATCGATCCAAGGTCGTTGATACTGTAGCTAAGCAACGAGTTGATATGTTGATGAAATGGACCAAAAATGCCTTTTCGTATAGACTTATTTTTACCAAAACAAAATCAATGGGGCCAATTTATTCTAGTCCTATACAAGTGTTTAAAACATAGTAAATACATATAAGTAGTTAAATTTGAGTTAAATACTAATGCCTATCACATTCAGTCGTGGAAACGTGAGTGTTTTATATCGTGACAAACTTATAGTACTAGTTTACGTATTATTTTTCTTAGCTCATTATTAATCATACCATACATACTCATCATATTTGTACTAGATTTCTACGCTTTCAGCGCTAATGCCAATCTACGGGGGATTTTCTCTTCAAAGGAGATACGAGTAATACCCGTTTTGTGCTACGTCGTAGCAAGTAGCGCTACGAGATTAGCTTTGCAGTGGTTTGATCCTTACATTTACATCACAATAAAAACGTTGAACTTTGAGTTCATTTATAAACCAAAAAGATATCTTGGACTGTTACTGTACAAAAATAATGCAAACTTTTACACGTTGTTTTAAAGGAGAATCCTGAGGTCCGTACATTTTTTAAATATAAGCCTAATAAATAAAATACTAGTCGTATAGTTATTTCGATGTTGCTAGACTTATTCGACGTTGATAATAATTAAAGTATTAATATTTTTGGTTAATAGATTTATATTCGTGATTCAGCCAACGTACGTAATATGTTTCTTCAATAAAGTATAGGTGCCAATGATTGGCTTTATGTCCTGAGCTTAATCTGGCTGTATGTTTTGACATTTAATTCATAAGAAAAAAATCTTTATTTACAGGTACGGAAGATAGCATTTCGCACCCGGGGGCGCTCAGCTCAGTCCCTCGATGCTAGCGCGCTGCGAGACCCGGCCGCGGGCGGCGAACGCCTGTTCCTCCAAATACGACCAGCACTCGCGGACCATAGGGCGTCCATACACCGCTCCAACACTTTGCTTACAGGGTAAGCTATTTGTTGATAATATACATGGATATTTCTTCGTCGCGGCTTGCGTTGAAATATGACCTTGAAAAATGACACCATTGATTTCCGTCTTTTTCAGAGTGATGATTTTCTTGAAAGTAGCTATTATTATCGCTTCAAAATGTTTGAATTCAAGGTGCATATTTCGCCTCAGCATAAGACAAAATGACCACAAAATGTACTAGATTTCATATTCTTGGTAATCTTAGCCTTTAGTCTACGGTAGACGTGTTTTGCGTTGATTGCCATGTTCTATAGAAATCTTGCTGTCTTTTCATACAATCAGATACTTATATACGTACATACGTATGTATATATACATACGCGAAGTAGATACAATAATACACAATCAATAAAAAATGCTTCGTATCTATTAAACACTTAATAGGAGCCAATAGTCCTTGGACCCGGGTACGTCCTTAAACTACGTCCAAAAGAGAGGTATGGGCATTGTGAATGTCATCTGGCTTTGTGTGGTAGGGCACAGCCAGTGAATGTCATTCCAGATCTAGAGCAGAGCCCAACTGGGGAAGTACCTCCACCTTACAGAAAACAGCAGCCAAATAACACTAGACCCTACTCATAGTGTTGTGTTCCTGCCGGTGAGTAAGGTTGCCAAAGCTCGACGAGGGTGGGGGGGGGTTTAGGGTCGGCAACGCGCAAATAACTCCTCTGGAGTTGCAGACGTACATAGGCTACGGAGACTGCTTACCATCAGGTGGGCCGTATGCTTGTTTGCCACCGACGTAGTATAAAAAAAAAACCACCACTACTTCTAGCGGTCTTGTGACTCGCTAACCAAATTGCAATAAAAAGGATATGTGTGCAACTAGCGTGATAAAGCCAAATTAAAATAGTTTGATACTTGCAGCGGCGATGGTATCACCAAAGAGGACAGCAAGGATGATTCGATTGATTTGCAAGCTGTTGGAGAAGGAAAAGTCCAGCTCTCACGGACGCCACAGGAAAAAGATAGACTGCCTGATAGGATAACTCTCGATAGGTTTGTATTAGGTTAATCTAATTTTGAAATTATCATTAATAATGGTACAAATTTTAAAATGTATACGTGTATATGGAACTGAGGCAGTTTAATATTGTAACCGACTTTAGAGAAGTAAAGTAAGTTCTTGTCTACCTATACAAGAATAACAAATGGAATTCTTTGGACGCGCATGCCTATTAAATATGACACGCCTTAGTACATTTTATTGAAATGTATGAAGGTTTATATTACACTGTAACCGGACGCGTCAGATAACATCTTTGGCGGTCAAAATGTCAAAATTAAACTTTTGTTTTCAGACGGGGCTTATCTTCTATTCCACATATAGTCGGCGAGCCAGGGCTGAGGCTTTTGTCTTTGCAGCACAACCTCATCAATAGCTTATCGGGGTTATCTCCTTTAGATTTAGGGAAACTGGTGTTCCTTGACGTGTATGATAATCAGATCGACAAGATAACTTCCTTAGAAAGACTTTTTAGTTTAAGGGTTCTGCTCATGGGGAAAAACAGGTACTAACTTGCTAGTAAAAAATAGTTATAAGTTGTTTTTATAAACGATATTCGAAGGTTTTATATAAAGTGTAATTACTTTCAGGATAAAGAGGATAGAAGGGCTAGTTAATCTCGTAAAATTAGAAGTATTAGATTTACACGGAAATAGAATAAGTAGAGTAAATGGGCTATCGAACTTGTCCGAGCTTAAGGTGCTCAATCTGGCCGGGAACCAAATAAAATGTATCGGACAGACTGATCTTCAGGGTTTAATCTCTCTTCGAGAACTCAATTTGAAAAGGAATCGACTGAGAAAACTGTTAGGATTTCAGAACACGCCACAACTACAAAAGCTTTATCTTGGGAACAATGATTTGCAAAGGTAAATAAAGACTAGTAGTGATTTTGTTTTCTTTTAATTTGCTGTTCTTTAATCAGTAACATTATTTCAGTGTTGAAGACGTTTCAACATTAGCAGAAACGACGACTCTAATTGAAGTGTCTTTAGATGGGAATCCAGTAGCTCTAGGAGGCGATTGCACACCCTTCCTTGTATCTTACCTTCCGAATCTTTTAACATTAACCAACATGCACGTTACTGAGCAGGTAAGTCTACCAAGTATATGTTTACTGAAATAAAAGGTTGTATAGAGTGGTTTGTATTAAGACTGGTAAAAATTACTGTGTAAAATTAGGTACGGAGAGCAGCAATGGCTTGGAGAAGCAATAAGGAGGCCGCTCATGCTGCCTACTGCGCTCTCGGCGGCTCAGCCCAGCAGGCCGCGAGGCGTGATCAAATTATCAACAATGCACGAACCAACTGGGAACTGCTGAGGTTTGGTCGATAATTTCCATGGCACTATTAATATCACATTAATTAACGGATCAAAAACACCTTTGCGTGCATGCGGGTGTCATTATCATTAGCGGTTAGTCTTATCTGCTCCCTACTGCCTAACGGCTGTGGGAAATTTTATCAAACTGTCATAAAGCACGTCCCAAAAAAATATTTTATATTGACTTTCAGATCAGAAAATAAATGTTTTAACAATGTTACTAGCCCGACAAAAAATGTAGATGTAGAAAAAGAATTTCTACTAGAAGCATCAGCAGCAATAGTTCCACAAAATGAAAGTACACGAACCGTAAATATGGCGGCATTACCGGATGTTGTAGTGCTGTTGCAACAAGGAGAAAATGAGGACTCCGATTCAAAGAATACTAATGAAACAAATACGAAGCCAACTACCGACTCACCAAAATCGCCATCGCCTATGCGCAAGCTACAAAGAAGTTCAACTGCAAAGAAAGCCCTTGAAAAACGTGTTAATTTCTCAGACAGAAGTGCCTCTCAAGACACCGATGCGTCTCATTCAACATCAACTAGCAGTGACTTGAGGCTTCCACCAATACTCTTACCCATTATATCATCTTTAGAAAACGTCAGGCTTGCCGACGGTACAGAACCAGTTCTGAGAAGATGGGAAAGTATATCTAGTGTAGATCCCGTCATCGATTCTTCGTTTAGTTCACTTCCTACATCATCTACAGATAGTGACGACGATAGTAATAAAAGACAAATCAAAAGGATTCCTACAGCGGTTCGACGGAGAGCGAATTTTGGTACTATGCGATCTAAATCTGTGTGTGATCCTGAAAGCCGAAGAATCAAAGCCAAGAATTCGGACATGTGTGAAAATGCTAGTAACATTTCGTGCAGTACCAATGTCGGATCAGTTCAGTCTTCGACGTCAGGAAGTGATCAAAATAGTAGGATTCTAAGGCGAGAAGGATCTGTAAACAGCAGGTTAAGTAATAGAACAGTTAGAAGTGCCACAATAGCGAGGAGAAGTGAACGAGCGTCATCTGCTTCGGGAAATCGGGCATCAACCGCTCGGGCAAAATCGGGAAAGAGTTTGGCTAATTTGAAATCGTCTGAACCAGTGCCGAAGCCAATGCCAGCATCAAAAGATAGGGAACAAGGTCAGTACCTACCCATAATAGAAAAGTAGTACCAACCGCAAAATGTAGAAAATTAAAAACTTAAGGAAAAGACGAGGGTATTCTATACAATTAATATAGAGTAACATTATTTGCTACATTTTTGGTATTGAATTAATGACTTTTAAAATAACCCTCCTTTTGGCAGTCTGATCACTTGATGAAAATTTACAGTCAAAAGTGCTAAGAAAAGTATATTTTCCTTTAAGTTAAAGTTGCCTCATGCTAATAGCAGACAGTTGCTGATTTTACATGAGTAAATATTTACAAAAAACCTAAGTTTGAATTCTATACTATACTTATACTTTCAGGAGTCGATTACTTAGTAGAAGTAGGTGATGGAGTGGTGAGTGCCTGGGGTGCTGGTGCAGTGCGTCGACTGGCGAGGGATTGGGACTGGGAGCGAGCGAGATCAGTGACTCGTGCCGCCTTCCATTACGTACACTTCAACGCTGTAGCACAGTCTCTCCCGGAATTAAAAACGAAGTACGTCCTTTTCATTAAATTATGAAGATATTTTTTAAACTCCGGCGATGGAAAACAAGCATACGACTCGCTCGACTGATGGGAAGTGGGCACCACCAACAGGATAACAATTACAATTGATAGAAATACTCTACTGTCATCCGTAGGTATTAACATTTTTCTGTGTAATTTCAGGTTCCCAAACGTGACATACATTTCAGTCCGAGCGACAGGCCTACAGTGGCTTGGCCAACTCCATGCCTTAGCCGAGCTGCGAGGACTCAATGGGCTGACGGTGTTACCAGAAGGCAACCCCATACATGCAAAGATTTGGCGAGAGTACGCTATTTACAGGCTTGGCCATTGGGGGTTAAAGGAAATCAACGATGAGCCGGTAATTTTCATACTGTCATTAATTTGGTCTTCTAGTGCAACGACGGAATGTATATCATAGTCTTCAATTTGGTTTTTATGTTAACCTAATCTCAGGCTGACTCGATTCTTAGATAGCCAAGCCATTGAAGTCCTAAGTTCCTTTAGTGTGTGGTTAATTTTGTTTGTGAATAAGCGAGATAACAGCGTGTCTTGAATTTTAGCATACCCTATTAACGCTCAACTCCTATTAACATGTAGTATAAACTTACAAAAAAGGAATGAGTTGTATGATACATTAATATATTATCCTTTATATAATACATTAAATTACAAGCAGGTGACAGAAGAAGAAATAAAAGAAGCCAACATCACATACAACGGTCTCAGTGACATAGTGTTGCGAGCACTGCCTGATGCCCCTCTTCAGCCACTGTTAGCGCGTTTGGGAAGGAGTGGAAACAGCACCGTCAGTGCCAAGGCGTGGTTGAGGGCCGCGGATCCAGCCTTGCGGGATGTCATTGCTAAAGAGGCGCTGCAGTTTAAGAAAGGACATGTTTCACAGGTAATCGTGTACTAAAGTAAGCATTCGTAAACATGAAGAATTTCGTTTATTGACTTGCCATTGCCAACATACAATAATCCTTTTTACTTTAATAACTGAACTTATACCTCATAAACTGATGCAGCATACCGAACAGACCCTCCTTTTTTAAAGTCGGCTAAAATTGCTACTCTATTATAACCACGTTATAAAGACGAAACGATTGGCATTTCATACATGCGAGTCGACTCAGCAGTTTTAATGCACACCAAACACCACGAGCATAGGCATCTTTTCATTTCACAGTATTTGGAATTAAATTTGAGCGAAACAATAGGCGGTTTTATCTTGAGGATGGATTCCCGACAACCGTTCAGTTCTTAGTACGGCCAGCCAGGGCAATTGCAACTATGGGGAAATGCAACTACTCTAAAAATAAAAGAAGTGAGTCTAAACTGGAGTTAGAGCCACTGGTATGGCACACTTTCGCCAGTCATAAAAGACAGATCACCCATGGATGTAACTCTAAACTCACTTTTTTATTTTTAGAGTACTTGCATATGCTCCATACTTGCAATTGCCCGGGCTGACCATACATTTTTTCTTTAAAGGAGGACATGAGTTGGCGCGTCCGCGGGCGGGGCCAGCTATCGCACGCTATAGAGCTGGCTTGTGGCGCGGCGCAGCGTTTGCGTGTTTTAGAGCTACAATGGCCTGTCATCCTCGTCGAGATGATCGAGGAGGCACTCACTGATTTTTCTAATATGGAGGCGCATGTCAAGGAACAGATGCGTTTGATTATGGAAACACTGTGAGAGACATATACGGCCTTCAAACTATTATATTACTTACCAAAGTAATCTGGCGCCTATTTCCTTTTTAGCTTGATAGTGCGTTTTAACATATTAACACATTGAGTACCGTGAACCCGCTCGGCGGGTTCTCTGTTCGTAATCGCTTTCCTCTACAAAGCGGGAAAACGCTGGGATCGGCTACGAGCGTAGCGTTGGTTTTTTTCTATAGCGAATGTGTTAAGCCAAAATAAAATAATACTTTGGGTCAGGTGGATTAAAATCAACGGTCATTCCAATTAATTTAATTGTTCAGACCTTAGGCGTTTGTCGATGTTCGATTGATATGACCCTTGTACCATGGTAAATTACGTATCCGTAGGCACGCGTTGCCGAGGATACTTTCACTCCGCCTACTCTTTTTTTTTATTTGAACTTTTTTTACAGTGGCTAATATTTTAATTGCAATTAGCCGCTCGCTTACTTGATAATTTTCAGTGAGCTATGTTGTCTAGGTAACAAGGGCCATGGCTGGTTACTACAGCTACTAAAATAATCAATTATGTATTTTACTAATAATTTATTTAACTATTTTTTTCTCGTTTATCTAGTCACTTCATGCAATGCCACGTAACTAACTTTAGCTTTCAATCATGTACTTATTAAGAGACCAATCCTTTCGTAACAATAGAAATACAGAAAAAATAAAAACGTAACCAAGGAATGTATTTGCTATTTACCAGGCTTACATTATCTTAATTTCCCGCCTAGTCACCCATTAGTTGACTAAGGCCCTTAAAAATTGTAGGTCCTTGTATTTACCTACCCAGTTTTCATTGACAATCAGTATTCTAGAACGATAAAATTGTTTGTAATATTAGAATATAATTAAGTACTAGTGGTAGATTGTAGATAGATCAATTTTCAGAACTGAACTTGTCGATTTTCGACCTTGCTCAATATACAACTCATTAAATTTCATTAGTATGAACGCTTTTGTAATTGATTCCTTTTCTTTAATAAATAAGAATATTTTTTTGTAAGTCCACATTCCACAACACAAATATTAGTTGTGTTCGTCACACGAATTTATAAAAATTTTAAGTAAAAACGTGCCTCCGCTGTTTTGTATAAAGTAAATAACTACAATGAATAGAACTTAAAATGTAAATGAATCTAAATATATACTAGTCTTTTTAACCTTGTTTTTTTATTAGGGTTCCGTAGTCAACTAGGAACCCTTATAGTTTCGCTATGTCCGTCTGTCTGTCTGTCTGTCTGTCCGAGGCTTTGCTCCGTGGTCGTTAGTGCTAGAAAGCTGAAATTCGGCATGGATATATAAATCAATAAAGCCGACAAAGTCGTAGAATAAAATATAAAAATTTAATTTTTTTGAGGTTACCCTACACGTAAAGTGGGGGTGAATTTTGTTGAAGACCCTTATTCGTTTGGAAAGGTCTTTCAAAACGAATACGGGTCTTCAACAAACATTTTTTGATAAAGTGTATATATTCGGAGATAATCGCTCCGAAAGAAAAAAAAAAGTGTCCCCCCCCCTCTAACTTTTTGACCATAGGTCCAAAAAATATGAAAAAAATCGTGGAAGTAGAGCTTAAGAAAGACATTAAATGAAAACTATAGCGGACATGATCAGTTTAGCTGTTTTTGAGTTATCGCAAAGTTTCCCCTTCATAGTAAAAATACTTACTTTAATTAGGTATTGATTATGCAAATTTGCCTATTTGCTTAACTCGCGTGAAAGGTACCGTTTCATCCCTTGGTTAACAATTTACTATACTTTAGCTTATTGTGACGGAAGAGTAACTACGGAATCCTACACTGAGCGTGGCCCGACATGCTCCTGGCCGGTTTTTATTGCAATATCGGTAATCTGTAAAGTATTGTTGTGTTTAGCATATTAACATAAATTATAAAATTTGCGTGTTGTTTACTAAATTAATAAAAATAAAAATATAATGCAGTCGAAAGTTGTGAATGTGACACTAGTGACTTGAAAAATACGGAAGGTGGAGATATTGAAAAACTGGAGGTATTTTTTTTTTTATATACTACGTCGGTGGCAAACAAGCATACGGCCTGCCTGATGGTAAGCAGTCTCCGTAGCCTATGAACACCTGCAACTCTAGAGGAGTTACATGCGCGTTGCCGACCCTAACCCCACCCCCCTCGTTGAGCTCTGGCAACCTTACTCACCGGCAGGAACACAACACTATGAGTAGGGTCAAGTGTTATTTGGCTGCGGTTTTCTGTAAGGTGGAGGTACTTCCCCAGTTGGGCTCTGCTCTAGATCTGGAATGACATCTGCTGTGCTGTGCCCTACCACACAAGGCGAGGTTGAGGTTGAGGTTTCAACCATTTATTTTTTTACCCTAGTAAGGGTTTAAAGCTATAACAGACGGGCGTACCGGGTCACAATGTTGGTCCGGTGTGAGGCCTATTCGGCCGTGTGCAAGGTCGGCAATGTCGGCATACGTCCGTTAACCACGCAATTATAAGTGAGAGCGAGAAAGAGATACGCTGACCGGAGCAAGGTCGCGATTCGGTGTGCCCGTCTGGTCTGTACGGCCTTTATGATCGTTTACGAGTAGCAATTAATAAGATAAAACCACATAAGTAGATGAATAATTATCATACGTAAATAAATTGAAGTTATAATAATAATTAATCATTGATCTTTAACGTTATGTCAATATCGCTCTACACATTTCATTATTTTCCCACATAAATCTGTCGTCTTAAACTATTACTCAAACATCACAGTTAACCGTGTCGTTCTCAAAATCAAAAACGTCAAATCAAATGTCAATGTCGTAAACACGTGTAGTGTGCAGTTTAATTATATTAAAATTTCCTAAAAAATTATAAAATGAAGCCCAAGTCAAAGAAAAATGTGAAACCGTTGTTATCAGATAAAATTGCCGATGCATTGACGATAAAACCGCGTGCGGACATAGAAGACGACCAAGTTTTTGGCACAAAACCTCATACCGTTTCGCGAGCCGACTTAAGCTCATCTGAAAGCGACGACGACGCCGCTATTAGTGACTTTCGCAAAAGGAATGTTAATTTACTAAGTGAGATAAGTAAAAAGTACGAAGGGCAACCGGTAACCAGAAAAGATCTTGATAAAAATACCTCCGAAAGTGAGCTCGAGAGTGGCTCTGGCGGTAGCGACGATGGCGGTTTTCAGTCAAAACTGGCTTCGATTGCGAGTAAATTTACTCAAGAGGATTCCGATTCCGATAGCCAAAATGATAAAAAATATCAGATTCAGATGTAAGCTCAGGCAGCGAGAGTGACGACTATAGTATTACTCAGCGTCAGAAAGGGACAGACAGCGATCAGTCTGAAGAAGAGGATGATGATGATGAAGAAGATGGGGGTTACGATATTAGTCAAATGGAGGAGCCAGAAAAAGAGGAATTTGAGCATATGAAAAAACAGAATGTCTCAGAGGAGGCAAAGAAAGGCACTTGTGTGAGAAACCAGCTATTAGTTTGGGAAGGCTTGCTAGAAATGAGGATACACCTGCAACGGTGCATGAGCACAGCCAACCAGATGCCATTTCCGGAGGTTTATAAAGAATTGAGGGAAAATAATGAGTTTTCTGAGGCCTGCCGTACTGCAACTAGCAATATTACTAGTGTCTTAGATAAGTAAGTATTTAAATATAAATGTTATGTGTCTATTTAAAGTCCCCAGAGACTTTAACAGACAGTTGCTGTGTTTTGAATTAAGAACATTATTTATGAACTTTAGGGCCTGTTTCACAATGTCCAATGTAGCTATCCAATACTTGATAGCTAATTAACAAATAAATTAACTGCCAGATAAAACTTCCTACAAAACTTAGCACTTTATCTACCAGTTAAGCTTATTTGAATATTGTGAAACGCCAACGATGACTTTTTTCATCAGATATATGGTAAGTAGCTTATTCAAGACTTTACTTGGACAAAAATGTATGTACAAACACTACAAACAATTGTATGAATAAGTTTATTATCTCCCATTGATAATAATTTAAATTTTAGTTAATATTAATGTCAAAAAGTGAGTGTATTAAACCAGTTTGATTGTACTTAAGTAAGCTATCTAAGCTGCAGAAGATATTTGATGCCATCCCACTGCAGTATTGCAATCCTACTCTGCATGTTGACTTGCATCTTTATTGCCCTTAGATCATAAAGGGTGGATTATTGTAGATGTTAGATTTATAGACATTGGAACTATAGTAGGATTTCTTTAATCCAGGCGGGCAAAAAGGATAAGAGGCGGAATAAATGAAAGATTTATGTATAGTATGTGAACATATCTTAAAATTAGCAAAACTGTTGTCCACGCCACATAAAGTTCATAGCAGGATAGCAACTGTGTGATAAATTTGCCAGCCCACCCCACCTGATAGTAGGATTAAAGAGTTCCTACCTTACATGGCATATTTATTGTTTTTGTTGTCCTAAAGCACCCCAGAGGTGCAAAGGGCCTTCACAAGCTCGCACCACGCCTTCCTATCTTCAGCTCGCCTTCTGGCCTCGCTCCAGCTCAACCCGACCGCTCGTAGCTCTCTTAGAACGGACCATTGCCAAGAGTGTACAGGACGCCCAGAGCCACTGCTTCCGTCCGGCGGTTTCCACGTGAAAGCTATGGTAGCATTATTCGTTTCCCCTATTCGAATAGTATGTCCTATCCATTTCCGTGTCGCAATTTCTTCGTCAATGGGCGTGGGCATATACTCAAATTATCTTAATAGTAATGAAATTGGGACACTTTATTATAAGATTTCCATAAAATATCAAATTCATTGCTTTTAAATTCAATTCAAAATACTTATTAAATTCTCATTCTTTTCAGGTTTTTATCCCTACAAAGCATGCTACTTAAGGGCTTTCCTGAAACTAAAGCACTGTCCACAAAGAAACAGGCTACAGATATTGTTGAAAAGAAAGAAGAAAGTGACGAGGAAATACCCAGTGACACTGACAATGAAGAAATACCATCAGACACGGAAGAAGAAGATAATACACCAGTCGAAGCTAAATCTCCAAAGAAGACAAGCAAAGAACAGCCACAGAAGAAACGTAAACTAACTGACTATGAAAGCGAACTGGCCACAGCTCACAAAGTGTTCAAACCTTTTAGAGATGCCACTATCCAAAAATGGAATGAAAAAACCCGTTTAGCTACCGCTACTAACATCAAAAACGCGCCATCAAACACTATCCTACAGCAAATATCTTATATCCTATCAGATAGAAGTAAATTAGTTAAACGTACACAGTTGAAGCGTTCAGAATACGAGATTATTGGATACAAAAAGCAACCTAATGATTTAGAAAATAAGGAGGTTAATGGAGAGAACCCAGTTACGAAGGACAGGAAAGATGATGATGAATACATAACTGAAATATTTGACGATAGTGACTTCTACCATCAGTTACTCCGAGAGCTTATTGAGTGTAAATCAGCTGACATATCAGACCCTGTCCAGCTGAGTCGGCAGTGGATAGCTCTGCAGCAGATGAGGAGCAAAATGAAACGGAAAGTCGATACGAAGGCTACAAAAGGACGGAAGATCAAGTATGTTGTACATAACCAACTTGTGAATTATATGGCTCCTGAGAAATGCACCACGTGGACTGATGAGAGCACTAATGAACTGTATAGCTCACTGTTCGGGAAGATGTTTGAATATAATAATGTAGGATTAAATGCTAACTTAGAGAAAGGATTGAAAATAAAAGAGTAACTTAAAATTCATTCCGTCTTGTTACTAAACCCGGTAGCGGCATCGCCCGCGTCGAATTCGGCCCATACTATTTGCCTTATTTTCCACTATGGCTTAAATATTAAAAGATAAAGTAGCTTATTTTATATGCCTCCCAAGTACGTAGTATTAACAATTTCAACAAAATCGATTCAGTAGTTTTAGCTTGAAGAGGGTGCAGAAGCAGACAGACAATAGTTCTTTGTTTTACAAGGGGACACATTTGCTGTTTAACCCCTCGTGCTAACTTTGATACCCGAATAAGCGAAAAATTTCCAAATTGAACGAGTGGAATTTTGAGCGCTGCGAGAGTTTCAAGGCACGATCGAGGTTTAAACAAATTTAGCCAATAGCCACCAAGAGCAACACAAGCAGTAGGCGAGCACTCTTACTATAAAACGGTATGAATCAAATTCAAATGGAAATATTAAAATATTTATCATACAAAATCATTACTTGAAAGTCAATTCGGCATGAGGAAACAAAATTTGCATCAACTTACATTGCCACTCTTGCGGAAAAAATGCTAAGTTTTATCAGTTTTTGAAGTATAATAGAGCGTTCATGAATGAATAAGTATTATAAGTAGGGATTAGTATTTCTACGATACCTACATACCTAATCTAAACTATAGTTTGGGCCAGGACTGTCTCATTTCAAACATAGAGAGAATCATACTGTCTTTGTCTTTCGCTAAGTAAGTAAGTAAAGTACTAGCACCCAAAAGTGATGCCGATGAGTATAGTTTTTAGGGTTCCGTACCCAAAGGGTCAAACGGGACCCTATTACTGAGACCTCGCTGTCCGTCCGTCCGTCTGTCACCAGGCTGTATCTCATGAACCGTGATAGCTAGACAGTTGAAATTTTCACAGATGATGTATTTCTGTTGCCGCTATAACAACAAATACTAAAAACAGAATAAGATAGATGCGATTATTTGTTTGATGGATAATGCGTTTATTTGTTTGAATAAAATAAGTATTTAAGGGCTCCCATACTACAAACTTTTTTTTTTTGCCGTTTTAATAAATAATGGTAAGGAACCCTTCGTGCGCGAGTCCGACTCGCACTTGGCCGGTTTTTATTCTGGTTATTACTGACTCACAAGTTGGTTTGGCAGACTATAAATATATGTACCTACAGTCACGTCCGAAAACATGTGCCAAATATATGTCACGACTGTATGGCCCATATATTAGGGTACCTACCTAGTGTATCTTGTACTTGTACTTCGTCCGTATCAATATTTTCAGACGTGACCGTACTTGTAGGTAGGTTGCTTTGTGATCATTATAATATTTATAATTAAAGAAAAATTTTCGAATCCGACAAATATTAACTACTAATTCCATATTTAACCAACTGGAGACGCAGTCTGTAATTTTTTGTAGTTTAGGAATAGAATCTCCATGTATCAGAAATATCTGACAAAAAACCATAGGTAAATAATATGTAGGTGGCGCTACAATTCCTAGAATACTTGATAAAAAAATCGACTCGTAGACAGCGCACTTCACTCCGTCAATAACGCCTAGGAGGAGCTACTCTGGAGAGAATTGGAACTATTATTTATAACTGACAGCTGGACACTTTTGCAACTGCCTATGGAGATTTTACCTATTTTTTGGTTAGCGTTAAACATTCCCGCGCCCTATACCCAGATGTATAAAGATAAAGATAACAATGCGCTTATGAACGTCAAATAAAGTTATTATATACGCCGACACTAACCCTACACCTCTGACCGGAGAAGATTTATATTCCTCCGATATATATATAATACAAATACAAATACTTAAATGCATAGAAAACATCCATGACTCAGGAACAAATATCTGTGCAAATACGTACTCTCATAGCCTAAACTCGCATAAGTTTTAAACAGAGTTCAACAATGCGATTAAACAGAGAATATTGTGACCATTTATTACGTATTTTACAGTGGTATTGATTTACGGGGCAAAAACGGGACGGGTTACAATACTTGACACGGCACTTAAATACGGGACGTAAGGCAACCCTACCTATCCAAAATATAATTGCTAATATGAGAATTTTCAAACACGTCAGCAAGTGGCTGCCCGTGGCAATAGCTCGAATCCCAAGCGACGGTTATTACATATTTGAAAATAGAATCAAAGTCACAGAAAAGTCAACATTGGGAATCTAGTTGCTAGCTTATCCTGCTAGACCCTTTAACCTGAGATCTTGGGGATTTGCCTATACGACGAATCATTTAGATACGCGATAAAAAAAAATTGACCAATCACGTGCCGCCGCGCTCGCTCCCATAGAAATGACAAAACGAAGCGGGGCGCAAGGCGTGGGGCTGGAGTCGCGCGTTTATGTCTACATTTTTGTCTACTGAAATACTTACCAATTTTCATTAGCTGTTTACGTAGGGTCGGCAACGCGCATGTAGGGTCGGCAACGCGCATGTAACACCTCTGGAGTTGCAGGCGTCTATAGGCTACGGTGACTGCTTACCATCAGGCGGGCCGTATGCTTGCTTGCCAACGTCGTGGTATAAAAAAAAAAAAAAAGGTTTTATAGTAAAAAAGTATTATTTTAGATGACACGTAGAAAAAGTATTGTATACGATAAGCTTTTCAACACCGTACCTTACTTAGGCAACTTCGCTGCCTAAACACGATGCTCGATTGAAAAGCTGTCTATTATATCACGTTTGTATAAAATACTCTTATCGAATCGGAACAGGAATAAACGTCTATTGTAGACTTTTTATTTAGACATAGACATAGACATAGAATTTTTCACGTCGATGTTTATATATAAGTGAGATGCGTGAGAGAGCTTAGAGCATTTTTACATTATCCGATCCGACATCGGATGTAGGATCCAACAACCACAATGTCGGGCCGCGGGGTGTACTGGGGCACGCCGTCCCTGTTTCAGCGGTCACGCACACAAACAGTATACCTACACATATATGATATAATATACTGCACACAAACAAAAATTATCGGCCCGACAGCTGACAAGACGAGTGGCCCAACATGCCTGAAATTATCGAAAGTGCCAATCTGATATCGGATTTCGGATCAAATGGCCCATATATGGGAAAGTCAGATGTCGGAGAGTGCCCTGTGGCATGATGTCCGCCTTTTTGCATTTATTTTTCATGCAGATTTCTTAAGTGGTTAAATAAATACAGAAAAAGAGATGTGTATACATTTTACTACTATCCGATATCTAATATCGGATTGGACAATGTGAAAACGCTCTTAGGGTTGGGGCTTTCACATATACTCGTACTTTAGAATTTCATCGCAGATGTATGTATGTTTCCTCACGATGTGGTACCTAAATATCAAATTGTATTCCGTAGATAAGTTCAAAAAAAAAATTCATTGGTACGAGCCAGTAGGATTTGAACCCGCGACCTCCGGGCTGGAAGCCGGACGTCAAATCCACTCGGCCATCAGCTTTTTACCCTTTGTACTATATAAAATAAATGTATTTATTTACTTTATCATTACTCAACCCACATGTGAATACCACGATGTGATCTCGTGAGTAATCTTCCAACATCACTGATAAATTATATTTAGTAACCTGTAATAATTTACGGGCTGAATATATAGGTCATATTGAGCAACTTTTAGTGGAGGACCAACCCCGAAATCGCAAAAAAAATACTCATATAAAATGTCAAGGTCAGACAGCCAAATAAGATGAAGCAACCTATTTTTTTTCGCGATTTCGGGCTTGATAACTAAATAAACATATCAGGTCATGGGACGTCTTTTAAAATAGATCATCTTATTTATAAGTACTTCATGTAGTAGGTATTATTACCTAATAAAATCTCTGAATGAACTTTATCGATAACCATTTAAAATATGTAAATAAGATATTTACCACAATATGTAATGAGATACTTTACATTACCTACATTGCATTAAAATTGTGAGATATCTTATTGCCAAACCTGATAAATGGATAATACATATGTTGCACTTAGAAGGCTGTATCTAATAGATACATATAGACGAGGATGTTGCGGATGCCGATTTTTGGATATTCGCGGATGCGGATACGGATATTCGCAACATTCCTGATATAGAGATATAAATATGGTATAGATACTATCTATTGACGGTACGTACTGTCCTAAAGTCAACCCACTTCGTTTTTTTAGTATTAGAAAAAGGGTAAAGAAGTCCGCCATTTGTACTCTTCATGTATTGTGCAATAAAGTTTAAATAAATAAACAGCTTTGAAACAAAGGATAAATTAAACTTTTATAAAATTTAATCAGCTTTCGTTTTGTGTATCATGATCATTTACATTCTGGGTATTAGTTACTATTTTTTTTAAAGACACGTCAAGAATCTTTACCCTTTTTAACCGACTTCAAAAAAGGAGGAGGTTCTCAATACGATTGAATTTTTTTTTGGTATGTATGTTACTCGATATCTCCGAGAATCGTGAACCGATTTTCAAAAAAAAAATTTAATCGAACGGGTATAACCCCGAGATGGTCCCGTTGGCACCAAGTCGGGGTCTGATGATGGGATCTTGGAGAAGTCGAGGGAACTCTTCAAATGTTATAGGTACATGTGTGGCGCTTTTGGTAATTTTTGAAGTCGGTTTTATTTTTTTGTTAAAAAGTTTTTATTGAAATTCTTTGCAAAATTGCAAATTTTAGATTGAGCAGAGTGCACAGACAGTATTGTGTGGTACCTAGTAAACATATATGGCAGGTATTCGTTTTCAACTACGCGCTTCGTTGTGTAACATATTAGGATGCAGGATTCCACAATCTAAATTTTATTAAATTTTGTTGCTCTCAAGTGTTACACATATATTTTCGAGATGTTACGTATCCCAATGTATGTACTACCATTGAGCACTAGCGGAGTGCAATAGGTACGAATCCGGACCTCTGGCCCGTGTATCGCCCGACCTCGCCCCGGGTTATCGCGCGGCTCGCAAACAACATTTCATCTTTAAATTATTAACAAGATTTTTGTCATCCTATAACAAATACACTAATAAGTCGTAGTTTGTTTATCATGTGGCTGTGCGTGCTTGTGATGTGTTCATTGTAATTTGCCAGTTCAATGCTACGGAGTGCAATCTTGCAGCATAATAATTGATCTCGGTATTTTCAAGATTCAAGAGATACAATCTTGCCAGATCTCGGTATTTTGCGAGATCTCGCAAATCTACATATGCCTCCTAAATTTATTTTTAATATTCTATTGAAACTGAGTTAAGTAATATTGTTCCAGGCATAGATTTATAACTCTAGGCTAGTTATATGCCTAGTCTGTACATCCCTAGTGAAGCCATTTCGAGTACGACATTATGTCGCCCTCGTGTCATCGTATCCGAACGGCCCTCGCAGTACTCAAGGTCGAGTTGGTTTGTGTACACCTCCCGGTTATAAATTAAAAAATACAAGAAAGATGGTTGTTTGTGCGGTGAATTGGTGTCACAACACAACAGTGAATAAAAACAAACCGCCTGATATAACATTTCACGCGTAAGTATCCAGTTTAATGTGATATTTTTACGTAATTGTAAATACAAAAATCCAAATTTTCGTCAGCCGCCATTACTTATAAATGTTGCCAGGTGATATGAATCTTTTTTCCTCCAAATGAGGCATGACGATTACATTGATAAAATTAATATGCTTACTTTAAGTTCCTTGTATGACTATAGAAAATATTCTTTTTTAGTTTTTCATTCTTTTATTTCAAATTATGTTTTGTCTTTTATAAAATTACAGTTTAAATTCATATTTTTATTTTGTGTGATATTCGTTTTAGATTTCCGACTAATCCGCTTCTGTCTGCGAGATGGACGGAAAAAATTAGATTAAATAGGAACGATGCAATATGGAAACCGACTAAACATAGTCGAATATGCTCTCGCCATTTTGATGAGCAAGTAAAGTAAATTTTATTTGTGGAACACAGGTGTTACAGTTAAGGTCTGTAAAAACGAAACGCAACTGTCACTGTCGCACTTATATGGAAGACTGATAGAGAGACACAAAGCGTGTCGTTGTTCGAAGCAATAGCGATTGCCACCTTGGCTAGGCCTGCAGGTACAATTACGAGTACTGACGATAAATAGTTATTTGTTTTACAAGTGGAAAAGTTGTTGTTTAACCGCTCGTGCTAATATTGCTACTCGAGCTAAATAAAGATCCAAAACGTCGAAAAATGGAATCTTGAGCGTTGCGAGGGTTTCAAGTTACGAGAGTTAAACAAATTTTGCCCCAAGTGAAACACAAAACTTTTCACCACACCAACCCGAAGAAAATATTAGTCAAATAAAATCAAACCAAATCAAATCCAAATGATCGTCATTAAATATTTATGATTTAAAATCATTATTCCAAAGTCCATTCTACCAGCTATTATCCGTGAACATTTGTAAAATAAAAAAATAAACGTTTTTTTATTTAAACATTATTTCACAAAGTACAGAAATGCAAAGTCCTTAAAAGAAACCTTGAAAGCTTTTGCTACAAATTTAATATCTACATACACACTCCCAAATGATTGATAGCCAAGTATAAGGATGTGGTTAAAATCCATCTACTTTAAGGGGAATAAATGAACTCTGGCGACCCATTTTTGTATATATGTGTGTGTCGCTGAGCGTAAGACACGAGCGCCGTACGCACACATCGATCGAGTTTCGGCTTCACTTTTGGCAGATTAGCCTTATGAGGACTAACTGTCTATGTGTGATAGGTCAGTGGTTCCAGGGACGAAACAATTCACACTTATTACATAAAACCTGTTTGATAAGTGCTATTTTTGTAAAATCAATTTGGTTTGATGCGTGTTTACGAGTTTAAATAAATAAATATTATAGGACATTATTACACAAATTGACTTAAGTCCCACAGTAAGCTCAATAAAGCTTGTGTTGAGGGTACTTAGACAACGATATTTACAATATATAAATACTTAAATACTTAAATACATAGAAAACACCCATGACTCAGGAACAAATATCCATGTTCATCACACAAATAAATGACCTTACCAGGATTTGAACCCGGGACCATCAGCTTCGTAGGTCACTACCCACTAGGCTAAACCGGTCCTCAAGGGAGTTTGTACTCGTTTCTCAAGTTACGATGGGATTTGTCATTCCTCTGATATAGGTTCTGGTTATTTTTTACAAACATTTTATTACTTAATGTGTAAACAAGGTAGTGGTAAAATCTTATATTAAAAAAAGAGGCCTACAGGATTCTCTTTGAGATGCACCACAGAGCGCGCTTACACATCGTTTTTACATCTTAAAAACTTTTAACCAGTCTGTAGAGTTTCCCCGAACAATTATCCCGTAAGTGATGCTAGACTGAACGTAATCAAAATATGACACGGGTCCCGCTTTTACCGATGCATTATGTATCAGCCTATTACGTATCAGATAGAAAAACGTTGAAAGTTTCAAGCATATAGTTCAGTACCACTAGTGTAAATAAATTCGATTTCGAAACGTGACGTAAGCGTTTGCGTTTAGTCTCATTTTGTATTGGATTTAGAAAGAGCGCGCCAAGCGGGACGTTTTGGAAACTCAATATCCTATACAAAATGAGACTTAACGCAAACGCGTTCGTCACGTTATGATGTCCATTAAATTTACACTAGGGGTACTGATATATGTCATTGCCAATTACAATTACTGTCAAATATGAGTCCAAGAAACTTAGTTGTCTCTGACTCTGTAATTGTGTATGCTTCATGCGATATGTTGATTGCCAAACCTACGGCTTGTATGAAATTGAAGTTTAAGAAAAATTGTAAGTTTAAGAAAAAAAATAATTATCGAATGCCATGGTAGGCAGATGTTAGCACAAAGAGTATAGTAAGTTGTGGTAGCAACTTACTACATTCAATTGGGTTAATTGTCATAAGGCGTGTGTATTAGATTCCGATCACTTTGCAGTTTGTGTCATTATGTAACAAATGCTACTATTACTTAACCAATTCCAATATAGATGTCGGCGGCCGATAGTAAAATCCGCCAAATCATGAAATTGTCCCGCTCGGCGACGCGTCCTCTGTGTGTATTGGCCGTGTTTAGGTAACAAATTGAATCGCTACGCTCACCGCGGCAGACAGGCCAATTCGAACGTACACTGACATCGAAATTAAGTCATTCAGTTATCATGCATTTCACTCGTACTTGTCCGTACATGTATTGGCGCGAGGGAGACGCATGATAGCTAAATGACATCATTCAGATATCTTCTGATATCAGTGTATGTTTGAACTGGCTTGTCAGTATGTGAATCGCTTGAATACCTATTCTAAAAGCAAGAATGGAAACCACCATGAATAATGTCTACTACTTATTATGCCATTGGAAAGGTTTTCAAATCTGTAATAATGAAGGTAATAATGTCAAATATTCAACACGTGACTTCACCATCGTAAGTCTAGCAAACCAAATTTGTTAGTAAATAAGAACAAAGAAAACTATACTCATCCTTTTATTTTGGGTGATAGTTCTAGCGTTAGAAAAAGACAGTATGATTCTCTTTGTCCATGTTTGAAATGAAAACTTGTATTTTCTATAGCGGCACTTATTTTACTTACGTGCTAGAAATAATATTATTCTGACCTTAACTCTAACGTAACCTATGAGCCTTACTTATCATGATTGCTGATCTCATCTATTCGAATGGGAAATAATTTCTGCTATTATTGCATATAATATAAGGTTTTATTATTTCAGTATCATATTACCTAGCCTAGTATTATTACCGCTTGTTGTTCACCTCTTCTTAATGTGTTGTATTCTTTGTATTGTTTTTGTACTGAGGTGCGCAATAAAAAGTATTTTCTCAAACATGCAATGAAATACCTATTGATGTTATGTTCCTTATAATAAGGCTGCGAAGAGTAAAATATTTATAAAATACTTAAATACATAGAAAACACCCATGACTCAGGAACAAATATCCGTGCTCATCACACGAATAAATGCCCTTACCAGGATTTGAACCCGGGACCATCGGCTTCATAGGCAGGGTGAACTACCCAGTGAACCCACTAGGCCGGTCGTCAATCCGTCATTTGGAATATTTAATTATCAATGATTTTATTACTTTTGCCTTACAAGACCCTAAATATAAATTGAGATGTAAGTTAAAATACTGGTAAGATGTCGAAACTTTACGTTTTTTAACGATTTATACGAGCAAAGACGCTACTAAGACTCCACTGTCCGTCCATCTGTCTGTCTGTCACCAGTATTTCTGTTGCCGCTATAACAACAAATACTAAAAAGTACGGAACCCTCGATGGGCGAGTCCGACTCGCACTTGACAGGTTTTTCTTATTTACAATTACAATTATAATTATTTAACTGTAAGATGTCCTTAAATTATACTTATACTTCTAAATATCAATAGAGACCGCAGGAGCTTGATTTGTTATTCTTGTTAGATGATAATATTATTACCCCCACTTATTCTAATTAAACGCATTGAATTGTATTTCTTTGAATACCGTTCAGATGATAACCAGGCAGATTCAGGTTTAAAGTTATGATACCGATGTGATATTTGTCTCTGTTCCTCGTTCTCACTGATAAAGAAAGAACGCTTATGACGAGGAATTCCGTACACTGACCCGGCTCTTGCTATCTCTATCGCTCGCGCGTAATTATATTGCTGTCCCGCCCATGACCTCAGAATAATTAATAGTACTATGGAAGGTGGAGGTAAGGAATGGAATCTCCATGTACCAAAAAGTGTCATCAAAAAACCTTAAATAGGTGGCGCTACAATACCTAGAATACTTGAAAAAAAAAAAAATCATAGACAGCGCACTTCACTCCGTCAATAACGCCTAGGTTCTTAGCTACTGTAGCGCTACTCTGGAGAGATTTGGAACTATTATTTATAGCTGTCAGCTGGACACTTACAACAGTTCTACCATACGAGACTTCAATCCTTTTAATTCCATACTCCATAAATACGAGTAATACCGTACAGAAATGACACTTCCAACAAAACCGAAGTTTGACAGTGATTCAAGGACGAATTATGCTGTCCCTTAATGTATGGCACTATCCCTTTCGGCCAATAATTCAAGTCATTATCTTATGCACTATGTACTTATACTTATGGTCGTGCACGTATAGGGACGTCAAGTTGTGCCAAGTGTGCCAACCCAAATAATTGCTCGGAGCAATGCTGAGCTGAACGGAGCCGAAAAAAGCCGAAAGGAGGAGTGTCTTCCCACTACCACGATTGCGGTCAATGACACGGTGCGAGCGGGATAGCAATATAATTATGCGCGTGCGATAGAGATAGGAATAGACTGGTCAATATACGAAATTCCTCGTGTTTAGCGTCCTTATGCACTGGGATTTATACAGAGTGTCTCCCATGACCAGGGGTCGGACAAAAAGTGCGGATGACGTAAAAATGACGTAATCTTGCACACAGGATGATGTTTGAGTTTGTATTTAAACTTCCGTGTGACATGTAGTAACAAATTAGTATTAATGAAGTAACAAAATAATCGTAAATAAATCCATGGAATTAATAATACATTTATGCATTTTTTTATGAAATTACGGAAGTTTTCATTTTGTAGTTGCACCCAGGGTATATTTGCTGCTATCATAAAATTTGTAAGGTTCATATTAAATTCACTTTGCCCTTTTTTTCTACGTTTCCGACATGTTTGGCTGTCTCCAAATGTCTTTTAATATTGCTTACCTTCGTTGGTACATCTTGATTACAGCAAGAGCAGTATACGTGTTTGTCACGTACCTCTAAAAACGGAAAATTGCCACAATATTCGAGTAAAGATGACATTTTAGAGCGTTTTCTTATACATTAGTAAATATAAATTTTAGCTAAATATAATCGTGAAGATACAATAGCTAAACAAGAACGAAGTCAATTTATTGTTCATCTGATTGACAATGTGTCAGTCAAAAACGTACATACTCATTTCAAGTGGCGATATCGTTTAATAAAGAGGTTGATAAATGATAAGTGATAATTGTTTATGAAAATCAAAAATACTATTTGAAATCATCCTATAAGTGGTTTGACGTCATGCGCACTTTTTGTCCGACCCCTGCCCATGACTTATATGTAGGGTTCGATTGTATTCGCTACACGTGAGTTTTTTTACACTCGAAAAAATGCGGGTATCGTTTGGTTTTCCATATGAAAATCCAACAATTTTTTCGCGAATTTGGGGTTGGTTCCATAGTAAAAGAGCCCTGCATTTAAAGCCCCATGGTGGGAGACATACTGTATGCTTTATATTAAACACCCCTGTAATAGTGGCACCAATCATAGATAGATATACCACAACTCCTTGATTGGTGACTTTGTCTCGACAAGATATCTTAGGCATGCGCCTGTATATCCACATCTCAAAAGGGTCAAGTTTATTAAGCATTTTTTTTGAGAGAGTCCAACTTTCCGATCCATAAAGAAGTACTGACAGTACATAGCATTTAAGAGGCTGTGAATACCTAAAGCGCGCACACTGTCTATTTGTATCGGAGTAAATGAGATAGCACTGACGCATGTTACTGGGCCTGAGCAAGGGAATAATAAGAAAAATATTTAAATAAAACAAAAGTGGATTATTAGTGTAATATTTTACACAACCACGGTTTAGATATAAATGTTTTGAAATTGTGATTTTAATTGCAGACCCATAAGTCAAAACAATAAAGACATAAAACCGTTTAATTGTGATTTTAAGACCAATCTTTGCAATTATTTTCTGTCGAGCCGATTTCGTTCAATCATGTATCGAGTACAACCAAGGTCTTTGAAATATAATTAATATGAACATATATTTTTCTTACTTGACTAAAACAAATAGTCTTTCTTAAAAAACTGTTTAAGTAACATCAATTTCAAGGACATTGGGTGTTGACAGCCTCTTAAGTAACCATCTCAATTTAAGATTTAATATTGTCTAAGAAAAATGGCTTCATTTTCATAAAGCTTCGAGCAATTTCTATCCTAGTTTTGATTTCTTTGCTTGGGACCCATTCGGTCCCCCAACCGGTATTAATTAATTCGGTAATCGGTAATTCGGTCCATACCATACATTGGGTTGAATTTGTTAATATTTTGAAACCAATTACAACACGTTTCATTAAACATGTTGAAAACATAAAAGAATAGGACATTCAACTTTTAAAGCGCAAAAAGATAAAAAAATACTGGTTTCTGTGAAGTACATACTCTAAATTTTCTCTTGAATTTCTCATGATTATTGCCGTCACAATGTATCACATTTAAAAAAAGTTGAGTGCGATTCAAACCCAATGTATAACGATAACGTAGCTCAGCGTGGTTCGCCACCACATGGCTATAAGGCTGTATTCTTTCTCAAGAGTAGCGGTATCTGGTAACGTCGCGCCGGCGTAGTTGTAACCGTTGTGAGTATACAAGGTGTATCGTGTTCTATTTAGGGAAAAAAGAATAAACTTTTTTTGAGGCCAAAAAATTATTTTTTTGAAGGTCGTCCAATCCGGCCTGAACCCCATACAAAGACCAAAAATTTTGCGTGTCAAAATTTTTATTCTTCTCTACTTTTTTTTTAATTTATATAGAACACAAACAGTCACGTATACAAATGGATTTGAAGTACAATGTAGAGTACTTAACATACTTAAAATTCATAGACCTGGAGGTTCATTATTAAGTACATAATGTTAACATACATACTAACAGCATAAAGAAAATGAAATCATGAGCCATACTTAAATTCTATTTACTAGTCTTCAGAGGAGAAAAAAAAATACAATAAGTAGTAATACAGTAAGCAGGTTTGACATTACTGTCTGTTTCATTAACTATCGGATATGTTGTATTTTTTTTTTTACTAATATCTGGTAGGTATTAGGACAACCGAAAAGTTACATTTATACATTGTGTACATTGTATTATATTTAATCAGAACGTGATTCCGAATATGCGCTTAAATAGACATTCTTACAAATACATAAACGACAGATTAAGACAATCGATTAAAAATTATAGTGCTACAAGAAATTGTATAAATTAAATAAAATTAAACTAAAGGCGAAACATAAGTGTTTAACGTGGTGTTGACTGAAAAATGCAGGTCAAACGTGTTTCAAAACGAATTATTCATTTCCGCGTTAGTTCACTGCATATAAAGCTTTCAATACACTCTTCTTCTCTCTTCTTTCCATCCTGTTACCCCCTACTGGGGTGTAGGGCTCGAACCATTCTCGACCACTGACTCCGGTCCTGGGCAGCTTGGGTAACCTATTCAGACCCCATCCCTAATACACCCAATTATTGTTCCACAGAACGGCGCCAAGTGGATTTAGGGCGACCATGTTTCTGTTTTCCGATGAATGAATTTCCGAGCACAAAACAAAAAAATATTTTCGGGACTACTTTGCCATTTTGAAGTTAAACCGGAAATCCCCAACTAGTGATTTTTATCTGTAAATCAAACTATTTTGTAAACGGTGTAGCTTTATCCAGAGAGGTTTTCAGCTATTTTTTGACCTCAAACAATTTAAAAATAAATATTTGATCTGTCATTTGGGCACATCATTAATTTTATTCATTGAACTGATTGTTCGACTAATATACTTATTTCATGATTATAATAACTAAAAGCTATTTTATACTTATACCAACGGTAGATGGCAGTTCTTGCTTTGGCGTGAAGTATTAGGGTAGGTACAGGTTTATGTTTCCGATTCAGGCCACAAGATGGCAAACCCTCCAACGCGCAGGGCCCCGATAGCTTCGCCCGCTACCCGCGGACGCCGTGGCCTCGCCCTCCTTCAGATAACATCTGGGCGCCGCCCGCCCGCAGTAGTTAGAGCGCGCGCGTCTCAACCCAACGTCCCACGGCTGGGCAGTGAGTGACCAAGTGTAGTGTTGTGAGTGACTTACGGATTACATTACTTTTTGGTGAGTTTTTAACATGTTACTTATGTTATGTATTAAATTTTAAAAGAGTGTTGAAGAAGTTTTATAATGTAACTTTTATGAGCGCAAACTTCGGAAACTTTGAGTGAAATTTTAAATTCTCGTTTTTATTTGGATTCTTAACGTTTTTTGTGCACAATTTTAAACATTAATAATAGTTTTATTTGTTTGAAAACAAGTACAATAATTACATATAGGTAGGTACATTTCAATGTGCGTCAAAATAATATTTTCTTATCTAGACATGAATACGGTAATTAGTAATAACAAGTTATTGAGTTCAACGTATAAGTTACATTCTTACTTAAGCATTTCTACATATTTTAATAATAACCCTAGCTTTGTGTGAAATTAAGAAATTTCCCGGATTTGCGGTACCTATGGTCTAATATTTTTATCGGTCGTAAAACGCTATTAATACTAATGGATAATGTTAAATATTTAAGCCGATTATAGACTTGATATTGAGTTTTTTTAAACCAATGCGTATAATACCAATATTAGCATCAGACCAAAAATCGGCTGTGTAACGAACGGCTAAGTAGAATACCTGGACCCGGGTATGTCCTTAAACTACGTCCAAAAGAGAGGTGTGGGCACCGTGAATGTCATCTCGCTTTGTGTGGTAGGGCACAGCACAGCGGATATCATTCCAGATCTAGAGCAGAATCCAACCTTACAGTAAACCGCAGCCAAATAACACCAGACCCTAATCATAGTGTTGTGTTCCTGCCGGTGAGTAAGGTTGCCAGAGCTCATTGAAGGTGCGGAATGTTAGGGTCGGCAACGCGCATGTAACTCTTCTGGCGTTACAGGCTTCCATAAGCTACGGAGACTGCTTACCATCAGGCGGGCCGTATGGTTGTTTGCCACCGACGTAGTAGGAAAAAAACGTATTGAAAAGTAACGTTTTCGCAAGCGTCACTATTGAAATGATCCTTTCATATTTGTATCTGTGTCTATGTATTTCAACGCCTAAAAACGGTAAACAAAATCTGTATGAATACCTACCACACTCGTGCCATTGCATGTAAGTTGTCTACAATCAACATACCAGGGTAATATTGACGACAATCCAAATATTGATTTATTGGAAATCTACTCCAAATATCAGCCCCCCTTGTTAAATAAAAGTAAATTCGAAGTACTTAAATACCTAACAATTTTATTTAAAGTTGCAGAAAAAGTAACTTAAGTGGCAATTACGGAGTTAAATGTGATTATAATTATATTCATTACCTTTATTTAAATAAAGAAATAAAATCTATTACTCAAGAACTTAATTAACAGATATTAGTGTAATCTCGTGTTGTTTATATTGCCGTTAATGTGTTGTCATTAATAACAACGTATGAGTATTCTAGAATGAGAAAAAGACGACACGGGATGAAACTTGAAACCTTATTGGCTCACACCCGTTGTGTTGACACGCAACCAAATGTGTTCGGTCAAGGATTCTAATTTCTGTACCATTTTGTACCTTGTCATAGTGACAAACAATATAAAAATCACTAGGGACCTAATACTATTTTCACTGTACAAAGTACGGAATGGTACTAAAATTATTATACATTTAAAAGAGCAATTATTGTATATATTTGTATATCTCGGAAACGGATCTAACGATTTTGATGAAATTTGCTTTATGGGGGTTTTCGGGGGCGAAAATTCGGTCTAGCTAGGTTAAGACCTATAAGGCTCTAAATCGAATTTTCATAGAGATCATAGTTAATATCAGTAACTACATAAATTTTTAATATCCGGGAGACCGAGCTTCTCTCATAAACTCTAATAATTCAAAAGAAAGCTTGGAAAGCTCGGTCTCCCGGATATTAAAAATTAATGTAGTTACTGATATTAACTATGATCTCCTCAACAGCTTAACATATATGATTTACCTCGTGTGTTTGTACGTTTTGAGACGAAGAAAAAGTAACGAATATTGAAATAAATTATATTGAAATGCGTCATATTAGGTACCTATATTATTACTCAATCAACAACCATGTTATAAAAAATAAAAATGAATATAGTTGATTCTAAATTGATTAGTTGAATCCGAACCATTTAGGTAACCGAATAAATTTATTTCGCTAGTTTACAGGTACAAGATGAATAATTCTACGTCAAATCTTGAGATTAGTTGTTAAGAGGACCCCATGAGCCGTGGCAAAATGCCGGTACAATGCGAGGAAGAAGAAGAAGTAAATAATTTTACGTAAAAATGCCAGCTATAGGTACGGATAAGGAAACAGATAAAAGTATTACGGAGCAGATAAAAAGTGAAATTTAATGACTCTTGGAAGAATTAGGACTAGGAATTAGGGATTAGGAATTGACACTTTATTACATCGTTGACGTGGTTGCGAAAAGGTTAAACATCAAACTATATTATTCAATTTTTTCCGATATTTTCCTGCCAGTAAAAATACTCTTAACTTTTTCAGCGTCGTGCCGGCACCCCCTAAATGCTAACGTACTTAAACTATAATTAAAACCACACAAGGGTTTTTTAAATAAATTTATATTAATTATAGTCAAGTTGTTAAAAAAACCGTATAACATTTCAGTACTTACTTAATTGAATTATTAGAGTTTGCATTCCTCTCAAAACTTATGATCATACGAGGATCAAGATAAAAATTATTTCAGCTCCACTCTCTAAATTTCAATGTGAGCTTAAATAACTTCAATTTAATAATAACACCGCTAAAAAACCTGGTTAATTTCAAAGCTCGATCAATTTTAAATGAAAACCCAGGAATTTTCAGCCGTATCGTATCAAAACTCTTAATCGGTTTTGCAACTTCCAATCCGGCAAAGTTCGTTTTACTCGCGCACCGAGGGTTCCTTACAGACATAGAGGTCCGATTATATTTTTCCTGTGAAATTTCTAGTAATGTTAATATTATGTAAGAATTTCATAACTTTTCTTCGGTAAACTTCCGAGATAATGTGAAAAAAATAGCATTCCCCAATGGTATTTTCGGTTTCGGTTTAAATAAATTTTTGTTATCTAAGAAATTGCAGAAATTTCACTTAAAGACAACTTATAAATAGCTAACTTAAAAAACAATACAAGTTACGCAATAAACAAGCACTTATTATGACAATGTTTAACAATAATACAGCGGCATTGATTTTTTTCACATTTTCCTTATAAGTCATAAGTTATTTATTTGCGAAAGATAGGGTATACATAGGATGTTGCAGTTTATAGTTAACTGAGCCAAGCTACCTTGTCACACGGTGACATGCAAATTTTAAAGTTTTTACCTAATACTAAACATGCACTTAAATAATGTCTAAAACTAATTCATGTGTATTTACATAGCAATATTAACATACAAAATAACAAATATTAAAGACTAATTATATCGTATAATACAAATAAATTGAGCTGTAGCAGTTTACTTATCCAGATATTCATTTATTGAATAGAAGGTCTGTTCATTAAGCCATTGAAATAAACGTCTCTTAAATAATTGTAATGTAAGGCTTTTAATAGTATCTGGCAGCTTGTTAAACAAACGTATGCTCATGGGATAACAACTTTTCCTATACAGACTCGTGTGAGTTCTCGGACATATCAGTTTGTTAGGGTATCGCGTATTAAAGTTACATATTTCGTCATTTTTTGTATATAGATTTTGATTGCATTTTACAAATACACACATTTCAAATATGTATAAACAAGGAACAGTGAGAAGATTCAGTTTTTTGAATAATGGTCTGCATGAAGTTAATACGGAAACACCACAAATCGCGCGTATACACTGCTTTTGAGCTATAAGCAATCCATTTATATTTGACCCGTTACCCCATACAGTTATACCATATCGTAGACTAGATGACACGTAGCCATGATACGCTTAGATTGCTGTTTTTTGGCTAGTAATTTTCGTTAAACGCCAAAGGGCATAGGCAAAACTGTTTATTTTCTTACACACGCTTTCAATATGATGTGTCCAGTGACACCTATCATCAAGTAAAATCCCAAGAAACATTGAACGATATATGAATGTTATATTTGATCTGGGCACGGGAATTTGTCTGTCCACGAAAATTGGATTTTACTGACACGAAAATTGGTCTTCTAAGAATAGTTGAAATACGTTTTATTATTAATTTATCCTTAAATCACTAAATAATAACCTCGTTCGTATTTGAAATCTATGGCATGTTTTTAAAACATCACACAAATAAATCTTATTAAACGACTGGATAATTCAAACAAAAATCTTAATCTACTTAGATTAAAGTTGAGTAGAATCTTATCCAAGTAGAAATGAAGTAACATTTTTTTACATTAATATACTATTTGCTTGTCAAATATCTATGTCCTGTAGGTTCGTGTACTTCTCTCACTATCACTGAGCGTAATAGTGAGCGAGAAGGATGTGATTACTCGGGAGTCTCAGGACCGCGGATATCATGTTTTTGGATTTTAATATGCTGTAAGTTATAACAAAAAAGTAATCTGTGTTTCTATTCTGTTTGGCCCTATGGTTGACTGTTGGAGAGTGCCATTTGGCATTAAGCCCGCCATTTGTACATTGTTTTATATAATAATAATAATAATCGATTTCTTCTCTCAAAAATAAAATTGCTCATTTAGAAGCAATTTCCATATAATGTAGTGTTATTAGAGTAAAATGGGTGTGCGGCTAACGCTGCGTTTGTCGCTTAATATTTGATTCAGAGTAAGTATATGTATTTGAATATTGAATGCAAATAAATTTTGAATTCTAATATATTTTGAATATGATCATGATACATTATGAAGCAATTCCGCATAATATTCATTGCTGATCTACATATTTATTAATATTTGCTTGTCAGACACAATGCTGACCAATTAAGTTTTGAATTTGAACTGTAATTTGTACATTCGTCATATAAATAAATAATAAGCATAAGTAAGCAAATAAGCTAAAAACAAGTCAATTTAGCGAAGTTGGTAAAGGTAGGATTGCGGAACATAATAGCCATAACAGGTAGACCTTAGGTCAATTTTATTTATACTCGTAGACGGTAATTGTTGATTTCGTATTCCAAATTATAATTGCGTACTTTTAATGTATGGGCTCCCACTCAACTATAAGATTAATTTAGATACGCTGTTGTCAACTGTAAAAAAATTACTAATCACGTGCCCCCATAGAAAAGACTAAACGGGCGCGGGGCGGGAATCGCGCATTTGTGTCTACATTTTTGTCTACTAAGATATTAACCAATTTAAATTTTTAGGTTTTATAGTAAATAAAGCATTATTTTAGATGACTCGTAGGAAAAGTATTGTGTTTATACAATAGTGATATAATCAAGCTTTTCAACGGTAGCGCTACTCTAACCACCCTTTTTTCCTCACGAAATCTGGCAAGGTTCTCAAGTTGTTAACGGCCTCCTTTAGTGTAGTTGTGGTGTAGATATCGGAGAGGGTGTATATCTACAGCTATCAGGTGTATCAGGTACACCTGATACCTGTTCCTAAATAAGTATTTACCACAAAACACATTCTTCTGAACTGCAAGTAGGTAGAAGTCTACCTACTTACCTGGTTTCCTCTGTGTCCATGTACGGCGTAAAATTTAAAAGAAAATTATATCATTTATCTTTATATATTTTAATATAAACCACGTAACAGAGCTTCGAAGTTTGACCGCTAAAAATAATAAGGCGCAAAATAAACAAACATTTGTACTTATTTTCAGAATTATTTTTTTAAACACTAGCTTATAGCTAGCCATATAGTCTTATAAAAATATGACGTTTTTTAGGTTATTAAAATAAAATGAAAATTTAGTAAAATAATATTATATTTTATCCGTCAAAATATATTTAAAAAAATTATATAATGTTTTCTGTAACCTACAAAAAAATACGCAACATTTGAATCCTATTAGGTTCCTGAATTCAAAATTTCGTGTTCCACGGGACACCCTAATGTACGCTCTGGACTAAAACAGCGAAAATCGAAATTTGCAAATTGCGGGCATCTTTCTTTGTTACTCTAATTACGCCTTGATTGGACTGAAAGAGAAAGATCCTCGCAATTTGCGAATTTAGGTTTTCGCAATAGGACCTCTGCACATAGGGCTGTTTTACCCATATTATAGAGATATGTGTCTATTTAGTTATGTCCTATAACTAATCCTTAATCCTGCTATTTTTCGTAGTTGGTGTCTAGGTATCCTGCTTTATCCGTTATAATATTATATGGCATGTATAGTTTCTATTATTCACGAACGGTATTAGACTAATATTATTAGTCCACGAACTGTCACGTCGTATGGTTACCATGGCAACACACTAATAATAATAGACTAATAACGGTCGCGACGGGTAGGTACCTAAATCATGGTAAGTATATTCAGATGACTCTTAGCGACGCCCATATGAGTAAATGTTCGAAGGTAATGTTGTAAGTACACCTAATTATTTGCGTCTTTTGACGGGCTGTGATATCTTTGTAATTATATCTTAGGGCGACTAAAACTTCACAAAGACTAAAGCTTTAGTAATTAACAGTATGTTCGCGTCTCAAACTAAGTAGACTTGGGATCACTTTAGCTTTTAGCTGGATAAACACAGTACCTACATATAAGTATTTCTGATCTCTGCTTTTTAGGATTCCATAGTCAACTAGGAACCCTTAGTTTCGTTATGTCCATCTGATAATGATACATAAAGATAAAATACATTTATTCGTGACAGTCACAAACACGTACGAACATGTACAGGCAACAGAAGAACAGAACTTAAGTGCGCATCACGGAATGGACCCAACTCTAGCTAGCTATGAAGCCAGCGCATTCGGTGATGTCACGACAGATAACACATACAGTACATTATAACATTACAGACAAAAAATCCAAGAAAAAGAAGAATTACTTACTACTACAAAGATTACACAAAAACACATGAAGATAACAAACACAAAAAAATATTCCTTTTTTTTTAATATAAGAGAGTTGGTTTACAATGAACGCGACTATAACATCTGCATCATGGTGGATAATCATCATGGTGGTGGTTATCATGGTGTCATCTGTCTGTCTGGATTACCGTATCCGCCGGACCGGATTGTAATCCCTACCGTCAACATCGAAAAATCGAAAATATAAAGATAAAGATTTAAATATTTTTGATGTTGGCTAGGGTAGGTTCTCAGGGCGCCCGGAGACACGGCTTCCCTCCGGCGGTTTCCAACCGAAAGCGATGATTGCGTAATTCGTTTCCCCTCTTCAAAAAGCATGTCATATTCATATTATTCATTTCCATTGCCATCTTCGTGTATTTTCATTTTCCCTTCGTTACCAAGGAGACTAAAAAGGGCCTATTTACTGATAACATTGAGATGTAAAATATTAAAGCTTTTTATACTACCATTTATGCCTAAAAGGTAAACCCAAAAAAGTGTCATTGTGCTGTCCCTAACAGGACCCGAAAATGAAAATATAATGTTTATTATGTTCGTAAAAAGTAACCGATGAGGGCCTCCGGTGACCCGTGAAGCCTTTTGTGGTCAACCATTCCCGCATACCTACAGCGAAAATTATATTTACTTAATAAACAAGATGTGGTTGTACTGTAGGTATGTCCTTTGGGGACAATTCTGTGGGTACTTCTTTGTTCTTGCTTTTGGCCGATTTTGAACGCAACTGGCCCGATTCGAATTTTAAGATACGTCAACTATAAGGTCTAGATACGATGGTTCCGATATGTCAGGGTCAAAAGTGACGTTTCTCCCCTAATAATTGACGTATCGGATATGTTTGAATCGGGCCGTATATCTTACAAGTTGAACAGATCCGTAGAACGATAAGAGAATTATCTATTAGGTACTGTTTCCGAGTCCCGTTTCATCATTTACACGCAACTGTGTAGCAAATTTCTACAGATTTGAGTCAGTCTCGCTCGCACATACTAACTTAAATAACTAGTGTTAATAGGAACACGAGTCTTTGAGTCTAAATTTGAAGAACTTGACTCGTTTTTACGAAGCTCAGAAAATGACTCAACTCTCTACAAAAGACTCGGGTTTTTAACAAGTTAAAGAACTCGAGCTACTACTTAAGACGAAAGGGGATGACTGCTTCTCCGTACAAGCGTAGTCCTCATTTTCCTCCCTGGGTATTGAAATGGTGGAAAATAGTTTTATATATTTTAATGGATTAACCAGCTACGGCCCTTTTTTTGATTTTTTTACTAATATAAGAGTTAGGAGTATTTACAAAATAATATGGAATATAATATAATATGTGCCTGCTCTTCTTGAGTCGACTGGAATTATCAGGGATGATGGCAAGAGGCCTGATGGGGTGTCCTTGGTTCCTTGGAGCTTGGGACGGATGTTAATGTGGGATGCTACCTGCGTAGACACACTGGCACCGTCCCACCTCCAACGGACTAATGTAAAAGCGGGCGCAGCGGCGGAAAGCGCCGAAATTTTGAAACGTAATAAATATAAGAGCCTCGGTGAGAGTATCATTTTGTACCATTTGGCGTTGAAACTTGAGGTCAATGGGGTCCCAGCGCACACAAGTTTTTTGGAGAAATCGCGAAACGTCTGGTTGACGTATCTGGTGACCGAAGAGCTGGCAGCTTCCTCGCACAACGTATCAGTATTGCGATACAACGAGGAAATGCCGCCACCATCCTTGGAACAATGCCTCAAGGGCCTATTTTAGATATATTAAGCTAGTTATAGTAATCATCTGTATATATCCATTATGTATATTGTTATTGTAAATAAACATTCAATTGTATATGGAATTGTTTTTCGCTCCTAGTTCTTATAATAATCGAAAAAGTCAAACGAAGGGACGAGAACGGGAAGCCGCTAACATGTTTGGAGTGATCACTGTAAAAGCTTATTTCTCTATGGAGTATATGGTATTGGCTTTAAGCTAGCCCTAGAAAAGGTACCTATGTTAACGGCACCAATCTTGGAACATTTAAGAGTAGCGCCATTCGTTTTGACATCAGCATAACAAATATCAATGAAAAATTAAACTTAAAGCAGCTATTTGGCTCTTGTTTATGGTTAAATATTGCCAGCGATTAAAAACTGATGGTAAATACTTGTTTTACAGGATTTGTCTATACCATCCCATCACTGGTGCCTGTTCCATTATAGGGGTGTTTACTATATATGATAATTAGAGCAACGGAAATACAAACACAAAGAATGAGATTGCACACCTCAATACAGAAAAGAATACAGCATCAATTCAATTATAGGTAAACAACAGGTGGTCTTATCGCTAAACAGCGATCTCTTCCAGACAACCTTTAGGTGGCGAAATTTCATAAACTTATGTCATACACACTATGTCATTAAATTTCTTCAATTATCCAATTACTTTCGTTAGCTATACTATGAGTATGTATGTCTTCTGATTGTGTATTTACGAATAAAATAAATCTATTCTATTCTTAATACATGGGAAATAAGGTCGTATAACGCTAAATTTAAAAGCGACAGAGCGTGTATACGGTCTTCCCTTTCACGATCTTCTCAAATTGGCCTTAATATATATAATCCTGAATAAAGAAAATAAAATAATTAAATATTCGTAATTACAAGTAGGTATTCCTCGTTTGATAGGATAAGTTGTAGGTATCAGCAATGTACCTAATCTTAATGAGTGATTCTGGATGATTTGACGAGGGTTATGTGCCAATATTTCGTACACCAGCTGAGCCGATAATAATTGGCTCTCTAATATGTTTGATATGGGTGTATTTAGCAATTAGTTATAATAGGTAAATTAATTTAATTATCTAGTTATATTTGTCGGCGTTCGAGCCTCGTTGGTAGTGACTGCCTATGAAGCAGGAGGTCCCGGGTTCGAATTCCGGTCAGGGCATTTATTTGTGTGTTTAGGTACCACAAATATTTGTTCCTGAGTTATGGATATCTTCTAGTATATCAGTTTTTTTTTTTTTTTTTTTACATATTATAGGACATTATTACACAAATTGACTAAGTCCCACAGTAAGCTCAATAAAGCTTGTGTTGAGGGTACTTAGACAACGATATATATAATATATAAATATTTATAAATACATAGAAAACACCCATGACTCAGGAACAAATATCCATGCTCATCACACGAATAAATGCCCTTACCAGGATTTGAACCCGGGACCATCGGCTTCATAGGCAGGGCCACTACCCACTAGGCCAGACCGGTCGTCAAAAATATTATAGGGACGTTATTAAACAAATTGACTAAGTCCCACGGTTAGCTCAAGAAGGCTTGTGTTGTGGGTCAGACAACGATATATATAATATACAAATATTTAAATACATAGAAAATATCCATTACTCAGGAACAAATATCTGTGCTCATCACACAAATAAATGCTCTTACCGAGATTCGAACCCAGGACCATCGGCTTCATAGGCAGGGTCACTACCCACTAGGCCAGACCGGTCGTGAAAGATCGTATAAGGGAGACCGTATACAGTGTATACACGCTCTTTTGTCGCTTTCAAATTTATAGTTATACGACCTTAATTCCCATGTATTAAGGTTAGAATATAATAGTTTTTTTTTATTCGTAAACACACAAACATAAAATAGTCAGTAGACATGCATAAAAGAGAACATAGTGAGAATATAATATACAAATACTTAATTACATAGAAAACATCCATGACTCAGGAACAAATATATGTGTTTATGTAAAAATATAAGTATATATGTTTACCGGGATTCGAACTCAGGACCATCGGCTTCAGTGTTTAGATACATATATAGGTACCTATCGTCGTTTAGTACCCGCAACACAAGTCTTAGATACTTACTGTGTGTAAAATTATCCTAATATAATAATAAAAAAATGCATATTATCGTTCCACTGCTGGGCACAGACCGCCTCTCATGCGCGAGAAAAAAAGAAAAGAAAAGAAAGAAAGAAAATAGAAGTGACATTTATTCCATAAAGCACACATACACAGGACAAGAAAATAAAGCTGATGAAGAGGGCTTGTGCTATAGTCCTACTGGCACTATGACCATAAATACATGAATTTCTTCGCAGATGTATATCTCTAATATATTTTCTTGTAAAACACTTTTAATTGGATAATTTTTTTCACAGATATTTTCTTACAAAACTTGGATATATTTATTTTGCTTCGGTACAACAAAAAACATCTATACGAGTAGAATATCAATAAATGAAATTTTAGCCTTTTTTATACATTAATATATGAACAGATCCCTTCCATATTTTCCTTCAAGCTTAGCTTAAGATAAAACTATTCCCCATACAATTAAGTGATACATTTCAGTAGTGAAGGCAGAGGGCATCTGGCTCGCTACAATGTTCTGTAATAAATGCATATACCGTCACAGTTCCGATGGGTATAAAAAATATAAATCAATCGTTACCAGCGCTAACTGCATTGGTTACATTACCTGCCACTAAATCAATTTACTTAAACGCCCACACTGTTTCTGCGGAATACAAAGCCGCAAATTAATTACTACAGTAATTATTATTTTATGAGTGAAATATCATGGGATCAGTTACAATAATTTAAAAGGTTTCCTCAAGATGTCTTCCTTTAGCGAAAAGTTAGTGGTAAATATCAAATTATAATTCCATAAATTTTCATTAATAATTAATTTAATATTTAATGGTTTTTGAAGCAATAACATTAATTCTTTTTAATTGTTAGAAAAACCTAGATCTAAAAATAAATAATACTAGCCTTACAATAAAATACAAAAAATTATCCCCCTGCGGCATGGTGCCGTAGACAAATTTTTTGAGCGAGGAAGCTGCCAGCTCTGCGGTCACCGGTGACCTAATCATTTTAGAAAGTTCCTTAAACATGTTAAGGGCGCTTGGACCCCACGGACCAAGGGTCTCAACGCCAAAAGGTGCGAAATTGTATTCCGTAAATATGTTCCGAAATTGTGAGTCGGACGTTAGATGAACTCGACCACCTCCGCAGCGGACGTGTAAAATTGACCTGTTATATTTATTTATATTAAAAACGTTAGATGTCACCTGGCCCTTATTTCTTCCAACAAAAACACCTGGTAAAGAAAGCCCCGTGGGTTCAGGAGGTTTTTTAAGGTGCGTTTTAGACCTATGTTCGGGATTTTTTTTCTATCGTGCTGAAATTGGGGACATTTCATATGGCGACGGCCAAGGGGTGGGGCATACATATTTTTTTTCTTTAGCTCCCCCTTGGCGACGCTCATGAACAGTCTAAAAATCAGGTTTCGAATGGATGAAGTTACTAGGGAAAGACTTCGTCAAGATTGCTAATTTAACTTTTATTTTGCAACCGTGTCGTACAAAAATCGTAAAACGCGCTACGATTTTTCAAAAATTTAGAACCTACTGCACACTTATACTGCACCACACCAAGAACTGTTAAACTTGCATCCTCCACCGTGGAACAGCTTCCAGATACCGGGAGACCAATTCGAACGTACATGGATTGGCGCGATTGAGACGCACGGGCGAATGTAAATTAAATGACATCATTTTGATTAAATTGGCTTGCGTACTTTAAGTCGCGCAGGATATGTATGAAGTCGCGCGCGAGAATGCAACTCATACCTAATATTATTGACATTAGCCAATAACCTTTTATAGGTAATCCTCATGTTGCACGTAAAATGTGAGTATCTAAAAAAAAAAAGAATAGTTTAAATAACAAAAGTGTCATTTTTGTTTAGGCGCTCCTAAAAAGTTGAAAAATCACATCCAACCTTGTGGAACTCGAGGAGACTTACCCCCTTATTCATAAACGTATCCGACGTATTGGTATGATGGAAAGGGACAAACGATTATTAGCGGCATCGTAACTTTAGTACACGTTTATGAATAAGGGGGTTAATGTTTATCGATATCGTGCTCTTTAATAAGTCCGGCCCCGGGACAGAAGTCAAGTAGAAATGGCCCATTGTAGGGGACTAGCAGGCTAATTCGAACGCGCACCACACATTAAACCGATATGGGAATCATATCAGTTAGATACTTGTGAGTGAAAGTGCGTGCCCGGGAACGCGGATATCATGTTTTTAATTTTAAAATTTTTGTACATCTAAAAAACAAGTTATCGATACGTTCCCTCAAAGATGATATTGCTGATTTTTAGAAGCAATTCATATTTTTAGTTTTTGTGCATAATTTGGTACAAATTTTTACAGTGCATTTTACACAATTTTTTTCTATCGAGCGAAGGTCAAAAACTCAGGATTCGAATCGATGCAGTTTTTTGAGAAAGACCTCAAAATTACTAATGAAATTTATGGCAGCATTTATGGATCACCATCTTATTTATTAATTTATAGATCTTACATATAAACTAGATTATTTTTAACTAGATGTTTTTTTTGTCATTTAATAAATTTGTTTTCAATTAATTTATATATATATATATATATATATATATATATATATATATATATATATATATATATATATATATATATATATATATATATATATGGTATTTAGATAGTTATTAGAAGCAGCGTAGGGAAAAACTATTGAAATATCATCTGCGAAAAGAACACAAGTTTGATCTAAAATTGTTGGTTTATATAAATTAGGAAAAGGAGACAACCGATATTACTTCCTTGTGGGATAGACCCAGTCAAGACTCACTTTTCTGATTTTAACACTCTCCATCGTTTTATCGATCTCATCGCGAGGTCTACCACTCACAGAGCTACTAGTTATATCAAAGGATAAAATGAAAAAAAAAATACGCTGCTGGCAGGACTTCACATCCACTCTACCGACGATGGGCTGGGGGCAGAGCCAGGCGCTATGCGCGGGGGAGTCTCTGCGGTTAAACGCTCACAGGACTTGGGTGCCTGACCAACTAGCACGCAAAATGTCTGCAGCCTACAGGCCGCCCGCCGAGGCGCACGCGGTCGAATGCTGATACTGACCCTGCGGCACCTTTTTCTAAGAGCGGAGTCGGGATGCGTTGGTGGTTTTAGACGGTAGTCCTCCACTGGTGACTTCGTCATCGCCCGTAGTTTGCCCCAGACCAGGTGGCATGCGTAAACGGATTTACCCAACGTTAAAAAAAGACTTAAACTCGCAACCTCTGCAATTCTCGCATTGCTCTTTACCAATTAAGCTACGGAAGCCTACCAAAAGGTTTAATTTACGGATATCATTGAGGTTGATACTTAACTGATATCTGATACAATACTCCAAGTTTTCTCTTCAATGTGTCGTGATTGGCGCCGCTACGGAATGAGTTTCCCATCCTGCCCACGGAGACGAAACATAATCGCCCTAGGGACTACCGTAAATTGCTACACTGTAACTAGGCAAAAACTTGTTAAATAGAAGTACAACTTCCATCAGTTATATAACCCTGAAAATCGAAGTTCGTAAATTGCGGGCATCTTTCTCTGTCACTCTAGTTACGCCTTCATTGGGGTAAAAGAGAAAGAACTTCGGTGCCCTCTGGTCCTTCTCCGAACGCAGCTCGCTGAGAACTGAGCGGCCGTGCGTACCCGGGATCGCGGATATCAATGTTCTTGAATTGTTATTTTAATTTAGTTTTAACTTAAAATGAAGTAATCGATTAGTTCGATCAAATATAAAATTACGCATTTTTACAGTGGCAATTTTCATAATCAATATCTAATAGTTACACATTTTTAAAGGTGTCCTCTATACAAACATACTTAGTCACGATCTCATTTTAAAACCACTAGCTAGATTGCTCTAAAACTTTGTACTTACAATAGAATAAGGTATATCTGTGTCTGTTATTAGTTTATGTAGCTTCAGAAACAGTACAGCGAATTTAAGTTTTTGTTTGAAAAATTATTTTTGCTCTCTTTCGTATGATTTTTAAATTGAAGCTATATAAACTAATTACTATGGCGACCAGTTTGGTCTAGTGGGTAGTGACCCTGCCTACGAAGCCGATGGTCCTGTCCGAAAGTTCTATTAGAATCGAATACGTAGTTTTAAAATGAGAACGAAACTCCTTTTGTGTGGAAAGGTGTAATTCGGCCAAGTTTGCCGGGGACTGTAATGGTGCTTTTTAGACCTACGTTCCTGTTTTTTTTTCTACTGACTGAAAGTTGGTTTTCGAATCCATTCGAATCGATTAAGTTACTAGAGAAAGGCCTCAAGAAAAAGAAAATGAAAATTTATTGATAACAATAGTTACAGAACGTTTCGTACTTAAGTATATTAAATCTAACACATGGCATATGGTAAGTTTATTGTTTTTAATTATACATATTTACAATCCGAAATTCATTGGATACCTACATGTTTAATATTACATTAATTTATACATTCATAATTATTAAAAATTAAATTTTAAGGTAAGTGGCATGTCGAAAAAATCATTATAATCATAAAACTTATTAGTAAGTAGCCACTTGTTTAACCTACATTTAAAACCGGCGGTGGAGGTTGCATTTGTGACAATGTGTTATGGCGGATGGCGGTTAAATACTGATGGTTTTCATAGAAATTTTACACTAATTATGATATGCCATGCAGTTTGGTCCGACTTTAGGTTTTTTTTTTTTTTTCATTTCATTTCATTTCATTTATTCATTGTGAAGTCATGTACATTTCAATTAAGATGTTATATATATGAACAAGTCAGAACATGACACCCCGTAGGGGCATACAATATTACTTAAAGCTAATAACAGTACCTACATAATTAACTAACAAAATAATTACAAGAACGAGAAACTTATACTATAGGTCAATTATTACATGTCATATAATATCTTTTTTATAGGCTATAAATTATTATCATTAAAAAAATCTTTAACAGAGTAGTAACATTTGTCAATAAGGAATTTAATTAATTAATTTTTAAATACTGTCAACTGGGGTTCTAGCTTTATATAATCAGGAATTTTATTAGTTATAACTATACATTTATAATGAGGACTATTTCTGTATATTTCCAAGTTGGTTTTTGGTAATATTAATTTATTTCTATACTTCGTTCTAGTATTTTCCTTATCTTGCTTTAGTTCGAATAAATCTGGATTTTCCCGAACAAAGAGAGCGGCTTGTAAAATATAGATGCAAGGCAAGGTTAATAATTTAAATTCAATAAAGAAAGGGCGACAACTGTTGGGGATATGCACATTTGCCTGGACACGAATACATTTTTTTTGCATCTCAAACAGTTTTTTGGAATCGGTACTGGCTCCCCACAGCACCACGGCGTAGCGGAGCCATGCGTAAGCATATGCGTGATATGCCGATAGTGCACACTTGAAATCTGTATTTGATTTTAGTATATTATGCCCATATAAAAATTTTGATATTTTTGTTTTAATATGTTCAATATGTTCTTTCCAATTTAAGGCCGAGTCTATTGTTACACCTAGTAAGTTAAAATGTGTCACTTCTTCTATTTTACATGAGTCAATATCTAAATTTATTTCCAAGGGTTTTTTTTGTATGGGCTTCAACTGTATAATTTTAGTTTTCATCAAATTAATTTCTAAGTTATGGTCACTCAGCCATTCTTTTACGGAAGTAAAATTATCATTAAGGTATGAATTGCATTCTGAACTATTCTTGCAACTAAACAATAGCGATATATCGTCGGCAAACATTACGCAGGAGGTTTTTGTGTCTAGGCATTTTGGCAAGTCATTAATATACGCCAAGAATAGAAGACAACCACATACGCTGCCCTGGGGGATGGAGCAAGTAGTATGACGCATTTTAGAGGTCACGGTTTTTATCTCCTCGGACTCCTTATCTAAACATTCCAGTTGCACGCATTGTTTTCGATTTTGGAGGTAAGATTTAAACCAGTTGTTGTTTTTAAGCTCATAAACAATGTATATTGCCTGACTAAATATAACATTACAAAATTAAAACTAAAATTAAACCTAGAAATAAAATAAAAAAACAAGTACCTAATAAAAACAAGTTACGTTTTAAATTCGAACTATTGGTTTACTTTGGTGGTAATATACATATTTTTTACAAGCAACAAAATATGTTTATTTCCATAAATTTTCTTTAGACCTTATAATAAATTTATTATACAGTTTAAACTAAAACCATTTACTCGAACCCGAGGTCATACCGAGTAACTTTTACTATGGGACCAGCCCCAAAATCACGGCATAAAGTTTTAGTTGGTCTGGCGTAGACATTTCCTATGGATGAGTCAAATTTGTTTTCGTGATTTCGGGGTTAGCCTCATAATAAAAGTTGCTCAGTATGACCTAAATAGGGTTTGAGTAAATGGTTTTAGTTAATAAACATACTGTATATTGATTAATATATACAGAGAGGTATTACAGTAGCTTTACAAATACTAAACTAATATATTTGAAAAAATATACGTTATATCTATATCTATCTCATATTACGAAAAAAACTTTGTAAAAATATGACATTTCATTAATTTTGCCCCTGATGCTCTCCGGTTCAGCCGGGCCTCATTCTTATTGAAAATCAGTCCGGTTTGCAAACCCTAGTCGGAACTAAAACATTATTATATCACATATTAAGTAATTCTTCTTTGCTCTTCCAATAAAAATATTTTACATGGCGCTGTAATCCTCTTACTGAGTAGACAACAAGCTAAAGAAGTACCTAATCTAATGAAAGGTACCTGAAAATAAAATATAAAAGATTGGTAAAAGGCCTTTGAAGACGATGTAGACGATGTCCGATTCCGATCTATGAATTCGTTATGGTTTTCATATTTTTACGATAAGACCTTGAACCGACTCACCGCCAATACATGTACGAAGAATTACGAGCGAAATGGACGTACAAAATTATAACAAACTGACATAATTTTGATATCAAAATATAAGATCGAATTGGGCATAATCATTTTGCACCAGTCAACATGAGATATCGTCAAGGTCGTGTCAAAACCGTAACGCAATGTTAAATCAGAATCAGCCCCAGATCTTGTTCACGACCAAAATAAACGGCTTGATGAATTTTGTCCGTATTGCGTCCTTCAATTGGGTGACAAACTCTTTTTAAAAACTTTTCTGGTGGTTCAGCATCTGAAATGAATAATCCTTAAAATACGAGGCCATGAAGGATGATCACAATATATTGCCATAGGTAGGTATTATAATTATTTAGTTAACAGTAGGGAAGAGTTGTGAAATCCCGGTCAGCGGGTAATTGCGGACGTTGATATTTTGGGCGATACGGCGCCCCTTTCTCCCCGTGACCGCTTTCAAGGAAATGTCCTCGGCACATTTAATGCTCAGATATACTTCGTGACGGGAGGCTGCGAGCCTCCTTCAAGCTAGGTGTCGTTACATATTTTCGCAAGGTTTCATCAAGTTTCATGTAAGTAATTTTCATATAATTCGCGTGGTCTTTAAAGCTTTGAAATTGTTATTGATCGACCAAAGTGAAGTTTTCCGTTTCAGCTTGGGTAAAAATGCAAGGCAATCCGAGTTCCTCCGTAAGACTACGTACAGTAGTCAAGAGCCCGTAGTTACGCCTACTAACTTTTTAGGGTTAAATGGATGCCGTGAGGTTCTAAGGGTATTTTCTTCTCATAGGGCATCTGGTAATAGTTTCGAACTCAAAACTTTGGGGGCAATTTCTGATAGGCTATCCCGCTGTGCCCGTTAGAGACACATACACTTTTTGTACACGTATGGTCGGATACCTTATCTACAACTAAGCGAGGCATATAAGCAGTGATCGGAACTATGGGATTAAAACTTTAACAAAACTTATCAAGCGGACGTAAAAAGAGTGCTTATAGCCTTAAGGCACATATTCGAATATCCCTATGGACATGAATATTTTTAGGGCTGTATGCACTATTTTATGTCCGCTTAACAAGTTTTGTTAAAGTTTTACTCCCATAGTTCCGGTCACTGCATATAAGTTATAATTTAATGTAAGTACCTATATTCAATGTCCAATATTTTTAATTACTTATTCCTTACAATTCTTGACTTTCGAAGACTGTTCTGTAAGAATCTATTTTCAACAAAAATATTATGATTATGAGACTAAAAATAGTTATAACATAATCATTCATAATATTTAATTAAGTTAATAGATTACTTCGGCGTCCGCCTGCTCGTGGAGATAGGATATCGTTTCGTATTCAATCAAAGGAGCAGTATGGGATTGTAGGCTATTGTCATAAAGCGTCCTGCTTACGGCATTGAGCTTCGATCATGTCATCCACAGACAACACCGACACAGCAATATCATAGAGAAATAAGTAAGATTAGAGTGCTCACTCCATCAGTTTCCTAACTTAATAATACATTAATAAGTTGTGTGGGAGGTATGGAAAAACGTAATAAGTACTATTAATAAGTTTGAAACTTGCTTAAAACTTTATACATACTTATTAAGAGTCCTTATTCCTACAGACGAGCGTATTTTGTAAAATGCTTCCTTTTTCATTCAAGATTACGACGTAACTATTAGTATTTATTCAAAAACTGGTAACGTACTTAAATAATCGTTTCCTAAACTAGCGGCTCCAACAGTTCAAATTTTCATTTTCTCTTTTAAACCTCTTTTTTAATGAGTTTTTTTGGGAGTCTTTTCCAAATTTTGCAGTGAGATGTGGCGTTTCGGTTCTCAATTTTGCTGTAAACAAGAATCATTTGGTACATGAATGACTACAATTTGATTCAACATATCTCGTACGAGGGGCTGGAATGATTAACAATCGAAGATTCATTTGAAAAAACTGATAAAATACCTTCCGAGTTTTCTTCATTTTTTTGGCGAAAACAGGGTTTTATTATATTTTTTTTCCGCAAATTGTACGCATATTTTGCTTTAAAAATAATATTATAGCAAACTGTAACTTTATGTTAACCTATAAAAAAAAAATCATAACTATGGGACCTACATTGCCGTAAATTTATATTTTTTTTAAAACACGTATAAATCACGCAGCAGCGACGCCCCGCTCTCAGTCCGCGCGGAGCGCGCTTAGAGGACGGACCTGTGCTCGATTGTCAGGCATTCGTTGCGATCGTAATCAGCTACGGAGTTCCGAGAAGTGCTATATACTGCGATTAGAAAATCTTAATAAAAGTTCATTTTTTACACTATGCTTAACACTCTCGCTTATTGATGGATTTTCAGTGGTCCTTTTTTTATACTACGTCGGTGGCAAACAAGCTTACGGCCCGCCTGATGGTAAGCAGTATCCGTAGCCTATGTACGCCTGCAACTCCAGAGGAGTTACATGCGCGTTGCCGACTCTAACCCCCTCCCACCCCTCGTTGAGCTCTGGCAACCTTACTCACCGGCAGGAACACAACACTATGAGTAGGGTATTTTCTGAAGAACGCATTTTTACTTGAAATTACGTTAGGGTTTGCATTTGCATTATTATTTTTGACCCGGATGAAGTCCAAGTTCTCATGATGGAGTCAGGAGTTGGTCACCAGAACTCCTAATCTACTCATTATAATCCCATCGTGTTTGGGCTCAAAAGATTTGCCCTGACGAACACCATCGATCTAGATGAGGTCCAGGGTCTCATGATGGAGTCAGGAGTTGGTCACCAGGACTCTTAATCTACTTATCATAACGCCATCGTGTTTGGGCTCAATAGATTTGCCCTGACGAGCACCATCAATCTAGATGAGGTCCAGGGTCTCATGATGGAGTCAGGAGTTGGTCACCAGAACTCCTAAATTACTCATCATAACCTCATCGTGTTTGGGCTCAATAGATTTGCCCTGACGAGCATCATCAATCTAGATAAAGTCCAGGGTCTCATGATGGAGTCAGGAGTTGGTCACTAGAACTCCTAATCTACTCATTATAATTCCAACGTGTTTGGGCTCATGGGATTTGCCCTGACGAGCACCATAGATCTAGATGAGGCCCAGGGTCTCATGATGGAGTCAGGAGTAGGTCACTAGAACTCCTAATCTACTCATCATAATTCCATCGTGTTTGGGCTCAAAAGATTTGCCCTGACGAGTACCATCGATCTAGATGAAGTCCAGGGTCTCATGATGGAGTCAGGACTTGGTCACTAGAACTCCTAATCTACTCATGATAATTCCATCGTGTTTTGGCTCAAAAGATTTGCCCTGACGAGCACCATAGATCTAGATGAAGCCCAGGGTCTCATGATGGAGTCAGGAGTTGGTCACCAGAACTCCTAATCTACTCATCATAACTCCATCGTGTTTGGGCTCAATAGATTTGCCCTGACGAACACCATCGACCTAGATGAGGTCCAGGGTCTCATGATGGAGTCAGGAGTTGGTCACCAGAACTCCTAATCTACTGATCATAACTCCATCGTGTTTGGGCTCAATAGATTTGCCCTGATGAACACCATCGATCTAGATGAGGTCCAGGGTCTCATGATGGAGTCAGGAGTTGGTCACCAGAACTCCTAAACTACTCATCATAACCTCATCGTGTTTGGGCTCAATAGATTTGCCCTGACGAGCATCATCAATCTAGATAAAGTCCAGGGTCTCATGATGGAGTCAGGAGTTGGTCACTAGAACTCCTAATCTACTAATTATAATTCCAACGTGTTTGGGCTCATGAGATTTGCCATGACGAGCACCATCGACCTAGATGAGGTCCAGGGTCTCATGATGGAGTCAGGAGTTGGTCACCAGAACTCCTAATCTACTCATCATAACTCCATCATGTTTGGGCTCAATAGAGTTGCCCTGACGAGCACCATCAATCTAGATCAGGTCCAGGGTCTCATGATGGACTCAGGAGTTGGTCACCAGAACTCCTAGTCTATTCATCATAACTCCATCGTGTTTGGGCTCAAAAGATTTGCCCTGACGAGTACCATCGATCTAGATTAAGTCGAGGGTCTCATGATAGACTCAGGAGTTGGTCACCAGAACTCCTAATCTATTCATCATAATGTTAATTTGATGGTGCTTATCGGGGTAAATCTATTGAGCCCAAACACGATGGAGTTATGATAAATAGATTACGAGTTCTGGTGACCAACTCCTGACTCCATCATGAGACCCTGGACTTCATCTAGATCGATGGTACTCGTCAGGGCAAATCTTTTGAGCCCAAACACGATGGAATTATAATGAGTAGATTAGGAGTTCTAGTGACCAACTCCTGACTCCATCATGAGACCCTGAACATCATCTAGATTGATGGTGCTCGTGAGGGCAAATCTATTGAGCCCAAACACGATGGAGTTATGATGAGTAGATTACGAATTATGATGACCAACTCCTGACTCCATCATGAGACCCTGGACTTCATCTAGATCGATGGTACTCGTCAGGGCAAATCTTTTGAGCCCAAACACGATGGAATTATAATGAGTAGATTAGGAGTTCTAGTGACCTACTCCTGACTCCATCATGAGACCCTGGACTTCATCTAGATTGATGGTGCTCATCAGGGTAAATCTATTGAGCCCAAACTCGATGGAGTTATGATGAGTAGATTAGGAGTTCTGGGGAGTTCTGGTGACCAACTCCTGACTCCGTCATGAGACCCTGGACCTCATCTAGATCGATGGTGTTCGTCAGGGCAAATCTTTTGAGCCCAAGCACGATGGAATTATAATGAGTAGATTAGGAGTTCTGGTGACCAACTCCTGACTCCATCATAAGAACCTGGATGGACTTCATTCGGGTCATAAATAATAATACAAACCCTAACGTGATTTCAAATAACACTGAAACTCTATAGCACTAATGTGCGCAAACGATTGGCATCTTGACTAGGCAGCATGGGTGCGTAGCCACCATGCCAATCGATACGACAACGAAACACTATCTGTCTCTCTCTCGTACTAATATGCACAAACGATTGGCATCTTGGCTGGGCAGCATGGGTGCGTAGCCAACATGCCAAACGTTTACGATACGACAAGGAAACACTATCTGTCTCTCTATCGCACTAATATGCGCAATCGATTGGCTTCTTGGCTAGGTATCATGGGTGCGTAGCCAACATGCCAATCGTTTACGATACGACAACGAAACACTACTGTCTCTCTATCGCACTAATATACGCAAACGATTGGTATTTTGGCTAGGCACCAAGCAAGTGTGTGGCCAACATGCCAATCGTTTACGATACGACAACGAAACACTATCTGTCTCTCTATCGCACTAATATACTTTATTTATACCTGCAGTCATTTACTAACTTCTTCATTTTCCATTGGTGTGAAAGAGACAGAATAAAGAGCAAGGGTTATAGTACACTCTGTAGTCTGTACACTTAGTAGTAGTGTACATAAAAAAAACTACTGTGCATATAAAATAAAATAAAGAGTGCCCATATGATATCATATAACACTAAAATTAATGTTGCTTGAAATTATATTGAAAACTATCAAGATTATTCTAGTCTGCATTGAAACGCGCGTCGCGTTGCCGGCGCTCGCGTACCGAGCGCCAACGCCATCTATCGAGCGTTATTTCGTGAAATCGGAGAACGCTCCAAGGATTAAGGGCTCTTTTAACAATATGAAATTACATACAATTTGTCCCATTTGGGATTTCATATTTACTCTACCCAGAATGAGGAGCTATTCAAACCAGGCAATTCCATCCAAATCTAACATAAAAAAAAACTCAAATATAAGATAAAGTCGTTTTATTCGAAGATTTAAATATCAAGTTTCACATAAGTTTACTAAAATAGCAATACTTATTCTCGCCTTGTGTTGTAAAGGCTTTATTTACGTAGGAAAGGACAAAACAAATAAGAAGACATGTACTCGTACCTATTACTTTCGGGCTTTCTACGTGTCGAATCCAAATATTGAAGGAATCTGTCTTGGCTGAATCACGTTTACCTTACGTCTGTTTATAATATCGATGGCAAAAAGCAGAAACGTGGTAACCGCCAAAATGAAAACTTTACACCAGAGCCAAAAATCTTTTCAGTTTTTCGAAAAAAACACAACTTCTTTGTTTATTAACGAAATTAATTCAGATTTGGAATACTTAAATACATCATTTTCATAATTATTTCATGCGTTATACCTACTCAAAACAGAAAAAAAATACTGGTTTCAAATTTAGCGGCCCTTACTACAATAACCCTTTTAGTTTCGTTACGCAGAAATGCTGTATAAATGAAACAGGTATGGAAACCGTTGGACCAGTAATAATTTTCAAAATCATTAGGAAAAGCCTGCGGCTGTCGTAAATTTATAAACTCGAGTTTGCAATATTCTTACCCCCGAAATGACTCACAATTTTTTTTCAATACACTTGCGAAGAAAAAACTAAATTTTAAGCGAATAATCATTAAATACGGTGACATTTCAGACATTCGTCCGCCATATTGTAATTTTTTTGACAGGTTAGACATTTAGTCATTGAAGGCCTAGACCCATCCGACATTCAGCCACGATTGAATATTGTGTAAAAATATTTTTCAACACACTTGCTCAAAACGGCGTTTTTATTCCACCGATTTTTGGCTTATAATCCTAGATATTAAACACGCGTGCTTTTTTCAGTATATTATACCACTCGTGCTTTTTCATTATATTATCCGAGTGAGTTAAGAAGGTAACTGATTGCTAATAATATCTATGGAAACGAAGCCTTCTTAAATTGGACGAGTAGATTTTACAACGTGGATTGGCGGGAGGCGGCGCTCCGCCAGCGGCAGGCAGTATGACTGATGCAACACTGCATACTAACCGATTTGACAATTAAAATTTTGATTCATATGAAAGTTTCTTATTTCCTCGTAAATGTGTTGAAAAACGTCGTATAAAACGCGTATGCTATGGTCATTACACACATCGGCTTTCTTATTGCGCGCTCGCTTGCAGCTCGCGCGCACAATATCGCCTCGTGTCTGATGACCAACTTAGCACACTTGTATCATAATGTACTATTATGCGGCTATTACATTATCAAATTATTATTCAACTAGGGAAAAAATAAATTAATTTTATGACATATATTTTGATTTGTGTTTTTGACGTGATAACGTCTTATAAATTGATGAACACCGGTAGCATGCACGAAAAAGTGTCACGCTGTGGACAGATATACAAAATTATGATAATTCAGTAATAATAATTCAATTCAATTTATAAATAAAAGTATGCAATTTTTCATAATGTTTTCTTATGACGATATCACGCAAAATTATCTTCCGTAAACCGACTTTACTGATAACCATTTTTTAGGGTTCCGCTAAATGGCAAAAAACGGAACCCTTATAGATTCGTCATGTCCGTCTGTCTGTCCGATTATGTCACAGCCACTTTTTTCCGAAACTATAAGAGCTATACTGTTCAAACTTGGTAAGTAATGATCGCGAAACGTCTGGTTGACGTAACTGGTGACCGAAGAGCTGGCGGCTTCCTCGCACAACGTATCAGTATTGCAATACAACGAGGAAATGCCGCCAGCATCCTTGGTACAATGCCTGAAGGGCCTATTTTAGATATAAGCTAGTTATAGTAATCATCTGTATATATCCATTATGTATATTGTTATTGTCAATAAATAGATTAAGTTTCAATAAAATAAGTGTCAATAAGTAGATGTATTCTATGAACCGCATTAAGATTTTTACACAAGAATAGAAAAAAAAAAACAATAAATTTTGGGGGTTCCCTATACTTAGAACTGAAACTCAAAAAATCTTTTTTCATCAAACCCATACGTGTGGGGTATCTATCTATCTATGGATAGGTCTTAAAAATGATATTTAGGTTCCTAATATAATTTTTTTCTAAACTGAATAGGTTGCGCGAGAGACACTTCCAAAGTGAAAAAATGTGTGCTCTATAACTTTTAAAATAACACACCCCACAAGGGCACCTCAGTACTAGCTTCACCCTCTGGTCCGCATCCAACGAAGAGCGACTAGGATTGTCGGTTGCCAGCTTCGGATCGGCTTAACTCCTCGGCGCTGCGTAGAAATGTGGCCTCGCACTGCATATTCTAACGCACACTTATATCATGGGGAGTGCTCTGAGGAATTTATATCTAATATTTACTGAATATACTTACATACATAAATAAAATAATTACATATATATATATATATATATATATATATATATATATATATATATATATATAATATATAAACCTGCTTTCAAATTAGTATCATCGTGTCAAATATACGCTGTAGTGTCAACATGTTATAACACAACTGATTTACATAAATCTAATCAGTACCCCTAGTGTAAATTTTATCGACATCATAACGTGACGAACGCGTTTGCGTTAAGTCTCATTTTGTATAGGATTTTGAGTTTCCAAAACGTCCCGCTTGGCGCGCTCTTTCTAAATCCAATACAAAATGAGACTAAACGCAAACGCGTACGTCACGTTTCAAAATCGAATTTATTTACACTAGGGGTACAGAAAGCAAACACGTATATCATTCCGTCTAGAAAAAAACGGAAATAGCTAGTGCGTCTTTAATAAGCGGTAGGTACAATTAAATTGTAGATTATACAACTCAGGCATAAAGCGCGGATAAAATAGGGCATTTATGCCCGACTTTGCTTTTCACTTCGATTGGAGGAAAATATACAGAAATAATTATGTTTAAAAATATCTTGTTCGTTATTTTATCGTATTTATTCAAGACTAAAAAAGCGTGCTCGGGTCAGCTGCAGCAGTGGCAGTTTGTATGCCAGAGTTTGAACTTTAATGCTAAGTTAATAAGGGTTGTAATAGAGGATTTTACTTTATGCTCTAGAGCAACTAAGCAACTTTGTGTCGCGTACACGCGACTAAACTCAATTTTTCGAGCGTGAGGACTCCTCGTGAGGAATGAAAAAAATACGTTTACTCATATCAGATACGTCTGTAAGCACATTTTAAAATTAAAGTATTGCTTGTTAAAAATAGTTTAGTATGGGTTACTGGTGGGTGTAAAATGTAATTTTTTTAAATTTAGTCGTTGAAATTGTCCACCTTTTGTTACGTCTTCTCATCTTGCCTTTTAATAATGAGGCCGCAAGCGTGCGTCTGCGTCTCCGTTCCCGCGTCACTGCGTCCCCGGTAATATGTGACGAGAAGAGACAGTTTTTAAATATTCGTCAAAATTTCAAAAATTATGGTGGTAAATTATACAAAATGATGTATAATAGGAACCGTTACAGCAAATGTTGTAGATTGTGCAAGTATCAAAACTACGTTGAAATTAAGTCGATTTTCAGAGAAATTGTCGCTTGTTTTGAAATAATTTCTGGAGCAAATTGATTTCATCTAACTTTCATTTACACTACTTCAAATTTATAATAACAAAAATGTAGTTTATTAAAGTTGAAGTACAGGATATGTGTAATCCAAAATGACCATTTTTAGCAGTCCAAACTTTACGAAATTTGTAAATAAGATCGACAAAATCAGTGCTTTACGCGCGTTTACCTAAACGTCGATCAGAAAAAAAAATTCATCATTACTAATTAAGTGTTTACTACTAATTGTCTGTTTTCAAAAAATTTTTTTATTAAAATGAAAGATAACAAGAGGTGCTTATAGAAACCAGTACTTGTTATTTCTAATAGTTAAATTTCATCGACTAAATCTATCAATTTGACATTGTTGCGACTAAAATCGATAACGGCCTCTTATAGGACGTTCGGTATAATATGACACTATGCGCCCCCTTAATGGTCCAATTCGAACATTAAAATACGATATGAATTAGATACGTCAGTGTCAAAAGTTACGTTTCTTCAAACAAAAACTTACTATTGACACTGACGTATCTAATTCATATCGTATCTTTAGCAAATATTTGCCTTAACTAAAAGTTTGAATCGGATCGTAAGGCGTGAAAACACAAGGAAACTTCGGTAGCCCGGATGATTCACTTCAGGGCGATAGAACCGGTGTCAAAAGGTCGCAATTTCAAGTTTTGTCCGAAGTAGTAAATTTATCAATTTTTCTTCTTACAAGCTTTTATTTAACTTGCCCTGTTAGCATGTATGTCATTTTGTTAGTGTTAAATCTTGGAAGCTAAATTTGACCCACTTCCCGATTTCCGATTGAGCTGAAAATTTGCATACGTATGTAAGTCGGGTGACAATGCAATATTATGGTACCATCGAGCTAATCTGATGATGGAGACAGGAGGCCATAGGAACTCTGTGATGAAACAAGGCAGCCTAATTGTGTTTGGAATTTTTAGAATTGTCTCTATGAGTATTAGTTGCCCGTGGTAAGAAAAGTACAGTCAGTGCTTGCAAAAGCTTGTACCAAAAATGAAGTTTTTGCCAAAAACTTATTAGGAATGATAATAGATAATCATTAAATAGTAATCTGAACGTTTCTTAAGGTCCTGTGTGCGGTTTCTAATACAATGAGACAATAGAGTCTGCAGGTTGCTCAGCTTAAAAAACTAAAAACTGTACTCTTGAACCTTGTAATAAGTCATTACTAATAACTGAATTCCGAAATGATTTGACCCCGACCACGATATTAAAACCCTTTTGTTACGGAAAGGCACTTAAATAGGTAATGGATACGGGTAGATGTGTTAATTTGGTAAAGGTTCCGTGGGTAACCTTTCTCAGATGTACATTTTAGTTATAAGTAAAGTGCGATGCAATGCGACAAAGTTACAGCGACGGCGACATTTTATTAAATCAGCTGTGATTTGTATAACTTTTCACTGTATACAGAATGTGCATATTCGGTATCGTAGGTAGGTAGGAAAAACTAGAACAATTTTTTTCACACGAAAATTTTTTTTTTTACACGAAATTTTCACACGAAAATTGAGTGAATTAATTTTAAATAGCTGCTGCCAATAGCGGAAAAAATAAAGGAAAGCCGACTACGCTGGTACGGACATATTTCCAGACGAGAAGAGGGCTATATAGTCAAAACGGTCCTGAACATTCTAAACCGATCAAGAGGACGAGGTAGACCCCCGCTACTTGGTGGACCAAAGTACAAAAGGAGATGAACCAGGACAGCCTAATTACGCAAACAATCCAGAACAGAGCTCTCTGGCGCAAACGTATAACGAGACCCGACCCCAGATGAGTTCGGAAGAGGGTTTGCCAAAGAAAGAAGAGTGAATGAATTTTCAATAGTAATCTAGTGGGTAAGGTATGTTGGGATAAGTGCGGACATTTTTTTTTAAACAAAAAGTTAATGCTTGTTATAAATAAATATGAAGTGTACTTTGCGCACAAATTTTTAAAGCATCATACAAGATCCCGTATTTATTTTATATTTTATGAGACTTGCCCGGGATAAGTGCCGGACTATGTTCGAAAATATCACCCTGTTTACTTTAGACGTATGATTTACAGGAATTCGAATCGGCCCATATTATGGTAAAGTTGCTCGAAAATCAAACAAATTAATAAAAAAAAATCTTCTTAAAATGTTCAAGTTACATCCGAACTTTTCTGTGTTATGGTAAATATTGTACGTGGTTTTAAAACTTTTCTTAGAAAAGTTTCAAGATTTCGAAGCCTGTTAATTGGGAAATTAACATACGTAGTTAAAATTTAATATCTTCCTGTCGGGGATAAAACTTACATATTTTGGAACGTACTTAAGCTCTCTCTCTTCTCTCTCTATCTCTATCACTAAGTTTTTTTTTGAGTACAAGTATAAATAATTAAATACATATATTAAATTACAGGGTATCTTTGACCCCAGACAGCTGTCAAAATTGTCTAATCAAAAGGTAACCTTAAAAGGGGGCTAAAGCATAATTGTAGTTATTATTTTACACGTTTAATAGAATTTTTACACGTTTTTTTTTAATCGAGGGCAAATAAATAAATTAATGACATATTTTTTTACATGGAAACAAAACTATATTTGCAAGGGCAGACTGCAACCAAAACCTTAAAAGTTAAAGTTGGCTCGATAGAAAAATAATCACTGGGGAATACGTTTTTATGGATAAACAGGCATCGTCTTTCCTCTTCAAAAATCCTAGAGAAAGCGCTATACACTTTGTTACTTTCATAATAAATTTTCAAAGGAAATCTCAACGACAGAGTATAAGTAAAAGCACCTAAACCTTTTATGTTATTCTCTTTAACGTTTAACTTCTTCATTACTAGATGTATTATTTTAAAGCGCCCCGCCCGCTAGTAGGCGCGGTTGCACGGAGCGGGTGAGTGGGTTAAGGAAAAATATTATAAGCAACGCTACGCGCTATCTGGCGAGGACGCGTGCAACTGATTTTACCTACAATGGCACCCGCGTGCGTGCGCGCGCTCCGTGCACCCGCGCCAACTAGCGGATGCCCTAAATACATCGTCTCTCCAGATAATCTCCCAAGAGATTATTTAAAATAAGTAAGCTTCAAATTTCAGATGTTTCGCTGCAAATAATATAAATTTACCTTCAGAAACTAAATGAAATGAAAAAGTATTCCAACATTTCCAACACCCGCTTTCGTAAACCGAGTCGCGAATAAATCGGTTTCTTCTTTAAGTAAGTGGGCAAACACGATCCATCGTGGAATGCTACGATCGTTTGTAAAATTTTAGTAAATAAATGTCTATAATATTTATTTTTTATTGGATTGGGAGATAAATTGCATACGTCTACAGTTACTAATATCATAATTGAGAAAGTGTGTCTGTCTGTTATCTCTTCATGCTTAAACCGCTGAACCAATTTAGTTGAAATTTGGTAAAGAGATAGTTTGGATCCCGGGTAAGGACATGGGATGGTTTTTATTCCAGATATCATCCTTTAAAAGGGTGAAAAGCGGGATGGAAGTCAAATAATCGATGAATCGCTTGATGATTGATGTAAGCACATGTTCAAATTGAATGATTGCCATTACACTTTATCTAGGCGTTATAGTTGTCTCTCAAATAAGGGTCAATAGAAGGCAGATTGGATAAAAAATAAGCTACTCAGATTACTAATTCCACGCAGACGAAGTCGTAGGCAAAAGCTAGTCATTCTTATACTCTACGAAATGTATGTTAACATATTAGCCAAACATGTAAAGTGAACGATATTTGTAGTCTAAATAAGTTTTCGGCATAAATTTCATTTTTGGTATAAGCTTTACTGAACATTTCATTCCACAGGCAATTAATACTAATAGAGAATTCTTAAAACCCCAAACACAATTAGGTTGCGTTGTTTTATCACAGAGTTCCCATGGCCACCTCCTGTCTCCAGCATCAGATCAACTCGATAGTACCATAACATTGCATTGTCACCCGACTTATACATGTATGCAAAATTTCAGCTCAATTGGAAATCGGAAAGTGGGTCAAATTTAGCTTCTAAGATTTGACACTAACAAAATAACGTACAAACTAACAGGGCAAGTTAAATAAAAGTTTGTAAAAACCGGAAAATCTAAATAGATACTAAAATAAAAAAATCAAAATGTTTATTTTACTTTCACAATAATCATCTTAAAGTTAGTGATTGGAACCTCCTTTAAGCTTTAATATAGCCTGTGCCAGGAGGTACCCCTCTTCCTTATCTGAAGAATGTTAACAAAATTGTGCTACATTTATGAGTAGGTATCTTACGTAAACATCACATTAATATTTTATTTAAAGCTACATTAAAAATGCTGCAAAGCTATATACAAAACATGCAAAACGTATAAATAAAAAGAAACAGATCAAGATAAAAACTGAAACCTGAAAACGTTAAATCCCTCGTGTGTGTGCGTGTGTTATATATGTATACACAAACAAATTTAACAAATACAAGATCCATTATTTGGCAGATTATAAATACTTATCTATGACAATTTCAGCGCAATGGAAAATAAATAAATATTGGGATCAGCAGAAGGTAACTGGAGTACGTGGATGAATATTGGTTTAAATATATGTAAAGAAAATCGTTACTTACCTCTTTTCTTAATATTAAGCTTGTCTGGCCGCTTTAGGTATAGGTGTCATGATTGACGGTTATGACATTGACTTTCATGTTTTTAAAAATATGAAAAGATGTTTATAAAATACTATAAAATATAATTCCTATAAAAGGCATAACGAAAGCTGAAGTAAAGGCTTTAAATGTTGTTTCGTTCGTCTTTACAGGTAAGTAAATAGATTATTAACATATGTTGTAGTGGGTTAGATGTTAGAAGTACGATTTATAAATAAAACTTTCGTCTTTACAGAGAAATTTTGCCTTTATTTTATTCACCATAGTGTGATATCATTATATATATATATATATTACGGTACTCACCAAGTATACAGATATGCCTTTTAAACTCGTTTGCCCAACTTTTACTCATACGTCAAAGAACTCCGTTGATTAATTGAGTTTTTCCCTTTTAAGGGACAATTCAATATCCGCCTAAAAGAGCTCAGAGAATATGATCACAATATGATTTCCGTGTAATATGATATCTTTACCGGTTCTTTGGTGGGTGTAGCATTGTAAGTTACGTAAAATTGCAGAAATTTATTGAGGGCGCCCCACTGCGCTTCAACAGGCAATACTTGATGCGAACATCCATACATATCCAGCTATTTCTGCCGCATAAGTGCGTGCTTTCCGTTCGTGATTTGAGGTTGACCAATGAAAGTCGACATGGTATCAGCTCGGATTTAGAATTCAGATTTTAAATTGTTATTGATATGATACGATCAAAGTTGTATCAAATCAATTACAACTCAATTGCAGAACTTCATGTATTATCGTTCCTAGTCTTTCAAGCGAGCGTACGTGCGAATCAAGCACTAATAGGTACGTTTTCTATAATGTTTTAATATTTCCAATACGTAGTTTGTACATAATATGATGTTGTTAGATTGTTACTTCCTTATTAAGTCTTTAGATTTAATTTTTGCCTATGAAATCATCCATACAAAAAAAACAAGAAATGGCGAAATAGGTACTACTTACTAGGCAGATACAAAGAGATTTTACAAGACTTTTGAAGAGCAATGAAAACTTTGTTACTAAAATGGACGTTTCCATTTTATTCTTCAAAGTTTTCTTTCGTTATAAATTGCGAGTTTTTCCTTCAAACTAGCCAACTTTGCCCGCTTTTTTCTAGAAAACACTAGCTCTCCCTTTAAAATCTTGCAAAAATGCAAAACTTCTGTACAAAATGGGTGGGGTAATGTTACCCTTACCCTTTTTTTTCCTTTTCCATAGAAATCACATACAGCATTTGCGCAGCGTGCTAGGGTTATCACTTTTGAGAAAATCTGTTTTAATAGTTTTAAGGCGCGCGGGGCGCGCTCTATGGCCCTGTTCGCCGTGCCCACGTTCGCCACCAACGCTGAGGTGCGAGCGCCACTGCGTCGCATTTGCGACACATACAATAAAAGCCTCGTCTCAGTCGACATCTTTAACACTACCAAAATTCAATTTAAAAAGCAAATCCTTGGAATAATCCCAGAAGACTGATAGTTAATAAGTCACATCATATGTTAATTAGATTACCTTTTGTTTTCCTTGCAAAAATATAAATCCAATAATTGTTATTTGTAAATATAGCCCTTACACATAAGATGCTATAATTTGTTTGTTTTTGTTTACTAACATGCAATATTTTGTGCCAATAGAAAATAGATATTCATATCATAATTAGAATAAGTAAACTGAACTGGACTGTGTATCTCGGTGAGGACTGTCGTGGAGGAAAATGCATGTTTTAGATGTAAGTTAGTTTTAATAGAACCTTAATGTACATTTTACTCTGTTTGTTCTCCTAATAAATAAAATAAAATAAAATAAAATAAAGGCCAACAATATGATTTATGCTGTGTTTTAGTACGTTAAAGATCTAGAACAAAGAGAAATACAGAAGAAAGAGACAAATGAAATACAATATCTGTTTTTTTTCTACTTTGGGGTGGGTACGAAAATTACCTTCTTTTACTTACTCAGTTGGTAAATCACCCGAAAGTGAACAACCTTAAGCCGATTTTCATGGTGGGAAATATTGTCATTTATATGTCTCTATATTGCTGGATTATATTGCATACCGTAACGATTTTTGTAATTGTATTAGACTTATTTGCTTTAAATGAACAGAAACCCATAAATATACACCCCAGGGGTTCTCCATTACATAATGGAGTACATAATGGAGAACTCCTGGGATTTCTATTTTGGGCTTGTACATTACAAGATTTTATTATTATTGGACATGGAGAATAATGGAAACCCATTTATAATTGACTACTTGACAATTTTTTGAAAATAATGTCAATCGATCTTGATTTTCCTGGGGGTTAAATGTCTATAATTATAGGACTCATGGCATTTAAGCAACAAAAAGGTCAGAAATGAGAGTTAAAGTCTGACGCTCGCACTCGACGATTGAAACGCCTCTAACAAAATTATATTTTAATGTGACGTCACATTACATTAGTCTGTGCTAAATGTATGGAAGATCAATAAAAATGCTATTTTGATCCTGAAATATTGCGTTTATGTGTATAGTTGTCATACAATTAATTTTTCAATAACGTTCAGAGAAACGAACGGTACCTTTTTCTTTTTGAAAGTTAAAAAAATATTTTGAAACTTTGGGGCCTTGTATTTTTTTTTATAATCTCAATATGTCGTTTTAATTCCACCTTTTTATAATGGATAGCTCATTTTCCGTCCATTTAGTTAAATTGTATTATAATATTCAACATGTGTCAAGTACGCAGTTAGTCATAGAACGTCTCGTTTAAGAGGGATGTATGCCACGTGATCGTCCAAAACGAGAAAAACTTTATCCACTTCTAAATATTTTTCATTCTCCATAATTTTTAGGGTTCCGTAGTCAACTAGGAACCCTTATAGTTTCGCCATGTCCGTCTGACTGTCTGTCTGTCTGTCCGAGGCTTTGCTCCGTGGTCCTTAGTGCTAGAAAGCTGAAATTTAACATGGATCTTCATAGTAAAAAGACGTACACCCACAGTTCATCCCTTGGTTAACAATCTACCATACTTTAAGCTCCAGTTTAGCTTATTGTGACGGAAGAGTAACTACGGAACCCTACTCTGAGCGTGGCCCGACATGCTCTTGGCCGGTTTTTTAGTATGTTATTGACACAATAAAAAACTAGGTTTATAGGTTTTCCTTTTTTTTCAAAATTTGTAATACATTTTTTTAAGCGAAACCTTTAAACCTAGAAAAATCAAAGTGATTACTGATTTGTTACGATTTAGTTAGTCGAAAACTTTTTCTCCCGAAATGGAATTTCATAGAATACGAGTAAGTACCGTTATTACGCTAGGATCGCAAAGCTATTATTTTCTCTTAAGCTCTAATTTGCGATAATTTATAAAGAAACATGAACATTATATGTTTTCTCGGAACATAAAAGTTTCGGGTCGCTAATAACTTTTAAGAAAAAAAACCGACTTCATTGAGGGAGACCGGTGAAAGAACGATTATTGTTGATTTGAGATTTCATACAATGTAATTAAAAAGACAGCGTCCTACGCCTAATTATGTAGGTAACATGTTTTTTTTTGCCACTGCACCCACCTTGACACATTTCAGATTTGCCCTATGGTTGACTGGTAAGATACCCGCAATAGGGTATCCGACTGTATTTAAGATAAATTATTTCACACCATGCATGAAATAAAGCACCAGATAATTATTAAAAAAATTAAATAGGATAAAAATATAAAAATGTGCCTTGAAAACTTAACTGCTTGGCAAAGAGAACAAATTGCCAAACGTGAACTACTTATGCATCATTGAAGAGTTCCGTTCTGTTCATCATTTTGATTTTGATGGTAATAAAATGCGATTTCGCACGGGTCCTCCACTGTCGTCTTAAGGCTAAACGTACTAAGTTGGTTTGATATGAAAAATAACGAAAACTGTCCAATTTTCATTTAAATTCAATTGTAGGTAAATCGTTACTTTGCATAACACAGCAAATGTAATTATAGTTTAAAATAGAATAATTTTTATCATCAAATATCAGTTTCATGTCAGGTCGAATGGGCTTGTTATTGTTTTTGGCAATAAGACGTTAATATGACAAGAATATCATAAGAAATCACCTTTATCGTCAATGCGGTATCTTTGCCGGTCCGGAAACATCACAGTATGAACAGTAAAACTCATTAATGATGAGCCAGGATTTGAACCTATGACCTCTAGATTAAAAGCCGCAATATATCAATCGCTACTCAAGTACAGTTAGCATCAACAGTGGGGGATGAAACAATGCGCCAAAAGTATTTTTCCACCACCCAATAGTACTCTTCCAAGGTAAAGATACTCAACTCTTATATATTAGTGCGATAGAGACACAGATAAGCGTTTTCTGAAATAAATATTGAGAACCTGATTCTTACAAATCTTGGGCTAATTCTACTCAGAATCAACAGCATTCTCCATCCTACCGTTAAAATAAAGTTGTTCAAAAATGTCCGTTCCATTACGTCACGTTTTAGTGCGAAAAATTTTCACTTGTATGTGCGTGACGTAGTGGAAACTACAATTTTCATACAAATTTTTGGGACATATATCTTTGCATCAGAATTAATAAATCAGGATTAAGGATTTTTTTTTTTTGAAAAAGCTCAGATAGCGTTTCGTTGTCGTAGCGAAAATGATTGGCATCTTGGCTAGGCACCCAGTTCCCTATCAAAAGTATATGTCACAGAATATTTGTTTTTTTTTTTATAGAGACATATCTATCTCACTTTGTTAAGTTATTAGAGAATGACAGATACTTTTGACGCGCAGTCTGACCTGTTACTTTTTATGCCGACTGTACAAACAGTAGTCTTACTAGTCAGAATAAGTAGGTACCTATTTAAGTAAGGGCCAATTAATATTAATGTACTCGTAGTGATTGGCTAGATTCTTTGTTATAATATGAGTCAATACCAGATGTTTTGTTTTCACACGGCGCACTTTGATGATGATCATTATACCTATAAATTATAACCAGCTCTATCTGAAACACGTAACTATATCAGTCTTCTGTCTCTTTTCCACTCGTTGAATACTATAACCTGGATGATATTCTGATCGCGTCCAGAGGCGAGCCGACACCGCGAGGGAACCAGTATACTAGCCTCGATGCATATTGCATATGATCGTTTACTAGTTAGGGTATTTTACGAGGACTAACCATTTATACAAAAATAATGTTTTAGTATGCCAATGAATAATTATGTAGTGATTAGCACTTGGAGGATTTAAAAACTGGAGATACCTTGACTGTAATTTTCTGTACAAAACAGTCTGCCGATTTTTGCGGGGGAGGGGCACGTCAAATGTATGGCTATTTCTACGTAACGTACAAATAGCCATATCAGATAAACGTCAGTCCATACAATGCATATAACCATTGGTCGAGCTTTTCGACAGAGGGGTAAGCTCTTAAAGGTGTCTCCAGTTGTTAAATCCTCCAAGGATTAGCAAGATTCTTTGTTGTAAGATGAGTCAACCAACCAATGATATGAATCATGTTTTGTTTTCGCGCGGCGCACTTTGATGATTGTGGTTATTATACCCACAAATTATAACCAGCTTTATTTAAACTACCTGAGTCTTCTGTCTCTTTTTCACCAGTCGAACACGATAACCTGGATGATATTCCGATCGCGTCCAGATCACAGGCGAGCCGATAGAGCGAGGTAACCAATATACTAGCCCCGATGCATATTGCATATGTTCTCGTCTAGTTAGGGCATTTTTTGAGGTTGTCCCATTCGTACTAAAATAATGTTTTAAATAACAAATCATTAATATTTAATACCAATACTAACGTAGTATGTAATGTAAATTATTTAAATTGTATATGTCCATATTCTAAAATAACTAAATTCAGATATAAGAAATACAATCTACTGTTTACAAAAAGAAAAAAAAAAACTTTAAAAAAATATTAGGGTAGGAATATAACAGATGTAGAAAGGGCTATTACTAGTGCCAGTGGCCCGCGCATGCAGAAGTGTTGTAGGAGAGGATAATATATTTTGGAGAAAGTTGTTTGAAAGTATTTTTTTTTTATCAATTTTCATTGCCTCATGTAATTTTATTATACGATAAAAATAAACTATATTAAATATTACTATTATGGGCCCAATTCGTCGTCAGTCGTGTGATTTAAATCTGTAACTTTTATTACAATAATTAAAATATTTCTTTAGCACTAGACGAACTACACTGCATCGGGGTTAGTACCTGTTCTGGATCTCGGGGTCTCGTGTCATTGGTCGTACGGTCACGTTTGTAAATATCGATACGAAAAAGTGCCAAAAATATGTATACACAACTTTATTGCCCATATATTAAGGTAGTGTTTACATATTTTTGGCGCATTTTTCGTACCGATATTATCAGACGTGACTGTATCGAGAAGCGACGTCAACCGCGCTTGGACAACTAAACAGAAGGCTCGGCTTGTAGCGGCATAACGGCATCTCTCAAATTCTATATTAATATGAACTGTAGTGAAATGGTATTAAGTTGCTTTTTTATAGTTTTCATGATAATAATAACCACCTAGTCAAATAAGTAGAATATCAAGCAGTTAATTAGCTATTTAATTAATTCAAATAAATGAGTGATAAGAGAAGATATAAGTGCAAAGGCCACAGAGACGGATCGACTTGTCAGTATGTAATACGACTATTTATCTTTCATCCATTGTGCAATATACATTTTAATAGTTCTCATAAAAATGAATCATCAAAAATGGAACGTCACATTTTCTCTTAAATTGACCCGTACCACCAGAAACATGTCAGTCGCTTCGCTTGACAGACAGATGAAGTGTGCGAAAGGGAAGCCATGACGTATATGAACAAGCCATAAGTGCGAAAGAGGCAGACTACATATAAGAAAACGTAGCCAATTTTGAGTAACCAAGGCGGCCGAGGCGGCCAAGATCATAGTGCCGTATTTTTTAACGTGAAAAATATAAGAGAATCAAAAAGAAAAATATATATTAAGCAATTTAGTGACGATGGTGTCATGTTGTGTGCCGGGTTGTAGTGTTTCAGGGCCAAAAATCCCAGGAAAATACTCTTTTCACAGGTAATTATTATATTCCTAGCGAAATTTTCGTAACCATATTTTATCAAATTGACAGCATAAAAAGTGTAAACAACCAGTTCATCATAAGTTTATCTTCAATTGTGTGTTAATATTTAATCATATTATTGACTAATATGAATCATATTAGTCAATAATTTAGAATATTTTGTGTAAACACCTAAACTGTTACTTTACGCTAGGGCTTGACAAAATGTTCATATGACTGTATCGATAGCTTGTCGGTATATTAGTACGTATGGAATTAGTTGTTCACAAGACATCATTAAGATATTACCTTTATAACCGACTTAAAATAATAACGATTGTTATAATACCTTTTTTGAAGATGCACATGTTTAGCGATAAATTTAAACTTCACTTTCCAATACAGTACTTACATTTTAACCACTTTTCCACGGCTTTGCCGCCAACACAAGGAAACACAAGACAGTGTATACTTGTACACAGCGTATACACATCCAACCCAACTTATCAATAAGTCAAGTCTTTGTGAACACATTTTCAAACAACTTCAACTTGATCATTATCAACTTTTTCAAACACATTTGAAAAAGTAGTCGATAAAGCAATTAAACATCGATAGATTATTAATATGTTGTAACATGACATCACTATTTTTGTTCGACATAGACAATTTACGCACACACTTGCAGTTCATTTTTGGTCACACTTTCGAAGTTTGGCAGTCGTTCTATACTATCCTATTTCTATGCGTACCACGAGTCACTGACAGTGTCAACACTGACATATACGCTAACGTGTACGTAAATTACGTTCTATACCTACATAGAAAACATCCATAACTTAGAGACAAATATTTGTGATAAACACAAAAATAAATGCCCTTATAGGTAAAAATCTTAAGTCACCTGTTGTATGTAGTTGTGACGTGTTCGAATAGACATTTGTTTTGTTTGTGTGTGTCTTTTATACATGTATTGTCTATTCGAACACGCCACAACTACATACAACAGGTGACTTACTTAAGTTTTTTACCTATACCTGGATTCGAACCCAGAACCATCGTCTCCATACGCAGGGTCACTACCGACAAAGCTACACTGGTCGTTAAAATATAGCCAACTCGATGTAAGATGTAATCGTATACTTTGAACTTGGCTGGACAGCTACCGCGTGTCTAGATGATGAGTATAGTTCTTTTTTTAGCATTAGAAAGAAGGTAAGCGACCTTGATGGGTCTTTCTTATTAAAAACACTTTTGAAAAATAAGTTACAGCAAATATGTAACAATTATAAACCATATTATTTACATTCTTTTGCTTTCCTAAGTAATACATATAAACTATTTTTTTGATTGATTGAACAGTTCCTTCGTGTTACACACACAGTTTAATTTGCATAATTATTATTTATAAGTTTACGTTATTATTATTATTTATAAGTTAAGTCCACTGTTTAGGGGAACCTCGACACGAGAGAAGATTTATAAGTTTACTAATACATTTAAAAAAAATGTTTAATAAATATGACAATATCATTTCAATTAAAAACACAGTTTAACGAAAAGGATGAATGCTTTAAATGTCAGTTAAATGAATATATATTTTTTGTCACAATGTTGGAATTATTTCTGTAAAATAGATCGTATTCACCTGAATTACGTCCATTATACTAAATTCCTTTGTGGCCAAGATGATGATTAGCGGGAAAAAATTATCCGTCTGTTTCATTCCAAACAAAACTTGCTTCCAAAGCCCAAACTTTCAAAGTCTACTGAGCAGATCCAGTCCACCGAGCCTAATTTTGATTAGCTCTGTTATGACAGGGGGATATAGACGTCAAACTTTGACGAAGTTAGCGACGTACGTCGAGGTAACAATTTACACTAGCATCACTGAGTTTTGGCCGTTTGGGTGTCAAGTTCCGCGGTTCCGCTTTTGCCAAAAACTTATTAGTTTTAAATTGTATTTTATACTAACAATAAGTATAAATATTGTTTATTACTATACAACGAGGAAATCCCGCCAGCATCCTTTTAGATTTAAGCTAGTTATAGTAATCAGCTGTATATATACATTCTGTATATTGTTATTGTAAATAAAGAGTTAAGTATGTATATGCTAGTTTTAAGATTTTATTTATAGTTTAGAGAGGTTTTGGTAAGTTTTATCTATCTAGTTGTACAAGCGATTTCGTCCACAAATGCGACCAGTCACAAGAACTGTAAACTAAATTTAAAAATATTTACAACAATAAAATGGTGAAAATTGAAATAAGCAACGGAGTGCATCAAGGGTCAATATTAAGCCCTTTATTATTTAACGTCACCATAGATTACCTAACAAGGGCTCACCAAAAACCAGTGCCATGGAACATCTTGTATGCTGATGACGTCGCCCTAATATCAGATAGTGTCGAAGACCTCCAAAATCAACTAGACCTTTGGACTAAATCATTAGAGGAAAATGGTTTGAGAGTAAGTCGCAAGAAAACAGAACATATGTCATGTTTGTTTGACGGTACAACAGATCCCAACTCAATCAAGCTCTACATAAATGATGTCCCACTGTCTGCAGGGAAAGAATTTAAATACTTAGGGTCGATAATCAGCAACGATGGTAAAATTGATAGAGACCCCAACTAGCAAAAACACGCTTACAACAGTTTTCGCTCTTATATTGATTTTATATCATCGTATAAGCCCGGATTTGGGCACAAATTATAAGCGTATTTATTTTAATATCGTTCTAATATCAGTCTAATTGAATGCTGTTTGCGTTTACAGTAATCTTCCCAAAACTAATTTAAGCTACCTAAGGCTAATATCGCTTTTACATAAGTATCTTGTAAGCCTAAATAAACTTATTTTGATTTTTTTGAAGATCACACAGAGTTGAAACATTCTATTTGTAAAGTATAAGTGTACGAATAAAATTAACTGCAGCGTGACAAAAAAAAGTGTAAATATTTATCAAACTGTTTATGAATTATGTTTAAATATAATAACGTGCTCGTTATCATCGTGTGTGTTCATGTTTTACGGTAAGTATTCACGTGGGAAAATATTATTTACTGTAAAGTAAACCCTGTTTTACGCTTCAAACTTCATGCGCCTGATCAAATATGATATGGGTATTTTGTATCCTCTTATAATTATTTTATTTATTTATTTGTATTGATAGTGAGCCATTGCTGTAGGTGTATTTTTCAAGCGCACTATTAGAGTATTTTAAGATTATTTACACTAACTTTGGCATTCTGAATACAAATGATATGGCCATGTTGAATTAATTAGGGTTTCTTGCTTTACTTAGTAAAACCCTTAATATATTTGTTTATCCTTACTTGATTACTAGACACATACTAATAAACTAAATGTCTTTTTATTTAAGTGACAAGGTTGTTGATGCGAAATGGTTAAATTTATGGATTCCCAAAATCGATTTAAGATCAAACCATCTTATATTGAACTTGTCTTGTGTGATTTAGTATCCTGATCCTATATCACTCCAATATCTTACTAAAGTGCCGCTGTTGATCTTATTATAGCTTTAAATAAGATCAAAAAAGTACGTACTTACAGTGTCCTTATGCTATGCTGATATTAGCCTTACATTCTTACAATAGCATTTAGAAAGTCTAATATAAAATCAAATGAACTTAGAGAATGGGGATATAAGACCAGGTACTCTCAAGATCAATGAGACTTCGTTAATGTTATTGTAGGAGCAAGAGGCTTATAATAGTATTATGCTATGCTGATATTAGTCTTGTATTCTTACAATGGCATTTAGAAAAGCTAATATAAAATCAAATGAACTTAGAGAATGGGGATATAAGACCAGGTACTCTCAAGATCAATGAGACTTTGTAAATGTTGTTGTAGGAGCAAGAGGCTTATAATAGTATTATAAAATGCTCTTATAAACATATATAAGACTGACCTTACTAAAGTCTGTCCTAGCTTGTCTAAGACTCATATAAGAGCGATTGTTATTCCAAAACAATAATAAGAGCGCTATAAGCTCACCACTCTTATAAAGTGCGCAATCTGAGACTTTTTTGCTTGTTGGGACGTAACCCATAAAACCACAGTAGGCTGGATGAAGTGGAGACAGTTGACCGGTGTTATGTGTGATAAAAGAATGCCTTTAAAAATAAAGGGTAAATTATATAAAACCGCAGTACGACCCGCCTTACTTTGTGGAACCGAATGCTGGGCATCAACAAAACAACACGTTCAAAAACTACATACAACAGAGATGCGCATGCTTCGCTGGTCAGCTGGAGTCACCCGGAAAGATAGGATCCGTAACGAATACGTGAGAGGCAGTTTTAAAATCGCTCCTATTGAAGAAAAGCTGAAGGAAAAGCGATTACGCTGGTACGGCCACGTGCTCAGACGGTCTTCAGATCACATGGTACGAGTAGCACTGGATCTACCAACGATGACACGAGGCCGTGGAAGACGTCCTTCTACTTGGCTGACAACGGTCCAAAATGACCTGAAAAATACAAATATTGACGCCGGAACTCCAACAAATCGTCCTGTGTGGAGAAAGAGGACAAGGAGAGCCGACCCCAGATAATGGAAAAAGGCTTAGGTTGAAGAAGAAGAAGAATAAAATACAGGTGCAATTTTACTTATTGCTGCGATCCGAGCAGCACAACTGTATTGCATACAAATGGAGAAGTGGCCGAAATGAATCCTCTGAACAAGTAATGTGCACATTTGATCCATTAAATATGTCAAAGCAATAGTCTGATAAATAAAATGTGTCAGTAGAAAAAAGGCAACAAATTCAACATTTCTGTGGAAGGTGTTGAAAAGTCACCTTCGTGAGCAATATTTACAAATTTACCACCTCTTTTCAGTGACAGATGGGTGAGCCAGACTGTTATTAATTACTTGTAATTTTCTCCGACATTAATTTACACATGTAAAACAATACTCCGCTTGCTGTAATTTAATCAAAATTATAATTTATATCCAGAAAACGACTTACCTTGTTTTCCTTCGGTGGATATCTCATTAATATGTATTTATCAAACTCGTTGGAATATATATAATATATTCTTTTGTTGTGAAGTACGAGTATTATCCCTTGCGGGATATAACATAAGTACTTAATTAAGTAGCGTTAACATTAGTAAATTAATCATGGCGGAAATAACACAGGGATCTTGCGCCGCTCATGCGACTAATAAGAATATAAGGCTAGGCGAGCATGATAAACTATACCTGTGATAGCGGCACTGTGAGGTGTAAACCGCCCTGAGTCTGGGATCTGCTTGACAATCCCCAGAATTAGTGTAGAAAAACTATAAATAAAAATATGTACTTTCCTCGTATTCAAAATGAAAAGTAGAGTGTTTAACTCGGGTGTAAGGCACCATTTCAGCCCCAGATAATTGGCACTCTCAATGCGTTCGAGCGCCAAAATTACCTCGTTAATGAGTGCCTTTCATCCCTTAGTTAACAATCTATTGCCCAAGCTTAAACAGAGGCAGAAATCAAAAATAAAACTTCAACCGACGATACGTCTATCACCTCAATTTCCCAGAAACTACGACCACAATGCTAAGTTATCTTTCCGGAGTTTGCAAATACCCAGCATTTCTAAATATCAAATACATTGTCATTCGCTAGTTCTAGTTAAATTTTCACGAAACTACACCCACGAGTACGTTTGGGGTTGACGAGGGTTGAACATCATCGCTTAAGGGGCATTTAAAGAAGCTGTGGCTATCTGACCAGATTAAACTTATTTGTGACTATAAATATATAATTATTGTATATAATATAGGTATTCTATATATTTGTTATACTATTACTTCTATTTTTTTTTCATTTTTTTTTTCGCCCTCTTTTATTATTTTATTGACTTTCCTCTAGTCTATTGTACTCAGTGCTATATTTGTCTACCATTCTTCATCAACTCTCATCTACTCAAAGGTTAACTGAAAGAAATCCCTTAAAGGGATAAGTTCGCCTTTGTACTGCTTATCCTGTGTCATATTTATATTTTGTCTTTTGTACAATAAAGAGTTTATACATACATACATACATACATCAGGACGATTGTCGATGTTATTTGATTTAGGGAATAGGAAACAGGGTAAACACGTCTAAGTAAGTAAGTTACAGTTGATAAAAAGGGAAGTTGATTGGGCAAATTATTTTATTACAACAAGCTTTTATTTAACTTGCCCTGTTACTATGTACATATGTTAGTTTGTTAGTGAGGGTCAAGGTCTTGGAAGCTAAATTTTATCCATATCTCCATTTCCGATTGAGCTAAAATGTTGAATATATTTGTAAATCGCATGACAATGCAATGTTTATTTATTTATTTATACTTTATTGCACAAAAAATATTAAGTACAAATGGTGGACTTAATGCCTTAAGGCATTCTCTACCAGTCAACCACTGGGTCAAAAGAGACTTTTGTTAGGGGCAGGCTTTGTACTTGAGAATAAGATATCACACCTACTATTTACAAATTAAATACTAATTAATATAATATAATGAAATCATAAACTTAAACATATACTTTGTATGATATACAACAGTGCCCGGCAGTGTACAATAGAATACTGGATGAAATAAAAAAGATGCAGCTTCTGCGGTGGCCTTTAAGTTGAAATTGCGCAAGTGGCTTCTTAGCAATACATTCTATTCCATATACGAATTCTTTGATCTGCCTAACATATAAATATTATTCATTTACTATAATCTAGTCACTTGTATAAAGCATAGATACTTAAATTAAATGTGTAATAATTAAATTGAATAAAATTAATTAATTACCTAATGATATGAAAACCATCATGAACATGACATGTAACTTGGCGTTATAAATAAATTATTTGTATTTGTATTTGTATACTTACATAAATATCTACATTGGTATATACATTATACATGTACCTACTGTGAAACACTACTTACATCTGTCGGATAGATGCTTGCGCAACATGCGCTTGAAAGTGAATTTACTTTGAGCTTTTCTTATATTGAGTGGGAGGTCGTTCCACAGGCGTATCGCCTGAACAGTATAGGAGTTAGTCAGGAAACCGGTGCGATGAGGGGGAACGGAAAGCTTAAGAGCAATTCCTAGCTGAGCAACTTTTCAAATCTCGAATTTTTGAAGCTATGTTTCTGTCGCGCTGCGGTGGGCGGGAGCCGGAGCTATCTAAGTGTGAGTGCGCGCACACAGACGCGAGACTCGTGCGCTCGCTCATTGCGCGCCGTTCCGTCGACATCGCCCGCGAGCCAGACGGAATTTATTCTGCGCTGCCCCGACGCAAGTTGTTTTTGTTGTTACCACGTAATATTGTTTTTCATTTTTATATTATACTGTATCTATTACACCCTAATACCAAACACCCTATCACCTGTACTAAATGTATTTTACACCTATGATGACAAAATAATAAATGATTGATTGATATTAATTACCATATAAGTAAAAACTGCAAAAAAGAATGATGTCTCAGCTTCGGTTGTCGTCGTACAGTCAAGTGCAAAAATATGTATCGAAAGAATCGTCTCATAAATATGGTACTACGCTCTTATTACACTGGAATAAGATGCTATGGGACATATTTTTGAGTAAGATGTGTACACCCATATTTTTACACTTGACTGTACCTATCCGTATCAGTAAGTTGGGAGTGATCATGGTGTGTTGTGAAATTTTGTAAGTAGGTATAAATATACCTATGGTTAAACTACAATCTATTTAACTTGTAGTACGATGGGGCTAAACTTGGGCCGCCTTATTGAAGAACGTATCGCAATGACAATCTGGGTAAAGTATGTAGGGATAATGCCGGACAATTTTGGGACTAATTGAGAGAACTCGTGAAAAAATGTTTTTTCGAGATCTCAACACGTGACAGATTCTTGAAGTACGTAGCGAATCGTTAAATAATAACCGTAGATTCGGCCTGAATTTTGGTAATCTTCAATATAGAACGGTTTTAGTTTTGTACCTGTGTAAAGATGAGACATACTTTTTTAGGGTAACGAGTGTTTTGCCATCAAGGGAGAACATTGGATGGTGAAAAAAAGTTGCTTCTAATGGAAAGAGAATAAGGTATCACAAAGAAATAGGTCCGGTGTCTACCCTTTTGTATCCGATCTTAACCCTGATACAAAAATTGATAAAATTGTGGCTCTCAAACTTTGATACCTATGTCATAAGGCAATTTGATAAGTAAACAATGTGCTAAGAAACCTCTTATTGTAAGGTTTACCCGAAGTAATAAAAAAAAACCACTAAAATAATAGATACGTTGCGAAGTTTTGACAATTTAAGATTTCGTGAACTGTACAGGTTTAGGGAAAGTGTAAATGTACTCGTATTGTTTATTGAATGGAATGTACTGGAAGATATTAAGTACTTAAGTAGGAGGGACAAAAATCAAAATAAAAAATAATCGTGCCCAGTCATTTTTAATGAAGGTCGCCAAAAAAATAAGAATCAAACTTAGAAATCAAAAAGACTAAGTAGTTCTTTAAAAAGGTCAAGGTCACTGAGAGCCCATCTTGAAGTATGGAAAATAATTAAAATTGCGATTTTGTTGGTTTAATTTTGCAATTATGTATATATTTTTTTTTTTTTTTTTTAATTTATTTATAAAAGAGAAATTACATCGGCTATGATCGCTTATCTGCCAAACTGCATAGCAGTTTGTTGGCAGAAAACTTATTCTACCCTCCAACATTGTTAAGTAAGTTATTGCTTACTTGATTTATAGCTATATTTATAGTGCGAGTGCGATTTCTTACAAACAATTGTAATAGCTTTAGACAGGCAGACTAGATAAACATTAAGCTAACATAAACATTAGTAGCAATAACAGACTATCTAACTAGGTTTGTTTACCTATTTAGTCAGTCTGTTACTGCATTGTCATGGGAACAGTAGGTATAGGTGCTCGATTTTATTTCAACCAGATACTGGAAAACAACAAACACACGGAGTGAAGCTAAACAAAGTGTGTGGGATAATGAAGCTATCAGGGTGCAGCATCCCACTGCCCCCGAGTGTATTAATATTAGCGCTATACTACCTATACATAATTATACATTTTACGGTAACACGTGCAAGGTATTAACTTCCTTTTACATAAATACATAAAGCAATCGGTTGGCCTATTAATCATGTGACCCGTTCCAGTCCAAGCATTAATGCTTTTTTTAATCGTTTTTTATACACAACCTTTGATACGTTTTGACAGGATCTTAACTGCTCTGGTAATTTATTTAAAATCATGGAATCATCAATCATATATATATATATATATATATATATATATATAGAATCTTTTTTTTTTGATAAAATGTAAGGATCGTATGTAAAGAGTAAAGTATATAGGAAAAGAGAGCCCTCTTGAAGCATTTTAAGGAAACTAATTTCGAAGCCCTATCTCTATTTTGTATCCGAAACTAGCAATGTATGTATGCGTGCACATCTACATATGCATCCGTATGTGTAGGTACTTTATTGCGAAACATTGGTTATTTATTTTACTCGATTTTGTTAATACTCTTTATTGCACACTTCAATAAAAGAAAACAATACAAAAGAAAATTTAAAACACATAAGCACAGGTAAACAACATGCGGTCTTATCGCTAAAAGGCAACCTTTGGGTTGCGGAAATTAAAAAAAATACATTGTCAGTAACCGTCGCGCTGGTAGTGGTACTGGATAAAAATAATGGTACGAAAGTGTGATCAAGAAAACAATAAATGTGATAATTAAGGTCAGTAGGTAAATTGAAGAAAATTTAAAGTTTGATAATCACTGCTGTTTTTTAAATAGGTAAAGATCTGATTGTTTCTGGTCCGATATTTCCTGGAAGGGTCAAGATCGGATATCGGTCTACAGCAGTGCTAGGTCTGTTAACACAATTACAAAAACAAACACAGTTTCATCACAATACGCAAAATAAATTACAGAGCGAAGATCGGATAGAAGGAAGAATTCGCGAAATTTACCTTGCTCTCTGTGATTGCACATATCACAAGCCCGACTCCCTGAGCGACGCGGGGACACTGACAGTCGAGGCGCAATGAAATGGCGTCTTACGCAATGTTGCCTACATTAAAAAATAAAGCCAAATTAGGAGGGGAAATGAATGTCCTACGTTCTTCACCCGCATCCGGTATTTACCCATCATACCTTAATCGTTGAACCGCCGCATTTCAAAATGGCCCTTATTTTGATATCGGCTAGCCGTAATGTAATACGGCGGATTATACAATACGACTGCGATACTTATTATATAAATCCCCTCGTCAATGTAATTTCATTAAATTTGCTATCTAGTGGCAAACATCAAAGTAGTTATCTTTTACTTGTGACGCACAAGTGTGAGCAATGTAAAATACTATATTTCTAAAAAAAAATTGCCTACTACGTAATAAAAGAAAATGTGATTATTAAATTATAATACGAAAGGTGGTCAAATCGCAAAATGCTGTCGTTTTATTTAAAATAATGAAATAATTAGACCAGTTCCAAAAGTACCGGGAAATCCCGGTTCTTTAAAACAGTACCGGTTCTGCAATCCCTAATAAGGATATTATGCCCATCACTATTCCTTCTGTGTACGTATATTTAGAAACTGTCTCCGCCTCCAATTCGTGCGATAAGGACAACTGCAGCTCGGACCGAAATTCACTCGCAAAAAAGTCAAAAATCGAGGTTTCGCTCTCGACTGTTTCCTCCTTCAAAACGCAACTAATCATTATGAAATTTTGGAAATTGCAAGAGGAAGAAATAATCTATGCCGCTATGTTTTGATTTTTTGGATATTTTTTGTCATATTTGTATACTGTGCCTTTTTTTACAGCCAATTTATTTTAGCCGTTTTTGCGATTTTCGAGGCGCTGTATCTTTCTTCAAAATAAAATAATCCAAAAAAGCAAAACATAGAGGCACAGATATTGATGATATTGATCTTATTTGAAAAAATCACTGCTCTAGGTTAAAAATCCAGGGAGGAATCAGTCGAGAGCGTTTGTATGGAAAAATCGCAACTAGGAATTCCTCTTAAGGCTACGGGAGGTACGAAGAACACCACCAGGGCGAGCAGCAACAAATTTAAATTTGGATCTTAGATATTCGGGTGTATTGGGATCAAAAAGAAAAGAGTACTTAACAGTGTCAAAGGTCTACGCTCACGAATAGGAAGCCAATTAAGTTGCTTACGATAAGCTGATATGTGGTCGTACTTCCTAAGGCAAAATATGAACCTAATGCAGTTGTTAAGCAGTCTGCCCAGTTTGTTAAGTGAAGTTTGAACGATATTGGAGTAGCACACATCAGCATAATCGCGCTTTTTGCGCTAAATGTTATACATTGTATTGTCAATGTCATTGTATTGGAAGCGCTGGTGGCCTAGCGGTAAGAGCGTGCGACTTGCAATCCGGAGGTCGCGGGTTCAAACCCCGGCTCGTACCAATGAGTTTTTCGGAACTTATGTACGAAATATCATTTGATATTTACCAGTCGCTTTTCGGTGAAGGAAAACATCGTGAGGAAACCGGACTAATCCCAACAAGGCCTAGTTTATCCTCTGGGTTGGAAGGTCTGATGGCAGTCGCTTTCGTAAAAACTAGTGCCTACGCCAAATCTTGGGATTAGTTGTCAAGCGGACCCCAGGCTCCCATGAGCCGTGGCAAATGCCGGGACAACGCGAGGAAGAAGACACATCAGCATAATCGATAGTGGGACAAGAGCTTGAACGAGAAGGGTCTTTGTGCTTATTAGCAAGAAGTTTTTGAACCTGTAAAGCGATCTTAGCGTGTTCGTCACTCTGCGACATATATCAGACATCTGGGGTTCCTGCGGGCATGGCGTGAAATAATTTATTTTAAATATAGTATTCCCTATTACGGGTATTTTACCAGTCTTTTTAATTTCATTGTATGAAATCCAAAATCAACAATAATCTTTCTTTCGCCGGTCTCCCTCATTGAAGTCAGTTTTTTTTCTTAAAAATCATTAAGAAAATGGCTCAACTGTTATGCAATACAGTTAATTATCAAAGAATAAATATTGATGGTTGTAATAAGGTTCACTTTGACAAATTGTGGTTTTTGCATTTAACTAAATCAGAACCCCTAGTGTACGTTTATTTGATAGCGTGACGTGACTTACGCGTTTGCGTTAAGAGCCCATCAAGTGCTCACTAGCGTACTAAGTACACTAAGTAATTGTGATTATTTAAATTTAACGCGATATTTAAAATAAAAAACCGGCCAAGAGCATGTCGGGCCACGCTCAGTGTAGGGTTCCGTAGTTACTCTTCCGTCACAATAAGCTAAACTGGAGCTTAAAGTATAGTAAATTGTTAACCAAGGGATGAAACGGTACCTTTCACCCGAGTTAAACAAATAGGTAAATTTGCATAATCAGCACCTAATTAGGTAAAGTAAGTCTTTTTACTATGAAGGGGGAACTTTTTGCGATAACTCAAAAACAGCTAAACTGATCATGTCCGCTATAGTTTTCATTTAATGTCTTTCTTAAGCTCTACTTCCACGATTTTTTTCATAATTTTTGGACCTATGGTTCAAAAGTTAGAGGGGGGGGGGGGGGACACAATTTTTTTTTTCTTTCGGAGCGATTATCTCCGAAGATATTCACTTTATCAAATAATGTTTGTTGAAGACCGCTATTAGTTTTGAAAGACCTTTCCAACGATACCTCACACTGTAGGGTTGAAGCAAAAAAAAAATCACCCCCACTTTACGTGTAGGGGAGGTACCCTCAAAAAAATTAAATTTTTAGATTTTATTGTACGACTTTGTCGGCTTCATTGATTTATATATCCATGCCGAATTTCAGCTTTCTAGCACTAACGACCACGGAGCAAAGCCTCGGACAGACAGACAGACAGACAGACAGACGGACATAGCGAAACTATAAGGGTTCCTAGTTGACTACGGAACCCTAAAAAGGGGGCCGCTACGTACTGTATTTTGTATTTAAGCACCTTTTGAATACACCATAATTTTTGCTTGATTCGTCAATCTAGGCGTCCAAAGTGAAAACGGCCGTTTTTGTTTTGAGTTCATAGATCAACAAATCCAGCAACATAGAAACTAGTTTGATGTACTCAGAAGGTACTTAAATACAAAATACAGTACGTAGCGGCCCCCTTTTTTAAATATCTATTGTTAAATTTAAATAATCACAATTATTTAGCAGTGGCAGCACGTTGATGGGCTCTTAAGTCTCATTTTGTATGAGATTTAGAAACAGCGCGCCAAGCGGGACGTATTAGCAACTCAAAATCCTATACAAAATGAGACTTAACGCAAACACGTACGTCACGTTTCGCTATCGAATAAATGTACACTAGGGGTACTGAAAGACGTGTGATCTTGTACGAGTTTATTAAGCGACGGGTAGGACATATATAACAGAAAGAGAAGGCGGGAATATACTTAAACAGGCATGCATACGGCTCAAATTTAACACAACAAATATTGTTTATTTGATCGGCTGTTTGTTAAAGGAATAAGAGGAAATTCCAATATTTACACATAAAATATATTTTTTACCACATTATAACAAGCGCCAACGGATATAAACAAATATCTTTATAGCGTCTGATAATTAAAACGGATACCTAAATTTGTTTTCACACCGGTTACCAAGTTTATTTTCATTTAATAGCCAGTATTGACTTTAAACAACAACTGGGTACTGAAAGTACTCCATTACCCCTCTGGCACACCGAAGACAGAGTAACAGTTTTGGTCAAAATATGCCTAATTTTTTGCTACTAGGTATTAATCTACAGTAAAAAAGGTGTACGAACATGGCAGATGAACGGTTTATAGAAGCCCAATTCAAATTTAAATTTCAACTTCTGATTCGAGCTCCAGGTATACGCGCAATAAACATAAAAACTAATTTCTCAAAATAATAACATGCCGTAGGCTCTTACCAAGTCGTTGAAAAAACGGAAACCGGGACAAACGGTACGAAGGTGATGATGAATAAACACAACACTTTCGACAAAATCTCGTGGTAGCTCCACGTGCAGAACATTTGCATAAGGCGGGGCGGTGCTTTTATGCGCCAATAACCGTCAAAGGCGATGGTCGGCCTAGTGTAACTGATCCTAATCGCGCCTAAATAAATACGAGTAGGTGAGACCAAAAGCGCATCGTCTTCCCTAGCGTGGCCACCTCAAAAAGATGTGTGATGTCGGGCAGCCAAAAAGGCTTACTTGGGTCAAACAACTGGACTCCGTCCTGTTGGTCATCCTATATATCGCTGGGCGGATAGAGTGGAGGCAGATCTCTGAGTTCAGCGTCGAAGAAAACTGGCGTGGAGACAAAGACTCATGTTGGGTCATCGCGCCAGTCAAGTAAGTAAGTAACTGTTACTGTGTTTCATTTCGTAACTCCTATCTATCCTCGACTCAACTTGTTTAACCTTGGGCAAGTACTTTTGGAAGCTAAGTAATTTTGCAGATCATCTTTCAGCGAGTTACTTAGTTGTAAGTATAATCAGATATCGAGAAATCTAACTCTCGGGTCACTTCGTTATTCTGAAAGTTTGTTTGTCTTCGCAGGAAAACCTTATATAATTTATTTTCCGATAGGTTTTTAAAAGGAATGGGAAGCCCGGGAAATTCGGTGTTTTGTTTTGAGTTGGTAATGTCGGTATCTTAATTAACAATTTTGAGATTAGAGGGGCCGGGATTTATAATTATTTCGTATTGTAGAAACCTTGTCGAACTTTAATATTCTGTTATTTAGTTAGAAATATAAGATTATATTGTTTAGTTTAGTTGCTTAGTTTATTTAATATACGAAGCAGCTGCTTAAGTTCTATTTTGCCTGGATTAAACTTACGCGCCGAACACAATGGACGGCGTGTTTAAATATAGGTCGTGTCATACACAATGACTCCACCAAAGCCGGCAGATTTGTCAAATATAACCTTTAACAGGATGACAATACCAGTCAAGGCACGTGTCTTCGTGAATGAAACGATCTGTATTAAGCTACCTGCATTCGGCTGCGTTATCACCAGGGATGTACAAGGTATCAGTTACCCGTGAACAAGATGCATGTAACTGCGTCGAAATATCGGGAGTTCCATAAAAACAATATAAAAGGTAATCACGGTTTATATCCCGGTCAATTTAAGTGTAGTGAAACTAACTGTGAATCATTCAAAACTGTTATGTGCAAGGTAGTTGAGCGTACTCTGTACCTCGCAACACATCCTTCGAAACACGTTCCTCGTAAACAACCATCTCTTGTGTTGTATGCACAAAAACCTCGCTCCACTGAGCTGTTTCCACTAGAGCTGTACTGAGCGACAGGGCCGGATTTAGGGGAGGGCAACCGGGGCTACTGCCCCGGGCCTCCACAAAAGAGGGGCCCCCCACAATAGAGAATTCGGTAAATTTACCATTTTATTTGGAAAAAATTTGGGGCCAGGGGGCCTCCACTCCTTTATTGCCCGAGGCCTCCAGACCTCTAAATCCGGCATTGCTAAGCGAGGATAGTGTAGTGTTTCTAATTGGTAAACGCATCCTTAGTAAGGCAGGTAGTTTTGATCTCTCTGAAAGTGGGTCATTGTTTATCTATTATGAAGCGGGCTTAAAGTCATATGATTATGTCTTATGTAGGTTTCATTTTCACAGTTTTTTACGGTAAAATTCTGTACATAAAGGATTTGTGATATGATTTCCATTTTGTTATTTACGTAACTCGCAATCTTATAAAGACGATGCTTTTTCCACAATTGTTTAATAAAAGTTACCTCCATATTTACTTCAAGTTTATTTCTAGTTACATCAAACACACATGTATTTTCTTTTTTAGGGTTCCGTAGCCAAATGGCAACCCCCCGTAACTTTTAAAATAAGATAATGATAAATCTAAAAAAAAAATATGATGTACATTACCATGCAAACTTCCACCGAAAATTGGTTTGAACGAGATCTAGTCACTAGTTTTCTTCAATACGCCATAAATGGTACGGAACCCTTCATGAGCGAGTCCGACTCGCACTTGGCCGCTTTTTTTCCTTTAGTGTTTACTGTTTTACCCTCCGTTCGAGCGCCAAAATATCTCGTCAGAAATGGGTGCCTTTCATCTCTTGATTAGCAATCTATTTCTTCTAAGATATGAAAGAAATTACTATATATAAAAAACTTGTATACACTTGTGAGGTGTTGTGTAAGTATAATAACCGGTCAAGTGCGAGTTGCACATTTTTCCAATATTTTTATCTTAAGTTTTACTTATTATAGGTAAGGAAATATTTCGTGTGTGTTTTTTTTACATTTTAAACTCTTAGTACGTAGTTTTAAAGATATAACCCTAAGTAGTAATTAACCAAGAAAATACCCACGCAGAACTATGAAACAATTCTTCGCTAATTCTACGACTGAGATCATAACGATAAAGTTATAAGTATAATAACCGGTCAAGTGCGAGTTGCACATTTTTCCAATATTTATATCTTAAGTTTTACTTATTATAGGTAAGGAAATATTTCGTGTGTGTTTTTTTACATTTTAAACCCTTAGTACGTAGTTTTAAAGATATAACCCTAAGTAGTAATTAACCAAGAAAATACCCACGCAGAACTATGAAACAATTCTTCGCTAATTCTACGACTGAGATCATAACGATAAAGTTACGCTCCAAACGTCAGAACGTTCGAAACGTTCTAGCTTTGACATTTCTCAATTGAAGGAATCTTATACCTTTAATTTAAACGAGCAATTCTTGTATATATATTTATATATATATATATATATATATATATTTCTGTGATCTCGGAAACGGCTCTAACGATTTCGCTGAAATTTGGTATATGGGGGTTTTTGGGGGTATACAATCTATCTAGATTAGTCTTATGTTTGGAAAAACGCGTGTTTTCGAGTTTTCAAGCGTTTTTCTTTCGACGCAGAATATGGTCGCTAATTTCGTGTTGCTGGCCACTGTCCGTCTGGTCCAGCGGGTTAAGACGCGGACTGCTAAACGAGTGTTACGGGTTCGAACTTTTGTTTTTTTTTATACGTTCAAGATTATATATTATTTTTTAATTTTTATTGTTTTAGACAAGTTTAATTTTGTAAAAAAATGTAGTTTAGATTATCACCTATACACCACCATATTACAATAAATGACGCCCAGGTACTATATATATATATATTTCTGTGATCTCGGAAACGGCTCTAACGATTTCGCTGAAATTTGGTATATGGGGGTTTTTGGGGGTATACAATCTATCTAGATTAGTCTTATGTTTGGGAAAACGCGTGTTTTCGAGTTTACATGCGTTTTTTTTTTTCAACGCAGAATATGGTCGCTAATTTCGTGTTGCCCGCCACTGTCCGTCTGGTCCAGCGGGTTAAAACGCGGACTGCTAAACGAGTGTTACGGGTTCGAATCTCGACCGGTGACTAACTTTTTTTTTTATATGTTCAAGTTTATATATAATTTTTTAATTTTTATTGTTTTAGACAAGTTTAATTTAGTAAAAAACCGGCCAAGAGCATGTCGGGCCACGCTCAGTGTAGGGTTCCGTAGTTACTCTTCCGTCACAATAAGCTAAACTGGAGCTTAAAATATAGTAAATTGTTAACCAAGGGATGAAACGGTACCTTTCACCCGAGTTAAACAAATAGGCAAATTTGCATAATCAGTACCTAATTAAAGTAAGTCTTTTTACTATGAAGGGAAAACTTTTTGCGATAGGTAACTCAAAAACAGCTAAACTGATCATGTCCGCTATAGTTTTCATTTAATGTCTTTCTTAAGCTCTACTTCCACGATTTTTTTCATATTTTTTGGACCTATGGTTCAAAAGTTAGAGGGGGGGGGGGGGACACATTTTTTTTTCTTTCGGAGCGATTATCTCCGAATATATTCACTTTATCAAAAAATGTTTCTTGAAAACCACTATTAGTTTTGAAAGACCTTTCCAAAGATACCCCACGCTCTAGGATTGAAGCGAAAAAAAAAATTCACCCCCACTTTACGTGTAGGGGAGGTACCCTAAAAAAAATTAAATTTTTAGATTTTATTGTACTACTTTGTCGGCTTTATTGATTTATATATCCATGCCAAATTTCAGCTTTCTAGCACTAACGACCACGGAGCAAAGCCTCGGACAGACAGACAGACAGACAGACAGACAGACGGACATGGCGAAACTATAAGGGTTCCGTTTTATGCCATTTGGCTACGGAACCCTAAAAATGTAGTTAAGATTATCACCTATACACCACCATATTACAATAAATAGTTATAATATAACCGAGCAAAGCTCGGTCGCCCAGGTACTAAGTACTTAAACGTCCTATTGATCTTTCCTAACAAAGTACCGGGTGGGGCATGTAACAGGAGCTAAAAATTAAACTGTAGGCAGTACATTAATGTCATGTGATAAATAAATATCCTTTTTTAGTTATTCGTACTCTCCTAGAAACCCTTATCGTTTCGACATGGCCGTCTGTCCGTCCGTCCTCAGCTTTGCTTCGTGATCGTTAGTGCTAGAAAGCTGAGGGCCTACCGCGAACCACGTACGACGTGTTGCCTCTCTGTCACACTTACGTACGAATTTACAAGAGCGACAGAGAGGCAACACGTCGAATGTGATTCGCGGTAGGCCCTCTGCAATTTGGCATGATTATATAATCATACGTGGCGATTGAACAGTAAAATAAAAACTAAAAAAAAAATTTGGGTACCTCTCGTACTAAATGATATATTTCGATTTTATTTTTCTTCAAACTCTCAAAAACCATTTTTTGATAAAGTTAATATTCAAGGAAATAATCGCTCCCAAAGAAAAAAATATGTGTCCCCCCCCTCTAACTTTTGAACCATGGGTCCAAAAAATATGAAAAAAATCGTGATACAAAAGTAACTTAGTAAATGATCGGTTTAGCCGTTTTTGAGTTATTGCAAAAATCTTCACTTCTTAGTAAAAATACGTACAAAGCGTTGCGAAGGTACTCCCTTATTGTGCTCGTAATGTACATGATACTTACTAATTAATAGCCCTCGTTTGTCCTGTTCTGACAGAATGGTAACTACGAAACCCTACACTGAGCATGGCCCGAGATGCTCTTGGCCGATTTTTTTTAATAAATGCCTTTTCTTTTTAGGGTTCCGTAGCCAAATGGCAAAAAATTTAACCCTTATAGATTCGTCATGTCCGTCTGTCTGTCCGTTCTTTCCACCAGTTATACTTAATGGGATTAAATTAGTGGTTAGAGAAAGTGACACATCATTTTAGGTACTTAGGGCATTTGTTGACTGACACTTGAAGGACGATGTAGATACTAAACTACACTTTTCAAGGCTTACTGTACATCTCTGTAACTGCGCGTCAAGTCTGTGGGTTAAATATAAGAGCTTACAATGCCCTGCGCATCCAACAAAATAATGCGTTTAGGATACTGTGGAGACTCCCGCGGTTCTGCAGGACGTCTTCCATGTTTACGGGGGCGCGCACAGATGGCTTCGATGCCGTGTTACAACAACGCTATATGCCACATTTAATTACTTTTTATAAAAAAAATGATGTTTTGGTGGGATCAGTTACAACTAATAGCTTTTTCCCGAGCCCCGCCCGCGTAGTATTCAAGCTAAAACATGGTAAAGATGCATCTCGCGAAAAAAAGATTAGATATTAAAACGTGTGACAAAAATAAACCAGTGGAAATATATTCTACGGGTAAAGCACACGCATGTGAATAAAACAAATTGGTGAAAAATAGCATTGGTAAAGATGCGTGTAGCAAAAATAACGAGTAGAAAAAAATGCGTTAGACGGAGTTATCTATTGGTAGAAATAACGTATAGAAAATAAAGAAAATGGGGAAAAACGCGAATGGAACTAAAATACCGGAGAAAGAATATTTTGGGGAATTCATCTATACAGTCAGATGAATGAAATAAGTAGGGATATTGTTTTCATCAAATATTAGGTACCCATATCAAATTATACACGTGTAAATATTTATGTGTAGTGCCAGCCCTAGTATTTTCAATGTTTCTTCACCACTGATAACGGGGTCTGAACATAACATTACGCGTCTTCATGAATGACACGATCTTTCATTTGTTTCCCACTGGGTAAATGTGCTACATCCGTTTTTATATAGTATATATGAAAACTATATCATTACCTCAAGTCTTACAACATGATAGTAGTCATGGCCTACCTTAAATCGGGATATGTATACCATCATACCTACTACAATAAAACATTTTCAATTTTAAATTAAATTTCGAATTTTAGAGCAAACGGATTTTATCATAAAAGGCGACATAATAATAGGTGATTTTGCTTCAGACAAATGTATAGGTAATATTAAATTAATATTACGGTATATAATATTCGGCCTTAAAACATATGGCGTAGTGCTCAGAATTCGCTGTATCTATTCATAAGCAGGCATTAGCACAAGTATATATTAATCTGAAGCTCGAGACTTATTAAATATAATAATTTAAAAATGATTTAAATTAATTCTCTACATATTTTTTTCATGAACAGGTGAATCGAGACATATTTTTAAGGCCCAAAAGGCAAAAAACTCGATTAGGCTTTTAGTAAAATTATTCAAATTGATGCCACTCGTCTGAAAAACACTCGTAACAATTTTCTTTCTCATTTCACGACACATTTTATATGAAAAATTACTTTAATCTCTCGGCGATATGAATGAGAATTGGAAGGGGATGAAATAATATTTCAACTCTTGAATAATTTTATGTCAAAAGTTTGACTCCACTTTTGCTATTAGATTAATAAAAACAGCCCAATTTTAAGGATGACTAACGCTAGAAAGCTGACGCTTTTCTGTTGTTCAAAGTTTATCCAACAACAAAAAAGTATAATAATTTGCGAAATATAAATTTTTTTCGTAATTTCCAGGTGTCACAAACAAGATTTTCAAAAATGTATTTCTCAAAAACTACACATATTAGAAACGCGGGAGTTTTAGTCTCGCATTTGTAATGATCTAAACTACAAAACTACAGTAATTTGGAAACGATGTCACTTTTTTGGCTTCTATAAAACACTGTGAGGCGTTAGAGTGCATGTTCAGATATTTTTGAGCACCTTAGCCGCTCAGATATATCTGATGGCGACAGTACGTAAAGTTCCGAAAAACTCATTGGTACGAGCCGGGATTTGAACCCGCGACCTCCGGATTGCAAGTCGTACGCTCTTACCGTTAGGCCACCAGCGCTTTTTTTTACCTTATTTGTAGTAAGGCGAAAAATGCAAACATCTTTGAGGTCGACTGTACATGTACAACATAAGCTGATTTTATTTCTTCTAACTGAATATTTAACGATGTCTACTAGGTAAAACATAATTATTTTGAGATGAAATATTATCGGAAAACGATAAATAAGCAAACACATTTTTATAGGTACTCACAAATTGCTATTATTTGTAGTATGTACCTACATTTATTTGTCAAAGTCTATTTATAAATAATAAATAAATATTATGAGACATTATTGCACAAATTGACTAAATCCCACAGTAAGCTCAATAAGGCTCGTGTTGCGGGTACTTAGACAACGATATATATATATAATATATTCATATTTATAAATACTTAAATACATAGAAAACATCCATGACTCAGGAACAAATACCCATGCTCATCATACGAATAAATGCCCTTACCAGGATTTGAACCCGGGACCATCGGCTTCATAGGCGGGGTCACTACCCACTAGGCCAGACAGGTCGTCAACATTATCGTTAAATTTATATTGTGGGAAAAAGTAGGTAATTTAATCCTACTAATTTAAGTCCTGTCTTTGTTTGTAATATGAGTTTTTCTTTAGTAGTGCACAATAAAGAATTTTATTATTATTAATTTGTAAGCTACACATAATTCAGCGAGGGAATGTAGCTAGCCTTATGGGCACCCTTTCATAGGGAACGGACCTGGGGGACTTTTCATATGTAGGTTTATTTTTACTTTATTTTGTCAGATTTAGGTTATTTAGTTAATATTTATAGCTTTATTAAAGACAAATATTTAGAGAATTTATTGAATTATTATGATATAGGAAAATTAATATCTAGAGCCACTTTCACCGTCCCTCTAACCGGTTAAACCGTAAACCCAGTGTCAAATTGTACTAGTAACTATGGTAACTCCAGGTTTAACCGGTTAAACCCGGGTTAGTGATTGGTGCAAGTGACCCGAAGTTATTATATATATATAGTTGTTACGGACAGCATGGACCCCTGCCGAGACGAATGCTCGGACGGTACAGACCCGGGCCGGAAAGAATTGCCTAACGCGTAAAACTAAATAAAATAGCTATAGGGTGCCTAGCTATAGGATAGAAATAAGTTAACACAAGCACACTTTGTATGATTGACTAGAAACAGGATAAAATTGTAGTCGCTATGAAAATAGCGTTTTGTGTCAGCTTGTTACGTGACGTCATCACCGCGGGTGAGCGGCCGGTGCGATCGCTGCGGAAGCCGGAAGCGTACTGAGTGGCGCGGACTTCGGTGCGCGGTATTTATATGTTCGGGCCGAGGCGACCCAATTTCACCTGATTTCTCCCAAGTTAGGCTTTCCCCAGGGATCGTAGTGACCTGTATAGATAGAAAATAGGGTTAGCTATCCGTAGACACAAGCATTGTAAGCATTGGGCCTAGAATTATCGAGATATTAAGACTTAAAGTTATTTTTGTATGGAGTTGAACTATCGATAGAGATAATTCTTATATTTATGAATATTTTCAGCTGAAACTAGTATAATAGGGTAGATCTTCGTAAATGCTTTCTAAAAAGGTACGGTTCATCACTGAAAACCTCAGGTAAACCCGAAAAGGTGGTTAAATACGGGGAAAGTTCTACGCCCAATGCGAGAAAGAGATAGCACAAGAAAGAGAAGTCCACGTAACGAGGCCGTTCTCGAATTATCTGGAGTTACTTTCGAGACCTCGTATTCGCCCTATATAAGCAGGCGAGATACGGCCTGCGGACAGTGAGTTAGTACAGTCAGTTCAGTTCAGTTCAAGCGATCGGAAAACAAAAAGGAAAAGTGAGGAAAAAGTGAAAGTGCCCTAAAGTTGTGATCAGTATTAGTGGTAATAGTGGTTTTAGTGCTAGTTACGTGGACCGCTTAGTTATTTTACCTTAGTAAGTACTAGAATAACGTTATAGTGAAAGTGCCTATAGTGTTAGTGTTTAGTGCTTAAGTTTGGTGCCTAAGGTCTAGACTAAGTGTGTGCTAGTGCTAAATAAATAGGAATCTAATTAAGTGGTGTTTGTTTGACGCTCCAACTACGTCCCACCGTGGGAGGAATTGGATTTCCGAACCAGCAGGCTCCGTAAATAAATATTAAACTGAGTTATCGCTGAGAGCTGACTCCAGGGTGTCCTCTGGCGGTTACAGTTTTGGTCCTTCGAGCCGGATCCTGAAATTCAGTGGGACCTAGTAACTTTCAGTGAGTACAGTGAGTGTCTAATTAGATTCTTATTGGACTAATACTGAACAGTGGGAACTGTGTTGTGTGAATATTGTGTGTGACTGACGAACCGTGCAGTGAACTGTGTTGTGAAGTGTTAATAATGTCGGGAAGTAACTCGAAAATGGGAGTTACAACAAGATCGCAGTCGGACCGCACCAGGAACGAGCGGGAACGTACGACCTCCACGGATACCACGGGTCGCGTATCAGAGGTCGCGGAGCGGGCAACGGACACGTCGGGAGGACCTAGCCAGCGCACCGGGAGGCCGTTAACGACGGCTACCGGAAGGGAGTCGACGGCTAGCCCTCCATCTAGGGGGGAACACCGCGAGGACGTCGAGGGCACCGGGTCAAAGGCCATCGACGAGGAAGCAGAGGCGGGTTCCAAATCTTCGCCGCCGGTACTAGGGAAGGCTAAGGCCGAGGTACCACTGACAAAGGCCGTGAAGATAACTGTCCACAAGGGGCCTCCGCGTTCACCGTCTGTGATCGAGCGGTTTAATCAACGGCGGATTGAGCGACGCCGCGCCGAGCGCGAACAGTTGAGCGCGCAGTCAAGGAGAATGTCGCCCATTTCCGAGGGGGAGAGTAGGGCGGCGGAGGAGAGGCAAGAACCTCCGCGCACCACACCCCTACCTCCAGCACCCTCGCCTAAGAAAAACGCACGGAATGAAGGGTCGTCGGTCAAATCTGCATCATCAAGGGGTTCACACATCAGCAGTCTATGTTCAAGCAAAATAAAAGAGCTTCAATATATAAAAGAAAAAAAGAAACTGGAACTGAAGCTCAGGGAGCTCGCTCTGGAACGCGAGATGCTTGACATAGAATATAAGCACCGTCTTAACGTCGTGGTTAACGAATATGGGTCACTTTCGGACACCTCCGTGGCATCATCACGCGGGAGTAGCCCCAAGCGACGAGTACGAGCCGAACCCGAGAGCCGAGTCAGCGAGTTGCTTAATGACATTGGAGAGATCGTCGAGACGCCGCATCGCCCCCACGACGACCCGCCTCGCGTTCGCGTAGAGACGCTACCCGTGCCGACACGGGCCGAGCGCGCCCGATCGCCGCCGCGCGGGCCGCGAGCTGAGTACCGATCGCCGCCGCGCCAGCCACGGAAAGGGGATAGATCGCCGCCGCGCAGACCGCGCAATGAATATCGGGCGCCGTCACCGGTAGAGCCGCCGCGACGATCACAATACGAGTACCGTGCGCCGTCGCCCTTAGAGCCAGAAATGGGGCCGTCGCGACCACGCAACGAGTACATGGAGTCACGAACTGAACCACAAAGGGATTACTTCGCGTCAACGCCGTTCACTCCTCATACTAAACTAAGGTCGTCGGTAGAGCCGCCGCCGAGTGACGCGGCTACTGCATTTAATAGGCTCGCCGACCAATTAAGGGACGCCGTACGCACAACGCCGCCAAAACAATGCTACGAGCTGCCACCTTTCTCGGGCAACCCGAACGAGTGGTTATTATTTTATAATGCCTACAGCGAGTCAACTCGACGCTACAATTTTAGTGCATTCGAAAACATGGCAAGGCTTCGAAATTGTTTACGTGGGGATGCACGCCAATGCGTGCAACATCTATTATCAACGTCGACACAGCCAGATTTAATAATGAAATTGTTGAAAAAGAACTTTGGAAGGATTGACCTTTTAGTCGATAAAGCGCTAGAAGAGCTTAAACGTCTGCCGCCTGTGGGTCCTAGCGCCATAGATTTAAATAACTTTGCTACAAAAGTCGTCAATATAGTAAGCACCTTGTGTGAACTGGATAGTAAAAATTACAGTAGCAATCCTTTGTTGGTAAGAGAAATAACCGATCGTCTGAGTCCCCACTTACGAAGCAGATGGTGTGCATATGCCCGAGAAAATATAAAGAATGGTAAATGTGAGCTTATGCTCATGGCGGATTTTCTCATCGAGGAAAGCGACGCCGAGTTAGAGTTCTCACACGCTCGGCTACCTACAAGCAATATGAAGAGGAGGGAAACGGCAGCGAAGGAAGCCGCCCGCCCATCAACGACGAGCCAACGAGTCCAGGGAAGTAGACGTCCACAGCAGGCGCAGTACCACGCCGAGCAGGCATATACGACGGGTAACGCCGAGGCGCGGCGTGTACCCTGCCTATGTTGCGGCGGTGGCCACAGAACCCCGGAGTGCAAGCGGATCTTGGCCATGGACATAGGAGCTAGATGGGACTGGGCCAGGAGTAACACAATATGCTTCAGATGCCTAAACAGCAAGCATAGAAAGACGAAGTGCCATGACAAACCTTGTGGAATCGACGGATGCACTTTTAGGCATCATAAGTTGCTGCACGAGGGAAAGGCGCAGGAAGCGACGCGTGAACGCCGGCCGCCAGTGTCCCGCGCGGCCGCGCCCTCTTCGCAGCCCACCGCCAGCCTAGGGTCCGGACATACGCCGGCGGTTATAGCACAAGAGCCGGACACTGTTACGAACACTACGGAGTATGTGAATAACACAACCACGGTGTTCCTCAAAATGGTTCCCGTCACCGTAGAGGGTCCTAAGGGGAAGGTGGACACCTACGCTATGTTGGACGACGGGTGCACTATAAGCCTGATTCAGACAGACGTAGCGGACACCGTAGGAGCTACGGGACCTGCCACGCCGCTATGTCTCGCAGGCGTAAGCAATATGGAAGCGGAGCCTGAAATAAGCAGACAGGTGAAGGTGCGCGTACGCGGAAAGGGCTTGGAAACCGCATACGATCTCGTCTTCACGACGGTACGACGTATAGGCCTACGTACGCAACGGATGAGTAAGAAAATCATGGAGCTGGAGCACTTCAAAAATATACCAACTGCGTGCTATGAAGAGGCTATACCTAAACTGCTTATCGGCATCGACCAATGGCCTGTGCTACTACCACAGGAAGCAATCGTCAGGGGTCTGGACGAGCCAGCGGCAGTGCTAACTGGGCTTGGCTGGGTGATCTTCGGGGGAAAACCACGGCTGGTTATTCCCAAGGAGGGCGAGGAACACCTGATGCTGCAATGCCGCGAGAGGGATGAGAACCTAGACTCCATGCTACGAGATTATTTCAACATAGATTCGCTGGGAATAAAAAACGTTACAAAGGTGGATCCGCAAGTCCAAAGGGCCATGGATATTTTGGACAGAACAATAAAGAAAATTAACGACAATGGACCACGCTATGAAGTAGGTCAGCTATGGCGGGACGACGAACCACGAATGCCATCAACCATACAAACTGCAATGTGTCGGTTAAGGAGTATCGAGAGAAAGATGGATCGGGATCCGGCATTCGCTGAGAGTTACAAGGAACAAATTGATAATTTATTAAAGAAAAAGTACGCCGAGCCACTGCAGGAGCCGCCAGATAGCAAGATAGCGTGGGTATTGCCGCATTTTGCGGTAACTAATCCGAACAAACCGGGCAAGATAAGGCTAGTCTTCGACGCTGCGTGTCGCGTTCAAGGGAAATGCCTAAACGATTTTCTTTTGGAAGGACCGGATCTATTACAGTCAATTATAGGGATTCTCTTTCGGTTCCGCGAAGGGCAATTTGCAGTTGTGGCGGATCTACAGGAAATGTTCCTCCAAGTAAAAATAAGGGCCGAGGATCAACCGTCACAAATGTTCATTTGGAGAGGGGACCGCCGGACAGGGAATCCGCAATTTTACAAAATGACGAGCATGCTTTTTGGTGCAGCAAGCTCACCATTCCTGGCCCATAGCGTCAGAAATAGAAACGCTATGGACAACGCTGATGAGTTCCCGGATGCTGTGGAAGACATCACACGTAATCATTACATGGACGATTACGTAGCCAGCTACCCGGATGAGAAGGAACTCTTACATCGTGCTACGCAAGTCGCGTCGTCTCACGCCAAGGGAGGGTTCCAGTTACGAGGGTGGACTTCAAACAGTGTGAAGCTACTCCAGCAGATCCCGACGGAGTTACACGCAAGTACACCGGCACAGCTCGGCAAAGGCAAGGAAAATAAGATCCTTGGGATGTACTGGAACCCTGAAACCGACCAGTTGGGTTTCAACACAACAATGATAAGGGTACCGGCCGAAGTGAAGGAAATGATACAGACGCCTACGAAGAGGCAAATGTTATCGGCCGTGATGTCAGTATATGACCCGCTGGGGCTGTTAAGCCACTATACTATAACAGCAAAAGTTCAGCTGCAAAATCTGTGGGCCAAGAAGCTGGACTGGGACTCTCCACTGCCAGAAGAGGATAAGCGTGACTTTGAGGCCTGGCTGCGAGCTCTGGATAGCGTCGCGAAGCTCAGGATACCAAGATGCTATCTTTCAACGGGGGCAGTGGCGAGAAGGGAACTACACGTGTTCGTGGACGCCAGCACCAAAGCATACGCATGCGTGGCGTACTGGCGAGTAGCCTCAAATGGCGGGGAGGCCCAAGTGAGCCTAATCGCGGCAAAAAGTAAGGTTGGGCCAACGAGGCAACTCAGCATACCACGCATGGAACTTCAGTCGGCGCTCATCGGGTCAAGGCTACAGCAGACCATCCGAGAGGAGCATCGTCTGACACCAGATCAGGTCATCATGTGGACAGACTCGAGGACGGTGCTACACTGGGTCCGCAACGACGCGAAACGATATAGCGCCTATGTAGCCAACCGCTTAGGTGAAATAGCGGAACTGACAATACCAAAACAATGGCGCTGGGTTCCCACAAAAGAAAATCCGGCGGATGAAGCTACCCGCCCGGATAAAGATCGACAAGTGATCTTCGAAAGCCGATGGTACCAAGGACCAGACTTTCTTAAGCGCCCTGAGGAAGAATGGCCACAGGAAAACGTCAAGGCAAATATTGAAGAAGACCTTCCCGAGTATGAGGAGGTTGCCTGTGCTGCTCAGGAGGAGCCAAAAGTCAACAGGGAGCCGATTCCAGACATCGAGCGATTCTCGAACTATAATCGTTTGGTGAACGCAACGGCACGAGTCTTTCAATTTCTCGATTGTCTCAGGAACCGACAACGACAACCACTGCAGGTCATACATAGGAAGAAGGCGGAGCATCTACTTTTCCAATATGCTCAACGCACAAGCTTCCCTGAGGAGTATCGGAATCTGTCTAAGGGCGAACCAGTCAGCCACAAAAGTCGACTGCATGAATTGGACCCAGTATTAGGCCCAGACGGACTGATACGTATGCGAGGACGGCTCAACGCAGCGCCAGTACTAGGGTTAGAGAAGCAGCCAATCATATTGGACGGGAGGCATCAAATAATTAGATTATTAATTGAACGCGCGCATAAGGAAGCTGGACATGCAAATAATGAACGAGTTGTGAATGATCTACGACAGCTCTACTGGATCATTCACCTACGGCCAACGGTGCGCATGGTGGCTGGCAAGTGCCGCCTATGCGTGTTAAGGAGAGCGCAACCAAAGGTGCCAGCAATGGGAGACTTACCGCTGGCTAGAATCCAGCCGTACAAGAGGCCATTCACAAACACGGCAGTGGATTTATTTGGACCATTAACAGTGACCATCGGACGAAGGCATGAAAAAAGATGGGTTGCATTGTTTACATGTTTAACGACGCGAGCCATACATCTGGAGATCGTCCATAGTCTCTCAACGGACTCGGCGATAATGGCTCTCAGGCGACTAGCGGCACGACGAGGATGGCCCGCAGTCATTTACAGCGACAATGCAACGAACTTCAGGGGAGCGGACGTCGAACTACGCAACGCCTACAAGGAGTGGTTACCAGCACTTCGAGAGTTCGGCGTACAACACAACGTCACATGGAAGTTTATTCCACCCGGTGCACCCAACCAAGGCGGAGCTTGGGAAAGATTAGTACGCTCCGTAAAGAACGCCCTAACAGCAACATTACACACAAAGGCACCCAAAGAAGAATTGTTGCTGACCATATTGGCAGAGGCAGAAAATACTGTCAACGCACGGCCACTGACCCATGTTTCAGTGGACCCGAGGGATGAGGAAGCGTTGACACCGGCTCATTTTCTCCTGGGAGGTTCAACGGGAGCTCCATCGACCGGACCGTGCGAGGAAGCGGACCGCAGGACTTGGCGGGCCAGCCAAGCTTTGGCCGACCACTTCTGGCGAAGATGGATACGGGAGTACCTGCCAACACTCGCACCACGACAATCATCAAATAACAGGGTCAGGCCAATCCAGAAGGGCGACTATGTAATAATAGTGGACGGAAATCTGCCGCGCAATGTGTGGCCACGCGGCATCGTCACCCAGGTGTACCCAGGACCGGATGGTGGAATACGATCGGCTGACGTGCAAACCCGAGGAGGCGTGTTCCGGAGGCCCGTCACAAAGTTGGCTGTCCTACCGTTGCAACAGGAGCAGTCGCAGGAGCGTCAGCGGGGGCAGACTGTTACGGACAGCATGGACCCCTGCCGAGACGAATGCTCGGACGGTACAGACCCGGGCCGGAAAGAATTGCCTAACGCGTAAAACTAAATAAAATAGCTATAGGGTGCCTAGCTATAGGATAGAAATAAGTTAACACAAGCACACTTTGTATGATTGACTAGAAACAGGATAAAATTGTAGTCGCTATGAAAATAGCGTTTTGTGTCAGCTTGTTACGTGACGTCATCACCGCGGGTGAGCGGCCGGTGCGATCGCTGCGGAAGCCGGAAGCGTACTGAGTGGCGCGGACTTCGGTGCGCGGTATTTATATGTTCGGGCCGAGGCGACCCAATTTCACCTGATTTCTCCCAAGTTAGGCTTTCCCCAGGGATCGTAGTGACCTGTATAGATAGAAAATAGGGTTAGCTATCCGTAGACACAAGCATTGTAAGCATTGGGCCTAGAATTATCGAGATATTAAGACTTAAAGTTATTTTTGTATGGAGTTGAACTATCGATAGAGATAATTCTTATATTTATGAATATTTTCAGCTGAAACTAGTATAATAGGGTAGATCTTCGTAAATGCTTTCTAAAAAGGTACGGTTCATCACTGAAAACCTCAGGTAAACCCGAAAAGGTGGTTAAATACGGGGAAAGTTCTACGCCCAATGCGAGAAAGAGATAGCACAAGAAAGAGAAGTCCACGTAACGAGGCCGTTCTCGAATTATCTGGAGTTACTTTCGAGACCTCGTATTCGCCCTATATAAGCAGGCGAGATACGGCCTGCGGACAGTGAGTTAGTACAGTCAGTTCAGTTCAGTTCAAGCGATCGGAAAACAAAAAGGAAAAGTGAGGAAAAAGTGAAAGTGCCCTAAAGTTGTGATCAGTATTAGTGGTAATAGTGGTTTTAGTGCTAGTTACGTGGACCGCTTAGTTATTTTACCTTAGTAAGTACTAGAATAACGTTATAGTGAAAGTGCCTATAGTGTTAGTGTTTAGTGCTTAAGTTTGGTGCCTAAGGTCTAGACTAAGTGTGTGCTAGTGCTAAATAAATAGGAATCTAATTAAGTGGTGTTTGTTTGACGCTCCAACTACGTCCCACCGTGGGAGGAATTGGATTTCCGAACCAGCAGGCTCCGTAAATAAATATTAAACTGAGTTATCGCTGAGAGCTGACTCCAGGGTGTCCTCTGGCGGTTACAATAGTTATATATAAAGTTTATTTAATTTTGTGTAAGTACTGAAGTAGTAAAATTTCAAGTCATTAGTACGTAGCTGTCTCGTTATCTTCAGTATCGGCTATTGTATGTAACAGATTTTTTTGTAGTGGGCCTTAATTCCCATCGGGCCTTATTGACCTCCAGTCCCTTATGGGGTTGGTATCAAAACCACTGGATCTCAAAATGAGCGATTCGCAAGAGGAAGGGATCGCAAAACGCCCACAATTGCAAAGCCTATATCTCAAAATAACATGATAGCAAAACGACTACCTTGCAAAAGGTTTTCGTCTCAAAATGGTTGAGTACCTATCAAAACTACTAGTTCGCAAAACGACCACCTCATGGAACGTCTACATCTTTAAATGCTTTCGTAGTTAAACGACTTGACCCTGCAATATTTCGTTTATGTATATAGTTTGTTATATAATTTATTCTTCAATAAAATGTAAGGAATCTAATGGTACAGTCACGTCTGAAAATATCTATACGGACAAACTGCCAAAAATATGCATACACTATCTTAATATATGGGAAATAAGGTCGTGTATACATATTTTTGGCACTTTATCCGTATCGGTATTTTCAGACGTGACTGCACCATTTTCTTTTTAAAAGCTTTTATTTAACTTGCAATGTATGTATGTCTGTTCGGGTGGAATCTTGCAACTCAATTTTGAAGCAGATATCTTCAGCCGATTGAGCTGAAATTTTGTATAGGTACACGTTTAGTTTGGATGACAATGCATGATAAATTATGTGACGTCATTCTAAATCCAACATGGCGGACCATTCAAGATGGCGGAATAGTTATTTTTAATGCACTTCTACAATATGGGTATCAAATGAAAGGGATTATTGACAGTAACTCGAAAAAATATGTGACGTTATTCTAAATTCAATATGGCGGAACATCCAAGATGGCGGAATAGTTATTTTTAATGCACTTCTACAATATGGGTATCAAATGAAAGGGATTGTTGAGAGTAACTCAAAATAACTAAAAAGTAAAAAATAAAATAATAGTAAAAACAATTTTTTTTTAAAGCTTTTATTTAAATGCTCTTAAAAGAAGAAAATAAAATTGTCCTTTAAAATTTTAATCATCAACTTATAACCTCATTATACACAATTTATATGTTCATAAAAGCTTGTCGCGAGGTTTAAGTACCTATAAGTATTAAATTAAATTAAAATGTTTGAAAATTTTTAACTTAGCAGATCAAGTTACTTAATTAACGATATACTAGTTTGTTTATACAATTAAATCACGCGACAAGCTTTTATGAACATATAAATTGTGTATAATGAGGTTATAAGTTGATGATTAAAATTTTAAAGGAAAAATTTATTTTCTTCTTTTTAGAGCATTTAAATAAAAGCTTTTTTTTTTAAATTGTTTTTACTTTTATTTTACTTTTTGAAACGAAAAAAAATTGTAGAATTTGGAGCCTTGTATTTTTTATAATATCAATGTCTTTTTAAATTCCACTTTTTTATAATCGATAGCTCATTTTCTATCCATTTAGCTAAATTTTGTTATAAAATTCAACATGTGTCAAGTACCCAATTATAGGTATAAGTTAGGTATTAGGAGTACTCGGTTAAACAATAAATTTGCTAATAACATTCATTGAAAAGTTTAAAATCCAATATTGAATGAACCGTAAATACAAATTGAGTGTCATTACATTGTTACATTGTATTTCCAAAAACAATCAAAAAGTTTCGAGATACCAATTTGACTTGGGCACTTTAAGTTTGAATGGCCCCGTTGCTTTGTGTTTGTTGTTAATTTCTGTTTACGAGTACCTCGCTTTGAGTTCTAAAATCAGCCAAATATGCCTTTGAAAAATATGTAAGGTAAGGTTGGGTAAGACGAACATAGTTTATTTTGCTCGGGGCATAATAGTATTTTATGCAACAGTTGTATAAGAAGGGTCAAAAAAGGCGAGTGGCGTGAGTTACAATGTGAGCCGGAGCCGAAGGCGTAGGCGAACATTGTAAAGGAATACGCCACCTGAATTTTTTGACCTACTTATACAACGTTGCATACAATATTTTTCCTACGAGTCAACAAAAATAAATCTTAATTTAGGTAAACAAATTACAGCAAAAGTATATAGCCAAGACGCGCGAGCATACCTTGTTACGCGCCCGGCCCGCCCCGGGCCGCGGCCGGCCGGTCGGCGACACCTCCTCGTAACTCATGAGGCCCTGGTACCTACTTGCTACTTGCTAAATTAATTTTTTGGACAGTTTTTTCTCAATTTTGGCCACCGTAGCCTACGGAGACTAACAAGCAACGCTAAGCGGTCTTCGTAGTCTATGGGTGTTGCTATATTACGGGTGTCACATGCGTGTTTCTGACTTATGAAGTAATTATTTTTACTATGCAACCAAATGAATATTTTGTAAGTTGGCATCAATGCACTTAGTTTAAAACTGTATTCGTTTTGGTTTTGTTAGGTTGGTAGCCATTAATCGCAGTAACATTATAGCTTATAAAAGCACAAGAGCTTTTATGAGGAATAGACAATATAGACTTTTCTTGAAATCTTTTATGTATGTTCTTATATTCGTGTAAATGAATGCATAAATGACAGATAACAGTAGATGAGTAGGAAAAAGTGTTATCGTCGTCGTTATCATTGCGTTCATGTATGGAGGTTTTACATACATAAAACCAAAGAATATAATACTCACTAGGAGAAGAACGCTAACTCCATACAAAAAAATGCCCCTTTCAAAAGTTCGTTTATACTAGTGGCGCTCTCTTTGTATCTCAGTACTAAAATTGACAACCGGTTTAGCCTGGCGGGTGTTGGTAGGTAGTGATCCAGTTCTAGCTAGTGGTTCTGGGTTCGAATCCCGGCGACGGAATTTCTTTTTGTGTTTTTTCATTTTTTGTTTTTGTTGGGGTGAGGTTTTTAAATTAGTATTTATCAAATAAAAAAATATTATGTCACATATTAATCAAAATCACAGGCATCTTTTGTCCTAAGAGATAATGATATCTATATTTTAAAGTTTTTTCAATATAAAAGGTAACAATACAGTTATTATTAAGTTATAAATATTTTTATTCCTATATATTATGATCAAAAGAGCTTAATTCGTTCGAAAAACATACAATAGGCAGGAAAAAAGTCATTTTCTATACAAATTTATGTATCGGACGGGGCTTGTTGAACTAACTGTGACACTTCCATATAATATCTACATACCTATATGAATTTTATTCAATTAAACCACAGGTCGGTAATTTCGGTTCATTATTGATGTGGGTACCAAATAGTTAACCTATCCTGTGCGTGTGATTATCTTTTGATTTTTTTAAGGCGTTATTTATGTTTAGGTCATCTATTTTTAGCGCATGTTTTAATTCCCAGATCACCTTCATAACAATAAATAGAAGTCATTAAAATCTTCATGATAAAAACAATTTTATATATATACATATACTATTTATTGCATTTAATATAGCTTTTTATATATCTAAAACATGATCTTTGGCACATCTGATTTTACTCCACAATTGCAATTAGTGTAACTTGTAATCATATCACATATATTAGCCCTAAAAACTAAAAATACATGAATATATGACAGACAAAGTTGTTATTACATCTATCCGATTGTCGGACACTTTCTGCTCCACAGCTCAGTGCAGCGGTCTTGTTGATGGTCACCGGGAAACTACAACTAGTCACAATTATGTGGCGGATCCGTGCCTTTTGATTTTGTGCCTTTCCAAGGAAATGATATGACGCCCAAGGATTTTTTGCTCACGTTCACCCTCTAAAACAAAACAGTCACATTTTAAACAATACTATAACCTATGCCCCTAATTACTAACCTTGCTATTAGCAAGGTATTATATAAGCTATTAAATAGCTACCAGAGTTCTAAATTGCCAGCTAAAACAATGTTAGAATTTACTTCTATGATGAATTTAGATTCATTAGATTGTAATTTTGGACGCGATAGGGCGGCCGTGCAACTTAAGAGGGTGGTAAGATTAAATTTATGTATTTGAATTTGGCAATAGTACACTTATTTTATTTATAGATTAAAATATTTCTTACCTTGAAATAATTGTTGTTTCTTAGTTCAGTAAAATGGATTAAACTTTAACCGAGTCTGAGCGGAGATAATGTGCGGTGGATTTTTAATTTTAAAAATTAATCAATAAATCTATTTCAAGAACATAAATCGTTATTTAATCATTTTATATGAAAACTGATAGTTTTGAAAATGAAAATAGTTTTGCGTCAATGACTTTGACAGCATTGACATTGCAGACTTTTGTCTATGTTCTAACCGGCCAGACCCAAGTGCAAGGCTTTATGGAGGGTATATGTGCCTCTGACCTCCATAGATTTTATGAACATAGACAAAGACAAACTGAAATATGTAATAATTTATATAAAATAAAAATAATTTACATATGGTAGTGTGACATAAATCAAAATATTTGATAAAAATGATTTTATTTGTTCCCAAAGTTGAATAGACAAAGTCAGATAGGAGCAATGTTGCTGTAACAAAATATTTTTATATTTATAACTGGTATCTATTTCCAGGAGGTCAGACCACACATGCGCAATTATGAAGCGTCATGTCTTTCTAAGGAAGTCGACAGGCCTTGCATAAAACATTCATTAAACAGTTTTTTATAAACTTTGACATGACAATTTCAAGTGTTGACGTCGGGTTGTCAAAACAAACCAAAAAATTAGCAAAACTGGTATTTGATTTTCTTTAAAATCTCTTACTAGTGGCTTACATTACGATGCCCGAGAGTAATTGAAACACGTGGAAATGCAGCTCAACGCTTTTAAGGCTTTATCGGAAACGCTTCCCAAATTGACGACATCCACACAATGCTCGATTGATAACCGCGGCTCTTCAGCGAGTTCGTGAGAACAGGCCAATCGGCCGGTCAGCCTAAAAGGGCCATGAACGGGATCGTGCCAGTGCAAGTTGAAAAAAGGATTCTCGAGCACTTCAAACGGGTACCAACGTGAAGTACTCGTATTGCTTGGTTCCAGTAACAAAACTGTGCACAAGATTTAAAAAAAATAGAAAACATCCCTTCAAGTTTTTAAAGGTGCAAAAAGGGTCCCCAGGGATTCGTTAATAAGACTCATTACTGAAATTTTATTTACAAAAATAAAAATTAAGATGGGGTTTGTATTTAAGTTTTATTTAGTTGGTAATAAAGTGTTTATCAATGAGACAAGTGCCTTTAATTGGCCGTAGTTATCTTAAGGGTAGTAATACTGGTGTCGCTAACTCTTGAAATAAACGACGCAATTCAATAAACAAAGTATGAAGGGACATTGGCACTTGTCAATTTACTGCGCTGTACATTGCTGGCAATTAAAATTTTGTTAGAAAGTTAATAAAGTCTGAATTTTACTCATAGTTTATTAACTAAATTAAGGTCATGGTTAAGTTAGTGAACTATGTTACTTTACCCAACTTTAAAAAACCCACTTGCCGGTAATAGTCTGTATATTTACTTAGGTACAATTCTATCCACGTAGAATCGTCTCCGAGGAACAACCCTCTGATTGCAAAAATAACAATTTTCGGGATGGCGGATGATTTATTTTCTCTTTATTCGTATTATTAGCGTGTAGCCAGGCCCCCGATTCAGGCTTGGAGGTAGCGATTAGCCTGGCTCTGTCAGCACCAGAAGCGGCATTTATAAGACTATCGAATAGCCTCCTTACCACGACATCGTCCCATAAACGCTGGCGGCAAGGTTTTTCGGGTACAGGTGCATCAGAGTTAAAAGCCTTCCAAGCCGACGAAGCATCGGCGGCATAGGGTATTGTGACCTTGGCACCATCTAACGGTAACATTTTAGTGACAACATCCACAACCCCAGCCGCCGACGCAAGGAAGGCAGGAAGGCTAACGTCTCGTGAGCGCCGTATACCCAATCCGCATTTCTTGATTGGTTTTATTTATTTTTAGATTTAGATTTTAAGTTTTATAGATTACTTAGTTAAATAATTCTGTTTTTTTTCTTGTATTAAAAAAAATTACATATTTTTTTGATGTCCTAAACTTACTACCAATACAATATGTCATCGTATCAAAAATACTCGCTGTATAATCTTATAGTTAGGTGTATATGGCTTTCAACAGAAAAGGGTCCGTTTCTAATGACCCCTCTTAAGGACCCTTTTCTAACAAAAAGGTCCTTATGCATATGAAACATAAGGACCCCTTGATGGAAAGCCTCATATAGTTTCACAAAGTTGAAAGAACACTCGTATAATAATAATTTCCTTTGTTTCAGTGAAGTGCAATAAGCATTAGCGGATCACGAGCGTATTAAGTTAAGCTGTAGTCCCCAGGCGCCCGCGCCTGAAGTAAAGGTAAGGTTACCTTACACTAATACGTTCGTAGTCGGTTCCCTAACATAAGTTTCAACTTTTTTATACAACTAGTATGGGTACTTGGTAACTTAAGTTAGGGCACCGTCCGTACAAGTATGTATTAGAGTAGAGTAGAGAGCGTTTTTTTCGTGGCAAAAAAAAAAAAGAAAACAACAGGTAACATAACATAATATATAAGCCACGAAATGGTCCCGACTCAGCATGGTGCTAGCCTGGCTGTGCTAGCGCTGGTCTCCCGTCGAGGCCATATATATATATATATATATATATATATATATATATATATATATATATATATATATATATATATATATATTATTATTTTATTTATTTAGGTAAATAAACAGTCACTACAAGAAAGGCTTAAATATAAAGTATTTTAAACACTGTTTACAGTATGTGTGACCAACACCGTTCACCACTTATTAATTAGGTACAATTAGTTAGATTATTCGGAGCATTTTTTTTTACAAGTTTTACAACACTGGACCTTAAGGCTCCGGGAGGCATTGACATTGATAAATTCATGAAGAAGATAAAATAATCCTTAACGCTTAACAGTTAACAGTGGTAACATATATGGTCTATATTATAGACTAATATATTATTGCTCTGTGCAAAAGCCATGTTTATGTTACGCTCGCGCAGTTTTGAATTTGATCTTATCCCGATATGGCAATATAAATAGAATTAGGTTCAAATACAAGTTTGGTAGGCATTACTAGTATTATATGATCTGTGGTAGGCATTACTAGTATTATATGATCTGTGGTAGGCATTACTAGTATTATATGATCTGTGGTAGGCATTGTTGCAGCGGCTTAACGCTTAAGCGCCTGATATTTGGTTAATTCAAACTTATAACTGATATCAAATAAACCGAATCAGATCTATAGTCAGACCAAGATAAGTAGGCAGTAATTTTGATAACCCAGACGGTGCAAATGTCAAGTTAAACGTCCTAATTTCACAGAAGTTTGATGTTTAAAATAACCTGTGCACCGTCTTGGTTATTATTAACGCTGCTAACTTGTCTTCGTTTGACTGTACAAAATATAAACAAAATTTTATTTAACTTGTATATGTATAGACTGTATAGTACTACCATTCTTGTTAGGAAAATATTAAACAGTGCACTGTAGAGTCCATCAGTGATGGAACGTCACTGATTGAGAGCTGTCACTTTTGACAGAGAGATATTGATATGCATCGAAAATGGAAACAATGTTAAACAGCTAGTTAAATCTGAATGTATGCAAAAAAAGGGATTAATAAAGACAATTGTAGTTTTAAACAATAAGTGTTTTGATTGAGAATCCGTACAGCTATTTTGGCGACAAGGATGTTGCAACGTGTCGGTGATTAAAGTGGATACGAAATCATCGCACGCATTTCGAAGACACGCGATAAAAAAAATATGTTTCAAGATTATGCTGCAGGGTCCTCGGGACCGAAATTTGACCCGTATGAAGAAGCCAGCACACTTCCAGAAAGATGGCGTTTGTGGAAGAGGAATTTTCAGTATTACATTGAGAGCCAGGTCGGATTAAACGACAAACAGAAAGTAGCGAGGTTACTGCATCAAGCAGGGACAGAGGTCCAAGAAATATATGAAAGCATAAAAGATGAGCAGGTCGACGGCAGTACAGACTACGAAAAATGTATAAAAAGACTAGACTCATATTTTGAACCAGACGTAAATATTAATTATGAACGACAGAAGTTTCGTAATATTCAAAAGGAAGAAGAAGAAACAATGGAGCAATTTATAGTGAAATTAAGAAAACAAGCCACATTTTGCGATTTTCCGGAAAAAGAGGACGCAATAAAAGATCAAGTTATTGAGAAATGTAGTGATATAAACCTAAAGCTCAAGTTTTTAAAGAAAGGAAAGGAGCTGACGCTCAATAAAATCATGGAAATATCAAGACTCTATGAAATGGAAAAGATGGTTAGTAACCAAAATTTAAAGAAAGAAGAAAAAGATAAAGAACAAGATAGTGTTAACAGGATCAGCAATGTGGAGTGCTACCGGTGTGGCCGGAGAGGGCATTTTGCTAAAAGTGCGGAGTGCAATGCAGCAAATGAGATATGCAACAAATGCGGATTAAAAGGCCATTTTGCCAAGTGCTGCAAAACAAAAATAAAGAAAGATATAAAGAAAAAGAAGAAGATGGTTAAATATGTAATAGAATCATGTTCAGAGGATTCAGACGAATCAGACGATGAAAGTGATAATAAAACTGTAACAAAAAGTGTAAATTCAGTGTTTACAGTGATAAGTTCTAAGGATAATAAGTTCGAGATTGTAGTTGGCGGTCATGTAAGTTCCCCTTTTATTGTAGACTCAGGTGCGCCAATAAATATTATAGATAAACATATGTTCAAGAAGTTCCTGAGATCAGGGTTGGATTGCCAACTTTTTGATAAAACAGCTGAAAAATATTATGCATATGGCGGCCAAGAGGTCCGAAGACTAGGATTTTTTAAAACAGTATTGTACTCTCCTGACAGTAAAATTAAAGTAGATGCAGAAATTCTTGTTTTTAATGGATGCGGGCCTTCGCTGTTGAGTAAAACAACCTCAACCCAACTAGGATTGTTGAGAGTAGGACCCGAAGTAAATTGCATTAATAATATTCTAAAAGGGGATGGTGTTTTGAATCAATATCCTAATATTTTCAGGGGCATAGGGAAGCTTAAAGATTTCAAATTGTCAATTCCTATTGATCATAATGTTAAATTAGTAGCTCAAAGTATTAGAAGACAACCTTTTCACATAAGGGACATAGAGAAAGACTTGATTAGAGAGTTAGTAGAAAATGACATTATAGAACCAGTAACTGGACCTACCCCCTGCGTTTCCCTTCACACATAGTAAAGAAAAAAGAAGCAGGTCAATATAGACTTGTTATTGATATGAGAAAGGCTAATGAAGCAGTAATGAGGGAACGTGTTCCATTACCAACATTTGAAGAACTATTAGCAGATTTAAATGGATGTAAGTACTTTTCAACACTTGACCTCAAATCAGGATACCATCAGCTGGAGCTTGATGAGGACTCTAAAAAGATAACAGTCTTTAGCTGCAGTCTTGGCCTGTTTAGATACAAGCGTCTATTTTTTCGAATTAGATGTGCATCCGAAATGTTTCAAAGAGTAATTGCACATCTCTTACAGGATATAGAGGGTGTTGCCAATAGCCAAGATGATATTCGTGTAGGTGGGAGAACAAGAGAAGAACATGATGCCCGACTCCATCATGTACTTAGACGGCTTAGTGACAGTGGCTTAACTTTGAATAAAAAAAAATGCTCATTTGGTGTCACCGAAATCAACTTCTTAGGACATCACATTTCTGCTGAAGGAGTAAGACCTACTGTGACCAATCAACAAGTTGTACAGGATTTCAGAGAACCGCAAAATAAAGCAGAAGTAAGGAGCTTTTTGGGGCTTGTCAACTTCTCTGCTAGATTTATTCCCAACTTTAGCACAATTACTGGACCATTACGAGAACTTACCAATAAGGACTCCGACTTTACTTGGAACATAGAACATGAAAATGCTTTTACAAAACTGAAAACACTTATATCATCGGCTCCTGCGCTGGGTTTTTATGACAAAGATGCAGAAACAATTTTGGTGACCGATGCTAGTCCAATAGGCATTGCTGCAGTACTAATTCAAAATCAGAGAATAGAAACTGAGAAACAACCGATTATAATAAAATATATAAGCAAAGCTCTATCTCCAACTGAACAAAGATATTCACAAACCGAAAAGGAAGCCCTCGCCATCGTATGGGCTTGTGAAAGCTTATACATGTATCTGATAGGTAAAGACTTCAAAATTTTATCAGATCATAAGCCTTTGGAGATAATTTATTCTGCAAATTCAAAGCCAAGTGCCCGTATACAGCGTTGGGTGTTAAGACTTCAACCATTTACATTCAAAGTCATATATAAGCCTGGGAAGAGCAATATTGCAGATGCACCTTCAAGACTGATTAACACCAACAGCAAGTTTCCACTACCAAGTACAGAAGATGAAGAAGATAAGCTGGTACTGGCATTAGCTGAAACTTCCATAAAAGCTGTCACTATAGAAAAGGTAAGAGAGGCCACTTTACAAGATGAAGAGTTGACACGGCTAAAAGATGCCATAGAAAGAGATGTTTGGACCAAAGAGCTGAGATCATATGAACTAATAAAGCAAGAGCTATGTACAATAGATGACGTTATTCTCAGAGGTACTAGACTAGTCATACCCAAACAATTGATACCGTCAATACTGGAAATAGGGCATGAAGGACATCTTGCTACTAATTCTATGAAAGCTAAACTGCGGTGCAAGGTATGGTGGAAAGGTATGGACAGTGATATAGAATACTGGTGTGACACATGTGAAGGCTGCCGCTTGGTAGGACGAGGGGCTGGCCCAGAACCTATAATGCCCACAGAATTACCTACTAAAGTGTGGCAACTAGTTGGAATTGACTATCTTGGGCCACTGCCCTCGGGACATTACCTTCTATGCATTGTGGATTACTACAGTAGATACTTGGAAGTGGAAATATTAAAACAACAAACAGCCGAAGTAACAATACAGACTTTAGAAAAAATTATATATCGGGAAGGAATAATGGATGAAATAATCTGTGATAATGGACCTGCTTTCATAGACCAAAGGTTCAAGGAATTCCTTGACATCAACGGGATTCGGCTAAGACATACTACCCCGTTGTGGCCCCAAGCCAACGGAGAAATTGAAAGACAGAATAAAAATATCTTGAGAAGACTGAGAATTGCACAGGGACTTAAACAAAACTGGAAAAGAGAGCTGCTCATTTATCTATCTGCTTACCGATCAGCTCCACACAGTACCACTGGACTTCCTCCTGGAAATGTATTTCGAGGAAGGAGCATAAGAACTAAATTACCAGAAATAGAACAAAATAATAGCCTTGGAGATGAAGCAATGCGTGACATGGACAGATTAAAAAAAGATCAATTCAAACAGTATGCTGACAAAAGAAGGCAAGCAAAAGAATCTGAAATTCAGCCTGGAGATAAAGTCTTGGTCAAGCAAAGAAAGGAAAACAAATTAAGTACCACATTTTCTCCAAGTGAGCACACAGTTGTATGGAAAAGTGGAAATTCTGTAGCAGCTCAATCACCGGAGGGGAAAATAGTCAGAAGGAACTCTTCCCAATTTAAACCTATAAAGAATAGAGACCTGAGCAGATTTGGCATAGACGAGACATTGTCAGAGTCTACAGAAAGAAAAATAGATAAGAAGAAAGAGGATCTACCGGATGTGACTGAGACTATACCAGATAAAAAGAATAAAGGCTTACCAGACATGACAAATGATACAGACACTTATACTACTGACTCTAATGCTAGTACTGTACCAAAGCGACAGAGACATGCACCTGTTAAATATCGAGATTTTGTCCTTAGTCTCATCTTAGAGTGTATGAACAAATAAACATTACATTTATGATCACCCGTAGGACGTGCTGATAAACTCAGCATGTATTGAAATGTAATATCTCAATGATGCCAAGGGTATTTAAACTATATGTTAATTTCTATCAATTTGTGTCATATTGCTTTTCTTGTATATGATTGAACATACTTGCTTGGTTAGTTAAAATGTTCCAATTCTTTTGGTTATTATGTTGTAACCACATCCAAAGTTATATTATGTCTTTGTATCTTAAGTGTGTTATTACTTATTTTAGAACTCTTTTGTTTTATTAAGAAAGAAAGAGATTGTAGAGTCCATCAGTGATGGAACGTCACTGATTGAGAGCTGTCACTTTTGACAGAGAGATATTGATATGCATCGAAAATGGAAACAATGTTAAACAGCTAGTTAAATCTGAATGTATGCAAAAAAAGGGATTAATAAAGACAATTGTAGTTTTAAACAATAAGTGTTTTGATTGAGAATCCGTACATGCACTCCATATTAAAATTAGCCTTAATGACGAAGAAGCAAATATCCAAACGAATAATTCGTCGTACGAGTTTCATTGTGTTACCGAAGATTAACACAATTAGGGAAAAAAATGTTTACGTATGAAGGTGCGCAGGTTTATAATAAATTACCGACTGATCTGAGGGGGACAAGCTCATTAAATGCATTTAAAATTAAATCGTAATACATTTTAAACAAGAAGCATGAGCGTGTACCTCTCGAGCGTCTTTGTATGCTACCGTAATTAAGATTACTTTTATTTTATAATTCTGTTCTCGTGTAAGTGACTTGTATGTCTTTTATGAGAATAAATATCTTTATTATTCTTTATTATATAATTGAAACAGGCTTAAAAGTTCAAAACATAATGTAGCTTCAGGTATAAAAGCAGCAATAAAGGAGTTTTTCCGTCACAGCTCGATGAATTGAAAAAGAATGAAAAAGTATCGGTATTCGTATTTTTTATTATGTTTACTAAATGGAAGCATATTTTTATGTAAATATTCTAGTGACCTTTGTATTTTTCTATTGTTATCAATATTTGTCAATATATGTAAAAGAGACTGCTATTGTTTCCAATATATAGGTAACTAGAAATATAGGGAACCTTCGGCCTAAAAGTAAAGGGTTCCACATTATACTGTGAACGGTGGAGTGGCAAGGAATTTAATAAAGGAGAACGCACGAGTATCTCTATTATTTGAAAACACTTCGTATGGTTAAATATATTTTTTCTTTAGCAAGTCTTTAAAATATCTTTAATCTAGGTACCTATGTTATTTGCACAAGCATTAAATATTTTTGATCAAACATGCTCGTGACGGATATTATTCTACGCAGGCGTACAGGGAGGGGATAACGTTTGTTTTGTTTTAACTGTGTTATTATTTGCGGTTGGTATTTAGAGAATACTAATAAATTTTATTCATTTAATTGATACTGTACTTTTACGTTTAAGGGCTCATTTAGACGGTACGAGAACTTGCATGCGAGTTTCATTACATTGCGGCATTTGACCGGTCGGCTGAATTGGTTGTAACCTCAATAGTCCGCAATGTAACTAAAATCGCATGCGAGTTCGCGTGCCGTCTAAATCAGCCCTAATTGTTATTTGAAATGTTTTTTTAATACTTTCTTATTCTTGCACGTTGTACGTTGTAAATACAAGTACCTACAACATTTGTGATGACTGATGACTTAAGGTTACATTCCGATGGCAACTGCAACTTTACTAGACTACTGTTGCGATACACGCAGTAATTATATTCTCTTTTTGCGATACTTGTTGCGACTGCTGTATCTGATACATTTCCTTGATAAAATGGGTGACGTTCGCCGCCGCATTACTGTCGCTGTTATTAGATTCAATGCGTCACTCGTTATCAGTGCCGGATTAAGACATTTTGGTGCCCTAAGCATTTCTAGGCCATGGTGCCCCCTCATCAAGATTACATTGAATTTTCTTGGTAAATTGAATGACGTTTATTGCCGCATTACTGCTGAGAATAGAATTTTCAATCCGTCACATCTATTTATCACGGAAATTGACAGTACTGCAGCAGTAATGTTCGAAGAGTAGGTAAAGTAAAGTGTAAGCAAATTCGAAGACCGTGCTTCGCATAAGGACGGAGGCGAAGCCAACCATTTTTTTTTTTTTTTTTCCCCAGGGGGGAAAATGCATTCCGCATACCACCCGGGTGCGGGGGGCGACCCGAGTGGTTATGTGGGACTCCCGTCCAGGCTAATGAGGCCGACGGTATACCCACTAAAAACCCCCCATATGTCACCTCGCCGCCTTATTGGTGGGGTTACGGGAACGCTTGCGCACTCATCCGCGACCCCACCGGCGGCAGCCGCCCGCGAGCGGCTCCCTCGCAAATGCCCGAAGGCCCTTCACGCTAGGCGCGCCAGATGGTTCGACGCGCCTTCCTCCTCGGCCTCCGTCCTGCAGTGTAGCGGACCCCCCCGAGCCCGCCACAAGGGGGCCACGGGCGCCAGAAAACTCCCAGCGCCCGGCGGCAGATGAGGTCCATGGTTCTGCCGCAAACCACAACTCGGCTGCAGAGGACAGGGAGAACGTCACACCGTAATACCGACACTCTTCTTCCTCTGCAGCCCCACCAACGCCGCTACTGCGGAACGGCCCCGCCAAGGTCGCAGGGGATAGGGAGAGTGGCGCATCGTGATACCATCACGCCTCTTCCCCTGCGATCCCACCTCGGCCGTCGAGGATAGGGAGAACGGCTCACCGCAATACCGACACTCCTCTTCCTCGACGGTCCACCTCCAGCGCGTCACAAGCGGGCTCACCAAGCCCACTTGGAGCGTCCTCCTCGGGCCAGCCCGCACCTCAAACAGGCCGGCCCTGGTTGCCTCTTCGCTTCACCGTGGGTGACCAAGCCACGGCTACTAAGCCCCTCCACCACGACAAGGTGGGCAACCCGCGGGGGGAGGCGAAGCCAACCATGGTCCAAGTGTAAGCGAAGACGTAAGACATAGGCCGTTCCGCACAGGCAAAGGCCGAGCTTCAATAGGGGCTTAGCCATTGACCATTGGTTCTTGTCAGAACAAGTACCAATGGGCACAAATGTCTTAAATAGCAAATTATTGTTTACGAAAACGGGACTTAATAGGGTAAGTTTTAAAATTACCTCTGACCAGACGTTTCAAGGACGGCGTTGTCCCCATGGTCTCGGAGAAGACTGGGTAAAGTCGACATCATTATCTTGACGTTGGAGGTAATTTTAGAACTTAGTCAAACGCGATTAAGTCCCGTTTTCTTAAATAATAATGTGTCACAATTAGGCCAATACAACTAGATTTTTTCGAATTTGGATCTAAAAATACGTATAATCCGAGTTTGCTCCATTCCAGGTGTGCATAAATGTTTCCTCTTTTTCAGTTTTTTGCTTGTAAATCGAAAACGATACGGCCGACGGAAAATTTGTTCTAATTAAGAGTATTATTAAAATTGATATCTGAGGATTCGAAATGTAATTTAACTATGTTCTTGCAATAAAATATATTGATTGATTGATTGATTGATTTAAGGTACCTTAATATGTATTCGTAGTAAATTGTAATAAAAGGTCGACATGTTTTATTTATGGTAAAATCATGTTAATAATCCGAAAATACTTTCTTACCAGTGTCTGATCCACCAAGTGCTATTGTAATTGATAGTGGGTTCCTTCTACATCGAGTGGTTTGGCAATCCAAAGGAAAAAATAATCTCCTAAGGATCCCAAAATGTGACACCTCCTGAGATCGAGCAAACTCGGAATACACGCATTTAGGACCAAATAAATGTATTAAAACAATTTCCAGCTTGCTGGGAATTAATTCCTCAAAACGCTATTTTTTTAATCTAATTTGAATGGCCTAAATCGTGAAAATCAGTGTTTTTAAAGGCAAAGGCTAAACGCGCGGAGCGTTCGGTCGGCGCTTACGGATGAGGCCAAAGGTCGAACTGGAAGACAGCAAGGCTTGAATTTGACCAATGGCGAGGTATGAATAGCTGGACGTCCGGAGCGTCCGATCGCGGCGCGTTATCATATAATACAACCAATGGCGAGGTGTGAGCAAGGCAGCCCAGCTGCGAGAGAGGACAGAATGGATTTGGAACCATGGCCAAGCGAAAGTGAGACAGTTTGCATAAAGTAGAAGGCCTGGCGTGGCTAGCGTCACATAAGACCTAACGCCGAACTGCAAAAGAGTGGCTTGAGATCGAACCTATGTAATCACGGTCCTCCTACTGCTCGGCCTTTGGCTTAACTCGAAAACGCAACTTGATAAGATGCTTTTGTGTTTTGGCCTTCGCGGGGCCCTTTATAACACTTTGACAATTAGGTCGAAGGATCGCAGCTCTGCAGCAACTCGGCCTGGCCATCTGATACATCTGGTGTGCAAGAGAGCAATATACGCTACAAAATCTGTAAACTACGTCGAGAAAATCGTTTGGCCACAAGCCCGACGGTAAGATTTTTGGCCATGAGCTTTGATGGCCTCCGCGTAAGGTTGGAGATGTGCTTACGTGTTCTCACTCTCTTACGGCCCTTCGTTATTATCAGATGGGTACTTGCACGGGTATCAAAAAGTTTCGTGTACTGCGATGCTGATGCAGCCTGCGCGTATATTTTTCCTACGATTTTGGTGCCCCCCTACACGTGGTGCCCTAAGCAAGTGCTTATTTTGCTTAATGGTTAATCCGGCACTGCTCGTTATATTAATGAAATTAACATATACAGCGCCCGCGTCAGCTGTTAAGGTAAACAAAATAGTCAATTGACAATTATTATTTAAAGAAACAGCAGCTTTTCGTGGGTGTGTTACCTTGTTATTGTTTAAGCATAGAGAAATAAGTAAGCTTGGAATGCTCGTTCCATACATATGTAAAAACCCATTTATAATAAATTTTAAGCGAGGTTTGGGAAAACCTCTTTGTAATAAGATTAAATCTTTAAAGGTACAGGTATCAGGAAACTCAAGGGCATTGACTTAGGGGGATTCTTATAGGCTTTAGTTCGTCTTAAAGAAGTTTCGAGTTACAGAGGTAAAACGCATGAAATATTCGTGTTAAAGAGGGAATTATACAAATGCATATAATTTATTTCGAGTTGCCGAAGTTTAGAGGTGGTATAACAATAAGCCTATTTTTATCGAGTTGTAAAGGTCAAATTTAAACGTTTGAGTTATAGATGTAAAAAACGTATTGCATTGCTGTGAAGAGCATCGTTGTTTACTTTGTCTTAATGAGGTTAAATATTTATAGTTATGGAGGTTTTTGACTTTGAAGGGAAGGGAATGGCATTTTATTTCGTGTGAACGAGGATTTTGTCTTATCGAGTTTCGAGTTGTCGAGGTTCCACTGTATATGCGTTACAGTGACGGTTGCAGGCGTCCCTGTGTTCTTTCATACATTTGCGTGTGTTTAATCACTATTTTCAATTCCAAGATACTAAAATCTTTATTTCAGGCCTGTTGGCCGACATTTTTGTTAGTAAACAGATGTTAGTCGAGTACATCATTAAATATATAACCTTAGCGAAAGGGCCATCGAGTATCTGAAGAGTGGAAACATTAATCTGTAGAAATACTGTAAAAACTGTACTGTAACAATAAAACAGGCAATTAAAATAAAAAATAAAAAATCTGTAGATTATTATTTAAAACTTAAATCCAGTAACTTAAAATGCCATACGATAAATAAATAAAATATATAATAAGCAGCGGCTTCCTCGCACAACGTATCACTACTGCGATACAATACAACGAAGAAATGCCGCCAGCATCCTTGGTACAATGCCTCAAGGGCCTATTTTAGATTTAAGCTAGTTATAATAATTATCTGTCCATTATGTATATTGTCACCTACACTACCGTCAAAAAGTTTAAGACCAAACACATTTTTTAGTTTCATTTTCAAGAACACGTTTGCTCGATCGAATTTTGCAAGAAGACAACAACCTCAAGCATTCGGTAAAGATCTGTAGAGGCTACACAGCCAATAAAGAACAGCAAGGTGTGTTCAAAAACATGATTTGTCCACCACAATCACCAGACCTTAACCTGATCGAGCTTTCATGGGAATGAACTCGCCTGTAGGGTCCGAAAACAATGTCCGACATCAGCAAAAACTCTATGGGAGATACTGCAATATGAGTGGAAATGGAAATCCATAAGCCAAGAAACGCTATTGTCTGTACTACACAAACTTGTAGAAAGAATGTCAAGATTACTCTGTAGGTAGTGGAAAAGCGTCAAGGATTTTTCGATGAGAAACTGTGAAAAATACTTTTTATTATTATATATATGCCTTTTTTTAATAAATTCTGTAATAATATGTTTAACGCATTATTTTTCGGATTGTAGGTATCTACTGCAAAGTAGTGTTTTCGTAAAAAAAAAAATTAAAATGTTAATTATTTGCATATTCTGTGTTTGGTCTTAAACTTTTTGACGGTCGTGTAATTCTTATAAAATGTAACATTATAAATAAAGTTAATTTTATTCACATCATATTAAATTATAAAACACCTTGCTTAACCCGGTTTTTTTGAATTAGACAGTCAAATGTGCCTGCAATCAGTTTCTGAATGCTGTTGCGGCTATTTCTTACATATAACTCAACATGGATGCAATTTTTTGCGCATAATTGCATCGATTCGGGCCTTAGCAAACTAAAATGACAGTTTGATTGGCTAGTCTATAAGAAATATTACTTACGCAAAACTCTGGATAGAGTGCGCCACCTGTGAGCGCCACTAGCAAATGCTGAGGGCCTACCGCGAATCACAAAAATCGAAATTTCTTTAATATCTGTGTATCACATAAAGTAAATAAACGGAAAGTAATACCTTGAACCGATTGAAATACAAAAAAATGTTAGATGATATTGATAACCAAGTAATGATGATTTTTCAAAATCGCTGAGATTTGTTTTCTGCTATTTTATTAAGATACCTTTTTACAAAGTTTCAAGTTCCTAGCTCAAAATAAAACTCGAATTCCATACAAACATTCATCCCCTTTTTAACCCTTTTTAGGGGTTGGTTTTTCAAAAACGTTGAAATCACTTTTTTGTAATTTTATGATATGCATTCCTAGAAAGTTTCAAAGTATTATTTGTAATGCTTTCAAACTTTCAACCCCTTGTTAACCCTTTTAGGGGATGAATTTTTAAAAACGCTGAAATACTTTTCTTGTATTCTAATAATATGCCTTTATACAAAGTTTCAAGTTCCGCACTCAAAAATATGTTTGATTGCCATACAAACTTACCCTTTTTACCATCTTAAGGGATGAATTTCAATAACACTGAAATTAGTTTTCTTTTATTTAAATAATATCGTGGTAATACAGTATATCTAAGGTTATCCTCGTCCTAAAACATCAATAAATAGCAGTGTTTACCGTTTCAAAAACATGAAGTAGACCATGTAAAACGACTGCAGAATTTCTTGAATAACACCAGGATGTAGATTATAAAAAGCTATAAAGATTCGAGAGGTCAATGTTCCATTTTATGTAGCTATAGATAGTGTTATCGAGATATCAACTCAGCGCTGAAGAGACCAGAAGCGTTTGCGCTGCGTATGGTTAAAACTAGAGATACCACGAATATTCGTAACAGTATTCGACCTATGCGGCCAACTCGAAATATTTGGTATTCTGTCAAAAATTGCATGATGTTGGGCCGAATACCGAATACTCAATACAAATAACACAAGCTTATCTATTATAAGTATTTTACATACATGTAAAACTACAAACAAATTTTAAAGGAAAATAGAACCAGGTAATAACAGGCTAAAAAGCGATCTGTTCCAGACAACCTTTAGGTAGCAGGAAACGTAGAACTCATACAAAAGTCAACAGTTAGTGCAAGGAGCTAAATATGGAGACTATTAAACACAAACACACATACTGCAAACTACTACTAGGTATTAAAATCGTTTTATAAATATCGTTTTCCAGTGGCAGAATTGTCGCATTTTATCGACTGTCACCATGCCTGTCATGTTTTAATTTAACAAGTGTGGAGGTGTGAAAGGTACAAGCATTGTGATAGATGCAAGGCGATAAAAATGCAACCATGCTGCTACCGTTGGACATAAACTGTGTTCCAAAATTAATGGAAATCCGTTCAGAAAGAATTTAAGATTGCAAATAAAATTGAGGTCGGCCGCGGAACGCTGTCAAAAGTTGCTTTTTTCAAAAATACTTAGGTACTTTTTTCCTAGTTTTTGAGCTGAGTTGACTCTGAATTTCTATTTGCCTCAATATGACGAATATTACGAGAAATTGATCCGCCCAGCGATCCACAGTTATCTAGTCAAGAGGGAAAAAGTTTTCAAGTGATCAATATTCTTCGGGGACGGTATTTGGAATTGCTCTTCTACAATGTTTGCAGTGCTCTTCGTGTTGCAATTAGGTCAAAAACGTACCGGAAAATGGGTGTTGTATTGCGTAGACGTGATATATAACGTGATATCGATGACAACACACGAAAGTCATGCCACCCACCGATTAAATAATTCATACTAAGCGAGACAAAAGTGGAATGATCTTTCACACCACCTATTTGGAAAAGGGCTTTTTTTTCTGCTAGGAGGGATCAAAGATCAAATTGACACTTCTCTGTTCTCGGAAATTTTATTGTCAGTATAGAATATTAAATATTTAAAACAGTGTAATATTATGAATAGGTAATATTAATTTCCTATGTGATGGATGTGTGTGTAATCCTGCACCTAACAAACGTCTCTTTTTGACCCAGTGGTTGACTGGTAGAGAATGCCTTAAGGCATTAAGTCCACCATTTGTACTTAATATTTTATGTGCAATAAAATATAAATAAATAAATAAATGTATAAAGCAGTATCTGGTAGCTAAACAATTTCCACCTTTGGCGTTAACATTTGACTCCGCTCTGTCTTAGAACTATATTTTAGAATTCCTCGCAACTCTCAGATTCTATTATAGAATCATTCGCTTCGTTGAGGATTCAATATCCGCCCACGCCGTTAATTTGTCATTTTGCGACACAATCTACTAATTCATTAACCGGAGATGAAAATAATCTTGTCGCAGTTATCTTTCTTATTGGGAAGGTTGAGGTCGGAGCCGATAACGTTTGATGCTTGACTTTACATTATTTGTAGTTGGTCTTCCCGTCTGTTTGGTAAACATTTCCGTGAAGGGCGGTTTTGAGCAATAGGTCACTTGTATATTTGCTGAATATAGGTCTTGCGAAAGTGTGCAATAAGATATTTTAGTCCTACTTACAATTAGTCTAGCATGCGATATTTTTAAGTATAGTCGCTCAATAACATTAAATGAGATAGAAATAATCAAAATAACGATGCAAAAGGCGGTAGTCTTGGATACAACGTGAATAGTCTGGCGGTTCCTCTCCCTGCTTATATGTATTTTCTACTGTTTTGTAAGTGTTTTTTATTAAATTTTCATATTCATATTATTAAATGCCTAACTTAAGAAGAGAAATAAATAAAGAGAATTAAAATAACGTCAGATTAATTATTAACATTAAAAAAGTCATGCAGCGGTTTATTATTCACCATTTAATTTTTTGTGTTATTCAATTTCATAGTCAAATTATTCATGTATGGAGTGACACATGTCACACAGCCATGAAAATAATATCGTTTTAAACTTGTTGATTAGGAGGTCTTTTATGTCTGCTAGCAATCCATTAAATATTTATAGACGATTTCATTTGTAGATTTAGAAATAAATTCTAAGTGCCCGAGACAGTTAATTTTAATTTATTTCTAAGCTTTTACAGACGTTTCTGCTAAACAAATACTTTTTGTTTTTAAGAATAATACCTATATAATTTACAAATAAGGATTTGGGAAAAAAAACATCTTTGGTACAAGCTTTTATCGCTGACTGTCTTTTTTTCACAGGCAACTAATACACATCGAGACAATTAAAAACACCCTAAACACAATTAGGTTGCGTTGGTTCTTCACAGACTTCCTATAGCCAACTCCTGCCTCCATCATCAGATCAGCTCGATGGTACCATAATATTGAATTATCACTTTTTTTTAATACTACGTCGGTGGCAAATAAGCATACGGTCCGCCTGGTGGTAAGCAGTCTCCATAGCCTATGTACGCCTGCAACTCCGGAGGAGTTACATGCGCGTTGCCGACCCTAAATCCCCCCTCCCCCTTCGTTGAACTCTGGCTTACACATGCAGATTCTAATCAATGTTTCATGTTGATTTGAACGATTACACGCAGAATGACACATTTTAACCACGTGTAACGCCACGTACACTAAACGACACATACGCAGAATGACACACACGCAATGTAAAACTTACGCAGCATGACACATACGCAAATTGACACATAAGCAGAATGACACACACGCAAATTGACACATACGCAGAATGACACACGCAATCTGAAACTTACGCAGAATGACACACACGCAAATTGACACATACACAGAATGACACACACCTACGGAAGATGACACGCTGCCCCAATATTACAGGGTTCTATGTTTGTTTGATTATTATTATTTTTGACTAACACTATGGATACTTTCTTTGTCCGAAATATACACCGTGTTTTTTTTGATTTGCGTTAATTTCGAGGGTGCATTCCTGAGCTTAAATTAAGTAACTTTCTCAAAGATACCGATATTCTAACTAACTCCATTTCGGAGATAATCAATCATAAATTTTTATATTATAAGGCCCTTACGAGCGTGTACACTTGCTTTAGGACCTGTTTACTTATTAGTTAGTGTTTAGTGCGAGTTCATACATTTGCTACTAAACGTACGTACTATCTCGGACGATCGATGTTAGAAATGACATTGATATGTCACAGTTTTCAATTGTTTGGTTGAGTTAAATGTAATGCTCGTGTTACAACAACGCTATATGCAACATTTAGTTACTTTTTATAAAAATAAAAAAAGTAAAAAAAAAAACAAAAAAAAATATTTTTTTTGAAAATTAACTATGCCATTTAGTTTCCTTAAACGTACTTACCGAAACCCCGGAGTTAACGCAATTCAATAAAAACACGGTGTATAAATTTTAATTTAATATTGAATATGTGGCTATATATTATTTTCAAATCTTATTATCCCCGTTCAACGTTCATGTAACATAGAACCCTATAATATTGGGGCAGTGACAAACCTAATATAATTACTCGTAATATCTTGATAAATACTTCTTAAGTGTTATCGCAAACTGGCCACTACAATTCTGTGTAATTAGTAAGGATGTCTATAAATATAGCGGAATCATGAAAGCTACAGAAGTGGATATGATGGGAATTCGGGATTTCTCACTTGTTGATTCTGAGTTTTCTTGTTTATTTGTGTTTCGATGCTTCATGTACGAGTATAAATAAATTACGCTCCGTGATCGTTATGCCATTTAGGGCATTGGTTGTTATTACTTGCGCTATGGAATGCCCAATGTAACTAGAACCCTAAATGGCTCAGCAATCACGTAGCGTGACTGAACATAGAGGAATATTTATCAACTGTTTACAAGTGTCTCTTGTATATTAATTTGTAGTAAGCAAAGTTATTTCAGGCAGGTAATGCGTTTTGGCGTGTTTTGTGTGTGTTTTTTGTATATTTTACGAGTATCACCGTTACGGCTATCTGCAGCTTGGTTTTATGATGATTGATCATCTTTAAGAGGAATTCCTAGTTGCGATTTTTCCATACAAACGCTCTCGACTGATTCCTCCCTGGATTTTTAACCTAGAGCAGTGATTTTTTCAAATAAGATCAATATCATCAATATCTGTGCCTCTATGTTTTGCTTTTTTGGATTATTTTATTTTGAAGAAAGATACAGCGCCTCGAAAATCGCAAAAACGGCTAAAATAAATTGGCTGTAAAAAAAGGCACAGTATACAAATATGACAAAAAATATCCAAAAAATCAAAACATAGCGGCATAGATTATTTCTTCCTCTTGCAATTTCCAAAATTTCATAATGATTAGTTGCGTTTTGAAGGAGGAAACAGTCGAGAGCGAAACCTCGATTTTTGAGTTTTTTGCGAGTGAATTTCGGTCCGAGCTGCAGTTGTCCTTATCGCACGAATTGGAGGCGGAGACAGTTTCTAAATATACGTACACAGAAGGAATAGTGATGGGCATAACATCCTTATTAGGGATTGCAGAACCGGTACTGTTTTAAAGAACCGGGATTTCCCGGTACTTTTGGAACTGGTCTAATTATTTCATTATTTTAAATAAAACGACAGCATTTTGCGATTTGACCACCTTTCGTATTATAATTTAATAATCACATTTTCTTTTATTACGTAGTAGGCAATTTTTTTTTAGAAATATAGTATTTTACATTGCTCACACTTGTGCGTCACAAGTAAAAGATAACTACTTTGATGTTTGCCACTAGATAGCAAATTTAATGAAATTACATTGACGAGGGGATTTATATAATAAGTATCGCAGTCGTATTGTATAATCCGCCGTATTACATTACGGCTAGCCGATATCAAAATAAGGGCCATTTTGAAATGCGGCGGTTCAACGATTAAGGTATGATGGGTAAATACCGGATGCGGGTGAAGAACGTAGGACATTCATTTCCCCTCCTAATTTGGCTTTATTTTTTAATGTAGGCAACATTGTGTAAGACGCCATTTCATTGCGCCTCGACTGTCAGCGTCCCCGCGTCGCTCAGGGAGTCGGGCTTGTGATATGTGCAATCACAGAGAGCAAGGTAAATTTCGCGAATTCTTCCTTCTATCCGATCTTCGCTCTGTAATTTATTTTGCGTATTGTGATGAAACTGTGTTTGTTTTTGTAATTGTGTTAACAGACCTAGCACTGCTGTAGACCGATATCCGATCTTGACCCTTCCAGGAAATATCGGACCAGAAACAATCAGATCTTTACCTATTTAAAAAACAGCAGTGATTATCAAATTTTAAATTTTCTTCAATTTACCTACTGACCTTAATTATCACATTTATTGTTTTCTTGATCACACTTTCGTACCATTATTTTTATCCAGTACCACTACCAGCGCGACGGTTACTGACAATGTATTTTTTTTAATTTCCGCAACCCAAAGGTTGCCTTTTAGCGATAAGACCGCATGTTGTTTACCTGTGCTTATGTGTTTTAAATTTTCTTTTGTATTGTTTTCTTTTATTGAAGCGTGCAATAAAGAGTATTAACAAAATCGAGTAAAATAAATAACCAATGTTTCGCAATAAAGTACCTACACATACGGATGCATATGTAGATGTGCACGCATACATACATTGCTAGTTTCGGATACAAAATAGAGATAGGGCTTCGAAATTAGTTTCCTTAAAATGCTTCAAGAGGGCTCTCTTTTCCTATATACTTTACTCTTTACATACGATCCTTACATTTTATCAAAAAAAAAAAAGATTGTATATCAACTATATATATATATATATATATATATATATACATAATTGCAAAATTAAACCAACAAAATCGCAATTTTAATTATTTTCCATACTTCAAGATGGGCTCTCAGTGACCTTGACCTTTTTAAAGAACTACTTAGTCTTTTTGATTTCTAAGTTTGATTCTTATTTTTTTGGCGACCTTCATTAAAAATGACTGGGCACGATTATTTTTTATTTTGATTTTTGTCCCTCCTACTTAAGTACTTAATATCTTCCAGTACATTCCATTCAATAAACAATACGAGTACATTTACACTTTCCCTAAACCTGTACAGTTCACGAAATCTTAAATTGTCAAAACTTCGCAACGTATCTATTATTTTAGTGGTTTTTTTTTATTACTTCGGGTAAACCTTACAATAAGAGGTTTCTTAGCACATTGTTTACTTATCAAATTGCCTTATGACATAGGTATCAAAGTTTGAGAGCCACAATTTTATCAATTTTTGTATCAGGGTTAAGATCGGATACAAAAGGGTAGACACCGGACCTATTTCTTTGTGATACCTTATTCTCTTTCCATTAGAAGCAACTTTTTTTCACCATCCAATGTTCTCCCTTGATGGCATAACACTCGTTACCCTAAAAAAGTATGTCTCATCTTTACACAGGTACAAAACTAAAACCGTTCTATATTGAAGATTACCAAAATTCAGGCCGAATCTACGGTTATTATTTAACGATTCGCTACGTACTTCAAGAATCTGTCACGTGTTGAGATCTCGAAAAAACATTTTTTCACGAGTTCTCTCAATTAGTCCCAAAATTGTCCGGCATTATCCCAACATACTTTACCCAGATTGTCATTGCGATACGTTCTTCAATAAGGCGGCCCAAGTTTAGCCCCATCGTACTACAAGTTAAATAGATTGTAGTTTAACCATAGGTATATTTATACCTACTTACAAAATTTCACAACACACCATGATCACTCCCAACTTACTGATACGGATAGGTACAGTCAAGTGTAAAAATATGGGTGTACACATCTTACTCAAAAATATGTCCCATAGCATCTTATTCCAGTGTAATAAGAGCGTAGTACCATATTTATGAGACGATTCTTTCGATACATATTTTTGCACTTGACTGTACGACGACAACCGAAGCTGAGACATCATTCTTTTTTGCAGTTTTTACTTATATGGTAATTAATATCAATCAATCATTTATTATTTTGTCATCATAGGTGTAAAATACATTTAGTACAGGTGATAGGGTGTTTGGTATTAGGGTGTAATAGATACAGTATAATATAAAAATGAAAAACAATATTACGTGGTAACAACAAAAAAAACTTGCGTCGGGGCAGCGCAGAATAAATTCCGTCTGGCTCGCGGGCGATGTCGACGGAACGGCGCGCAATGAGCGAGCGCACGAGTCTCGCGTCTGTGTGCGCGCACTCACACTTAGATAGCTCCGGCTCCCGCCCACCGCAGCGCGACAGAAACATAGCTTCAAAAATTCGAGATTTGAAAAGTTGCTCAGCTAGGAATTGCTCTTAACCTGTTTTGCTGTAACTATTTCTACGTCTCTCTGAAGCGCTGGTGGCCTAGCAGAAAGAGTGTGCGAATTAAAAGATTTGTATGAAAAATGTTTTTCGCTCCTAATTTCGACGATTGGCATGGCTATTGTTTATAAACATCAAATTATGTAAAAATATCTTCCGTTATGTCAATATCCTTAATACCCAGAGAGGATATTGCCTCTTCACAAGTACCAACCCCATGAAATCACATTTAACGCTGGTTTAAACACATTAAGTAATTACGTGTGGGGTAAACTTATGAACTTAGTCTATACTTCATACCGTCGGAGCCACACACACACAAGGATAAGGGCAACACATCGTAACTTGCAAGATAATTTTATAGTGGATATACTTACAGGCTGACTTGAAATTAGACGTATTTTTAAAATGGGTTATTCTATATAACTCGCATTTGCGATGACTTATGGGTTCTGGGTAAAATCGATTCGATGAGTTATGGGTAAAAAATACATCTTTCGACCAAAAATGATTGTGAAAAAAAAATGACTTAAATTTGTAATAAAAAAAGCATTTGCCTGATAGCCAAGAACGACTGATTACGTAAAATAAAAAAATCATGCAAAACTTTCCAAAATTTTACAAATACGATTAGAAGTCACACGTTTTTTCTATTTTATTCTAATTTTTAAACATTGAAAAAAGTATGACACTTCTCGTAAAAATTACCTACGGAAATGAGTTCCTCAGCTAGTAAGCTTTCTAAAAAGGGACAATCGTTATCTTATTTTATCTTATCATCTTGGCAGACGTCTGGCAGGTTGTCTTCGGCGATACAAACAAGGCGATACAGGTTATCATAAAACAGACAAAACGAAACAAAAAAAATGTTATGTACTAACTTTTGTAATATGGTGGTCGTAGTTTTAAGGTATATTTCGTTATTGAAAATGTTCTCCTGTAAAATTCCGTCATTATCTAGCCATTTTAATATCTTAACAAAGATTAATAAGGTAGAAAACCGGTCACCCATCAACCCCACATCATCAACTACAAATAATTATTTTAATTATAAAAATCCTAATTCTAACTACTCACTCCTAAAACTGCTATCCATTATCATGAAAATTGTTGCCTATTTATTTTTAATTATAAATAACCTGATCCCAATAATTCAGATCTCAAACAAAATGCCTTATGCAATCCTAAATATATTTACAAATATTAATCAAAAAATGTGTGCCCACTTCATCCTAATTTTTAAATATAAAACAGCTAAATGGGCAGTTTAGACTTAAACAACGATCTCGATTTAATTAATGAAATTAAGTGCCTTGAAGTTCATGCTCTCAGATACTGTCACGTAAATTCAGCTTTAGGGTTCTAACACTAAATATTAGAAGTATCAACAAAAACCTTGACCCATTTCTGGTGTTTCTACATAGATTAAAAATAAAACTTGACGCTCTCATACTTACAGAGTGTAGGCTTAGTGACTCTACGACTATAAATGAAATCCCGGGATATAATTCGTAGTACACAAAGATCAATATCAATCAAAACGGTGAGTAGTGGCTTACATCAAAAGTGAGTGGACCGCCACTGTTTCTGAGGCAAGTTTAGTAGAAGCATGCGGTTTAATTCTCGACATTCCTAATACTGCAACCATTATTGGAATTTATCGGTCGGAACACGGATAACTTCATAAACTCACTAGACAAAACTTTAAAATCTTATAAACAAAGAAGTAATTTAATAGTCGCAGGCGACATCAATATTGATATTTCCGGACCAGACTCTATGACATACTTGTGCCTGAATGCAGAACACGGCCTTGAACCGGCTATCATTAAGCCCACGCGTTTGAAGGCCTGTCTGGACCATATTTTTGTAAAGTCAAAACTTCCGGCGGTTGCAGTGGTATGTAATTCGGACATCACCGACCACAAAATAGCCATTATGGGCCTCTCCATCGACCAAAAGCCGTATAGACCGATTAGCAGAACTCGTAAAGTTATTGACTATGAAGGGATAGAAGCTGACCTAACTACGTTTGACTGGAACGAAGTCACTTCGCTGCGCGACATAGATGACTCGGTGGAGCTGTTTATGGGCGTTATAGAAAGAACTATCAAGGCAAATGAGAGCACCTTAAAATTAAGCAGATCAAAACGCACGATACAACCGTGGATGACGCCAGGACTGCTGAGATGTGCCCGCCACCGTGACAGATTACATGCAAAATCAAGACAAAACCCGAACGATGATCTATCTAAACTTATCTACATTCGGTACAGGAACTTCTATAACGATCTCTTACGGAAATTAAAAATCCAGTATGAGAGCGATCAGATCCAGACGCACTGTAAAAATTCCAAAGAGTTATGGAAAATACTCAAAAAAAATTGTAATATCAAAACAAAGGGCACCTCAGCCGCTGAACTGTTGACTATAGCAGATAACACAAGAAATTCCCTTAACATAACAAATAACTATTTCTCCACGGTTGGCCAAAATCTTGCTAACGATATCCTACATCGCTTGAATGAATCGGAGGAAAGCCTAGCGTCGAACGTAAAACTAAAGAACGGTCCATCGCATTCCCTCTTTCTGGAACCGACAGACCGTCAAGAAATCCTTAAATTCATAACACAACTGAAACCAAGCTGTGCTCCTGGTCTGGACGGTGTGAGTCCTAGTTTAATTCAGCGTTTTAAGCACATATCTTCAGTCACGCCAATCTATAAGGACGGCCCTAAAGATGTTCCAGCAAACTATAGACCTATTTCGCTTCTAAGCACTTTCTCAAAACTACTAGAAAAGGTAGTTAATGTACGTTTGTCAAAATTTATCGAAACGCACGACATATTATCGCCCAGACAGTTTGGTTTTAGGTCCAATCGATCCACCGAAGACGCAGTTGCAATTTTAACAGAGTTGATTTCCGACAGTCTAGATAAGAATCAATATTGCATTGGAGTCTTTATAGATTTAGCCAAAGCGTTCGATACGGTGTCGTCTGAAATACTTTTGAACAAGCTGGAACGAATTGGGGTAAGAGGTATTTCTCTAGACTGGTTCAAAAGTTACCTCGGAAATCGTAGCCAGCTAGTTAAGGTTGGTTCTGATATAAGTGACCCCTTACCAGTGCACTTCGGCGTCCCCCAGGGCAGCTTGTTGGGGCCGACTCTTTTCAACATTTACATAAATGGCATACACGATATGGGACTCCAAGATGCAGAGGTGATATGTTACGCCGACGACACGGCTGTCCTGTTCACGGGTGATACATGGAAGGAGACGTCCCGTGCGGCTGAGCTGGGAATGATGTCTATCTACACCTGGCTGGAGAGAAACTTACTGACTCTTAACCATAAAAAAACGAATTTTGTCTGCTTCCATAAAACTGCTACATCTAGACCCCCTGAAGATCTACAGTTAAAATACATAAATGTAGGTCCCCTCTCTCTGAATCACAGGTATGTAACTGTGTCCCAATCCCTATCGCGCGGTGCAACGTCATCAAATACCTTGGAATTATGTTGGATGAAAATCTCAACTTTAAACTACATATTGAAGCCCTGTCCAAACGTTTAAGGAAAACAATCGCAATAATAAAACGAGTTAGGGACTCAGCAGACCGGAGAATCCTAAAAATGGTTTACACAGCTATTTGTCAATCCGTAGCTAGTTATTGTGTTAGTATCTGGGGCAACGCAGCAAAAACCACGCTCCTAGGTGCGGAACGGGCCCAAAGATCGGTGTTAAAAGTTATGCTTAGAAAACCTTTTCTCTTCCCCACGTCTCAATTATATAAAGAAGCCCGGGTCTTGAACATTCGACAGCTCTTTATACTCCGAGCCTGTATCCTTACCCATAAAAATTTGATTGGCACGGTATTGCACAATGATATGCTAAAAAAGCGCACTTTTATACTAAAAAAACCCTCAACAAAAACTAAGTTTGCTAGGAGATTCGGCAGCTATGGGAAAGCATCAGTGTACAATTCAATTGTAAAATACTGCAACATTAAGGAGCTCCCTGTTAAACAGGCAAAGCGAGTTATATGTGACTGGTTGCTAACTATTGATTATAATAAGACTGAGGAGATAGTGCAGTAATGATACGGTGATACACGCTTGTATCGAGAAATAAACATTAAATATTAGGTTAACAAGTCTCGATTTTGCCCATATGTTGTAGTAATTTATGTTGCTTAACTAATACACTTATCCTTCCACTTAGCCCTAGGGGACTTGACTGACAGACTGACTAACGAAAATCCCTAGTAGCTAAGTTTTAATAGTAGTATCTATATTTTAGGCATAATTCTCTAGTTTTTAATTCATTAACTGGTTGCCCAAGATACAGGCTATGCCTAGTTTGGGGACCCCTGTTCCAACGGTTTATTATAAAACTATCGCTGTATGCACGCAACCTCAACTTAGTGTATATTTCCCACTGTTGAACCTATGCTTGTGTGTGCAATAATAAATTAATTTTTCATTTTTCATTTTCATTTTCATTTTCAACTTAGGTATACTTACTTTTTACTTGTTAGTATTATTACGGGCTCTATGAAGCCGCAGAAGCTAGAAGGTATCAGCGTTGTTTCTCTAACCGCCATTAACGTCATATAAGCGCGTTTGGTACGGCGCATCGACGTATTCGAGAAAAAGATTAGTTCCAAGCCAAGCAGATGCGAAGATCTCGAATATTATGATCCTGCTGAAGACAAACAAATCCTGCAGTATTTGCGGGCAGACGGCACTACTGCGTCGAAATATCGAGTTTATATCACGGTTTATATCCCAGTCGATTTAAGTCTAGTGAAATTAACCGTGAATCATTCAAAACTGTTATGGTTTACTCTGTACTTAACTTGGCAGTATACATAGGTACCATTACGCTCTAGTACACGCTTTTGAAGAAGGAGGCCCTGCAAGGAGGATGGTACTGCAGATTTAAAATTAATGGTAATGAAGATCCCAAGTACCCAAGATAAGATAAGGTACCGAAGACAAACAAAGTCTACGGAGAAAGTAAACTGACACAAACAAATCGATTAAGGGCCAGGTACGCTAAGCCAATATTTAGTCCTTTCCCTGCATTGCTATAATTATTATTAATTTTTTAAAAATGCGTTAAGGTCAACGATTGTACCGTTTTAGAAAGCTAATGAACTATCTGTATTTCTTACGCGACGTGTCATACTTTTTTTATAAGTACCTATTGTAAAATTTTGGGATGTTTTTTTTAATGTTACGTAATTAGTCGTTCATTGGCTATTAGGCAAATGCTTTCTATATTCCAAATTTAAGTATTTTGTTCACAATTACCAGTTTTAGTTCGAAAGGCAGAGTTTTTAAAACAAAAAAACTAGAAACTCATATAACTTGAAAACTAATGGGTTTTGACCCTAGACATAGAATAACTCCTTTTGAGGAATACGTCCAATTTCAAATCACCCAGTGCCTTTACTAGTAGTTTTGTGTGCTGTAGACCTCACAACTGCCTAAAAAAACTAACTTCGTTGAGAAATCTAATCTGTGATAATCACAGCGAACTCAAAACGGTTTTCAGTGCCATAGACCATACTTGCGCTTAAGTACTTTATGTCAATTTCCTCCATTTTAAACTATTTTCCAAAAAACTAAACGGCAGTAAAATTATATCTAACTACCCGAACTTGCTTACAAAATGTCACCAGAATCGGTTGAGAATTGCGACCTGCAGAGAAGAACATCCGGACATATTTACGAAAGTATTTCTTCCTTCGCTAAGGCGCGGTCAATTACAACTTTTAGTTCAACCGCAACTGACTATGCTATTGCAATTTCAATCTTGTGAAATAGAGAAAATGATTGCTATTTGTATGCATTTTATATTATTTTGTAATTAGCGGTAGCCTTAAGAGATAACTGTTAAATAATTTCCATTCACCATGATATTTTAGTTTGTTATTCACGCAATAAAATAGTAGGTTTATAGGTTTCCTTTTATCCAAAATTTGCAATACAACATTTTTTTTAACGCTTTTAAGCGAAACCTAGAATATTTACAAGTTTTAGGTCGAAAGGCGGATTTTTCAAAAAGCTTGAATACCCCCTATTACTACCCTATTGACCCCTGTTTGACTGGAATTGAATAATTGCTGAAGCAATCGACATCAAAATCAAAGTGATTTGTTAAGATTTAGTTACTGGAAATCCTATTCAGTGTTGTGTTCCTGCCGGTGAGTAAGGTTGCCAGAGCTCAACGAGGGGGGGGGCGGGTTTAGGGTCGGCAACGCGCATGTCACTCCTCTGGAGTGGCAGGCGTACATAGGCTACGGAGACTGCTTACTATCAGGCGGGCCGTATGCTTGTTTGCCACCGACGTAGTATAAAAAAAAAAACTGGAAACCGTTTTCTCCTGAAATGGAATTTCATAGAAAATGTACCGTTATTGTTATTACGTTAGGATCGCAAAGCTATTCTTCCCTCTTAATTCAGTCTTAGACATTAGTGAATGTTATTGTTCATAATCTCTGAAGTGCTTAACGATCAGTTTTAAAAGTTTCCGCTATAAATGCAAGCTGAGTGCTATGACCCTTATCAGTTCTTTGGCATGGGCATCGTATGTATTAAATTCCCTTAGGAACAGATGAAAATTACAAGCAAATTAAATTAAGGTTACCTAATTCTTAATTACCTATTAAGAGTTCTGAGGGAACAAATATTAATGTTAAATGTTTAATCGTCATTTAAATAACAGCCCGAGTTATTAAAGTTATATAATTTATGCTAAAAGTTAATTAAGTTGGTTGAGTCTACTTCATAACATATAAATATTTATATACCTAAAATTCATCTACACGGTGGCAGCCACGTGGCAGCGGCCCTTTTCTGTCAAAAACAGTTCCGACCTAAGTCACGCAAGTCTACTTAAACTCGGTTATTGTATAATTTGTTTAACCTGAAAACAAATTTTAACACAATGATATAAAATTGTAGGTCTGATGGCAGTGGCTTTCGTAAAAACTAGTGCCTATGCCAAATCTTGGGATTAGTTGTCAAGCGGACCCCAGGCTCCCATGCGCCGTGGCAATATGCCGGGACAACGCGAGGAAGAAGAAGTACAGGGTGAAATTGTTATGTTTGACCTTACGCTGAGGGGTGGATATGTGGGTCATACTGAACATTTTTTACTACGGGACCAACCCCGAAATTGCGAAAAATAATCTGCCGTGTGATACATTTTGGTGAATCACATGTCAATGTTTTCTATGGAACAGCTGATTTTTACGAGTATATCTATTGAACTAAAGGGCTGAGAGAGAGAGAGAGATGTTTGCAATGTAAAGTTCAAAGCTTAAAATTGGATAAGTATGTCAAGTTCAAAATATATTTTACCTATTCGTACCTAAGTTTGAGTCCGTCCACAATGTTCAAAAGCGTAGGTGGTTTGTACTACGGCGTACACACCCCGGGCGTTGAACTATACCCTGAATCATAATTAAATTCCATCAAATCTACCACTGTGCTGCCAGTAAAATGAAACGTTCCATAAATAGTAAATATATTATTGGCGAAAGAATGCACGTAAGTAAATAATTTACTACTAATTTGAAACACAACATTTAAATGCTTAGTTTAAATAATCAGACTTATTAAAGAAACAGTCCCATTAATTAATATTGAATTAAAACTATTTTGTGGTAGAAATGTTTGTTCTGAAATGGTAATACTTCAGGTCTAATCAACATTTGGTATTCCGTTTTAATACAATAACATTATCGTCTTAAGATGTGTGTATTATTAGTAGGGAATGCAAACCGGTTTTAACCGAAACCGAAAAAACGGCCAACCCAACCCAAACCCACCCAAAACCACCAACCCAAAACCGGGTTTTTAGAATTTGAAAAAACCGGTTTCGGTTTTATTCGGGTTTTTTTTTATTTAACTAAGTTGCATGTTTTATTCATTATAAGGGTGTAAATCGGTCCTAAACCGGTTGAATCGACATCAAATCAAATAATGTGGTGTTGTGTTAGTTTGATCATTTGTAACGCTAAATGAATTTTTACGGTACAAAATACAAAAATACGAATACGATAATATTTATTTAATATATTTATATTTATATATTTTAATATTTATATTTATTATATATTTAAACCCTAAAGAATGGAATTACTTGACTACCTGTGTTTGCCCAGTTTAAGCTAACACCATCAGTTTCTAATATACTAGAAGACAGCGAAAAACTTAAAGGAAGATTTCGGATTGGGCCATTTGATTTAAGACAAATAACATTAAATTATAAATTGATATTGTCATATATTTAAGAAAAAATGACAAATGACAATGTCTAAACAACAAACCAAAAAAATAATTTAATATAATTGGTTTGTTCCTATTCCTAGTTACAAATAACATTAAGTCATTTGACAATTCCCATACAATACAATAAAATAGTCAGATATTCTGTCTTTAATTTCGTGATAAAATCGTGTATATACGAGGGCTGCTATTTATATATCCGGAAACCGGGATTACAATCTTCTTAAATAGTATATTTGACCTCCATGATAAAATTTGAACTTTTTTAAGTACTGACCGGTATATTTTTTCTTTCTTATTAACGCTTGTGTTTTGTTTTTGACGGGTTTTAAATGTCATCTCGCTGCAAGAATGGAACTCACTCGTGAAAATATTCGTGCTATGATTTATTATGATTTTCGGTCGTTGTACCACAAAATGTTGAGGCTGTGCGAAAACTTATAATGGACGACCGACATGTTACGGTCGCGAGATAGAGTCGACTCTGGGTATTTCTATGACTAGCATTAATAGCATATTACATGATTATTTAGCTGTAAAAAAAATTTGTTCGCGTTGGATACCGCACAACTTAACTAAGGAGCAAAAAGATGCTCGCGTCGAATGGTGCAATAAAATGTTAAAAAAATATAACCGTGGTGACTCAAAGGCCGGTTATAACATCTATACAGGTGACGAATCCTGGATCTGCATGCGATCCCGAAACGAAGCAACAATCAACGGTATGGGTGTTTCAAAATGAGCCGAACCCTACGAAAGTTACTCGTGCAAAAAGTACATTGAAACAAATGGTGGCCTGCTTCTTCGGTATTAATGGCCATGTAGCTACAGTGCCACTAGAAAACCGTAAACGGTTAATTCAGATTGGTACACGACCATTTGCTTACCGGAAGTATTTGAACAAATTCGTAAAACTAACCAGCGACGAAGAATCATTCTTCATCATGACAATGCCAGCTGTCATACGTCACACGAAACAACTCTATTTTTGGAAGGTCAAAATGTGGAATTAACGGGTCATCCGCCGTACAGCCCTGACTTGGCACCCAATGATTTGTATTTATTTCCCAATATAAAAAATAAATTACGCGGTCAACGATTTTCGACCGCTGAAGATGCTGTCGACGCATTCAAACAACACGTTATGGAGGTACCTCAGGCGGAGTGGTAGAAGTGCTTCAAAAATTGGTTCACACGAATGCAAAAGTGCATAGATCATCAAGGGGAATACTTTGAAAAACAATAAAACCATTTTCAGCCGTGTACGTTTGATTTTTGTTTCCGGATATATAAGTAGCAACCCTCGTACTATACTAGCATTCGTTATTACACGTGAAGCAATCTTTTCTTTATTCCATGGCGATGAATTTAAGAATTGTTGATTCTAAAAACCGAAACCGGTTTTAACCGGTTTCGGTTTTTTTGTGGTAAATCCGAAGAAAAAATCGGTTTTGATAAACCTCCGGTTTTTGCATTCCCTAATTATTAGTATTATTACTATACCTTAAAACGTAAATTCGAAAACGACATCTACAGGACAGTGTAATATGGTTACCATGATAGATTTATGCCGGCCATGACACTCACTTGTCAAATGAAGTTGTCACTTCATTCGGCATCTGACGTCTGTTACTTATAGTATTTTTCAAACAGAAAGGGTAATCTGAAAATAACAGATGTCATATCTATAGAATTTTGCGAGATTTGGCATTTTAAGATTATAAATTACAAAATCATTTCGCTTATGTAGTTGGCAGCGTTTCATTAAAGGTATAGAAAATGGAGTGACCGAAAACGGCAAAACGTCCCACTTTGTCGTTTGCCATAAGGACGAGATTTCTTTGTATCTTTATACGAATAATCTGTCAAGGCGTCCTTATGGCAAGCGACAAAGTGGGACGTTATGCCGATTTCGGTCACATATTTTGACGTAATTTCTGTATTCCATACAAAAACGGGTTTATTATGTTCGTCACCTTCAATGTAATAATTATTTTTTATTATTCCAAAAAGGTTGGTGACATCTGGTCCGTCATACTGACGTTGATAGATGTCATTGTGACAGTGACATTTCTTGGTAGATTTGATGGAATTTAATTATGAATTAGGGTATACTTATTTAAAGTGAATATTAATTCAATTCAGGCCAAAAGGGAGGAATATTTTGAAGGTTTTTCACGGTTCTCAACAGATGTAGAGAGTGAACTAGGTGTTCTATTCGAGTTCTCTGAGTAACAGGCTTAATTTTTCCTATTAAGCCTCAGCAAAATATCGAAAAAAGTCAAACGCTATTGTCCATAATGTCAATATCCAGAGACGAAAATGAGGACTACGTTTGTATGAAAAGGCGATTTCGCACTTTCGTCTTAAGTGACATCATGACTGTATTAATTGTAGGGGCATTCCACGACCAGGTATTTTTTTTTGTGGGGACGTGGTATGGCAGCTACCTTAATAAAAGAATCAAAATCAGAACCTAATCTGCAGAAATCTGTTAATATAACATTGAATTAAGAAGAAATACCAGCTGAGCCCCTTTTGGAGCATTCCTTGAAATTATGTACCGTTGTCCCATACAAACACGAATATTCTGAAGATTTTCAGGTACGAGAGTTTCCTTTTCTCACAGAGAAATAATCGCCTGCTTGCAGCCCGTCGGATACTCCGAGAATTTTAGGTACCTATCCGTCGCACTGACGGGTGCGGCCTAAAATTAGTGCGATAAAAACAACTGCAGCTTAGGTGACAAATCCTGTGTAAAAATCACAGTAATCGAGGTTTCGTTCGCGACATTTTCCTCACTCAAAACTAAAATAATCATAACGATCATTTGGAAACACATATACATACTGATTGAGTTTTTATAAGATTTAAGAAAATGTACATTTGAACTCTTCAATTTACATGCTGTTTTAAAAGATCATCACTCCTCAAAACATTAGTAAAAGTATAGTTTCCTAACGCAAAATAAATGTCAAAGAAAATTTATATTAAAAAATTCTTTTTACATGACGAAATTCCCTCGAGGCCAACATACAACGGTGGCAAAAATGCTAAGAAATCATCGTAAATATCTGCTATATTTTATCAATTTTATTTGAAGAATTTGTCTAGATCTGCTTGTCCAAGAGATTATGATATTATGATAAGCTATTATACAAAGATATAAGAATAATAATGCCAAACTTAAGATTTCGTTTTATTTGTAAGAGATCTTGTGTTGCGCCTCAGATTATAACTCCGATTAATGCCAACAGTTCGTCTTTGTGAGGGTCGCAGTTCTAACCTAACCTGAATTTCTGGCAACAGTTAGTCTTTGTGGGGGTCGCAGTTCTAACCTAACCTGAATTTCTGGCAACAGCTCGTCTCGTTGTCGTGGGTATTTACATTCCTGACCTGGGAGTCTAGCCAAAATGACAATCGTTTACAAAAAACCAAAGGGAACACTAAGATAAGCGTAAAAATGTATATAAATGATAGCGTTCTATTGTTTCGTTTTGTATAAACGATTGTCATCTTGGATAGGACCCCTGCTGGCCCTACCAACAAATATACGCAGTATACTAGTAGTACAAGCGAGTATTATTACGTCGTTTTATACAGCCTAAAATTATAACATCAATGAAATTATTAATTATAGTTACAGTAATTTCAAAATTAGTATTTTCAACATTAGCGGAAGCATCTGTTCGACGTATTGAATATTATGAATTTTGAAGTTATAAAAATCTGTCATTAATCATTTTTATATGCGGTCAACGAATATTATGAGCATAATATATTATGAAATTTGAAGTTAAAAAATCCGACATTAGTCACTTTTATATACGGCCTAACAATACGAGTATTATGTGCATTATGTATTAGGAACACAGCTTTTTAGGCGATTCGAAGCATTATTATAGTGACATTTAAGTGAAATAGCATTATGCCAATAGTTTTGCATCTCTGGGGTGATTTAGGACAACAACAATAATAGTGTTATGCCATTCGAGAATATGACAATCCATTTTATGTAGAAAATAAGGCACCCGAATGACTCATATGAATGCACCGTTTTTTCCGTGAATCAATCAAACGAAGCCGCTTTTAGCTGCTAGTTTAGGTTAAATAGAGCCAATGTGTAAGGTTTTACTCTCAGACCCTCGTTAAATTATTTTCAATTCACCATTTATTCAACGTTATTTGAGTGAAATTCGCATATTAAAAAATATTTTCAAAAATGTTAATACCCAGAAAATCAGGACCATGTAAGTATGAAACGGCAATTTCGTGCCTGTCCTCCACTTTCGTCTTAACACGAGGAATTTCGAACATTGACCCGTCGTTCCTTTTCTATTGCACGCACGAAATTATATTGTTGTCCTGCTTCACTATGTCATTGATCGCCTGCATCATGGGCCGGTTAAAAGTATAATTACACGCGTGGGATAGAGAGAGGAACAGGTAGGCCAATGTACGATATTCCTTGTGAAAAGCGTCCTTACTTTAACAGCCAATAATTGTACGTTTACTTACCTAGCCGCTGTGACCTTAAATGCACGCACGCTACATTTAAGGCGTCTATGTACACGTGCTTTGCATTCCTATCCTATACAGTATGGACAAAATTAATAGGCCTGGAGGGAAAGACGAATGCAGTCTTGTTTGTTTTTAAAAATAAATAAAACCGGACGAGTGCGAGTCGGACTCGCCCACCGAGGGTTCCGTACTTTTTAGTATTTGTTGTTATAGCGGCAACAGAAATACATCAACTCTGAAAATTTCAACTGTCTAGCTAGCCTGGTGACAGACGGACGGACAAATAGACGGACGGACAGCGGAGTCTTAGTAATAGGGTCCCGTTTTACCTTTGATACGGAACCCTACAAAGGCCTATTATTTTTGTTCCACACTCTATACCTTTGTTTAAACCAGTCGTTAAAAGTAACAAGGTGGTAACCTGTTGTCACCGTTTATCTGATGTCAGAGGTCGCGGCTAACGATGTCCGCCGCTGTCAACGCTGTTAGCGTTGCTGACAACAGGTGACCTTTGAAGGTCACTCGTGGACGGTCAATAACAACTGGCGGTAAACAAAATCACTTAATGACTCAGGATAAGGTGTTTTTGTGTAATAACGAGGATAGATTTAATAAGTTTTTGGCAAAAAAAAAACATTTATGGTACATGCTTTTATCGCTGACTGTACTTTTCTTTCCACAGGGCAACGTTTGCGTTGTTTTATCACAGTGTTCTCATATCCACCTGCATCATCAGATCAGCTCCATGTCATCATAATATGTGATGTGATATCGATTTACTTACGTATGCAAAATTTCAGCTCAATCGGAAACCGGGAAGTAGGTCAAATTTAGCTTCCAAGATTTGACCTACACTAACAAACTAACTTATTAACATGGCAAATTAAATAAAAACTTTAAATTAGCTTGTAAAAAATTAAAGTAAGCGCTTTTTTCATCAACAACACAAAAATACTCTTTACTCATTGCACACCTCAATACATTATTACTATGAATCATGAATACAATGAATCATGAAGAACTACATATCTAAATGTATCGCTAATTTTCGTTAAAGTACGAGTTGAATATTCCGTAAGGTGCTAGAAAAGTGGGTTAGATTAGGTTAGAACTGCTGCCCTCACAGAACTGAACTACTACTAAAAAAGTAGGTTAGGTTAGAACTGCGATCCTTACAGAACCGAACTGCTATCCGAAAACTGTTTTTTTTAATGCGCAATATGGGCGCCTTAATGGGCGCCTTTGCCCAGCAGTGTGTCCCACTGCTGGGCAAAGGCCTCTCCTTTCAGCATGCTCCCGCCAGTTGCCACAAAATGAGTCCAGGTCGTCTCGCCATCTCTTTCTTTGTTTTTTATTTTATTAATTAATTTGGAGACTTAAAAGCTCAGTCCATTTGTAAACATTTTTACAATAATATGGGATTAAATATTAGAAGTTTATTGACTATATTTGGGTAAATAATGATTCATCTAGCGTTAATATTTACATGAATAAGATAAATATGTGTTAAATATTTTCATGATTTTTTTAAATTAAACGTGGTTAAAATATTGGTGGTTATTTTTTTATTAGTTTGGAGTCACTATGTAATGGATAGCAAGATGTAAACATTTTGGTTATAACTTCACATTCAAATGGAGTTTTAATTTTGATGATCATTTACTATGTTCCTATTTTTGGGTTGACAGACATAAGTTTGGTGTCATTTTATTTAATAGTACTTATAACAAGAATTTTGGTTATATTTCACATTAAAATTAAGTTTTAATTTTGGTGATCATTTACCATTTTTACAGTAAACATGTTTTTTTTTTTGGATGTTATTTACTATATCTGGTGGTCAGTTAATCATAAGCCTTAAATTATTACTTGTGTTTTTTTTACTGTCATGAATAAATGTGTTCAATATCTATTTCATTTTTTATAGACAATTCTAAGCGCACAAAGTTAACAAAGAAATGTCAATCTGTTCTCACGTATAGGAAGGTTTTCTTTCTATTTAGAGAGAATCCTGAATATTTTATAAGCAGTAGAACAAATCCCAAGCGCTCCTTGTAGGACCTATTCGAATAGAGTCTTTTCTATTTAATCACTCTGTTGTCTGGAATGTCTCCGTAAGAACGTTCTTGGGACAAGACCTATTATATATACCTCCTACTCGCATATTATGATCAGGCATTTGTAATGTAAAGTTGTTTATTGTTCCATTGAACGTAATACATCTTGGAAGATTTAACAAGCGGAGTCGCCTTTAAGAGCTTACCCCTCTGTCGAAAACCTCGGCCAATGGTCATATGTATTGTATGGACTGACGTTTATCTGACATGGCTACTTGTACGTTACGTAGATATAGCCATACATGACGTGCCTCTCCCCCGCAAAAATCGGCAAACTGTTTAGAAAATTACAGACAAGGCGTCTCTAGTTGTCTAAATACTTTTTTTTTAAGAAACGAAATCGCAGTTGTATTTTTTATGTTCGTATTTTTTTCTTCAAAATATTTTAAGGCTGCATATAATGATGTTGTAACACTGGCATAATATTTAACTCAACTAAACAATTGAAAATTATGACATCAATGTCATTTCGAACATCTTTAATCCGAGGTTGTACTTACGTTTAATAAATGTATGAATTCGTACTAAACACAAATAAATAAATATGTAAGCAGGCCCTAAAGCAAGTTAACACGCTGGGAAGGGCTAAAATAAATTATAGATTATCTTTAAAATGGAGTTAGAATACCGGTTTCTTTGAGAAATTAACTTAGTATATGCTCAGGGATGCATCCTTGAAAATAACGGAGTTAAAAAAAAACACGGTGTATATATACACAGTGTTGTTTTTCAAGTCCGTTTATTTCAAGTGCATTCCTGAGCTTAAATTAAGTAACTTTTTCAAAGAAACCGGTATTCTAACTAATTCCATTTTGAGATAATCAATAATTTATTTTTATCTGATAAAATCCCTACAAGCGTGTACAGTTGCCTTAGGGCCTGTTTACATATTGATTAGTGTTTGGAATTATTCTATACATTTGCTACTCAACGCAAGTACTATTTCGGACGATCGATATTCGAAATGTCATTGATATGTCATAGTTTTTAATTGCTAGGTGGATTTAAACACATTAGTCCGTGTTACAACAACGCTATTTATTACGTTTTACAAAAAAGAAAATTGAAAACGAACTATGCCATTCAGTTTCTTTAAATGTACTTAACCATACCCTGAAGTTAACGGAGGTTTAAAAATACACCGTGTATATTGGTGTAAGTGGGATGCACTTGATTTCAAAATGATATCAAACGTAAATTTCGAATGCCGCCTCAGGATTTGTGTTGCAGAAACAAAAGTTTCAAAACATTTCTTTAGTTCCCCTGAGGGTTGAGTTCAATTTTCATCCTAGGATTTAGAACTCGAGTTGTAAACAAACTTGAAACGTTGATTACTTTGATCTTTCTTTTGAAGTGACAATCGCTGCCGTTTTAATAACAGGGAATCCACCAGTTTGTACCCAAATCACTTTGTTCATTAACAGATCCTGACGGCAATCCAATAGTTTTTTTTAAATATTTGTTACTTCATAACTCCGTCATTTCTGAACCGATTTTGAAAATTATTTTTTTGTTTGAATTGATATATACAGATTGCTCCTGTTTTTGTCAAAACTCAGTTCTGATGATGGGATCCATGAGGAATCGAGGGAACTCTTCAAATGTGAAAGGCATACATATAGTGATTTTTGTATTTTCTTTAACAAATCAAGCATTTACATTTAAAAAGGTGACATTTGATGAAGTGGAACTGCTGATGATGATCAGAATGGTACTCTTCAACGAAGCATAGTACACGTTTGGCGATTTGTCCTCTTCGCTGTGTTTGTTAAGCAAATTAGATTTTCAAGACAAATTTTTGTCAAGTTCGAGTTCTGACGATGGGGTCCATGAGGACTCGAGGGAACTCCTCAAATGTTAAAGGCATATATATAGTGATCTTAGTACTTTCATTAACAAATCAAGTATTTACATTTGTAGAAGTGACATTTGATGAAGTGGAACTGCTGATGATGAACAGAACGGAACTCTTCAATGATGCATAGTTTACGTTTGGCAATTTGTTCTCTTTGCCAAGCAGTTAGGTTTTCAAGGCACATTTTTATATTTCTATCCTATATGTTTTTTTTTAATAATTATCTGGTGCTTTATTTCATGCATGGTGTGAAATAATCTATCTTAAATACAGTCTATTGCGGGTATCTTACCAGTCAACCATAGGGTAAATCTGAAATGTGTCAAGGTGGGTGCAGTGGCAAAAAAAAACATGTTACCTCCTTTTCTACATAATTAGGCGTAGGACGCTGTCTTTTTAATTTCAATGTATGAAATCTAAAATCAACAATAATCGTTCTTTCACCGGTCTCCCTCATTGAAGTCGGTTTTTTTTTCTTAAAAATTATTACATTGTCCGTTATCAACCGACTTCAAAAAAGGTGGAGGTTCTCAATTCGACTGATTTTTTTTTGTATGTATGTTACTCGATATCATACTCGAATACATTTCGGTCAATACTTATGTAGGGATTTTATTGTTTCAGTCTAGTTTTTATCTTACATTTGTTACAGTATTTTGGCTAATACCTGCTTTGAACACGTCTTACTGAAGTGAGGATGAGCTTTACAATATAAATCCAATAGAAATCCTCTTTATTGCACAACCTCAGAATAACATTTACAGAAAGGCATACATAATTCATGAAGACAGAGGTGACAGCATGCGGTCTTATCGCTAAAGAGAGATATCTACCAGACAACTTATAGGTAGTGGAGAAATGATAATATTAATTAAACTATTTAGGAGGTGCAAAAAAACTAAATTGGAAACAACTTAGGTCTAAAGAAAAATATTATAAATATGAAATCTACAACAATATCACAATACTTATACATACATACTACTAACATATACAGCATACATATAAACAAATTTACATATATTATATAATACAGACATATATTATAACTATAATAAGTAACGCGTTCAGAGACACTAAGAAACGCACAGATAATAAAATAGTCTTTTAAGATGGGATTTGAGAATAGCTAGGGACTGAGCGCGTCTTCTCGTTATGAATTAGGATAACTTTTTATAGACACAAAAATATATATGGAAATAAATTAAAAAACATTTCATAGCGTAAACTAGTATTAAACTATTAAGTAAACATAATTAGGTAAGCAGGTACCTACTTTTATAACTAATAATTATAAAATGAACAATTTAAAATCCTGAAATTACTCAATAATGAAAGATCCGTGACGTAACTACCTATGTATAACGGCCCGATTCGTAGAATCATTGACGCGTTTAAGATCGTGGAAAGATCTTTAAAAAATCGATAACTAAACGACATGACAAAATTGACGTTTATTTCGATTCCACTCTATGATCCCAATAAGATCTATCTACGATATTTCTAACGTCAAAGTGACATTGGTTGCCCGAATCGAGCTGCTTCTGTCAATTATATGACGTACAATCGATATCTAAATGAGTACTTATCTAAACCAGAACTTATCGTTATTGTATTTCATTCTTCGAATCGGGCCGTCAGTGTTAGAAAATGAAGACCCAGCCCAGGCTCTCCAAAACATACGCCAATGCCGCGCATAGTGAATTAGAGCATAAAATACCATTGTTTAGTAGCTAAACGAGCAAACGAATTTCTACTAACTTTTCTTGCAAATTAATTTAAATTGATTGTAGCATATCTTCATATCTTACTGAATTACTTTGATAATTTATAACGTCTTGCGAATACGAGTACGTCATGCTTCAAATTCAGATGTCTGAAAACAATTAACTAATCAAATTTAAATTGATAACGGTTTTTACTTCTCTAAAAATTCAGGATAATATTGATAATTTTAGATAATGGAAAAATAATATAAGTAATAGTTTATTAACGAGAAAAAGTTTAAAAGCGATAACGGTTTTACCAAGTGCCGTCCTGTTCATTTCGTTTGTGGGCTGTAGGTATATACGGTATATAGGGTGAAATTGTTATTTTTGACCATACGGTAAGACTCATCAATCTCATCATACATTTTGGAAAATCACATAATCAATGTTTTCTATGAATCAGCCGACTTATTTTCGCAAGTTGTTCAGTATGACCCACGAATTCATGTCAACCGAAGTAAGTAGACAGATTCGAATGTTCATAGAGTGTGGTACGTGGTTATAACAAAAGTGGGAATGTTCATAAAGTGTGTTACAACAAAAGTTGGAATGTTCATAAAGTCTGTTACAACAAAAGTTGGAATGTTCATAAAGTGTGTTTCAACAAAAGTTAGAATGTTCATAAAGTGTGTTACAACAAAAGTGGGAATGTTCATAAAGTGTGTTACAACAAAAGTGGGAATGTTCATAAAGTGTGTTTCAACAAAAGTTGGAATGTTTATAAAGTGTGTTACAACAAAAGTGGAAATGTTCATAAAGTGTGTTATCACAAATGTATAGTTAATAATAGTATTTTGTGCAACCTGTACTTTAAGGGTAAGGGTACCTATACAAGATTAAATAAATTTGGTTTGTAGATCTTTGCCTGGAAGTAAGCATTAAAAATACTACAGTGGTACTAGTATTTTGTTCGAATATTCATAAGATGACTACTAAGCAATTGTATTATGAATCAGCGTATTATTATGATATGATCCTATAGACAAGCGCCACCGCGCTTTACGCGTCGCGCTTCTAATGTAGTTGATTTAGATATCACTGGTACCTATACTAGGACCTAGTCATTAATTAACAAATAGAATGCTCGAGTAAACATTATAACGAGCCGTTTTTCGACGAATTGTGGTAGTTACTTAAATATGTGCTGTTTCTCTAATGGTAAAACGTTACACAAAGCTAAAAAAAGATAAAACTTGTTGTAAATAAATATATCAAAAAAATTGTATTTTATTTTTTGTTAAATATTTTTAACAATCAGTGTGGTTAGGGCCCAAGACAAAGAGGTTAAAAATTGTGTGATGGATTTATTAATTTAAACCAGTTTAATTGTTATGAATGTGAACGCAAAATTATACGGGTAAGCGGAGTAAGTACCAAAATCCTTCCTTTTGGCCGTAATTGGCTAAGAAAACAACACGTTGGCAAGCTCACAATTTTGGATATGCTTAGCACAGCTGCTGTCAATTAGGACCAACTGTGCTTCCAATTATATTCTAGAGTCTGAACATTGAAGCAGGCACGAATGTCAACGATCATTTTAATCCCTATTAATATTATAAAAGCGAAAGTAATATAACAAATGAGCGAACGGAACGAATGAACGAACAACGAACGGACGAACAAAGCAACGTTGGAAGTTTTAAACACTGTGTTAAGCTAGACATGTCATGATGGATCAAGCATGCTGTGGAGAGGAGAAGACTATGCGATCAAGTCTGATTTAATGCGTTAGATATCAGAAGGTGTCACAAGCGCAAACCGGGACTGGGACCTTAAGTGGCATGAGCTTTCTCTGCCTAAAATGTGAGATATCATGCCGCTCACGCACAGCGGCGGCCGGTGACTATACAAGGTGCCCGTGAGCATTGCGAGAAATTATAACGGTGCATTCCTGATGACAACAGAAGCAAAAAATGTTATGACTTTTTGTGAAATTCGACAAAAAATAAAAAAAATTTGTTTTCTTTTTTCGCTTTTTTTTAACACTCCTGTACATAAAACGTATTTTTTATTGATAAACACATAACCTAAAATTAACTAAAACTTTTTTTTTATTTGGGGGTAGCCTCTCGAATACATTTTCTTAATCATTAAGACTTAATGTATGTATGTCCACCGACTAGACAAAGTGGCAATACCGCAGTCAAAAATGTGTTTTGTACCGACTTATGGCGAAAGAATGATCTAGAAAAACATTTAATTATCTCTGAAACTAGGCTTAACCAGAAAATTTTATATGACATTTTAGTTTCTAAATATTACCAGGAATGCTTAGTTAAAATGTCTCGCTATGCTCACGGGCACCTTGTATATTACGGGTCTTCACTTACATTAAAGAAAAAAAACTAAAACAACCCAATTTATTAACTGTCGCAAAATACCTATAGATATCGGTTTTCGTCCACCTGGTCATTGAACTCTCTTATAGATTTTGGGTAAGTATGCGCAATGGAATCCAATGTTTTACGAATATCTTGACGTTCGATAGACGTCATCAACTGCAGTTCATTTAACAAATGGTTTCGAGATTAGGAATGTTTTTTTATTTCATGGAAATAAATTATAAACTTAAATAAATAAATTGTAAACACACTGGTTTCGGTCCCAACAATTTTACGAAAGTTGAAGGTCGTCTTTTATGCTTCACGTGCTTGTTCTTCTTCTGTTTCACGTGCGGAACTGTGGCTAAACTTCTCTTTCACTCTTATGTAATTTCCTATTGATTCAATGTACTAAATCTTTTTTCATAGGAGCGCAATCCAAAGGCTCCGCTTCGCGCGTTACGTTACCAATGAAATATAGCAGTAGTCATAGGCTGTCTATAAACTTATAATGAACAATAATTACTTATTTAACTATTATTGACTTGTTTACGATAGATACACTAATTATGAATAAGTAATATTATATTATTATATTAGTTAGGTACTATAATTTCATTATGATTATTTATGGTAGTGTACACACCAAGGGATGAAAGGCATCTTTCAGAAATGGTGCCTTCCATCCGAGTTAAACACTCTACTTTTCCTTTCAAATACGAGGAAAGTAAAATACACATGCATTTAAAAAAACACGGCTAAGTATAAACTTCAGTTGTATTTCTTGAGTTGAGGGCTCTTTCAAATAACAATTAAGGTAAAAATATCGTTATTTATGGAAGCTAATCTTTTAATTACTTACCGTAAAAAAAGAAATAAAAACGCACTTAGAAAGTTCAGTGCTCTAGAGCAGAAACGTATTATTTTCTGCACACTTTTTAGAACGACAACGACCCATTTTCAGAGCATGAGAAAAAAAAAAAGTATATTGACAATCATTAATCAAGCTGTTATTTTAATATACAAAAAAAGTCAAACAAAACATTGTGGTCGTATAAACGTTGAACCTATGGGTAGAAAACTTAAGAGGAAAGGGAACCGGCCGCTTCTCCATACAAACTTAGTCCCCATTTTCCTTTATGGATATTGACATTATATAAATTATTTTTATAACATTTGCGCATATTAACCATACCTAGTTATGGTAGTTAAGGCAGTACCCCTAGTGTAAATAAATTCGATTTCGAAACGTGACGTACGCGTTTGCGTTTAGTCTCATTTTGTATGTGATTTAGAAAGAGCGCGCCAAGCGGGACGTTTTGGAAACTCAAAATCCCATACAAAATGAGACTTAACGCAAACGCGTTCGTCACGTTATGATGTCGATTAAATTTACACTAGGGGTACAGGCCGCTAGTGCTCACGCATAGATACCGAACCCGTCTGTCTAAACAGCAATACACAAATCGTTACATGTGAAAGTAACTCTGGACAGAGTCTGTCGAAAAATGATATTTGGTATAACGAAACTTTGAGGACCAGGGAGGGATATATGATAGTTCTGAGCAGAAGACGAAGTTGTGGGCAGAAGCTAGTTACAAATATTTATTTGAGTTTAAAAAAGATTACTGTTCGTTTTGAGCTCCGCCGCAAAAAGATAAACATGTGTCTGTGTATGTTTGTGTGTCCGTGGTGTAGAGGCCAATTTTAACTTACATTTCGATATCAGTATGATGTCATTTTGTAATAATTCGCGACCGAATTTTGTTCGTACTTGTTCGTAAATGCATAATAGCATGTTGTAAATTTATGATAACAAATTTACATTATTTTCATATTGGAATATAAGTTCGAATTGGCCACACGCGGCACCCAAACGGATGAATCGAATAGGGGGTATTACTGCAATGTTCTGCCGCCAGATTTTTAAATTGAATGAAGTGTTATATTTTAAATGAATTTAGATTGTTGGCTATGCATCCTAAATATGACGTTACATAAACTAGATAATATAACTGTTAAATAAAACACAGCAACGTTTTTCAACAGAATCCCGACAGGTGCCCGAAAAAACTGTGTTATACAAAATGTTCTAACTAATTCAATTTGAACAAGTTAGGTTAATCCAAAAAGTAAGTATATGAGTGGAGAATACCCTTAAATACTTTTACCTGGCATTAAGTTTGAGTGGAGTTTCCAAACATTCCCAGAATTATAAATGGAGCTGTCGTCCTGGATTAAGTGACAGTCTCAAAAGTTACCATTGTCAGTTTCTTCCTCAGAAACTGATATCTATTTTAGATTACGCATTTATAGGAACCTCAAGAACTTTAAACAAAGAATATTCCATATTCTGTCCTTATCCGCCGTTTTTTTTCTGTTGTTTTAAACATCGGTTTAATTGTAAATCATTTTGTCGTTCGAAATATTCTTCAACACCAAATTATTTATTACCTCGTCGCACGTATATCATACAATTTTTTACATTAGGTACATGATATGTACTTGTTATAATGGATCTTTAAATTTTAGACATAGGCACGTAAAGGGTCAATTTTTTAAGAGATGTGTTTTTCGACATTTGTATGGCTATTTTTTTTTTATTAGATTCCTAAATATTGTGTAAGGAGGGATTTTTAACAACAAAAAATATAGTGTACAAGGACCCATTTTACTTTTTATAACTGGCTAGATATGGACACTTAAATATCGACATTTGTATGGCAGTATCGACAATCTATTCAGCCATTTGAAAGGCGCTGTTGATATTGTATCGCAGTATTGACATTTTTATGGCACTATGAAAAGATTTTTTGGACCTTGATGACATTTGTACGGCACCTTTCCGACATTTGTATGCCACATTCAACATTTGTATGGTCAAAGTAGCCGTACAAATGTTGCCATACAAATGTCAGTTATATACCTATATAAAAAAAAAAATCATTCAAATTGTTTACCAATATATAAGGGCCCATACAAATGTCGAAGTAACCGTACCAATACCCTAAATTGCTAATTACCGCACTAGTGCGATAAAGTAGCATCAATTGATATTTTTAAATGATTAAATTATACCTAAACTCATAGCATATAAACTCATAGTTACATTTGTCCCGGTTGACCTTCTACAGAACCCCTAGTGTATTTTTTTTTCGAAAGCATGACGTGACGTACGCGTTTGCGTTAAGTCTCATTTTGTATGGGATCTAGAAACAGCGCGCCTAGCGGGACGTTTTGGAAACTCAAAATCCCATACAAATTGAGACTTAAAGCAAACGCGTACGTCACGTCTCGCTATCGAATAAATTTACACTAGAGTTACAGATTTCGCATCACCGTGAACAAAACAGGGCAACAGATCCACTAAATCGCTACCCCGATAAGTTATTGTTATTACTTCTATATCGCCTTTCTTCGCATTATCAATTCAACTCACAAAATCGAATAGCCCTGAGACAGATTGGAACGTAATTCTCGAATTTAATATATTTAATTCGAATCTTTATCGCTTACAATCGAAATTCCGAATCTAATTTGGCACTAATACCTGTCCAAAGCCAATGGGCTAGCCGTAGAGATGTGAATATTGAATTACGATCAAACATAAAAACTCTTTAAGAATTTTGGGTCGTAGTCCTTTGGCTTAGCCTCAAAAAGTTAGGTTAGGCGTATTTTTATCCACGACTATGGCAAATTATATTAGTTATGATTTATTTGTATATAATAGGGTTGTTTCCATCTACAAATCTTAGGGCAGAATTGTTTCCCAATAAATTCTTTTGGATTATAAGAACATGTTAAACTACTTTTAGGGGACCTGTAATGACCATATTTTTGTAAATATTGAATTTAAAATATCTTTTGGCACACGTCACGTGACCAAACTCGAAACGTCATTGTCTCGGATTGACACTGTTGACAGTTAGGCGATAAACAACAAATAACAAATGTCAGTTGACAGTTCGTATCTTCTACGTGTGTAGGGTAACAGCACCAGTGGCCAGCCAGGGACCAGTAGTCAGCCTTTTAAGTCGTTTATTGGTCATAAATATCTGGTATATTCGATTAATCAAATCGCGTGTAGTCAAATAGGAGCTCCGATTCTTTATTCGTTAATACGTAACGCGGCAGGTGCGGTGAGGTATCGGGGAGAGGAAATATACTCGTTCATAAAGGTGATGTTTGTTGACGAGAGCTGGAGTGTCATGTCCGCCATATTTTTTACTGCACGTGGTGTTCTTTTAACGCGTGAGAAAAAATATGTTTTAATATAAAAAGTTACTGTTTTTTGTTAATGATGGGTTTATTGGTTAGTTTATCTATTAAATTGCGTTATATTTAAATAGAAATATCAATATTTAACTTATAAATTGAGGAGGTTGACCACTGGATACCACTTTTTTACAAAAAATCCAGTGCCTAGCCTCCCGCGGCTGACTTTCGGGTTATTAGTTATTTTTTTTATTTTCGATCTAATGCGACCGTTAGGACCGTTACATTTACATTTTCAAATTTAGTTAAGCATGTCTCAGTCAATTTAAAGTAAAACCCAGTAGTCAGCCGCATTTGAAATAACGTTTTAATGCGGCTGACCACTGGGTTTCACGGATCCAGTACTCAGCCATTATCTTCCTTAGTACGTCGCTGCCAAATATTATGAACTTTAACTCATTTAAATAATGTTCAAAAGTGTATACATACTTTTGTTGAGAAATATTCCAATAACTAACGGACCCCTGCACGGGTTTCACCAGCATTTAAACCGATTTTAAAAATAATGAATTATATTCAATAAACAGATAAAATAGAAGATAAATACAGTGTTTATTTGTTTGCAAGAATAATTTTAAGCACCAATGGCCTACAAATTTCGTGGCATAAGAATTGTACTTATAAGAGTATAGGTACCTAGACCTACCTATACTCTAGCTTCCTACCTAGGAATGATAAATATTATAATATCGTTAACTTTAATACATATAATAGTGTTTTTTATTTATTTCATTGTTATTAATAGTTTATAAAGGCTGAGTACTGGGTACACAAAGGCTGCTTACTGGATTTTAGAGGCTGACTACTGGAGAAAAGTGCCATTTTTTGTTTAATCTTAATTATAGATAATATAAAGAGGATTGTTATTTTTTGACATACTTTATTTCAAAACTATAATAAACACTTGATCTAACCATGTCATGCGTTTATTTATCCGACTAATCCTGTAGAAACGTCGAGAGTACAAACTTTAAAAATGCGTTATAAGGCTGACTACTGGTGCCTTATGTAGTTATGTGTCAAACCGTAAACTGTGACGTCACACAATTTTCAAAGTGCGTTTTGGGCGCGAAAGCATCTGTCAAAATATATTTTGTTAATTTAACATATTTAAAGCCGTTTTTAGCATAAAAGTTGAATTTTAGGGCAACTTTTAGTTAATATAGAACGTAATACAAGCGTTTCAAAAATTTGGAAATAACCCTATTGTAACATTTGTTAGGAGCATAAAATACTGGACTGCCGAGGTTTTCTCGAGGGACTACAGTCAGGGTGGTAAAGGGCTCTTCAAAAAAGGAGTCTACAGGTTTTTAAAGGGTTTAACTGTATTTTTTACTGTACAATATAGTTCAAATAAATAAAACCGGCCAAGAGCATGTCGGACCATGCTCAATAGTCCGGGTTCCGTAGTCAAAATATACTTTTTGTTGAAACTCAAAAACGGTTGAACCGGACAGGTTCGCTATAGTTTTCCTTAAAGGCCTTTACTAAGCTTTATTTTCACGATTTTTTTTAATACTTTTGGACCCGTAGTTCAAGAGTTACAGGGACAATTTTTTGGTCTTTCAAATTATGTTTATTTAAAAATGGTTCTTGAAGACCCATATAAGTTTTGAATGACCTATAGGGTTAAAGCGAAAAAAAAAACATCCCCACTTTTCGTGTGGGGGAGGCACCCTAAAAAATAATTTTAATAGTTTTTATTTTACGACTTTGCCGGCGTAACTGATTTATAAATATTCGTGCCAAATTTCAGCTCTTTAGCACTAACGATCACGGAGCAAAGCCACGGACGGACAGACGGACATGGCGCAACCATAAGGGTTCCTAGTTGACTACAGAACCCTAAAGAGACGACGTCATCGCTGCTTTTGAAATAAGACTACCGAAATAAGTACCTATTATATTTTTCACTTCGACACAGTACATTAACCTACATATTTCAATGACGGCAAGTTCTATGTGTCAAATCATGAATATATATACCTATGTATGACAAGATAATTTGACGTGACTTACTTTGACCTCATGTTCATTGTTAAATTATCTGATATTTATTGCAACATTACGTGAATCTCTCAAACTTATCAATGTGATATGAATTAAGCTAAGGTCAATGAGGAGACCCGTCTATCAGGTAAAATAAGACCATCAACAAAATCTTTCGTCGCTTCTAACTCTTGTGTTTGTACAGATACTCCACTTACAGAAGGTGCGAAACGAAGCTCATCCTGACTGTCCCGATTCGAGCTTTAAGATACGTAAAAAAATTGCTAAAGACGCAATATGGATTGGATATGTCATGTCAATTTCAAAAGTGACGTATGTTAAAAACAGAAACCTACCGTCATTAGCAAAATTTAAATCGGGCCGTATGTATGACACAGCGGCCTACGTAAGCGAACAACTCGCGAACGCGAAGCGAAGCGAAGCGGCGCGGCGCGGGAAAATCAATCCTTTTATACCTATAGAACACATGGGCCTGTCCTACGTGGGCGATCTCGTTGCGAACGTGAATGCCGTGGGCCGCCACGCCGCTTCGCTTCGGGTTCACGAGTTGTTCACTTACGTAAGACGCTGTGTGAGCAAAGTACATATAAAAATACGTTCTTGCCCTGTAACGATCTCCCGACCATACATTTTGTATGCCGGTCTTCCCACATTGACCTTATTAACTGTAGTTTAATATACACAGTTTATTTTTCCACAAATAAAGTTAACTGACTATGAAATTTCAATAAATAAATAAATGTTAAAGGACAATTTCATACATATCGACCAGGTCCCAGAGTAAGCTCAATAAGGCTTGTGTTGTACCTAGCTACTAGACGACGATATATTTTTATATTATATAAAGTTATATATAAATACTTTTATACATATAAAACATCCATAACTCAGGAACAAATATTTGTGCTCGAACCTGGGACCTCTTGCTTCGAAGGCAGGGTTATTACCTCAGTCAAGGTATTAAATATCGATACGGACAAAGTGCTAAAAATATGTATGCACGACCTTATTGCCTACATATTAAAGTAGTGTGTACATATTTTTGTCACTTTGTCCGTATCAATATTTAATACCTCGACTGTAGCTATAAGGATGCCCTCAAAAATACAATAGTTGTAAAGAGGCGAGAACCGTTGAGGCTTTGTATTTTACGAGTATAACAGATTCCCAGAATGTTAATAAATTACCTAATGCTATTTTAGCTACTTTTACAAAATGGAACAATGCTCGTCGTACAAAAACAATAGCACTACGAACTAATAAAATACACTATTTCAACTACAATAGAGAAAGCAAGTAAGCAAGTAGGTACATACAGAGATATCTCTTTTTTGTTAAGCTGTTAGAAAATGGTAATAGTGGTAAATATACTTTTGACGAATAGTCTGATCCGCTACTTTTGATGCTGACTGTACATGACTTCAACGGGTTTGCTGTTAATTTCGTTTATTTTGTGAATGGGTTAGGTATCAAACATGTATTATCAGAATCGGCCTCACCGGAAGATCAGCGCTGGAAGTTGTTCAGCGGAGATCTAGTGGCTGGTTCAGTTGATGGGCGAAGAACTGAAAGCCATCATGATGGTCACATTATAGGTAATAATTAACAGCACAGAAATGTAGGTACTTATGTACTTAATATGGCGAAGATTGCCCGACGGAGCAAGTGTTAGAACGAATTGCCAACATAAGTCGCCAGCATTATGAACTGGGCTAGCTGAGATGAGGCCTTTTCGTGACATTTTATTCTTTCTATGTTTTTGTTATATGTAATTTGTCTCGTTTGTGGTTCCGAATAAAAACATTCGTATTTCAATAGAGAATGGAATACCATTCTATTTCTGTTTACATGTATTTTGGAGTGAGAATTAAATAAATAAAGCTTGGTGGCGACTATTTTGTTCAACCTAATCGTTGCTTAAATTTTCTTTCTTACATCGCAAATGTCTTTCTAACAATATTGGCCGTTTATTTTGTATAACAACAACTATTGGATAAAAAAATTATAGGTATGGACAGTGAATATTTTTTTTACTCGTCGACTGTAATGGTTGAATTCAGATTTCATTTACCAAACTATATTTGCGTACTTTTCATGTATGGACTCCCAACTCAACTATAATATTCATTTCAATACAATTGTAGTCAACTATAAAATAATTTGACCATTCACGTGCCGCCGCGCTCCCATAGAAAAAACAAAAACGCGCTACTATTTTTGTCTTTTGAGATACCAACTTTCATTGTGTATTTTGGTTTTATAGTAACAGATGTATTATTTCAGATGACTCATAGAAAAAGTATCAATCAAGCTTTCAGAGACAAAACATTCGAGTCCCTTCAAGAACATTTATTTCAAAATTTTCAAATCACCCATAAAACTACTGGCAATTCTCAATTTGCACCTTACCTTTTATATGTACTGCTTATAAGCCACCTATTAAGCAGTTATGTATGTATGTCACTATATTGTGCATAAATAGGTTTATATAAAAGAGACAAAACTAAAAAAAAAAACAATATGGGGACAATCGTACACAGATCGACCTAGCCCCAAACTAGGCAAAGCTTGTACTACGGGTAGGCGACGATATACATACGTATAGAAAAATACAAACTTTAGTAGAGGTGTTGTTGGGCTATTTTAGTTATAAGACTTAGATTTAGGTTAATTTAATTTATTGTATTATATGGATAAAATACATTAAATTATTGCATTTTAAATCACGACATTATTATCATCACGTGTAATATTAAATTAATATTTTTAACTTAATTATTATTTTAAAACCTGGCATTTTAATTTTATTTCATTTTTAATTTATTCTTATTAGTGATGTTATGATTTGACAATGCTTTAAATTATTAATTTTTAAATGTTTCTGTATTTATGATTATATTATGAAATAAGTAATGTTTGGGTCTTGTTATCCGAAATAAATGATTAAATAATAAATAAATATAGAAAACACCCATGACTCAGGATTCTCAGGAACAAATATCTGTCTTCATCACACAAATGAATGCCCATATCGGATTCAAACCCACTAGGCCAGACCGGTCGTCAAATGTACAGTTATCTATGACTTTTAATATTTCAAAACTATATACATTCCAACAAAAAATATACGAGTAAAAAATTCGGTAATACCTGGCGGCCGATCGCTCGTCCTAAAATAATAAAATGTAAAAACATCGTCAATACTTCGATTGGAAATATCGCTTTACCTTTCGAGTAAGGTGAAATTTAGATTTCCAGACGAAAATAATGAAACCTGTACAATTTTTAGACATTATGTTATTTCAAGCAGGTTTTATTAAAATTAGCGCAGGATGGCCGCAGCTGTTACTTTATTCGTTCTTTGTTATTATTAAAATGTGATATTAAGTACATATATATTTCCTATTACAGGTCCAATATTTTTGCCGTGAAGGTAAACGTAATAAATATAAGAGCCTCTTTAGAGAGTACCATTTTGTACCATTTGGTGTTGAAACTGTAGGTCCATGGGGTCCCAGCACGCATAAGTTTTGAGCAGAAATCGCGATGCGTCTGGTTGACGTACTAGTGACCGAAGAGCCGGCGGCTTCCTGGCACAACAAGGAAATGCCGCCAGCATCCTTGGTACAATGTCTCAAGGGCCTATTTTAGATTTAAGCTCGTTATAGTAATACCTCTGTATATATCAATTATCTGCCTCTATATCTATTATTTACCCATGTAAATATAACATTTTACTTATGTTGCAAAATATTTTATTTTCTTTCTTGGAAAGGCATTTCGTTGCTTGCTGTCACGCAATGCCTCCCAAGTTGAAAACTCCTGTCTCAAGGGATTTTGACGGATGTTGTTACTAATATTTTACTTTCTTATTCTTTAAACAATAATACTTTAGTTTGCATTAATATTTTAAATGAATTGCATTTTATAATTGTTGTTGTGCTTGTTTTTGCTTGTATGTGAATTCCATGTTGACGTGTAAAAGTGCCCTTGGTGCCTATTCGCTATGTGCACGACTGTCACGCAACCTAGTGTCCGCAAGTCTAGGGGAAAACGTCAATTCACTACATCTTATAAAACTACTCTAAAATTAAAAACTACTGAATGGATTTTCATACGACTTCCATCTATCAATAGAGTGATTCTTGAGGAAGGCTTAGGTATATAACTTGTTAAGGTTTTGTGTAAATTGGTAGAAATATAACGATGTTGTCGGAAAAAATCACGCTGGCTAGGAGCTTTAATCGAAAACGCAGCCTAATCCGTTTGAGCTATAACAACACAATGTATAGTGGGGTTGTTTCTCATTCATAGTTCTACAAAAAAGTCCGTGATGTTAAATGTCTATCTTTTAAGGATAACTTACTATGGGGATTCTTAACTTCTGGAAAAAGATCACGTAATATGTGGCATTTGCAAAGCTATTTACATGGATACATTATTTACAATTATCAAATTAAACACGTTAGTTACATTAAGCATTTCATACAGATTATAATGGCCCCTTAAACCATACAATTTAAATTAATATTTCAGGAGAGATCGTAAATCAATCTTCCGTCGCAACTTCCGCGCAGCGCGCCGTATCTTTTGTTCCTTTCTAATTTCTTGGCTTTACTCCCCCTCTTAAGAGGTTAATATCCAGAGAGGAAAATGAGGACTACATTCGTATGAAAAGGCGATTTCGCGCCCTCCAGTTTCGTCTTAAGCGAGAATGCCCTCTGGTACTTACCTACACCTCTCGTATCTGCTATGGAATTAATGCAGACGCCGGGAATGGAGTATTGTTTGCAAACAAATGCTCACTAATGCTGCATCTCGGGCAATTACATTTGCAGTGAACTGCAATACTACATTAGGCTATGCAAACTCAAACTCAAACATTTATTTAGCAAATAGGCCACCAAGATACTTTTACACGTCAAGTTGATTTACAAGCAATAATAATTCACAATTATTTTTCATTCCACGAAAATACCCAATTATCTCATGTCCAAATAGTGTTCCATAAAATTTAACTATATTTGTTTGCACGAATAAAGTATTAAGGTATTAGTTAGTTATGCTGGGCATTTTCCGCAAATCGACAAACATTGTGCCTATTTTGCGTGAAAACGAGGTAGCACTACTCTAGCCACCCCAGCTCCTCCACGAAACCTAACAGTGTCTTCACATTGCTAACTGCCTCCTATAGTGTGCACGGAGTCCCTAGGTAATGCTCCTGTATACTTCTATACCTGTTTACAGTCTAGGAGAATATGTTTCGCTGTTTTTTCTTCTTCCATGCGCGCTCTGCACAAGTGCACATGGAGCAGTATTAGGTATTATGACTGTAAGTAAAAATAATTATGTGAAAATGTATTTCCTATATTTTATTTTGGCTTGTTATCATCACATCACCACAAACTTAAGTATTTTTTTGCCTGGCAGTACCAGGAACCGTCAGATCAGTACCCCTAGTGTAAATAAATTCGATTTTGAAACGTGACGTACGCGTTTGCGTTTAGTCTCATTTTGTATTGGATTTAGAAAGAGCGCGCCAAGCGGGACGTTTTAGAAACTCAAAATCCTATACAAAATGAGACTAAACGCAAACGCGTTCGTCACGTTATGATGTCGATAAAATTTACACTAGGGGTACAGAACTAAAAACCAGAGTATGGAGTGTGGAATTAAGAGGAGTGACATCTCTTATGGTAGAACTGTTGCAAAAGTGTCCAGCTGTCAGCTATAAATAATAGTTCCAAATCTATCCAGAGTAGCGCTAGAGTAGCTAAGAACCTAGGCGCTATTGACGGAGTGAAGTGCGCTGTCTATGATTTGATTTTTTTGTTCAAGTACTCTAGGTATTGTAGCGCCACGCCACCTATTTAAGGTTTTTTGATGACACTTTTTGGTACATGGAGATTTATTTCCTTAACTCCACCTTCCGTAAACCAGAGTTTACCTAGGTAAAGATAAATACACGTCGGGGTCACGCCCGAGCATTTCAACTTTAACATTTATTCAGCAAATTGGGACCGTGCAAAGTGCGTGGTGGGGGTAAGTAAAGCGATCCCAGCGCATAAGGTGGTTAAAATTAGAACTAACTGCGGATAGCGTCTTAAACATTTCGTACAAGTTATATGGCTAGAAATAAATCTATTTATACGTACACAAATTGTAGTCGACCGCACTAGTTAAATAGAGAAAGTGGACCTACATATACTTATTAAGCAATAGTGTTGTTGTAACATGGCAAACCTGCATGATGCAGTCACCGCACTGGCCGGTAATAAAAAAATATGCCCTTTTCGCTCATCTTTTGTTTTTCTTCGGGTGAAATTTTCTCGTAAATTTGAAGGCGAATCGCACGACTCAAATTACATTTATTTTATGTTATTAAAGATTTCGTACTTAATGGGCTGCCCCTAATGCAGGTAAAGATTGCATATATGTATAAGTTCTGCTTGTGTTTTAACCTAATCCAAGTCTTATTTGTACGTCACTGGTTCTTGTAACTGAATGAGGCATGGGTTAGGTTCCGACCCGAAATTTAAGAACGCACGATTGTTGCAGCCCTTTCTTCTCGTTTAAAATTGGAGACTACTTATTTTCTTGATAATCGCTGCTGAAGTTTTCATCTGCTTGCGCCTGGTGGGCCCGCGTAGCCCGCAGTAACACCTGCTGCCGGGATTCATCGTTTCGCTCGATGAAGATTCAAGAACGTTAAGGCCAGTGACGATATTTTATTGGTTTAGAGTAGACTCGCGTACTGACGGATATTAGTTTATTTTATTGTACATATTTTTACTATAAGAACCTGGTTTCATTTAGTTACTACCGCTTTAGTTAGCCGGCTACATTGTTACCAGCCAATACAATTAACTCTATCGATTAACAATTGAGCCGGCAACGGGCGGTATTTAGTAGTATTTACGTCCCATGCAACCGCTGCGTTGCAAGGATACCTACATTGTTAGCTCACTTGTCCTAATCAAACCCTATATAGGTAGATAGATGTATAGATAGAATACTCTTTATTGGCACACCTGAGTAAAAAGATACAAGAAAAGAAACAATTGATTTAGATAATAGGTACTTATCTCATTTTTAACCCTCAAGGCAAAAAAGAGGTGTGTTATATGTTTGACGCCAATGTCTGTCTATCTGTATGTCTGTCTGTGGCATTGTAGCTCTCAAACAGATGAACCGATTTCCATGCGGTTTTTTACCTGAAAGCGAGTTTCGTTGCGACGTTTGATAAAAATCGATCCAGCACTTTGAAGAGTATCAGGTCCTTTCCAAATGTAAGGTATTTTTGGTATATATATTATGGGTTTTTTGGCATAATGCGTAGGGTTTTTTATTACTTTTAGGGTACAATATCAAAAGGGTAAAACGGGACCCTATTACTGAGACTCCGCTATCCGTCCGTCCGTCCGTCCGTCTGTCACCAGGCTGTATCTCATGAACCGTGATAGCTAGACAGTTGAAATTTTCACAGATGATGTATTTCTGTTGCCGCTATAACAACAAATACTAAAAAGTACGGAACCCTCGGTGGGCGAGTCCGACTCGCACTTGTCCGGTATTTTTCAACAAATATTTGTTGATGTTTTTTGAAACTTTACAATATGAAAATTTTCTACCTAGTGATGATTTAGCTATTCGATTATACAACATTATTTTACACGTGAAATAGTCACCCGGTGCTTTAAATTGCATTATAAGATTAATAAATAATAATAAATAAATATTATAGGACGTTATTACAAAAATTGACTAAGTCCCACAGTAGTAAGTATTAATAAATGATGATTTGTGTTACCTTAGATATTAATTTTTTATTAAAATCAGATTTTTTTTTTAGTGTAAAAAGTAGGTTGCTAATTTGTAGGTTTGATGAAATCGCCTGCAGATCTGTATTCCTTCAGCAGGGCGATAGTTCTTAATTCAAATAATCGTTGCCACTTATCTATCAAGAGATCTATTAAATATGATACATATGATTTTACAAAAATGGAAAACTCTGGAACTTTTGTCTTATTTTTTAATGATTGAGTGTTAGGTGACAAATTGGTGAAAAAATAGTTCAATTTAAGATATATTTGACCTCGCCGAGATAAGGGTTAACGACTTCTACGCTGATGACGCGATGATGTCATTAAAAACTTTCAATCTCAATTTCACCCCCCTGCGGATTGAATTTCAAAGTTTTTTTTTTTCAGTGAAGCTCAGCATTTGAAAAACATATTAGTATCCTTTTAAAGTCATTTAATGGTTTTGGATGTTGTTTAGATTTTGATTTATTTCTTTCATATTATTAAATTACAATCTATATGCATTTACATTATGATCGTCAACTATTTATTATATACAATGTCATATAAAATAATTCCAGAAAAGATGTCAAATTAAAGTACAAGGCATTACAATATTATAGGAAAAATTAACAATTATCATATATTAAAATCAATTCATAATATTACATGTCATTTCCTATGTCATTTCCATAAACCTGTCAGTATTAATTAATAAAGGGTGATTGTGCTATATCTGATCATACTAGGTCACATAATGACAGGTCTGTCCTTGTCGGTAGTGACCCAGCCAACGTAGCCGAAGGTTCTGGGTTAGAATCCCGGTAAGGGCATTTATTTGTGTAATGAGCACAGGTATTTGTTACTGAGTGATTGTTTTCTATATAATTAAGTTTTTGTATATTAATCGTTGTCTGATTACCTATCCACAACAAAAGCCTTCTTGAGCTTACGGCGGAGCTTAGTCAATTTGTGATAATTACATATCTACAAGTATCAACCCCGAAAAATGGAGGATAAAATTATTACTTAATGAAATAATAAAAAAATCCTTATTTCAGGCAACTAGTGGCCCATAACTAAATAACTTGAAATGAGCATACATATTGTAATAGTACATTACTATAGAGACCGGGAAACGTAGGGTTGCAGGCCAAGTAGATATATATGGCTGAGCGTAGCGAAGCCGGATAGAGATACGCGGCCGGCAACCCCGTTTCTCGCCGAGATATGTATAGTGCTTTTCTCAAATTTGCAATTCTTCTTCTTCAACCTAGCGTTTTCCCGGCCTAGCGCCAGGGTCCGCTCTCCTACTTAATCTTCTCCACTTTGCCCGATCTTCGGCATCCTCAGATGTGAGATTGCTCTCCACCATGTCCGCTCTCACGACCTCCAGCCAGCGCTTCTTAGGCCTACCGCGGCCGCGTGATCTAGGGCCTTGGACAGTGAGGTTGAGGCAATTAAAACAAAAAATTGTAGTCAATTTGTTTTGTGGCGACCTACTCGGCTCGCCACTCTACCAGCAATTCCGCGCGCCTGCGCGATGCGCCACCGCCGTTACTTAGCAACGAATATGCACAACAAATCACCGTACCAAGCTAACTGAAGCTAGTTGATGGTTGGATACCAAGACGTTGTGTCACAATTTGACGTTAAAAAACAAAAGAAGGTTGCTTTACAGTCCTAGGTGTGTAAGGCAGTATGAAATTCCTTTACATATCATGTTCACTCATGCCACCTGATATGTAGTATTTCCGGACCTAATTTGACGTAAGTCATGTCATCATTTCACAGCAAGTTTGAGAAAAATATATATCTTAAAGTAAAAACTACAAAACACGTTATGGTTGCGGTGCATTACACAACCCCGCAGTGTCAGGGAGCCGGCCGCAGAACCGCCGGAATTTGACACCCTTCGGCAAAAACTCCTCCTTGTTGAAGGTCGCTTGACGTTCAGCCGCTCACCACAAAAGAATCGAAATCCGCTTTGAGATTCCAACTTCGCAACCCTTAAAAATAATATCATAATGTTGATGTTTTCTAAGAAATGGCAGATTTTTGCGCCATTTAATAATTGGCGCTGTAAGATTTGTTCAATATGACCTACATATTTACTTCTCAAAATATGGCCACACATAACAAATTCATCTAGTCCAAGGATAAAATTTCAACGTTGATACATTAACGCGACAGCTATTGGCATATTTGTCTCGGGAGCTGCCTAGTTGCGAAGATAATTACATTATGGAAAATATATTTATTCGAAATATACATTACATTATTAGATCACTGGTTAATACGAGCGCCATTCTTATGCGCAGTATGAAAATAAGAAGTAAGAATTTTTTTGTTATCTCCTCGTGCAGGTATCTGTATTGTCGCGGACGAGACGCACGATAACGTCGGTAACTGAATAATATGATTAATATTGATGTCAATGTACGTTCGAATTTCCCTGATAGTTTTAATTAAACCTTTTACAGATTTTTCAGATGGGTACTGGCAGCTTAAAATACATTTTTTGTTTATTTTGAGTGTGCAGCTGAAATTTTTCCCATTTCAATAATGGCTTACGGCGCGGCGATGCCAGTCTGATTCGTTTAGTGAACGAGTGTTTTGAAATGTTGAGAGTAATGTTGCCTAAGATTTTTATTTTATTTTATGGCCTATTGCATCAGAAAAATGTTTAAAATGTTGACAGCATAGTGAAATGAAATGAATATCTTTATTTACTTGTTCAGCGCGTCTGACAGTCGTCATCGGTAGTCAGAGCAGCAGTCAAATAAAGGGTTTATACTTTATTTAAAACATACGATAGGTTATTGTAAATATAAAACATTCACAATAGGGCCTCCGCTAGCTGGCGCGGGTGCACGGAGCGGACGAGCGGGTTAACAAAAATAGTATGAGCGACGCTAACTGAAGCGGACGCGTGCGGCGGATTTCACCTACAAATAGCACCCGCGTGCGTGCGCACGCGGTGGGCGTCCGCGTCAGCTAGCGTAGGCCCTTAGGTATTTATTTGAAAAGGGTTGTATTTTAAATATCCCATAGTTACATTACATAGGTATGATTTTAACTTAAAACATTGATAAATCGAGAGAAATGATTTGAATGTAGTGGTTATTGTCAACGCTCACGGAGCGCTTCACTTTATTTTAACCAGTATTAGTGAAATCTGAGCAAATACTTATTGAAAGAATAAGACGATAGTCAATAGTGGTCTACCGCTTCTTCAGACAAACGTAATCCCCATTTTCCTTCCTGAATATTGACTTTATGGGAAATATTACTAAATAAGATATTGTATTGTATTGTGTAATTGACCCTTCCCTTCGTTTGACTTTTTTTCTGTATTGATTATTATAAAAGTTAGATGAGAAAACCTCCTTTTTAAAAGCTCCTAACTCTTATGATAATTAAGAAACCAAAGAAAATCAAACGAAGGGGCTATTAATAAATATTAAAGTATCTTCTTAAACTAGGTGAGATACATGATATTTTGTGAATACGATACCGCCGGGAGCTAGCGAGACGGTACGCCGCAACCTTCTATTGTTGACGTCGGTAGACTTGCTCCCTGAAGGAATTATATCGTGAACGAGACACTAACCATGTTAACACATTGACTGCCAAGAACACGTATGTGTGTTAATTTCTATTTAGGGCGCTTGGCACTGAAAGTGTTGAGCTCGTATATAACTTAGTTCGGTTTTTTGATCGAAAACTACTAATCATAATCATTATCATTTCAACCCACTGTAATACATATATAAGGACGGACCTTACGGGCACTAAAAACCGGCCAAGTGCGAGTCGGACTCGCACAGGAAGGGTTCCGTACCATTATCTATAAAAACGGTCACCCATCCAAGTACTGACCCCGCCCGACGTTGCTTAACTTCGGTGATTGGATGATGAGAACCTCGAGATTGGAAAGAAATATTTATTTTATTCTATTTTTAGTATTTGTTGTTATAGAGGCAACAGAAATACATAATCTGTAGAAATTTCAACTGGCGGACGGACGGACGGACGGACGGACAGACGGACGGACAGACGGACGGACAGCGGAGTCTCAGTAATAGGGTCCCGTACCCGTGGGTACGGAACCCTAAAAGGCCTAAGTTATATTTGATTTATAATAAACTTATATGTAGATAGATCTTGCAATATTTCTCACATACACGCGCAATAAAAATCGAGGACGCTTTGTAGGTCAATTTGATTCATTGTAGCCGGCATCGGCACTGCTGGGACATTCTATTATTCGACCGTCCTTTGATCGTACAATTGTAGTCGCCATTAGATATATCGGAGCGGCCGAGGTGCTCAAAAATATCTGAACACGCATTCTAACGTCTTGACAATAGAGGCGTGTCTAGATATTTGTGAGCACCTTGGCCACTCCGATATATCTGATGGCGACTGTACACCTCAAATTTTAACTTGCGTGGATATTGTTGCGATTTATTTCGTTATGGTACGGAAAGTTCAGAATATAGGTTTTATGTTCGGGAAATTAGAGTATGTTGACGCAAAAAAAAAAAAATTTTCTATGAGGCAGGTCGGCCAAGTCGTCCATCTCTCCATACTCGTACAAAGGCCAAAAATATTTAACATCAAAAATGTTTTTCTTCCACTTTTTCTAATCAGCACACGATACCGAATATGCCCTTAAACTTAATAAATTAAATGGCGACAATAAAATAGTCAAGCTAGATTCCATTATTATGAAGCAGTCTCAAACAGCTGAAACAGCACTCATCATTTATACAAAAATGACGCAGATTTGTGATTGTTAGAGCTAGCTCCGTACAATACTTTGTTGACGGAGCTCTCATGGAATCACTTCGGTCATGCAAATCAGTTAAATGCGTTTTTTTTTAAAGTAGTAAAATAAATTAGTGTTCGTGTAATAGAAACATGCATACATATAATCACGCCTATTTCCCGGAGGGGTAGGCAGAGACCACGGATTTCCACTTGCTACGATCCTAACATACCTCTTTCGCTTCTTTCATTTTCATAACATTCCTCATACGCGGTCGTCGGTTTAGGGTGCTCTTGACCTGGCCAGGAAGAAAACCAGGTGTCGTAATCACATATCCATTATTATATCCAAAATCGTCGTAGAAATCTGATATTTTATCAAAAATCTGATACTTTATCAATATTGTTTTAAAACAACAACGGACCATTTTTAAACATTGACAATGACAACGTCTTGTCAATGAGTTTTTTTTTCGATCGAGACAAGACTAGCTTCTTGCGTAGAACTGGAGTTACGCCATTTTAGAATAAGTACACATTAAATAATTAATAATAAATTAAATACAAGTCCTAGTGAAAAAAATAACTATCAGCGTATTTCTTGTTTCAATTAGAATATAGAGAAGAAATAAATCAGAAATATTAAAAAAAAAACGTAAGTACGATTTTTCGTAAGAATTATCAAAACCACCACCACCTTGTAAGAAAAAATAAGACATGTTCGACACCCCCCCTTCCTAAATCATCTTACCTAATAAATGGATGGCGTCTTAGTCAAAGTTGAATGACATCAACATAACCACCGCAATGAAAGGCTAAACTTCGCCTGTGAAACCCTCTATAACAATGTGCAAGCTGTAGAACATTGTAAAATTTCCAAAATTCTTGGAAACTTTGTTCAGATAATTCTCATGCAAGTTACCACTTGGAAAGTTCCCGTTCAGATTAGGGATTACTCAAATTTCTAAACAGTTGACGACTGTTTCATTTAACTTTTACGTCACTCACTGGCGTCTGTTTCAACTGTCATGTGCAAAAAACATACCGAGAACATTTCAAGGTAACTTTGCAATTTTTTGGAAATTTTCTTTGGCATATTGATACGCACACCTGAGTTGCTACTTTCTTCAGCCGAATTGAGCCCCTGATGTCAATAAACCAACAATGAAACATGATTCGGTGTATTCAATGCCACAAATTGGTAAACATTCAATAAATCGGATAGGAATCATGCTGCAATCAGACAACATGATTGACAAATGAGAATCATAGTTGCTTGAGTGGCATTTGACTAATAATTAACCTCCTGACGACCCGCGTCCTACACATAGTACATAAATCCCTCCTTCCTGTGTTGCTGGGATACACTCAGGACGCCCGCTCAAGCACTGGGCTATAACCGAAGTTCGTCAATTGCGGGTATTTTTCTGTGTCACTCTAATTACGTCTTAGTGAGAGTAAAAGAGAAAGATCCCCACAAATTGCGAATTTTTATTTTCGCGGTAGGCCCCCTGGGCGGACGATATGAAGAAAACTGCCGGCATGGGGTGGCCCTATTTATCCCAAGATCGGGATGCGTGGCAAAAACTGGAGGAAAACTTGGGGCCTATATACACATAGTATATAGGCCTTAATTAATTTTTGACAGAGTTTAACCTTTTGAACGCTTTATGTCAGAAACACAAACATCACTCAAACGCCAAGCTCCCGGGCGCAAGCGAGCTAATGTAAACCTTACTTGAAAGTGTGAAGGTTACTTTGACAGCGTACGTCATGACACCTATGTATAGTTGTCCTTGGCGTTGTGGGCACGACTATTTAGTAACGACGCCTTTAGGGGTTCTTGGCGTTCAAAGAGTTAAATTAAGCTGGCTAATCGTCAGGAGGTTAAGACAAAAGGGGACGGCACCTTCTCCATACAAACGTGGTCCTCATTTATTTCTCTGGATATTAATATTATAGGACAAATACAACTACACATAATTTTTTTATAACGCCAAGTTACATGTCATGAACATGATGATTTTCATATCATTAGGCAGTGTCTTACCTGCGGCGCCGCGCGGCGCGGGTGAATTCAATCCTTTGATACCTATGGAAGTGTCCTACGTGAGCGATCTCCGAATGCCGTTGGACCGCCGCGTCGCATTCATGAATCATCACCCACGTAAGCCGCTGCGTGAGGAACATATTCAAATGAATTATTATACATTTAACATATTTAATTTAAGTATCTCTGCTTTATAAAGGTGACTAGATTATAATAAATAATATTTATATGTTAGGGAGATCGAAGATTGATTGATTGATCACTTGCGCAATTTTAACTTAAAGGCCACCGCAGAAGCTGCATCCTTTTTTATTTTATCCGGTAGTCTGTTGTACACTGACGGGCCGGCCGACGACGTACACCTTTCGGATTTGCGCAGTTTGTGTGCACGGGTGACGAGGAGGTGGGCGAGCTTGTTGCTGCGCATCTCGCGGTATAGAAATAGTTATTTGTACAACAAGAGAGCAAAGTTTGATATTTCTTCGAGTGCTTGTTTTGAGTCCCGTGCAAGCGAAAGATTCTATAATAGATTCACGAGCGTAGCGAGTGAATGTAATTTAGAATCTTGAGCGTAAGGGACTCAAAAGCGCACGAGATGTAAATAACACAGTACACAAAATTTTTCACGTCAGTCAGCCATCAAAAAATACAACCTGATAAAATGTAACCCACACGGACGGATCACTATTTCACTCATGTTTTCTGAAGGTATTCTAACAATTAACTATAATTACCGCAATAAAACAAAACGAAAGAAATTTCAATAAAATAATACGAAAATAATGAATTAACGAACATCAATTGACAGTTCAATCGACAACTTTTTTTTGTAAAAAAAAAAAACTTTGCAAGATCCGGTCCGAATTGCGGATACTACTATTTGTCAACTATAGTAGAGATCGTTAAAAGTAGTTAAGTAGAATTATTTACTGCGTAACAATTGCGTAAATTTGTATAAGTTCATTGTTTTGATTGTATAATAAAATACGTAAAATATGGTGTTTTTATTAAATTTTAAACTTTTATTTCATTAATTAATTATTACGAATGAAGACTCGTAGGGTGTTTTGGAACGATGCGGTCTGACTTATTTCGGGGGTCTATTATAAACCGTCAATATACCGTTGAATTACGTATGCACTTTTTTGTCTCTTTCTTTTTGCTAATGACGTGAAAGGGATAAAGATAATAGAATCCAAATATTTCGAACTTGTATTAGACCCCGCACGTTGAAATGACATTCGAATCTAAAGGTCACTTGAATGTTATTTTGTCTCACTCGGTGAGCAAAATGCGTTTTTGCTCACTGTTTTTAAGCAGCAAATTACCCTTGTTCTAGCTGCTGACGTGAAAATATGTTTACACAATTTGATGTACATTAGTCATGGTTATGTCCCTTCATTTGATGTTTTAGACACGAACATACATACAAACATTGCAAGTTCAATAAAAGCTTGTAAAAATGTAGTGCACCCGTTTTTTGCACTTGTTCAAGTTTGTTTAGGTATTTTATTTATTGTGTGTTCACGGTCTTCGACTCGCCGTACCCTCTACTGTTCTGAAGGATTACTTTGCCTACAATGGCCAAAGTCGGGTTTTTCGTTTTAAAGAGCAAATTAAAATATTTGCTAACAACAAACTTTAAATGAGAATATGCATGTTTACTCAAAAATTAGTAAAACTTTATTCTGTGGCACCGTGAAAAATAAACAACTTTTTGGTATGTAATTCTCCGAATAGCCTTCTGACTGTACAAAAGGTAAGTACAAAATCAAAACTGCGATGGCAGCATGGTTCCATTTTTATCACTCGTCACTATGCCCGTCACTTTCGCGCTTACATACTTGTTAGATACGTAAACATATAGGCATGTGAAATGAGAGCCAAGTTCAATGTTAAGAATATGCCGACTTTCATGTGATTCTGCCAAATGAGTATAATATATGAAAAAGACCAAAAAATTTTTTTTTAACCTTCTATAATACAGCCATATAAACGATCGATGCGAACACAAGACCAATAAAAAAATTACTATCTGACCAAATTTCTCCATATTAACTTTGTATAGGAATTTCAGTTGCAAGTCGGCACGGGTTCCTGTTACAGGAATGCCTTGAATATTTTTTTCAGGCTGTTTTGGGGTAATTCATTATTATATTAAGGGGGTATGCGTTCTTAATTTTAGAAATCGTAAAATAAGGGACACCCTAATATTTGTACCTAAAATGATAATTTTCTTAAAACTAGTCAAGACCAATCCTGAACTTTAATTACATCCCGAGCGGACCAGATCTTGACACCCTTATATTCTGTTCCCAGCGAAGTCAACAATGACGCACATTCTTAATACTTATTGAAATTGGCTCTCATTTCACATTTATGTTTTTTATAGGATGTCATTACTTTGTGTACAGAACATCCTGTTTTCATCATATTTGATTTAAAAAGTAAATATTATTTTTGCTTTTACAAATTAGTGTGTAAATAAAAACTATTTTTCGGAAAATATTACGAATCGAGAAAAATCATGATTCTTTACGTCAGGTTCGTAATCACACAATTACCCAGCTGGATGTAAAATTTCAACTTGCTAGGTCATCCGGACGTGGGTTAGGTTTTTGATGTTAGGTCAGTCAGTCAGTCACTCGGTGAGAAAAATACGGATTTTTAGATGTTATGTATCTCAATAACCGGTGGAGCTATATTCATGAAATATGGGGTTCTACTTAGCTATAAAAGTCTTAATCAATGAACCAAATTTCATATGTTTTTGAGTTACGTGGGTGGCTTCAAATGGTTCGTGTAACATAAGCCGTAGCCGCTGCGTCACCAGTCACGTCACCCTCTTTTGAACTTGGCTTGACACACTGCCGCGTGTCTAGATAAATGTGTTATTTACAAACAACCTTCATACGTTTCAGGAATCTTATTGCTGTAATTTTTCATCAATCTAAGCCTCTAAGTTACTTCTGTAGGATCTCTACATAGTGACAATTTTCTTTAATATTAAGTTACCTGTCGTTATTTTTATTTTTCTTGTGTTTTATGAACGGTGTATTCCCATCTGTGCCCGCCCCACGTGACCACCGCCATACAAGAGGTAGCCAGAGATGGCAATGATTTGTATGTAGCGCCTATTCCCATCTATGCCCGGCGGGCTTATGAACTTGCAGTGTTGTCTTGTTTAGGTACAGATATAATATAATCAAATTATATGCCATATTTCGTATTTAGATCCAATAGCTTACCTACATATAAGGTATAACAAAAATATTGGGGATCCGTTTAAGGGCATATTTGGTATCGTGTTCTGATTAGAAAAAAAGAGAATAAAAAAATTTTTGATGCGAAAAAAACTTTGTTTTTTCTATAGGGTAGGTCAGCCATCCTTCCATACAAAGGCCAATATTTTTTGCGTTAAAACCATTTTTCTTCTACTTTTCCGAATACCGAATATGCCCTTCAATTAATCCCCACTATTTTTGTTTGTATATATTCGATTGTCTGTAGTTAATTTTGAAAACCTCAATGTTATGAATTCTCAGGTTCGCTAAATTCATCTTAGGTTTAACGTGGATATTTTCTGGATAGATTACTTTATTCGACGTGATTAGACACACGTGCGTAGTTTAGGTGCTCATCATAATCATAATCATGCGATGCCGAGAGAATAGAATGCAATTTAGCGCAGAGCCTGACAGATTAAGAGCTTGGAATATCGCTTTACACCTACCTAAGTTATAGCAATATCTTAAATATTTTTAGAAACTACTAAACACCAATATAAACTTTAACGATTTTACACAATATTACTAACGAAAACGGGACTTCTTCCAAATATCTTCTAACATCTTCTAGCTGCGCTAGTTTTTCAAAGTACCGGGTCTTGGTCTTGTTTATCAACTTGAACGTTTTACACACTATCTCGCACGTCCAATGATGACAGTTCATTTTTATACACGTAAAATGTTTGTAGACATTTTTTGTAAGTATAGCACATTAATTTATTTCGAAATGTAACATTGAAGTTATTAAAATATGGCTTGAAATGTAACATTGAAGCAATAAATAACATATACCTTTTTTAGGCTTCCGTAGCCAAATGGCAAAAAACGGAACCCTTATAGATTCGTCATGTCCGTCTGTCTGTCCGATTCTGTCACAGCCACTTTTTTTCCGAAACTATAAAAGCTATACTGTTCAAACTTGGTAAGTAGATGTATTCTATGAACCGCATTATGATGTTTACACAAAAATAGAAAAAAAAACAATAAATTTTGGGGGTTCCCCATACTTAGAACTGAAACTCAAAAAATCTTTTTTCATCAAACCCATACGTGTGGGGTATCTATGGATAGGTCTTTAAAAATGATATTGAGGTTTCTAATATCATTTTTTTCTAAACTGAATAGTTTGCGCGAGAGACACTTCCAAAGTGGTAAAAAGTGTGTCCCCCCCGTAACTTCTAAAATAACAGAATGAAAAATCTAAAAAAAATATATGATATACATTGCCATGCAAACTTCCACCGAAAATTGGTTCGAACGAGATCTAGTAAGTAGTTTTTTTTTAATACGTCATAAAAATTTAAAAAAAAATTTTTTTTCATCAAACGTGTGGCGTGTATAGGGATAGGTCTTCAAAAATGATATTTAGGTTTCTAATATCATTTTTTTCTAAACTGAATGGTTTGCGCGAGAGACACTTCCAAAGTGAAAAAATGTGTGTCCCCCCCCCCCTGTAACTTCTAAAATAACAGAATGAAAAATCTAAAAAAAATATATGATATACATTACCATGCAAACTTCCACCGAAAATTGGTTTGAACCAGAACTAGTAAGTAGTTTTTTTTAATACGTCATAAATGGTACGGAACCCTTCATGGGCGAGTCCGACTCGCACTTGGCCGCTTTTTTTTAATTAAAGTATAGGGATGACTTTTCTGTTACCGTCTACATCAATAAAAATTAACTACCGCTATTATACCTTCGATGGTAATAAAGTCGACCAGGGCCAGGGTAATTGAATATTAAGAGGGAAGAATAGCTTTGCGATTCTAACGAAATAACGGTACTTTTTCTATGAAATTCCATTTCCGGAGAAAACGGTTTCCACTAATTCAATCTTGAGAAATCACTTTGATTTTGATATCGATCGCTTCAGCATAATATATTCTAGGTTTATAGGTTTCGCTTTTTTGAAAAGATTTATTTATTTTGCAAGTTTTGAAAAAAAGGAAAACCTATTAACCAAGTTAACCATTGTATCAATAACATACTAAAAAACCGGACAAGTGCGAGTCGGACTCGCCCACCGAGGGTTCCGTACTTTTTAATATTTGTTTTTATAGCGGCAACAGCAATACATCATCTGAGAAAATCTCAACTGTCTAGCTATCACGGTTCATGAGATACAGCCTGGTGACAGACGGACGGAAGGACGGACGGACAGCGGAGTCTTAGTAATATGGTCCCGTTTTACCCTTTGGGTACGGAACCCTAAAAATCATGGAGAATGGAAAATATATAATAGAAGTGGAAAAACATTTTCTCTTTTTGTGTGGTACACGTGTACGTGTTATATTTCCATCTCAGTGTTTTCAAAAGCCATAAAGTGGCTAATAAAGCTTTGTTTACTGTATACCTCTTTATTGCGGTAAAATGTATGAAAATTATTAAGGTTAAAGGAAATTAATGCCAGAAAACGCTTCTTCATAAAACGAACCAAGTCATTACTACCATTATTATATTATTTTCTATCTTTGGGTAATAATTCATGAATTTTATTCGTGTAATTCAACAATAAGGATAGCCATTAAAAAATACTTCAAAGAACTCTGTCTTTTCATCCCCCAATTAGCATCAAATTGAATCCTATTAAGAAAAATTCCTTTGTTACAGGCTAAAGATTGAGCAAGATGGTGAAATAAATATGGAGATGGACGATAAGGTGTCAGGGCCGGGGGGAGTGGCGCAGAAGAACTGGACGCACACGAACGCCAGCTCCCCGCTCCCCCTGGACATGACCTTTAACCACGGGCACGTGGTGCAGATCTGCGTGTACAGCGTGCTGATGGTGGTGTCGGCCACGGGGAACCTCACCGTGCTGACGCAGCTGGTGAAGCGGCGGCGAGCGGGCCGCGCCAGCAGGCTCGACTTGCTGCTGATGCATTTGGCTATCGCTGATCTTATGGTAAGTGTTATCATAACGTAAAATGGAGCTATTTAGCACATTTTCTTATACGGTGAGCTATTATCGTCGCTCATGGACGGATGTCCATGAGCGACAGAGGCTGGCAACTCCTCTGGTGCTGGCACATGGGAGTTGTAATTGCGTTGCCGACTTTTAACATGACATGAGGTATAGCTAGTCCTGTAATTTGTTTATATAGCTGCAGTTTATAAAACAAATGAAATAGAGCAAAAGCAAGTTTAGTATGAAAAACTCATTCATTGTGTTTTTTTAACTATTGTATCTGAAGGTACATAAACCGATTACAGGACTAGATATACCTTATCTTATTATAAAGACAAAAAATCACATTTGTATGGAGAACCGAGCTTGCTGGGGGCCCTTATAGAAAGGCACATAGCAGTGCTAAATACTTTTATTACTTATACAGCCGGACATTGATAAGGGTTAAAGTATTCACAATATTCACATACCTACATGGAAACAGTAGTATTAAACTTTGTGCCAATATAAAACGAATATTTAAGTCCGCCATTTGTACATTATTTTTTGTATTTTGTGCAATAAAGTTTAAATAAATAAATAATACTCGTATTTGGCCAGACTTCATCCGTATGCATTTAAGAACTTTCAATCAAATTGAAAACCGATTGTACACAATTATGTATCTGAGTGTAGATACTGATTATAAATCACAAAAAAAAATCGTAAAATTGACAGTAACTACGGTTTAGGGTGTGCACGGCAGTACAAGTAGTAGCTTTCAAGATTACAAATAAATAAATGGTTCATAAACATGGTACATATGTAAATGGTTTTTTATTTATTAAATGCATAATGAAAGTAAATTAAGCGATAAATTGTTAATTAACCAAGCAGCACTGGCTGAATAGGTATAATACTAAATTAGCGCGTGCTGTAACAAGAGCTCATCCATGAATCCATGAATAAATTTGCCCACACAAGCGTCACCACAACTTGCCTTATCCTTGTTTAGTCTACTTTGGTTGTGAATAACGTTAATATCCCAATAGGTGTATTAACAATTTTAGGTCTTGTTACAAAATTATGAATTTAAAATTTAAATTCTGCTCCAACAACAACATAACAATAGGGTACTTTCCTACTAGTCAAATCAGAGTCTTTTTCGAACTGTCAAAACGATTAGTTAGCCACTATGGAACTTTTTGGAATGGAAGAAAACTGAACTGCACCGTCCGGATCTAGTCACCTAATTTTTTAGTTCTATCCGATTTCTTTAATAGAACTTGCGTCATAAAATATCTGCTCTGTATTACGTTTTTCTAATACCTAATTACGAGTATCTTGTGCTTTATTTCGTCCATGGTGTCAAATAATTTATCTTCAACACAGGTAACCATTGGTTCGAATTCGTGTGCGTGACACCGCTGTACTGGCCCCATTCTTATACCCGTAATGCCCGTCCTTAGAAATATGTCAACGGATATTGAATGTTCGATCTATCACACAAAAATAATCATCTTCAGTGGGAATAAACATCTCAGATCTCAGAGAGAACTCCCCGAGGTCCTACTCATCATCAGAGGTTTGATAGGATTATTTGAGAAATTGGGCTGGTTGGATGAAGCAAATACCAAGCCAGTGCAGTCGTTGAGTTGCGGAAAACTGCTTTCACCGGGCTACTTATACCAGCCTATTGGGAATGACCACTGTTTTCCTAGATCTATCTTTGTAGGCGATTAATTAATTTAAATAAAACATAATTTCTCATCGCACAGTTTTTTATTTTTACTTTATTAAATAAATCCTTCTGAACTGGTTATTATTATTATAATAATGCGATTTAGTCCAATTTTTTGCCATTTCAAACTCTTTTCAACATTTTATGACGAAAAAGGTTAAAAACGAATTGAATACCTCACTTTAAAAATAGGCTTTTAAATTAGTAACAATTAAACTATACAAAGTTAGTCATTTCTTCAAATCAATTAGCTGGAATACTTGGTTAATAGTTACTCATAACATCGATAGAAAATAGTGGTTGCCAAACAAAACGTTCAGATAGGTTCACCCAAGAACTTTAAGATACCGACGTCAAATATTAGGTCTAAATACGATATGGATCTAATATTTGACTTTATAATTTAAAGTTCAAAGCGGGCCGATTGTCGAGATGATTTGGTTTCACTTTCAATCGGCTCAACGCCTGAAGTTCGTGACGGGAGGGAAGGAAAAGGTTGTATACCCTTCCGGCTTTTTGTTTCCTGATTTGTAATTAAATTCAATGCTTTTACGGATTTGGTTAATTGGGCTAATTAGTGAAAAGTCATTGACTCGTCTTTGCTGTCTGAATTTGATGTAAATGAGGCTTTTACAATTTACCTACACAGGTCAATTACACTTCACAATCTTCACATGCGCGTGCAATTCACATCAAGCCTAAGCCTATGGAGCGAACGCATCATACAATGGTATCCAAGAGACGCTGAGGAAAGAAAAGCACAAGAAACAGTGACCAGGGAGAGGCGCTGGAAAGACGACATAATAAAACTGGCAGGCAAAACATGGCAACGAACAGCTAGAAACCGACACAAATGGCGTGATATGGAGGAGGCCTTTGCCCAAAACTGGGCGTCCAAATGAACATAACGTAGATTAACAAAACAAATACCTAATTAAAAATAAAATATGTATATAGATAGTATAAATTAACGAAGATAGAAACTGTAAAACGTTTGGAATAAACGAGCTTTAAATCAAAAAACAAAAACATCAATATTTTTTGGAATCATATAAGTAACTTGTCCGTGCGTGTATTAGTGCGAGCGAGACAGCTCAGCGCGAATGACAGTTGACATTGACATTCCAATATGATTCAAATATTGGTTTGATGTCAGAAGCACGTTCGAATTGGCCTAACAGTGTTTTATTCTCTCCACGGCCATATCAATCCCATTTAGTACTATACTAGCGTCTTTTGAGCGTCGGTGTGTAGTCAGCGCTATGGAAAATGACGTCGCTGCGCAGTTGCGCCAACGTTGCGTCCAGCAGCAGCCATAGTGTTGAGTTGCCGATGCTCGGGAGAGGCTAGTGTGGGTCTTTATGTTGCCCAAAATGAAAGCCTGTCAAGATTATATTTGGCCTGAAATAGTGTTGCGACAAGCAGCTGACATATGGCAATAATGTACGTACGTCATGTATAGACAAATAAAATGTCAGTCCCTACCCGTCATGTCCACGACTAATTTCAAAACATTGTTCATTGGCATGCTACGCAATCCTTCGTCCTTTTATCGATGTAAATATTTTTTATTGCATCTTTGACAAATAAAATCGTTTATACATAGGTACTGGTAATTGCTTTCTTTTTCTTGTCTATATCGGAGACATTCGATAACTTTCATTGACTGCTGTCAAAGATTCTCCTTGTCAGTATAATAAATAAGTATAAGTACCTGGGCGACCGAGCTTTGCTCGGTTATAACTATTTATTGTAATATGGTGATATTTAGGTGATAATCATGCGATAATCTACATAAACTTAAAAAAGTAAAATTTGAACTGACAATTATTATTATTTACAATCGATTTCTGTGTAGATCAGGTGTTTGATTTCAGTGATCCTAAAAACTGATATGATCACATATAGGCTTTCCTTACTTTTTTTTTATTTAGGTCCTTTTTCAGAATGAAAGGTCGAATATTAAAATATAATTAAAAAAATTAGGCCACTAAAGTCACACAATACGCTCGGGTCAGAGAAGTGTCCTAAGACTATCACAGCTAAACATACCATAGATATTTCTCATAGTCATAACTTAAAAAGTAAGATTCAATTTAGGCATGTCACGAACTCTTTGGTATCTAAACTTTTTTTTTGAATTTTTTGTTGAAGTATACTGCCTGATAAAAAAAAGAACGATTTGAATTTTTTATGATCTTTTGTTTTGTTTTACGTTGTTCAATAATTGCTCTTTAGCGTTCGTTTTTGTCCAAAAAAATAAGGTTTTCTTAAGAAAATTCATTAAATATTCCTTTTAATGAATAATGGAGCGACATCGAAGACATATGGACATGAATACTGCAACCAGGGATGTTACACTGGTTGCAGAAGGTAATTCACAGCGTTCGGTGGCTTTGCGGCTAGGATTTTCTCGTCAAGCCATCCAAAATGCTTGGAATCGCTTTCAGCGGACCGGTAGTGTCGCAAGAAGACCTGGGTCAGGTAGGATTTGTGCTACTACTGCTCAAGAGGACCATTACATCCGATTAAGTGCCCGACGAGAACGCTCAGTGACGGCTCGTACACTACAAAATCGACTACGGTTGACAACAGGTACTCGTGTCAGTAAATATAAAAAAAAAAATATTTTTATTCAGTAGCTTAAAAAACAAATTACAATATCTGCGCTGGTGCCTCTTTTTAAGTGAGAAAACACTTGTGCTAAAAGAGCACCGCTCTTGCACGCGGTTAATTTACAGTAACTTAGATGTAGAAAGTATATTAAACTATAGAAAAATAACAGATAACAAAATTTTTTCATTTACAACAATTTTGACAAGACACTATTATGATATATATAAGAGATGCATTGGGTACTTAATATAAAATAGACGTGTGTGTGTGTGTGTGTGTATGTGTGTGTGTGTGTGTGTGCGTGTTTGTTTGGGTCTATATCAATGTTCGTTATACTTATTTTGAATTAAGTTTTCTATGTCGTTGTAGCTTTTTGTGCCAGGAGGGGGCAGATACTTAAACTAAATTATTATTATTGTTATTTATTACTTTTATTTGGCATGTACAATACTAACATACTCGTAGCTTAAGTGTTATGTAATTATTATTAATACTCACTCTATGGATTCTGTCTGAAATAAACGATTTTTTTTTTTTTTTTAGTTTTTAGCCATTTAGTTAACCTATTCTTACACTCGTATGTAGTGCAGGAATAAATGTCAATGTGTTTGTTTATCCGATTATACAGATTGCAAGATTGTGCCTGTTGCTGTCTTCTGGCAAATGCAGTTTTCAAACTGTATGGGTTTTAATTACGTTAATATTTTTCCTACGTGTGCATGTATTGTTTGTTTTGTATGTAGTTCGCTTATGTGTTTTTAGAATAAGATTTAGAATGTACAATTTTCTCACAGACAATAAATTGCAGAGTGAGTAGAGTCTGAACGGCTTTCGGTGCATGACTTTTAGCAATGCTCTTTGAGCTCTCTCAAGCTCAAGAAACTTAGTCTTTGTGGCACCATCCCATACAGAGATACAGTATGTGATGACGGATTGAGCCAGCGATACGTAAACTTGATTAAGCACATTTTTTGACACTACATGCCTAAGATTTTGGAAAGTCCAGGTCAGTTTGCGGATCCTATTCATTATGTTCTCAGCATGAAGGTGCCACGTGAGACGCTGGTCAGTGACCAAACGATTCGTAACCGACTGCATGAAGGTCACCAAACATCCAGACGACGAGTGGTTCGAATTCCGCTAGCCAGCGTTCAACGTACAAATCGTAGAAATTTGTCGCCGATATTTGAACTGGAACCTTAACCAGTGGGGCATGGTTATTTTCTACAGACGAGTGCAAAGTGAAGTTTTTTAATGACGATCGGCGTGTTAGAGTTTGGAGACGACGTGGTGAACGCTTTTCTGAAGCTCGCATCCATGAAGTTGACCGTTTCGGAGGGCCCAATGTTATGGTCTGGGCCGGCATAAGCCTACACGGGAAAACGGAGCTGGTCATTGTAAATGAAGGTACCGTAACTGCACAGCGGTACATCGAAAGCGTCATTAGACCCCACGTGATCCCATTTTCACAGCGAGTGGGCCCTGGCTTCATCCTGATGCAAGACAATGCCCGTGCTCATACAGCTCGAGCTACTAAAGCTGTACTTGATGAAGCGCACATCGATGTCTTACCATGGCCTGCCAACAGCCCTGATCTAAATCCGATAGACCACTTTTGGGACCAGTTAAATTAAAACGACGTGTTAGGGAGAGTCAGCAAGAGGTTAACAACCAGCAGCAACTCATAAACATTTTTAAAAGGGCTTGGGATGTTATTCCAGAGAAAAATGTGAAAAACTTGATCGAAAGCATGCACTCAAGGGTGCAAGAATGTAATGTTAAAAGAGGAGGACATACCCGTTACTAACAAAAGTGTTACTTAGTGATTTAAAGACATTTTGTTTAATTTTCAGTGATTTCTAAGTTTTAAGTTTTTTTATTAGAGAAGTAAATTTTCATTAAAACTTTAAATTCTTTTTTTTTATTCGTTAATGGTTACAGAAATACACTTAAATAGTAAAAAAATAATGCCATTTTTTATTGTAAAAAAATTTATCACATAAAATAAGTATGTTTTAAGTTACAGCCAAAAAACTCAGTGGCCCTTATTTTCTTTTGAGGTGTATATATTGTTATCTCAAACATTAACTACATTGTTTTTAACTTGTCTAAAAACAATAAAAATTAAAAAATTATATATAAACTTGAACATATAAAAAAAAAACTAAAGCTAGTCACCGGGCGGGATTCGAACCCGTTACACTGGTTGTTTCTTGCCGTCCGCGTCTTAACCCGCTGGACCAGACGGACAGTGGCCGGCAACGCGAAATTAGCGACCATATTTTGCGTCGAAATAAAAACGCATGAAAACTCGAAAACACGCGTTTTCCCAAACATAACACTAATCTAGATCGATTGTTTACCGCCAAAAACCCCCATATACCAAATTTCAGCAAAATCGTTAGAGCCGTTTCCGAGATCCCGGAAATATATATAAAAATACAAGAATTGCTTGTTTAAAGGTATAAGATACTTTAGTATTGTATTATACTACTGATAATCCGCAACATGGCGAAGGCCACCTAAATCTTGTCAGGGTATAATTTGCTTGCCCTATGTTTAGTAGGCGACGATACATAGGTATAATATGTACATATTTCATAAAAAGAAGATACCTTAGAAATAGTATTTCTGGGACATCGATTTTTAGTTAATTCATATGCCATGTCACATTGTCAATCTGGAAACCTTACTCACCGGCAGGAACACAACACTATGAGTAGGGTCTAGTGTTATTTGGCTGCGGTGTTCTGTAAGGTGGAGGTACTTCGCCAGTTGGGCTCTGCTCTAAATCTGGAATGACATCCGTTGGGATGTGCCCTGCCACACTAAGCTAGATGACCTTTTGTCTTGTCAATTGGTCTCTGAGAAAATATTATATCATTTCTTATAGTCTGAAAATGGGTCATTGTTGTTCTATGAAGTGTACGTTATACATTTCTACTCTAGAGCATTTAACAGCAACATTCAAAAAAAATATTTTATAATTGAAGCAAAGTTAAAGGTCATGTATCTATAGTCAAACTGTCGCATTAAAAACAAAACAGACTTCAAACTCACTTCTTGTATGTTTTAACAAACCATATGAACGTCTGCATATTATTCGATAGGTACTTGACCAAACACATTTCAAAATTTTTTAACATAAAATTGATTACCTAATGCCTATCGTTATCGTGTGTCCTAAAAATAGCAGGGTATTGACCAGGAATCACAAAAAGGCGGACGGCGGCCCGGATCCGGACCGGCGACCTATTTTATTTTCTTGCTTATTTAATAAACTAAGTAGAATGGAACCGCGATGGCCATTTTATTTTAAGAACCAGACCCCTAAAGAAACTAATTGGTAACCCCTGGATATATCCTTAATCAATGTTTAACGAAAAATATTTTTTATGTGATCGCTGGAACCCTTTTAAGCTTTATACAGTTGAAAAGATGTTAACTTCACCGCACTCTTCTATTAACTAGTTAGTAGTGTAGTATAGTTAGTCCAAACTAAGTTGGCAGCGATTTTGATAGCCCAGCCTGTGCAAGTGTTAAGAGGCTGCATGCCAGCTTGGACCCTTCGACTCAGTCCAAAGGCGCGCTGTACGAATCGTTGACGATCCCAAACTCACAAGCGGTATTGAACCTTTAAGTCTAAGGAGAGACTTTGTCTCCTTATGTGTGTTCTACCGCTTGTACAATGGGCTGTGCTCTGAGGAATTGTTTGACATGATGCCAACGGCCACTTTCTATTACCGCACCGCTCGCCGTCGGCAGGGTGTTCATCCTCACACCTTAGAACCTAAATGGTCGCGTACTGTGCGGTTCAAGAGGAATTTCCTCCCGCGGACGCTCCGGCTGTGGAATGATCTCCCTTCCGAGGTTTTTCCGAGGGTGTACAGTATGGGATTCTTCAAAAAAGTAGTGTACAGGTTTTTAAAGGGTCGGCAACGCGCATGTAATCCTCTGGTGTTGCCATCGTGGTATAAAATAAATAAAAAATCATCCCTTACCCTTATTACAATATTCAACGTGAAAGTAAGGAGCGAAAAACAGATTTCATACAAATAGTTAAATGCTCCTCAACACTTATAATAATTAAAAATTCGAAAAAATCAAACATAGGGTTGTGGGTTGTGGGATAGGGCATACCTGTGGTTGATATACCAAAGATTGTCAAAATATTCCCAGTAATCCAGAGAGGAAAATGAAGACTACGTTTGTATGAAAAGGCGATTTCGCGAGGGTCCTCCACTTTCGTCTTAAGTAAACGTCATAATTTCATAGAAGTTTGACGTTATAATAACACTTGCACTCTCTGAGCTATCAAAATCGCTGCTATCTTAGCTTGGTCTGACTGTAGTGAATTTATTTTTATTTTTTATCTGTAGGGAGGTACAAACCCCTCCGTCGTGACATGGTGAATCCTTTTTTCAATATTTTTATTCATGCAATCTGGCCCTCTATGTACCCTATACACGGTAAAATGGTAAAAATGGAGATATAAAATGTATACCTGTAATAATAAAATACCTGGAAGCTGTTATAAAATATTCTCCAATATTGAGTCTCGGAAATATTGA